>NC_137148.1:69277066-69959510 GCF_951394435.1 Stenella coeruleoalba
AGGACCTGCTGTCTTTAGGCACCATGCCAGGCATCAAAATTGGCACAATGAGTAAGTCATAACTCCTGCTACTAGGACCTCAGGGCCCAGTATAGTGGTTTTACAATGTTTCCTTTAATTCCCATTGTCCCTGCACCTGATTTATGTCAAAAACCTCCAGACTAGTTGCCTTGCCTCTAAATTCTCCTTTTATCTAGTTTGCTCTGCATACTGCTGCCGGATGAATCATTCATTCATTCAGTGACCCCTCTGTTAGGCACCTGTCTAAATGCGAAGACTACAGCAGTGAAGAAGACAGACAAAGTCCCTGCCCTCAGGGAGCATATGTTCTAGCAAGTAGGAGGATACATATGTAAAAGAGTGTATCATTTAATATCAGAGAGCCACAATTACTCTATAGGGTCTCCTTCACTGTGTCACCCCATCTCAATCTTCATTTGCTTTTAATGCTTAAAAAATAAGTCCTTAACTTTTAGGACCTTCCTCAATGTGCTTTTTCCTCCTTTTCACTGCTCCTTTTTACAAATCATCCCCTTTAGTTAGGCTAGCCTTCTGACTTCATTTTACAGTTTACAAGCCCATGCCTACATTTCCTCCCTCTCTTCTGGCTTCCTTCTTCCCTCTACCTAATTCTACCTAAACATTCTCTCATTCATTACAAAATCTTTCCTGACTGATTCAACTCAAGGTGCTTTCCCTCTTCTGACCTACCCATAGTATTAAAGCTCATATTTTCTGGTAATATTGTTAGTTGCTTTTTTGCAGGTATATATGTTTCATATTTCCACCAGGTCTCCATCTCCTTTAGGGTAAGAACTGTTTCTTTTGTGTCTCAGAATCTTCAATACTAATTTTGTTGAAGATACAAATGAACATTTCTGTCTTTCAGAATTAATCTCCTATCAAATACATAGTCCCTTTAGACAGTAGTCATTGTCAGATAATTAAATCATTTATATATAATTTTTCCTCACAAAAATGGAGGGGTACTTCATGTAAAGAAAACAATTACAATCACTAATACAAAAATAAGAAATTTGTGGGAAAAAAGTCTTGAAAAATTCCTATAGAAAGTCTATAAAAATAACAAGATCTCTGTGTCCAACCTATTTTTTGTATTCCCCAGAGTGCATTCTTTCCAGAATTTTGTCATCTCCAAAGCACCATCACTTTGACACCCTAGTCACTCACCCCATAATAACTAGCTATATTGAGCACTAACTATGCTCCAGACACTGTTCTAAGCATTTTATGAATAGTCTTCAAATCTTACACTTATCCTAAGATATCCACTATTACCGCCAAGTCACATAAAGACAGACTTCTGTTACCAGCAATATGGCAATCTATATCTGAAAAACCTCCAAACGAACACACCAAAAAATGCTTGATAAAATATAAGAAACCTCCTTTTAAACACATAACTGAGCTTGCAACAAAGTAGAGGAAATCCCTAGAGGTCAAACGTGAAGAGAAAACTAAAAACTATAGCTCAAAGTGTGAACTGATGGTGGGGTTGTCTGAGGGAGGACACAGGAATGGTTCTCACTCACTATAACATAGATATGGGGGGGACAAGGATTGGGCCAGGCAGGGTTGGGGGTTAGAACTGATCCTCTGCAAAAAGATGGACTCACGGCCATCCAGGGAAAGGGTGATGTAGAAAAAATTAACCCAGTAACACTAAGAGACAGAAAAGCATGTCATCTCCCTGCATTCTGCTTGAGAAAATAGCCTCCCCAGAATTTACCTCAGAATAGCACTCAGATTTGAGATTAGAATTTTTACTCTCTGTAGGGCCTGGAAAACTTTAAGCCAAGAAATTCCCAGCCTCAGTGCCAACTCCCTGCCTCTTATTTGTCTAAGGTCCACTCTCCTCTCCCTGTGTGTCCATTAATATCAAAGCTAATAATACTCATAGGGGGACTTGCAGAAGCAAACACCGAATCAGTCTATAAAATTTCTCTATCCTTGGTAATATTCTTTGCTTGGAATCTATTTTATCTGGTATTAACATAGCCACTCCAACCTTCTTTCCTTTGGTTAGTGTTAGCATTGTATACATTTTTTTCTGTCCTTTTACCTTAAAACTGTCTTGTTATTTAAAGTGGGCTTTTTGTAGATAGTGCATAGTTAGGTCTTGCTTTTTATCCAATCTGTCAATCTCTGCCTTTTATTGTAATTAGGTTTCTTAGAGTTGAGGAGACTCTACAGGTCTCTAGAACTCTCTCTCTATGCAGCTCTCTCCTCGATACTGTGCTGTATAAATTCCAGTCTCCTTGGCCTTTCACATTCCCAGTTCCACCTCTTTACCTCAAAAAACTGCCAGGCTCCTCTTGTGTGACCTTTCTCTGGAAGCCTTCTTAATTGTGGAGCTCACCTCATTCATTTCCTATCTCTCAGAGGTCATTGTCTTTGTTCTTAATGTCTGTTGTCTTTAAAAACTGTTGCTCCATATATTTTGTCCAGAATTTTAGTTGTTTCAGGCAGGAGGATAAATATAGTCCCTGTTACTTCATCTTGCCTACATGTAAAAATACAAACTATTCTAGAAGCATAAGCATAGATATGGGGGGGACAAGGATTGGGCCAGGCAGGGTGTATCCATGGTAGAAGGACACACCATGTAGGATTACCACAAATAAAGTTCTCATTACGATGCACTCACAATCCAAAATTACAAAACACATGAGGAAATAATCCATCATGTGTTAGTCAACACACACAAGAAATAGCATGCTTATATCCCAACAACTTTAGAAAGTAGAATTATTAGATATTGACTACAACTTAAGTATGTTTCAAATAATTCATGATTTTTTTAAGTAGAAAAAAATGACATTCTCAAACCGTATCAGGCAATTTTGAAAAAATACCAAGTGGAACTTCTAGAACTAAAAAATATAGTAATTTTAGTTATATATATATAGAAATAGAAGTTTGTTAAGTTTGATTTGCTTAAAATCACCCTACTTGTATATGGTGAATCTGAAAACAATGCCTGTGATCTTTTTATTATACTGAATCCTGAGTTTAGTGGGAAAATGAGTGAGCAAAGAGGGCTTTCCATATATAATGTCTCCTTCCAGTCTTTTGATTTTATATTAACTAATATTTGAGTCATTGATAATGAAATTAACATAACATCTTTATAATGGTGGCCTTAAAAAGCAGCATTAACACACATGCTTTAGGCTAATATGAGTGAAGCTCATTTTATAGAACTGAAACTTGAATAAAACTGGGACTACCTTATTTCAACTTCAGACCCATATCAACTTGGAAACACATCCAAAATAAATGTAGATGTAACTCTAAAAGCAAATTATGCATATTCTGATCACCCTTCAAAGGTTCATTATAACCTTCTTTACACATGTTGCTTTCCCCCAAACTACTTTCTCTGCCTAATAAAATGAAACAAGCAACAATAACAAAACACAACTCTGCTCCCCTCCGTATTGTTTTCTCTCCTGTCTATTCCTTCATTATGATGCCATTTCTTTATTATATAAAATCTTATTCCAGTTCCTCTCATTTACATCTTTGTGACATACTTGAAAACAATTTTGATGTTTACTTTTTGATTTTACTTGGTCCCTTCTACCCCACTGTCTCCCTTTTTTTTGTTGTTTTCTTAGATAGAGATGAAAATAAACATTATTTAGCTTTTGCTTTGAATCACACACAGGAGGGATTTGGCTTAGCAACAAACCATACCACATTCAATAACCCTTGCCTCTTGTTCTTTTAATTAACATTTTTGCAGAAGTGAATCCTGGTAAAAATGAAGCTATATGATTAGAAAAATTTGAGTGAGAATTCACTACAAGCGTGGCTTTAATGTACATCATGCTATCTGTCTTAGCTCATTTCAAATCAAAGAGTATTTGAATCTTAGAATTGAAATGGAACTTAGAGGATATATATATATATATGTGTGTGTGTGTGTGTGTGTGTGTGTGTTAATTGCTTTATTTATTTTGGTTCTTAACTAATCTAAATGCCATGCTGATTTTATTTTAGATTCTCAATTTGCCTTAACGAGTCAAATGTATAGTGAAGAGAAAGACCTAAAAGAAATAATAAGTAGCTACAAAACTATGACATAATGTCCTGAAAGTTGGGGTGTGATATTGACTCATAGCATCTAGTCAGTCATACTGATGGAGTGTTGTAATGTAACCTCAGTGTAATGAAAAGACCTTGTGTTTTCAAGAACGTTTGGTAGATGTCTTCAGATCCATTTTGTACTGTCCTCCTTTCAGGCTTTTCCTTCTTCTGGGCTGGGCAAGTGTTATTTCCAAATGCTTGGGAAATGATAAATTTTTTTTTTTTTTTTTTTTTTTTTTGCGGTACGCGGCCTCTCACTGTTGTGGCCTCTACCGTTGCGGAGCACAGGCTCCGGACGCGCAGGCTCAGCGGCCATGGCTCACCGGCCCAGCCGCTCTGCGGCATGTGGGATCTTCCCAGACCGGGGCACGAACCCGTGTCCCCTGCATCGGCAGGCGGACTCTCAACCACTGCGCCACCAGGGAAGCCCGATAATTTTTTTATTTCAGTTGTTGGTTGATATGAGTGCATCTCTCTGAGGTGAGCCCTTCTCAGCTCTTGCTGGAACCGCCTCCCCCATTGTTCTAAGGATCTTTATACAAAGTGAGTTATAAATGACTAATCGAAGTTTAAAATGTTACAGTTTTTTATTCTATTTCTATGGAACTTTTCAGTTGTACATCAAAGTAGAATGAATAGGATGATAAACCTCCAAGTACCATCATCACCTAGCTTCAACAAGTATTCACGTTTTGCCAATTTTATAAAAAATTATGTTTTCTCAAATCTGTTTATAAAGATGCATAATATTTTAAAGGATCTCTTCCTATAATCTATGTGCGTAACTTAGATCAAAACTGTAAATGGGGGGCTTCCCTGGTGGCGCAGTGGTTGAGAGTCCGCCTGCCGATGCAGGGGACACGGGTTCGTGCCCTGGTCCGGGAAGATCCCACATGCCACGTAGCGGGTGGGCCTGTGAGCCATGGCCGCTGGGCCTGCGCGTCCGGAGCCTGTGCCCCGCAACGGGAGAGGCCACAACAGTGAGAGGCCCGCGTACCGCAAAAAACAAAACAAAACAAAACAAAACTGTAAATGGTTGTATTCCATCTGTAAAGAGAATCGTGATCCACTCAGAGGAAAAGGGGATGCATGAAGCATATCTCCACTACAGAAAGCAGTGAGTGATTCCTTCTTTTGTTAAAAAATACAGTGTTTAACTACAAAAAGCCCCTGTTTAATTTTCAAAAAGTGCAGTGCCAGCAATCTTTTTGACACACACAAAAATTTTCAACAAAATTTTGGATAAATCAATATATTTCACATATATTTATGGAAGTTTCTCTTTTCCTCCTTGGTATTTTCACTCTAAAGTGGATGTTTGTATGAGGTGGAAGAAGGAAGAGGCATTTTGAGAAGGTCGATTTTGATCTCCCATTATCCAAACTTTTAAATATAATAAAAGCTTTCCCGAATGCCAAAGATAATTATAATATGAGAGGCTTATTGGTACTTCCTCTTTTTAATAATACCTCACTCTGAGAATCAAAGATGTTTTTAAAGCAGCGTAGGTGTGTAATGGGAGAAAAAGCAGACAGTAATAAGTGCAGAAAAAGGAGGAAGTTATATTTAGAGAGAGAGAGAGAAAAAAAAGGTGGATGACTACTTCACTCCTTATTCCAAAACAAATTCCAGATGAATTAAAGATTTGAACAACACAGAAACTGAAACCATAAAAGCACCGGAAGATAACTTGGGAGAATTTCTAAAAATAGTCTTATAATGAAGGAGGTTTTTTTAACAATGACAAAAATCTAGAAGCCATAAAGAAACCCATATGGATCACGTGGCTCTGTTTAGTTGTAAGGGTGTGTGGGAATTAAGTTTCTGTCAAATGGGAACAGGGTTGTTAAAGACTGCTTGGAGCAGTTAGGATTCATTGCTCAAGAGGGCTCATTGCTCTTCTGAAGAATTCATGATTCAGTTAGCAGGAAAGGAGGTGGGAAGAGGTTTGTGGATAAATAACTAACAGGATCTGCCATAATCACTGTGTCCATTCCCTGCAGAATCCTTAAATTTTGTCATAATATTTCCTGATCTTATCTTCTCCTAATATTTTAATTACAGAGGTAAAAATAAATGCTACTGTATCAAAAAATTAATCAAAAATATAAGTTATAAAATATGTGCTATGATAGAATATGAGACTAACATAAAAGTTTTAGATAAATACTAATGTTATAACATGGAACAATGGAAGTCTTAATTAAAGAAAATATATTTACCTAGTCTGTATAAAATGAAAGAAAATGTTAATATTTTATCAACTTAACCAGAAAAGAAAAATTTCAAATCAATTTAAAAATAAAAATACTTACTATAAGGAAGAGCAAATTGTTTCAGATCAAAATGAATTACAGAAAAGTAATTCCTTTAATAAATCTCAGAACTCTTCTTCACATCAGATGAATAATATAATATGAAACTTTTATAGCTGAAAAATATAGAAAAGAAAACAAGTATAACCATATAATCTTCCAATAATTATTTAACTAGTTAAATTTATTCCTGTGATGTTATAATGATTGGTTTAGTAGAACATTTTATAAAGCTAAATATATTTACATCATCTAAGAACAAAGATTATATAAGCAGCATATTGTCCATGACTTCAGTCAGAAAGCTCAGGAAATAAGCTCATCAATATATAATGCATTTAAGAAACTTCAGGCCAAAATCATCTCATGGTTTGGTTAATGCCAAGTCTTAAAATTCTGTTTATTTTACTTGAAGAAAGCACAATTTTAAACAAATCAGACTATGTGAATAAGTCATAAATTTTTAACTACTAGGAAAATAACATGGCACTGTATTTTTCAACCTACTATGTTTGTTTTGATTTTTCAGCAAAAAAATTCTTGAGATTTTCTGGTTTGTTCAAGCATTCCAAAAAGTATAGAAATTTAATGGATATCCTTTTTATTAGGTAAGACATAAAAAGTATTTATACCAAATATCAAAGTACAAATTCAGAAACCCTCAATAGCTTTAGGACTTATTAATAAACAAAGTGAATGGAGATATGGCAAAATTGAAAACATAAAATCAGTTTGAAAACCAAGGTCTAAAAGAACAAAACAATCTAGATTCCAAACAAAAATTAATTATCTATGGTATCTATTACGATTGCTCAAAATCTGTAGAAAATTAATGCATCTTGACCTACCAATGGCTCTGTAGACAGTTATGTAGATAAATCAGATTTTAAAGCCTTTTCATTCTTCAATAATCTTCATAATCTTATGGAAGATATTTTTTGTTATTCTATATGGTAACAAAAGCTCATTTATAATTCAGATTTTAGGCTATATAAAGTTGCAGCATTCTCAATCCATTAACATAATCCTAAATCACCATTACTTTTCACTATATTTGATTCTCTTCATTATAAGCCCATCACCTTTATCAGTCAACTTTGCTTCAAGAACAAATGATCCTAGTAATCTGTTACTTAAAATAACAATGGCTTATTTCTTGCTCACATTACATGTTGGCCAACAAGTTTGCCTGTAGTTATACTCCATGTATATTTTCTTATTCATATTCTGGGACCTCGACTGGAGGAACAGTCTCTGGGTAGAACACTCTGTTCTTATTGGCAATGAGAAAGAGCAAGATTGTTGGCAGAAATATCCAGTGGTATGTGTCGCTTCTGTTTACACATCATTGGCCAAGGCAAATCACATGACCAAACCTGACAGTGGGTCAGGAAACTATACTTCACTGAGCAGGGGGCACTGCAAGTCCCAGGGCAATGAGTAGGGACACATAATCCCTCTTACAGATAAGCAGGGAGCAACTCAGGAGGAATATAATCTACCAGTCCTATCCTCTTAGGCTTAATATATTGGAGTCATTAAAAAAAAAGGAAAAGAAAAGCCTTTGTCTTCTTTGCTTCTCACACCCAGTCAGTTACAAACTCTCTTTAATTCTTCCCCTGGAGTATTGCTTGATTCGGAGATCATCCTAATAAGGATCTATAATCCAAGACAAGTTAGAGAATACTAAATGGGAGCATGGTTGCTTTGAATGGACTCCAACAAATAGCTTCATAAAAATTACATCTTGGTCTACTGAAAGAATTTACAGATGTGATAATGGATTCCCTGATAAGCTGAATGAGTTGTTGTAATGATTACAAGAGAAACCAGAAGATAGATGTTGGATATATGTTCTGATTAGAAGAGTACTGTAGTATAGGGTGACTTGGCAAGTAGTTTAAACTTGGGAGCTTTGGTTTTCTTATTTACTTAATGGGAATAGTATTATTTCCATAAGTTCACTGACAGGATTAAATGAGATGAGATGTAATACAGAGTAGAATTTTAAAATATTAGCTCTTCCCTCTATTAAAAAAAAAAAGTTTCCAGAAATGCGTAATAAATATATCAGTGCCTAACAAAACTTTAGAAAACATCATTAACCAATTGTCTTGAGTTTAGAATGAAAACAATGATTAGTTATGTTCACCAAGAAGAAATTCATAACAAAATATATGAAGCTCTCCTTTGTTTTATTTTGTTTTTTTTTTTTGATAAAGTTATTAAATTGATAGATGGAAAAATGCTATAGACATTCTTTTTGAAATTAAAAGGTATTTTTCAAAATCACTTGTAATATACATAGAAATAAGATAAAGGTAGGTTAAGAGGATTTATTGCTTGTTGAAAAAATACTCCTAAATAGTATTTAAAAATGGATTCATGTCCACACAGAGAGGTTTCTGCTTTGTAGTCTTTCATTGTATTATTGATTTGGATTTGAGTGATGATATACATGATTTGCTTTTCACATATTTGGACACTGTTCCTGCCATAGTTCTCCAGAGAAACAGAACTAATATAAAATAGAAAGATGATAGTTATATAGATAGATAAATAGATAGATAGAAAGATAGATAAATAGACCTAGATATCTATCTATATCTCTCCAAAGAGATCTCTCTATAAATCTGTATTTATCTCTATCTATATAAGATATATGATGTGATATGATATATATGATGTATATATGTGTGTGTGTGTGTGTGTGTGTGTATATATATATATATATATATATATATATATATATCTATCTATCTCAGAGAGAGGGATTGAGATTTTATTTTTAGGAATTTCCTTACATAATTGTGGAGAAGGCAAGCTAAAAATCTATAGGACAGGTCAGCAAGCTGGAAACTTGATAGGGGCTGACAGTACAGTCTTGAGGCAGAATTTCTTCATCAACAAATCTGTTTTTGCTCTTAAAGCCTTAAGCTGATTGGATGAGGCCTACTCACATTAAGAGTACTCTTCTTTATTTATAGTCAGCTGTTAACCACATCTTCAGAATTCCTTCACAGCAACACCTAGACAGTATTTAAATAACTAAGTAATTAAATAACTAAGTATCATAGCCTAGCCAAGTTGACACATAAAATTAGTCAGCACAGATACCAAAAATGTGGAAGAAACAGTCAACATATTTTATTACATAATGTGGATTTTTAAAAAAAATCTTGAAAGCTTGAAATATTAAACCTAAATTAAAAGAATGCACCAGATTAAATTCTTTGAGTTGCATAAACACAGCACTGGGGAGACTTCACTTGGTGAGCACTCAGAGGGAAAATATTTCAATAGTAATGACTCTAAACTCAATGTTTTTCAACAATGGGTGTGAATTGCCAAGAATTCTATTCATTCCTTCCATTCTTCCTTCCTTCTTCCTTTTTTTCCCTATTCTTCTCTCTTTCCACAGAGATTTGTTGAGAACTTACTAGGTGGCAGGCACTGCCCTAGGCAAGCAGAACATAGCAGTAAATACAGGCAGAATTCCTGCACTCATGAAACCTATGATCTATTTGTGGAGGTAGACAAGAAACAAGTAAACAAATGAAAATATGCCATAACTTCAGGCACTGAAAAGCACTAAGAAGGAAAGTCAAACAGTGTAAGTGGAGGTTTGTTGTGGTTAAAGTAGTCAGTGCAGGACTTTATGAGGATATGACATTTGAGCAGACTTCAGGGAAGGGAGGAAGTAAGACAGGCAAAGCTCTGTTGAAGAGCATTTCATGCAGAGCGTATAGTAAGTCTAATGACTCTGAGATAGTAGACTTTTTGGTATATTCAGTAAACAGCAAGACATTCAGTGTGAGAAGACTACAGTAGAGGGGTAGAGGTGTGTGGTAGGTCTTAGGGTTATGAGAGAGGAAGAGGTCATGTCATGGAGGACCTTACAGATCCTCCTGTAAGGAGGAAGAAGTTTGCATTCTATTACGTGTGATAGGAGGATCTTAAAAAGGGATGTGAGGTGACTTGATTTACATTTTAAAAAGGTCATTCTGGCTAATGTGTGTAGAATAGGCAAGAGGAGTAAAAGTGGAAACAGGAAGATTGCTAGAAGATTCTATTATAAAAGTCTAGGTAAGAGATGATGGTAGCTTAGACTGGGGTGTTAGCAATTAAGATTGAAATGTAGTTAAATACAGGGTATCTTTTGAAGGCAGAGCTGACAGGACACGCAGATGAATTAAATGTGGGATGTGAGAAAAAGAGAGGAATCAATGATGTTATTTAGGTTTTTGGCCAGTAAGGGAGCGGAGATACCATTTGCTACATGAGGATACTGGGGGAGGAGCTTTTATGCATAGGAAATTCAAGAGTTCTTGTTTGAACATGAGATATTCAAATGGAGCTGCCAAGGGACAGTTTGAGCTAAGAGGAGATGCTGGGGTTGGAGATATTAATTTGGGAGTTATTTGCATATATATGGTATTTAAAGTCATGGATCTATGTTATCATACTGTAATGCTCTGTGAACACTCAACAAAGAATCTGTCAAGTGACTATAAAAACCATAAAGATTTCAAGTCAGTTTAGCTTTTCTTTCCCTAATATCATTTATCTTAGTGTTAAATGCTGCATTTATTTATTAGATGATTAAATGTTTTCCTCACTCTAAATTGTATGATCCATGAGAGCAAGGACCATGCCTATTTTGGCTCAGCATTGTTTCCTTGGAACTTAATAAATATTTGTAAGTGGAAGGAAAGATGTAATGGAAGCCATGAGTAAGCAGGAATCCTGAGATAGAGAGGTGTGGAGAGAGAGGTGGTTGGGGGTGGTTGATACTGAGGGCAGAGTCAGAATCAGTGGCTGCGTTGAGCAGAGAAATAGAATGAAGGAGTGACAGGGCTCCTGGGCTATGGGAATGGTGGCACTGCAAAAGGAGATAATAACATGGTCCCCATTCTTCAGACGTGACCACAAGCATGGCTGTTAGTGATCTTACGGTTCCCTATGAGACTAGATGTTTCGTTGGGGGACAGTTTGCTTCTCCTACCTTCCTTCCCCAGAAATCCTTATAATAAACCTTCATCACTTAAGGTGAATTGACCACACCTTTGGAACTCAAAAGCTTACAGATCTGTCTGTTGAGGATAATAATATTGTCATACTTTTTCAGAGTTGTGAAAGAGACAGTGCACAAGAGAACACTTTGACAACTTTAAAAGTTTCTATCAATACAAATATAAGGCATGAATTTTGTACAACTTTTAACAAAACAAAACATATTATCAGATTATTTCTTCACAAATGCCACTGTAATACTCATGATAGATTTTCTTGAATTTTTCCCATTTGGTCGTCAATGAGCTATTTTATGTCCAATGCATAACCACTTTTGCTTCTATCCTATTATTTAGCTGAAAATACATGTTAAAAAAAAGACAAAATATATTTGAATCAAGCAATAAATAGTCCTAGAAAGTCACTCCCTCTGGTCAGCATTGCTCCAGTGATAATATTCATGACTGGGAAATGGGTTTTCATCCCAGCCACACCATGACTAACACTGAATAAGCTTCTTAGCCATTTGTGCTAAATAGCCTTAGTTAGGTCATAGAATAGGATAACTGAAATACAAAATGACTCCAGTATAACAAACAACATGCCTATATTTAACAGAAATAAATTCTTCATCACAGGGGTTCTCAAACCCTGGTGTAAGTAGTGCGAAGCCCCTACCCTTTGGCATTCATCTGTTCTACGCAGGCAGTGGTCTCTCACTGCAAACACCAGTTCCTTTCTACCTGTGGGCTTTCTCTAGCCAGGGGAGATGCTCAGGCTGCACACAGGGCAGTCTGGAGGTGTTGGAAAGGAGATGCTTTCAGAAGCAGCCCTCAACCAATGACAAACAGGAGCTCAAGAATAAAAACCAGTTTCAGTGTCCTTCAGGTGTGTCAGCTCTCAGAGGAGTTCTGTGCTATCTCCCAGAGCTCCCCGGTAGGATCAAGTCCCAGCTGCTCTCAGCAGTGACCAGATCCTTAACACATCTTGTATTAACTTCCTTCCCTTCCCTACTCTCCTTCTGAAATTTCCCAGGATCACCTCCCAAATAAACAACTTAACACTCAAGTCTTAGTTTCAGAGTCTGCTTCTGGGAAAACCCAAACTAGGATACCTGGTCTGCAAACCAATGCCAATTTTTAAAAATCCATGGAAAAATGAAAAAGAAGGACATAATATACCATGCACATTTCATGAAGCTAAATTTATGTAATTCAAAAGACTTTGCTTTTTTGCTGAAATTATTTCCTCCCCTTTTCTTTTTGCTTTTTCCCTCTCTCCCTTCCTTTCTCTCTCCCTGTCCCCTATTCCCCGACCCCGCTTTTCACTATTTCTACTAGAAATGTCTTTTCCTTTTATGAAATAGAGTTGTAGGAAATGATAGTTAATAATAACAAAATACTCCTCACTTCACAAAATTCATAATTCAGTAGTCTCTCAATTTTGTTGAAGGTTTAGTAGTCTGTAAAATCCAGAAATCTGGAAGTTACTGCTGTACTACATGTTATATTTCATTGTTATTTTCACAATTAAAGAATGAAGAGAAAGTTAAAATATTAAAAAGTTGTGTTAAGATAACAAGTGAAATTGAGTTCTTCAAAAACGTGAATTAAGAAATAATTATAGTTAGAAATATCTTAGAAAGGTAGTTTTAGTTAGGTAAAGTTACATTACTCACAATTTCTTTTGATGTACATAAAACTCACCTTATTTTATCTGTAATTATCTCAAGGCTCTATTTAACCCTTTCATTGTATAGTTACTTTAAAGCCTATTAAAAAGGTTTGTGTATTTGATGTACTAACTAAATTCAGAGATGAATGGGTTACTGGGAGATTCTCAGGTAGACCCAAGAATGCAACCTGAATTCAGAGACTTTGCAAGATTCCTAAGGTGAAGAGGCCAAAGGTTAGTTGGATTCCATGACGGTGTTTCAGGTGGTATTTAAATTGTTACAGACAGAGGCAAAGAATGGGAGTGTAATGATGAGGAGAATGTGAACTGGAGTCCTATACCACCTTGAGTCCCCCATTTCCCTTGCCCTGAAACCATTCCACTTCCTTTTCTCTCTTACTTCTAGCATGGAGCACTATCATGTAAAGGAACCTGGTGCAGAAAGGAAAAATAGAACTATTCCTGGTTAGAGGAAACTAGTAGGCAAAGAAAAACAGACTAGAATTGATGAAGGGGAAAAATTTCTGATATAGAATAATGAAAAATCAGCAAAATAAAGACCAAAGGATAAAAATAACCTAAATAATAAAAAATAAAGATATTTTTCTACTCTTCTTTCAAGAGAAGGGATATTTAGATCTAATTGATCTAAGCTCCTTTAACCATATGTAAGTTTAAATGTTTTAAGAGGGATCCCAATAATTTTCTTTGAAGTTTATTTTACTGCCTCAGAGATTGTACTATTCTTTAATTTCTCCATGGTGTTTATAATTTTCATCAAGCTTAGTTATTATACCACATACTGTAACCTCTGCAGAGCTATTTACTTTTTCATCAAAATAATTTCCATTAACCTGTATCTCCTCAATGTTATTTGCTCAAAACATCTCCCTAATAAGGAAATTTGTGCTCTTGAAAATTTTAAGATGAGGTCAACAAATGCAGTAAGGATATTAGGGGTTAGGAGTAAAGGCTTCTTTTCAAAATTCTGAGGTCAATGAAACCTTTTGACACTCTTTAGAGAAATTTGGAAGCCTATTTGTTTAGCTGAATATGCACTAGGGCATGAAACACAATAATATTCATCATGACTTCTTGCTTAGTTTTCCCTTCAGAAACTACTCAGATATTTGATCTAAATTCCTTGAGTTTCTCTAAAATTGTATTACTGAGTCAGAGTTACCTTTTCACATATTGAGTTATCAAAACTGCAAAATGTTTTGGAATGTATTACATTCATATTTGAGTGGCCAATAAAATCAGAATGAGCCAAATTCATTTTTTAAAAAATTGCGTTCAGGTTTTTACCCGTGTCTTTGCCCAGCATTTCTGATTGTTTATTCTTCATTAAATACTATGTTTAATTCCATATCTGGAATAACTTTTCTTAAATCACAGATATCAAAAATTGTTTCACTAAAAGTAAAAGCTCTTTTGAATTTTCCTCTTTTCTTTTGTATACTGTTTTTCAGTGCCTCCCTGTTTAATATTATCTGTGAATTTAATTAACAGACTGTTTACTTCCCTTTGTTAGCTAATGTTACATAACACCACACCTAACACCAGTCCCTGCAGAAACCCTGTAATGCCCCTCTCCAAATAAATATTTCATAGGTTTTTGTTCTTTTAAAATTTTCTTCAGTTTTTGACTCATGAAACTTCAAGGAATGTATCTATGTCAGGAAATTCAGGGGCTTGGAAGAAAAGGAAAGGGAAACACAGAAGAAACTGAGAGAGAAATTAACAGAAAAACAAAAACAAAAACATGAGACTATAGAGACTGTAAATGAGAGATGGGCAGGTCAACGTGAATAGAGAAAGAAAAAAGGCAATAGACAAAAATAAAGGAGGTAAAACATTTAGCTCTTTTGGAAAAAATTGAAAGTCAGTGAAGATAGAAGACTGATTTGAGATTAAGGAAATACACAAAGAATAGTAAAGATCAAGGCCTAGATCCATCCAATAAATGGAGTATATAAAAAAATTTGAAAATATCTCATCAAAAATATTTGGTAATCTCTTTAGATGAAAATGACAACACTACTCTAAGACTGAATATAATGTAAGATATTGGTATTAGGTTGATATACAAATAGACATAGTAGATCCCACTGGTTGAGCAATTGATGTCTAAAGATGTGAGCTGATCTAATCCAGGATTTGTTAAAAGAATGGAGACCTGTTCAAAGCAGTTGGCAAGGATGCATAGCATTGGACTAGGCAGTAGGATAGACTACAGGTTGTATCTGCAGTATACCTTTGTAGTAACTAGAAAACAATATAAATCAGTATGTAATTGATGTTGGACTACATTAAATATTGTCCTTTAGATGCTAAAGAATTTTCAAAAAAGGGGAAGGACATAATTCCGCAAATTAGAGTAGTGAATCTTACCTGGAATCTCAGGAAGAATACCTATGGTGTGTGAGCACTTAGAAAATATCAGTGATAACCCAGAGCTGGTGATTACCTACCAGTCCAATGTCCTACTTTCAAAGGCTGATGATGGTGTTGCATACCATTTTCTTGTTTAGCGTACTATATTATAGTGGTTCTTAAACTTAAATGTTCAAATCTTGGAGGGCGCGTTAAAACACAGATTACTGCATTTTCTGATTCAGAAGGTCTAGGGCTGGAGGGGTCCAAGAATTTGCATTTCTAACAAGTTCCTAGGATATTGCTGGTCTGAGACCACTCTTGCGATTAGTCAGTCCATCTTCACTCTCCCAGGTAGTACACTGCATAAGAGGTAAGCAGAATGAAGGAGTCCTTAGGATTACTGGTAATCACATTGTCACTGATTTGGCAAATAGGGTTATGGAAATAGACATTTCTAAAGGAAAATGTCTTGTGTGCACCTTGCCACCTCGTTTACTGGTCTTTTCCTTTTTCCCTTGGCCTCTATTTCAGCCCCTTCCCATCCTTAATGTGCTTCTTGTTGGTTTGCCTATCCTTAGCAGAGAAAATACTGATCTCAAAGATCAATATTTAATGGTATTTAATGGTATTTAATGTGGGATTCCTCCTGGGAGAATGCAAAATATAAGAATAATATATGAGTCCAAAAGGGCAAATCAGATACTGGAATTTCAAAAAATGGGAACGATTCCTCCACCTATGTTTATACATATTCCAGTAGAAAAGACAAAACAAAACCATTCTGTTCGGCTATATATTAAGAGTGAAATTTCAGTTTATTGATAATTTTTGAAACCATACATAATTGTAACTGACACTTTGGGACCTTGACATCTGCCAGTTGAAAGTGCTCTGTGCATTCACATGTACATCGTGGAGTATGCCCTGCCGTGTTTTGCACACAAACGAGGACAAAAGGGCGTTGATTAGTGATGTCTGGGGCACCTCTCCTCTCCACACCTTATTAGTTACCCAACAGACTTGCAACGGCAAGGTAGTGTGTGTGAAAGAGAAAGAAAAAGAGAAAGGGAATAGAAGGGGAGAGTGGGAGAAGAAAACAAAACGTGTACGGTGGTAGAAATCTGACTTCAAACAACCACTATTTCTACTAAAATTCTTAGCCCTCCCCATATGGCCCCCCCATTATCCATCTCGCTTTCTTTGAGTTTCAGAACCCAGTTTTTAAAATTTCATTTTATTTTTTAGCTTGTAAGAGTCATATAGTAATTTATACTATGAAAAGAAAACGGAAACAGTAACAGTACGGTCTCGACCTTCCAAGCGGGCCGCCCCCTCCAACCCCCCACCTCCGAGGGCCTTGAATGTCTGGTTTCTGCGCCGCCGGCCACGGGTGTTTGTTCTACCGGTCAGGAGGCAAGCAACTGGCTTCGCGGCATCTTCCTTTCCCTCTCCCCGGTCCTCCCTCTTCAATCCCTCCTTGTCTCTCCCGTCTCTCCCGTTTTCACCGCGCTGAGCGGCCGCGCGCACTGGACCCACTCCTCCCCTCCTCCGCCTCACCGGCCCTTCAAACAAAGCCCAGGCAGGCCGGCGCACGAGAGATGCGGCCGCGCCGCCACGCGCTCCACCCGGAGCGGGACAGCGAGCGCGGCTGCGCACCGCGCGTCCCCGCCGCTTCCTTCCCTCCCGACTCTTCCTTTTCCTTCTCCAGGCCCAGCCCCCCAACCCCGGCGCCGGGAAGGCGCCTGCGCAGAAGCTGCCCTCTCCCTCCTCCTCCCCCGCCCTTCCTTCCCTCTGCTCCTCCTCCCGTGCCCCGCCTTCCTTTCTCTCTCGTCGATTTCACTGAGCGCTCCAGGTTGCGAGCAGTTCAGTCCGTTTTCCCACTACCCCGCCCCCCTTCCTCTTTTCTCCCCACCCCTCGCGTCTCAGCCCCGTGGAGGATGAAGCGGCTGCAGTGGCCCCAGCCCCAGCAGCGGCACCGGCGGTGGCTGCGGTGGGGGTGGCCGGAACTGGGGTGGTGAAGAAGCGGTGGCGGCGGCGGCCGTGGCGGTGGCTGAAGGAGCAGCAGCCGCCCCAGCCGCTTCCCCTGTGCTTCCCTTCCTCTTGAGTGCAGCCAGGAAGTTTTTCGCTTCTGTGCATGTGTGTGTGCGTGAGTGTGGGTGTGTAAGGTGAAGATTTGGGCGGCGTTTGTGCAGGCGTTGGTTTTTTTGCCCACTTCTCTTCCCGTAACCCGGGTAGCTCCCGAGCCTGGGCTGTGGCCCGAAGAGGGGGCGCGGCGGCGGGCTCTCTCCTTTTGTTGTTGTTTCCTCCGCCTGGGGAGCTGAAGAGGGGACGCGCCTGGGTGGGGCGGCTCGGAGCCCGGGCCTGGTGGCCCCCGGGGCTCCCGGGCGGGCAGGGTAGGGCAGAGTAGAGCGGGCTTCAACATGATGGCGGCCGAGGCCGGCAGTGAGGAGGGCGGCCCGGTCACCGCCGGGGCAGCAGGAGGCGGCGGGGCCGCGGGCTCCAGTGCCTATCCGGCAGTGTGTCGGGTGAAGATACCCGCCGCCCTGTCTGTGGCAGCCGCCCCCTTTCCTGGGCTGGCGGAGGCTGGAGTGGCCGGGACTCTGGGTGGCGGAGCCGCTTTGGGGTCAGGGTTCCTGGGACCCGGGTCTGTGGCGGGGGCACTGGGGGGAGCCGGACTGTCAGGGGGAGGTGCTGCTGCTGGCGTGGCTGGTGCTGCCGCCGCCGGACCTGGCGGGGAGATGGCTTTCACCAAGGGGACCACTTCGTTGCCTGCTGAGACCTTCGGGGCAGGCGGCGGATTCCCTCCTTTGCCGCCGCCTCCTCAGCTGCCCCCTTTGGGCGCGGGCCTGGGAACAGTGGACGAAGGTGACTCTCTGGATGGACCAGAATACGAGGAGGAAGAGGTGGCCATCCCGCTGACCGCTCCGCCAACTAACCAGTAAGTCAAGACCGGTGTTTTGGGGGAAGCTGACTCCTGGAAAGAAGTGGGAAAACATGCCTCGTTCTTTCAGCTGTTACTCGTTGTGAAAAGTTTTGAAGCTTATGGTTCTGTGAATAGGGATTTAATTTGATCACTCATCTTCCCTACAGGCACACTCCCTGGCGGCTTGGTATATTTATTGCTCCTCTGGGAAGATGTAAAGTTTTAAAGATGGGAAGCATGGGAAAATGTGTATCCAGTGAGAACCGGATATGGTTCTGCCCCTTCCAAATTGAGGTGGCGTCCTGGGATTCAGCTGAGCTTGCAGCTACCAAGGCAGTCGTAGTCTGTATTAACCTGGTTGTGTTCCCTGTTGAAGCTAGATGACTAGTGAGAAGCTTGGAATACAAGCATTTAAATGAGTATTGTGTTAATATCATTCGAAACATGCATTGGTCAGAATGCTTTGTTTTTGTTGCACTGCAAATCCCAGCTTCTGCCTGTTGAAAGCATTGCGATGCAGAGAAGTCTTTGGATCACTTTTGAAAACGTGGGTCAGCGAGAAAGGAAAGTTCTGTTAATTACAGGTGTGGTTAAGGGCTCATAGTCCAACAATATTTGTAACTTGTGCCGTAGAATTCCCATTTATTAATATTAGTGTAATTCTTCTATAAGTTGAAGCTTTCTAAGCACAATATTGGAGCAAAACAAAATTAATAGTGTGCTTCCCTTCAACACTTTGTTGGTGGCAAATACAGTATTCTATTTGAAAATTAATTTTGACAGTCTACTGCGGAATATATATGACAAATGACTTTTCTATATATAGTACCTCCCCCTTGTTCTCTTCATAAGTGAACTTAGGTATGTATTTATAAAGCTGGACCTTGGTGAGAGGAAAATGTTGATGGGAAGAGGTAATAGTAGGTAAAATTTGCTTTATAGATCCCTCATATCTGTCTTAATTTTCCTTTAGAATGTTGACAACCTTGGTGAGTATCAGAAGAAGAAAGATTTGGTTTCTGTGTTGACAATCACTCTAGACAATTGCAGGTTTTTTTGTTTTTTCGTGGGTTTTGTTTTCATTTGTTTTTTGTTTTTTTGATAATCTTTGGAAGATTTAAAAAGGACTTAACGAATTAGGACATTTTTGACTTAAGGCTACATCTTTTGATGGAAAAGTAAAGTTAGTCTTTCTTAGGTCAGCCATGGTTTAGGGGTGTTGTATTCCTTTTATGTTATTCATTGTGAGTTCAATTTTTTGGTCTGATTTCATACCAACTTATTTCACATCTGTGTATTGCAGACTTTTCTGAAGGTGTTCTGAGGGTGTTAAAAATTTTAAATATACTGCACTGTTTACACACCTTCAAGCCTTTTTGAAAAAATCACTTAAGTATTAAGGTTCCTGTGGTTACGATAAAGTGCAACTTTTCATTATGAAAGAATATAGGCTTATGCCAGTTATTAACTAAATTGAATTAGGCATATTTAGTATATTGCAGTTTTAAATATTTTTAAAGGTAGAATTTATTTTGTAGAGCAATTTTAGCTTCACGGCAGAATTGAGCAGAAAACACATAGTGTTTCCATTAAATTTTTAATAATAAACTTGAGTGAGTATATAGGAAAAATTATGTTTCTGAGAAGTCCATTTGAGATTTTCATCATTATTGTTTGTATTTGGGAATAAAAATATTATTTGTGTGACTGTGTATATGAGAATTGTACCTGTTCTAAAAGGTATCCTCCATTTCTAGTATGTTTTTTAAATTTGCCACTGAGAAGTACAAATTTCCCTCTTTTCTTTATCTTAGATATCAACCCAAAGTCACTGGAGGCAATACAGTGTAGTGGTTAAGCGTGCAAATTCTGAAGTTAGACAAGATTTGGGTTGGAATCCTGACTCTGCTACTAACTAGCTGTGTGATCTTGGAAAGGTCAGTTTCCCCATCTGTAAAATGGGGACAATAATGGTGTCTCCCTCATATGGTTGTGTGTTTTTTTTTGTTTTTTTTTTTTGCGGTATGCGGGCCTCTCACTGTTGTGGCCCCTCCCGTAGCTGAGCACAGGCTCAGCGGCCATGGCTCACGGGCCTAGCTGCTCCACAGCATGTGGGATCTTTCCGGACCGGGGCACGAACCCATGTCCCCTGCATTGGCAGGCGGACTCTCAACCACAGCGCCACCAGGGAAGCCACATATGGTCGTTTTTAAGGTTAATGAGAACCCCCTGAACATATTCAGCACAGTATCTGGCACATAGTAAGTGTTCAATAAATTAGTAGTCTCGCCATATAATAATATACAATTTTATTGTCATTAAATTGCCTACTAATTCTATTGCTATAGGAACTCCCTTACTAATAACTATTTGAGAGAATGTTTTGAACTCCGAAGGCCTGTCTACCAAGATTGATTATATCAAAAATTTTATTTTAAATTCATAAAGGCTTCTAGCAGGCTAAGCAGGTTTAGAGATGGAATTCAAGTGTTTTCTATAAATTCCTATTTTTAAATAAAAGGAAAAGCCTTAACGACTTTGTTAAATAATGTCAAATCTTTCATAAAAGTATTGAAGAAATGCTTTTGGACTAATATATAATTACTAGTGACTGGTCACCTTAGTTATTGATAGCATGATATTAAGGAGGTTCAGGTCATAGGATCGAGTCCACAGTGGTTTGTTAGATAGACCAGGGTTCCCTGGTCATGGAGTTCAACCATGTGTCCAGCTGGTTCAGTGCTGTTGGTCACAAGAGTCAAGTGACAATATGTAGATAGACCAGTGCAAATATAATAACACTATTAGTATTTTGTACCTTGTTTTTCTGTGTGCATGGTGAATCATTAGTCTCATGTTTATTACTGAGCATTTTCATTAGTTGGGTTAAGGCGAGAAAAGTTTGTAGAATTATAACTATTACATGTATTTGAATATTCTTTTTTTGTGTGTGCAAAGTTTGAGGAAAAAATTTTAAAAAGAAAAAAATTCTCCCCATATATTTTTATGCTATAAAAGGTTCTGTATCTAAAATTGCTAACAAAGTTTTTTTTCAATACAGGTACTCCCTGTATTGTTATGTAGCTGCTTTTCGTGGTCCTTGTTATTTCTTTCTCTTTTCCCCAGGGGTGAGGGGTGATAGGAAAGGAGAATAGTTCCCTTAGTCCACCATCAATTATGTACAGAGATTTTTAACTATGAGCCTGCAGTAGCAGGAGGCTCTTGGGCTGAATCCAACTGACATATATATTGCTTGCTCGTAGTATATTTGGAGCATTTAGTGATTACTTGCCACCATTTAAAAATAGGAAAACTTCATGTTTAAGAAGTCTCGATTTCTAGCACCACTTGAGATATCAGAGGAGTTGGCTCTACCTGGTTGCTGTTCCTGCTTGAGAATAGATTTCTAGAGCTGAGTAGTGATTGCCCCATTTAGGTGAATTCTGAGCTCTACAGTTAACTGTGGTTACTACCAGGCCTGCTTTGCCTTTGATGTTATTTGCCTGGCATCTGGCTTAACTAGATCTTACCCTGGACCTAAAACGCAGGCTTTCTCAAGCCTGAAAGTAGAAGAAAAAGGAAATAAGGAATGTAAATAATACCTTTCTTTTCCTTAAGAATCATCTTACTGTTTCTACAAAAATAAAATCATTCTTAAGTCAAATAATTGTTAAATGTTAGTACTAAGACATGTAGCATTCATTAACTTTGTCACCGATTGCATTGTAACTCTGGGTGAGTCATTATTTCTTAATAAAAATGGGGGTGAGAATTGAAGAGATTAGTTATGGACAGAGTGGTTCCTGACCAGGACCAGATATTTTTGCTATATGAGTAGTAGAGCAATGTAGTAGGAGCTTAATTTAAGAGATACAACAATGAGTAAGATTCCCCTTTTCTTAATGTGTCTCTAGTAGAAAGTTAAGTTACCAATTACTGTCAATTCAGGCTAGCTTAAGATAAATATCATGAGTGAAGTATGAGCAAAGGGTCATGGGTGTTAAAAGAATAAGATACTTATATAATTAGAATCAGTAAAGTCTTAGAGGAAAAGTAGCAGGTATGTTTTCAATGCTGCTTAATTTATTCTGAACAAGAGGTAATTGGTTCCTATGCCCTTTGCCTAAAGATTTTGTCAGGTAGAAAAGAATTACAAATTAATGAGTATAAACTTTTGACCTTTAGTGAGGAGTCTGTCCTACTGAACTCTTTTTTTTTTTTTTTTTCGGTACGTGGGCCTCTCACTGTTGTGGCCTCTCCCGTTGTGGAGCACAGCCTCTGGACGCGCAGGCTTAGTGGCCATGGCTCACGGGCCCAGCTGCTCCGCGGCATGTGGGATTTTCCTGGACTGGGGCACGAACCCGTGTCCCGTGCATTGGCAGGCGGACTCTCAACCACTGCGCCACTAGGGAAGCCCCTACTGAACTCTTAATTATTTACCTGTGGTCTGGGGTAGGTTGAAGGGGGTGCCTACAGTTAACTGAGAATACACAGCACTACCAAAGGCTTGAATTGGTCTGGATCATTGATTAGCCACTCTAGGGAAACCAGGCAAACATTATTGACAGAGCCGAAAAAAAAGACCCAAAAGCCAAAACAACAGCAACAAAAAAACCTGAAAGGGGTAAATTAGAAGAAGAAGGGGAAAATAAAGAGGTCTTTTGGTTGCTTTGCTCCCTATCTCTTTACTAGCCATTAGGGAAATGAGAGAATGCCTTTAAGAGCAGCTCAAATACTCCGAACAGTACCTCGGTGGGGGCAGGTGATGGAACTTAGAGCGATTATTGTCAGGTATCACTGATGACATTTCTTGGTTGCTTACTACCTAACAGGAACTGTTCTAATTGGTACATGTGTTGTTGTAGTTGCCTACTGCTTCACTCCAAAACTTAGTTGCTGAAACATTTATTTGCTCTTGATTCTAAAATTTGGGCAGGGCTTGTTGGGGACTGCTCCATGTGTCACCTGTTGGCTATAATGTCCAAGGTATCTTTTTAACTCATAAGTCTGGTACCTCAGCTGGGATGGCTGGAACAGCTGGTGGATAGCTGGGCATCTGTGTGTGTATGTGTGTATCTGTGTCCATGTCTCCCCCCACCCCAACTTCTCCATTTCATTAGCTTGAACTTCTCCACAGCATGGCAGATGGGTTCCATGAGGGAGCATTCCCAGAGGACAGGCCTCACCTGCCAACACTTATTAAACCTCTCTGTTCTTCATGTTTGCTAACGTTCCAATGGCCAATGCTAATCACGTGAGTCAGTCTAGATTTAGTGTGGGAGTGGGCTATAAAAGGGCACCAATATTAGAAGGTGAGATTTCTTGGGGGCATCAGAGTAACTGCCTACTGCATGTATTATTCATTTACAAGTAAATATTAGATAATATTAGAATACTAGTGGTTAGGGAGAGCGTGGGAGAAAGGGCAAGTACTTTGAAGTTTTTCCCTTAGGGTCTACATGGTAAATTGTCTTTCATCGAATGGTCCAAATATTCCCACAATATATTCTGCTTCTGACCACCATTATCTTAATTTTAAACCAAAGATACTGAATATGGATGTTGGTTATGGCTCATTGTTTGAATATGCCAATGTATGTATGGTGTTATCTTGAAATCACCTGCAGTACATTTCAGTTGTGGGCTAAATAAAAAATAGTTGTTATCAGGTAAAATGTATGGATAACTTCTCCATATGTCTAATCACATCTCAATGGGATTTGGAGTATGCTTTCAGGTGTTCCAGTGATTACATGATTTTGTGAGTAAAACAATGAACATTGCGGGGGGACAGAAAGAAATATAAAAGAAAGTACAATGTAGCTGGACAATAAGGCATTAATGATATAGAAATAAGATGATAAAATTAATCTACGGACACATTGTACTAATTTTTCAAATTAGAGGATAGTTTTGGAAGAGTTGAAAGAATGAGAGTGTATGAAAGTGATTTTGAAATTTTATACTGTAATTCTCTTTTACTAAAGCTTTATAGAAAGTTTAATTAGCTTTTTGTAGCATCAGTATTTGATGTTATAGTAGTTCCCCCTTATCCACGGCTTCACTTTCCACGATTTCAGTTGCTCTCAGTTGACCATGGCTCAAAAATATTAAGCGGGGCTTCCCTGGTGGCTCAGTGGTTGAGAATCTGCCTGCCGATGCAGGGGACACAGGTTCGTGCCCCCGTCTGGGAAGATCCCACATGCCGCGGAGTGGCTAGGCCCGTGAGCCATGGCCTCTGAGCCTGCGCGTCCAGGAGCCTGTGCTCCGCAATGGGAGAGGCCACAACAGTGAGAGGCCCGCGTACCACAAACAAACAAACAAAAAATATTAAGCAGAAAATTCCAGAAATAAGCAATTCATGAGTTTTAAGAATTGTACACCTTTCAGAGTAGTGTGATGAAATCCTGCTCCATCCTGCCCAGGCATGAACCATACCTTTGTCCAACGTATCCTGCCATCACTTAGTGGTCCTACCTTGGTCGACAGATTGACTGTTGCACTATCACAGTGCTTGTGTTCAAGTAAGCCTTATTTTACTTAATAATGGCCCCAAAGCGCAAGAGTAGTGATGTTGGCAATTCGGATATTCCAGAGAAGCTGTAAAGTGCTTACTTTAAGTGAAAAGGTGAAAGTTTCCTACTTAAAAGGGGATGAAAAAAATCATATGCAGAGATTACTAAGATCTACAGTAAGAACGAATCTTCTATCTGTGAAATTGTGAAGGAAAAAGAAATTCATGATAGTTTTGCTGTTGCACCTCAAACTGCAAAAGTTATGACCACAGTGTGTGATAGTGCTTAGTTGAGATGGAAAAGGCGTTACATTTTACAGAAAGATATTTTGAGAGAGACTACATTCATGTAATGTTTATTACAGTATATCGTTATAATTGTTCTATTTTATTATAGAACATATAATAAATGTTATTGTTGTTAATATCTTACTGTGCCTAATTTATAAATAGGTATCTATATATGGGGAAAATAGAGTATGTATGGGATTCGGTACTAATTTGAGGTTTCAGGCATGCCTGGGAGTCTTGGAATGTATCCCCTGAGGATAAGAGAAGACTACTGTGTAATCAGGAGAGTGATATGCATAGATACATAGTATTTTAGTAAACGAGGAAACTCTTTCATTGACCATTGCAGAAGCAGACTCTGGTAGAGTGACTTGCTTAAAAGGTCAAAGAGCTAGGTGGATCTGGGACAGAATCCAGTTCCCATGATTTTTTAGATATGTTTCGATTTGAGTAATATTTAATTAATTTTTGCGGGGGGAGGAAGTGGAAAGGCAGAGGCCCATTATTGAGTAATCATTTACTATATTCTAGGCAGTTTACATAGGTTATCTCATTTAATTCTCATAACTATACAGTGAGAATAGATATTACCCACATTTTTTTTTTGTTGAGAAAACTGATAGAACTGGAATTCTCATGCAAATACTTTACTTGTTCCATTCCAGTGCATATAATACACACATATATACGTGCACCCATACAAAACTTAATATACTCCAGGACTGGCTAGTCATGGGGTGTTGGACTGAATTATATCTCTCCAAAATCCATGGATTGAAGCCCTAACCCCCAGTGTGACGGTGTATGGAGTTAAGACCTTTAAGGTAGTAATTAAGGTTAAATGAGGCCATAAAGGTGGATCCATAGTTCTATAGGACTGGTGTTCTCATATGAAGAGGAGGAGACAAATGGGAGCACATGTGAACAGAGAAAAGACCATGAGTTCACAGTGAGAAGGTGGCTATCTATATATAAGCCAAGGAGAGATGCTTCACTTAGAAACCAACTCTGTTGGCAACTTAATCTTGGACTCAGCCTCCAGAACTGTGAGAAAATACATTTCTGTTGTTTAAGCCATCTAGTATATGGAATTTTGTTATGATATCCTGAGCTGACTGATACACTGCATAAACCTGCATCTTTAAAAATGGCTTTGGAGGATTTGGAGCAGATTAAATGCTCATTTACTACTTGAGAAACAGGGTCTTCATGCCTTTATTTCCTATTTTTCACTGTAGGAAAGAAAGCGTTTCCTTATACTTTAGCTTCATTCTTCATGAGTTCGTGACTTAACATCTCCTCTTTTGGCTATACTTGTGTTGAAAGTTGGAAAGCATTTAAATGCATGTCTGATTATTATAGTGTGAAAAGATCCTACACAAGATTGTGGGTGGTAGCTGTAGAAAACCTATGGGTGAGACATTACTCCAGGAGATTTTCTGTATTCACTCTGTGTTCATTGTTGTAACATTCAGTGTTACTTTTAAAATTCTTCTCTTTTATGTATCTGTCTCTAGCTAAGGGAAAGACCTAGAGATATCCCTCTCAATTCTTTTAAGTCTTCTTTGTAGGTATAGCCCACGACACTGCGTTCACAGTTAAGATACTTGTATAATAGTAGAACCATACCTCTCTTCCATCCATGTCTATCTACCTAAATATTGATTTATCTCTCAGATTTTCCAATTAAACTTCTTATTTTGAGATAATTGTAGATTCATATTTAGTTGTAAGAAATAATAGAGATGTTTCTTTCACCTATTTTTCCAGATATATGGCAATATCTCGTGATATCACAACTAGGAGTCAATTTCATTGATATAGTTCATTTATTCAGATTTCACCAGTTCTACATACACTGTGTGTGTGTGTGTGTGTGTATGGTGTTTATTTAAATCTATGCGGTTTTATCACATGGGTAGATTTGTATAATCATCACCACAGTAAAGATACAGAACAATTTCATTACTCCCAGGATCCCTTGTGTTGTCCTTTTATAACTAAACCCACCTTTCTCCATCTTTAACCCCTGGCAACCACTAATCTGTTCTTCATTTTGTCATTTCCAAAAGACTATATAAATGGACTCATACAGCTTGTAACCTTTTTTGGTCAACGTCTTTACTGGAGTATAATTGCTTTACATTGCTGTGTTAGTTGCTGCTGTATAACAAAGTGAATCAGCTATACGTATACTTATATCCCCATATCCCCTCCCTGTTGCGTCTCCCTCCCACCCTCCCTATCCACCCCTCTAGGTGGTCACAAAGCACTGAGCTGATCTCCCTGTGCTATGCAGCTGCTTCCCACTAGCTATCTATTTTACATTTGGTAGTGTATATACGTCCATGCCACTTTCTCACTTCATCCCAGCTTACCCTTCCCCCTCCCCGTGTCCTCAAGTCCATTCTCTACATCTGCGTCTTTATTCCTGTCCTGTCCCTAGGTGCTTCAGAACCATTTTTTTTTAGATTCCATATATATATATGTGTTAGCATACAGTATTTGTTTTTCTTTTTCTGACTGACTTCACTCTGTATGACAGTCTCTAGGTCCATCCACCTCACTACAAATAATTCAATTTCGTTTCTTTTTATGGCTGAGTAATATTCCATTGTATATATGTGCCACATCTTCTTTATCCATTCATCTGTCGATGGAGACTTAGGTTGCTTCCATGTCCTGGCTATTATAAATAGTTCATACAGCATGTAACCTTTTGGAATAGCATTTGTCACTGAACACAATTCCTTCAAGATTTATTCAAGTTCTTGCTTGTATCAATACTTTGTACCTTTTCATTGCTGAGTAGTATTCCATGGTATGGATATACTACAGTTTGTTTAATCATTCACTCATCAGAGAACATTTGGGTAATTTCCAGTTTTAGCTATTATGAAAAAAAGCTGCTATGAACATTTGTGTTTATGTTTTTGTGTGAACATAAGTTTTCATTTCTGTCAGATAAATGTCCAAGAGTGCAACTGCTGGATCGTGTAGTAATTGCATATTGAGTTTTATAAGAAACTGCCGATCTATTTTCTAGAATAGCTGTATCCTTTTACATTCTCACTAACAATTCATGAGTGATCCTGATTCCCTATGTCCTCACTACTAACCATTTTTTATTTTAGCAATTCTCATTGCCTAGTGATCACTAGACGCCTAGTGATATCTCATTGTGGTTTTGATATGCATTTTTCCTAATGATTGATGATATTGAAACTTCTTATGTGCTAATTTGCTATCTGTATATCCTCTTGGGTGAAATGTCTGTTCATCTCTTTTGCCCATTTTCCAGTAGGCTTGTTTGTTTATTATTGAGTTTTAAGAGTTCTTTATGTATTCTAAATATTAGTCCTCTATCTGATAATGTGGTTTGCAAATATTTTCTCCTATTCTGTAGCTTGTCTTTTTCTCCTTTTAACAGGGTCTTTCACAGAGCAAAAGTTTTTAATTTTTATGAGGCTTAAGTTATTAATATTTTCTTCTATAGGTTGTGCTTTTAGAGGCAAGTCTAAGAACTCTTTGCCTAGCCTGGATCACAAAGATTTTCTCCTATGATTGTTTCCAAAAGTTTTGTATTTTTATGTTCTACAGTTAAGTCCATGATCCATTTTGTTTTCTTTTTTATAAAAGATATGGTTTAGATTGAGGTTCATATTTTTGCCCAGGAATATCCGATTACTCTAACACCATTTGTTGGAAAGGCAAATATCTTTCTTCCATTGAATTGCTTTTGCACTTTGATAAAAAATTAATTGGGCATATATGTGTGGGTTTACTTCTGGGTTCTTTATTGTATTCTGTTGGTCTGTATGTCTCCATTTGCTGATATCACACTCTTGATAACCGTAGCTACATAGTAAACCTTAATATTGGGTAGAGTGAGTCTCTTTTCAATATGTTTTTAGCTATTCTAAGACATGTCTTTATGTATAAATTTTAGAACAAGCTTGTCCATGTCTACAAAAACTTTGTTGAAATTTTCATAGGAATTGCATTAAACCTATAGATCAGTTTTGGGAGAACTGACATCTTTACTATATTGACATGGTATGTTTCCATTTATTTAGTTCTTTGATTGCTTTAATCAGCATTTTGTAATTTTTAGTATATCAATCCTGTATGCCTATTGTTTAATTTGTACTTTTTTTTTTGGTTTTGTTTTATTTGGAGCAGTTTTGTAAATGTTATTATGTTTTTAAGTTTCCACATGTTTCTTGTTAGTATATAGAAATGCTGATTGATTTTTGTATGTTGGTCTTATATCCTGTGACCTTGCTAAACTTACCTTTTAGTTTTAAGAGACTTTTTACAGATTCCTTGGGATATTCTACATAGACAATCATGTCAACTGCAAATAGGGGCTGTTTTTTTCTTTCTTTCTGATCTGTATGACTTTTATTTCTTTTTCTTGTCATATTGCAGTGGCTAGAACTTCTAGTACTATATTGAATGAGAGTGGTGAGAGCAGACATCCTTGCTTTGTTCCTTGTCTTAGGTGGAAAACATTTAAATGTGTTTTGCCATTAAATATGATGTTAACAGTAGCTGTTTTGGGGGGAGAGTGGATAGATGCTCTTTATCAAGTTGAGGTTGATCACCTCTCTTCCTAGTTTACTGTGAGTTTTTACCATGAATGGGTGCTGGATATTTTCAAATTCTTTTTTCTGGGTCAATTTATATGATCATATGATTTTTTCCGTAGCATGTTGAGATGGTAGCTTACTGATTTTTTTAATGTTGAACCAGCCTTGCATAGCTGGAATAAATCTCAGTAGGTTATGGTGTATAATGTTTTTCAAGAATTGCTGAAACTCAGGTTTTTGATGTGTTGAGAATGTTCGTGTCTAAGTTCATGAGAGATATTGGTCTGTAGTTTTCTTGTGATATCTTTGTCTTGTTTCAGTATTTGAATAATACTGGCCTCATAGTATGGGGTAGGAAATGTTCCCTACTCTTCTGTTCTTTGGAAGAGTTTGTGAAGTATTGGTATTAATATTTGGTAGAATTCTCTAGTGAAAACATCTCAGCATGGGATTTATTTTTTTTGGAGATTTTAAATTATGAATTCATTTTAAATGGTTATAGGGTTATACATCTTATTTACATTATTTTGGTTGGATTTTGGTAGTAAGTGGGTTCATTTCTTCTAATTTGTCTAACATAGCAGCATAAACTTGTTTGCATTATTACCTAGTTACCCTTTTGATGGCTGTAGAATAGTGATATTCTCTTTTATTCTTGATACTTGAATTTGTGTCTTAACTCTTTTTTGTTTTGTCAGTCTTGTTAAAGCGTTATCATTTCTATTAATTTTTTCAAAGGGTTAGCTTTTTGTTTCATTGATTTTTTTTTTCCCTTATGGCCTTGTTTTAAATTTCATTGATTTTTGCTCTTATTTTTATTGTTCTTTTTTTCTGATTGCTTTGGGTTTATTTTGTTCCTGTTTTTCTAGCTTCTTGAGGAAGGAATTTAAGATGATTGATTTGAGACTTTCCCTGTTTCCTAGAGTAAGCATTTAATGCTATACTTTTCCCTCTTAACCCATCTTTAGCCATATTCTGCATCTTTTGATATGTTGCCTTTTCATTTTCACTCAGTTCTGTGCTTCTTTTTTTTAACTTTACATTGAGACTTACATTTTGACTCATGAATTATTTAGAAGTGTGTTGTTTCATTTCCAAGTGTTTTAAGATTTACCAATTGTCTTTCTGTTATTGATTTCTCGTTAGAGTCCATTATGGTCAGAGAACATACCCTTATGATTTCAGTACTTTTAAATTTGTTGAAGTTTGTTTTATAGTCTGGGATTTGGATATGGTCTATCTTGGTTAATGTTCCATGGATGCTTGAAAAAAATGTGTATTTGGCTGTTCTTTGGTGGAATGTTCTATATATGTCAATTAGATTCTTCTGTTTGTTTTGTTCAGAACTTTTAAATCTTTCCTCATTTTCTGTTTAGTATTTCTGTGAGTTTCTGAGATAGGAGTCTTAAAGTTCCCACTATAATTTTGAATTTATCTATTTTTTCTTTCAGCTCTATCAGTTTTTGCTTCATATACTTTGGGGCCCTGTTGTTTGGGTGTACACATTTAGGATTGTTATGTATTTCTGGTGGATAGATCCTTTTATCATTATCTAATGTCCCTCTTTTGTCTCTAGCAATTGTCTTTGCTCTTAAGTCTATCTAATAGTAATATAGCAACTCCTGCTTTTATTTTGTTTACCTGTACATTTTTCCATCATTTTACTTTCAATGTGTCTTATTTTAAGTGATCTAATTATAGAGAACTTATAGTGGGGTCTTCTTTTTTTTTTTTTTAGTTCATGCTATTAACCTGTCTTTACTTGGTGTATTAAATATGTTTACAGTAATTATTAATATTTTAGGGCTTAAGTCTGCCATTTTACTTTTTGTTTTCTGTTTGTTCTCTTTCTCATTTCTCTTTTTCTCTTTTCTTGCTTTCCTATGGGTTACTCGAACATTTGTTAGGATTTCATCTTGAAGTATTTATAGTGTTTTTTCAATATATCACTTTGTAGATACTAAAATAACATATGTAATTTACCACAGTCTATGGGTATAAGCATTTTATCAATTCGAGTGAAGTGGGGAAACTATTCTTCCACTTAGATCCCTTTACCTTCCCACTTTGTAAATATTGTTCTCTTGACTATTTCTTCTACATACATTGGGCAGCTTTTCTGATGGTGTTAATATTTTTGTTATTGTGGTAAAATATACATGACATAAAACTTATTTTAATCATTTTTAGGTGTATAGTTCTGTGGTATAAAGTACATTCACATTGTTGTTCAACCATTGTCACCATTGTTCTCCAGAACTTTTCCATCTTCCCCAGCTAAAACTGTACCCATTATACACTAACTTTCCAATCCCTTTTTCCTCAGCCCCTGGCAACCACCATTTTACTTTCTGTTTCTATGAATTTGACTACTCTAGGTACCTCGCATAAATGGAGTCATAGAATATTTTACTTTTGTAACTGACTTGTTTCACTTAGCATGTCTTCAAGGTTCATCTGTGCTGTAGCATTTGTCAGAACTTGTTTCTAAAGTCTGAATAACATTCTAGACTTATTGCACATTTTGTTTATCCATTTATCTGTTTGTGGGCACTTGGGTTGCTTCCCCTTTTTGGATATTGTGAATAATGCTGCTTGAACATAGTGTATTAAGTATCTGTTTTAGTCACTGCTTTCATTTTGGGAATAGGAATTTTTGGGTCATAGGGTAATTCTGTGTTTAAGTTTTTGAGGAATTGCCGTATCATTTTTGATAGCAGCTATACCATTTTATAGTCTCACTAGCAATATATGAGGGTTCTAACTGCTCCATATCCTCACCATCACTTGTATTTTCTTTTTTTTTTTCTTTGTTTGTTTTTTGGATTTTTTTGGAGATGAAATAGCTATCCTGATGGGTGTGAAATGGTTTCTCATTGTGGTTTTGACTTGCATTTTCCTAATGAATAGTGATGTTGAGCATCTTTTCATGTACTTATTGTCCTTTTTTATATCTTCTTTGTAGGAATGTCTCTTTTCAAGTCCTTTGTCCATTTTTTAATCAGGTTGTTTGTTTTTGTTAAGTTGAAGGAGTTCTTTATATATTCTGGATATCAGTCCCTTTTCAGATAAATGGTTTGCAAATATTTTCTCCTGTTCTGAGGGATTGCTTTTTCACTGTTGATAGTGTCTTTTGATACACAGAGGTTTTTAATTTTGATGAACTCCAGTTTTTTATGCCTGTGTAATTTTTATTCCATTCATCTGTTATGGTTTTAAAACCTCTTGAGTAGAAAGGTAGTCTATTGTACTTACCCATATTTTTGCTTTTCTCATTGTGCTTTCTTCTTTCCTGATGTTCCAAGAGTCCTTGTTTTATCAATTGAAGAACTTCCATAGCCATTCTTGAAGGATACATCTGGTAGTGACAAATTCTTCTAGTTTTCCTTTGTCTGCTGTGTCTTTATTTCCGCTTCATTCCTGAAAGATAATTTTGTCAGATACAGAATTCATGGTTAACAGTTCTTTTCTTTCAGCACTTGAAAAATTTTTTGTTACTTTCTTCTGACCTTTGTGGTTTCAGATTAGAAAACTGCTGTCATTTGAGTTGGTGTTCCCTATAGGTAATGCATCCTTTCGATGTGGTTGCTTTCAGGATTTTTCTTTGTCTTTCGTTTCAAATATGTATGTCAAGGTGTAACTTCTGTGGGTTTACCTGTTTGTGGTTTGCTCACTTTAATCTGTAGCTTTACATCTTTCTCCAAATTTGGAAGTTTTCAGCCATTTGTTGAATACTCTTCAACTCTACTCTTTTTCTCTTCTTTTCATGGGGCTCAAAATGATATGGATCTAGATCTTTCATTATTGTCCCATCCATCTACGAGACCTTGTTGTTTTCAGTGATTTTTCTTTTTTGTTCATATTGGGTGAATTCTGTTGATCTGTCCTCAAGTTCACTGATTCTGTTCTCCATAATTCCTACTATTGAGCCCATCTAATAAGTTTTTGGTTTTCTTTCTTATTGTAGTTTTCAGCTCTGTAATTTCTTTTTGTTTTTTTTTTTTATATTTTCTATTTCTTGGGTTGAATTTTGTCTGTTTCAAGAGAATTTGTAATTGATGGATGGAGAATGTTTATGATGGCTGCTTTACAGTCTTTGTCAGATAATTCCAATGTCTGATTCATATCAGTGTTGGCATCTGTTAATTGTCTTTTTCTCATTCAAGTAGTGGTTTTTTTGGTTCTTAGCATGATGGATGATTTTTGATTGTATGTTGGACATTTTGTCTTCCATGTAATGTTTTTAAAATCAGTTTGTCCTGTAAGTATGATTTTTTTTTTTTAATTTGGCTGCACTGGGTCTTAGTTGCAGCATGCGGGATCGTTTTTCGGTTGTGGCATGTGGGCTGTTTAGTTGTGGCATGTGGGCTCTATTAGTTGCACCATGTGGGATCTAGTTCCCTGACCAGGGATTGAGCCTGGGCCCCGTGCATTGGGAGCACAGAGTCTTAGCCACTGGAACTCCACCAGGGAACTCCCCCCATAAGTGTGATTAATATATATTTACTGTAGAAAATTTGGGGACTATTGAGAAATACAAAGAAAAAAATCACTTTTCTATTGCCAAAGATAGTTCCTGTTATGAATAATACATAACATTTATCTGAAAGGAAATATGTACAGGTATGCTTTGGAGGTATTATATTGCAAGTTCCATTTCAGACTACCACAATAAAGTGAACATCACAATAAAGCAAGTCACAGGAATTTTTTTGATATTCTATTGAATTAATTTTAATTTATCCATATTAAAATTATGTTTATGGTGGTGGGATGAATTGGGAGATTGGGATTGACATATATACACTAATATGTATAAAATAGATAACTAATAAGAACCTGCTGTATAAAAAATAAAGTAAAATTCCAGAAAAAGGTACAGAAAATTATATATGAATTCAGAGAATACAGGCGATCATTAAAAAAAAATTATGTTTACACTGAACTATAGTGTCTGTTAAGAGTGCAATAGCATTATGTCTAAAAAATACACATACCTTAATTAAAAAATACTTTATTGCTAAAAAAAATTAACCATTATCTGAACCTTCAGTAAGTCATAGTAGTAACATCAAAGATCACAGATCACAGATCACCGTAACAAATCAGTAATAAGGAAAAATTTTGAAATATTGTGAGAATTACCAAAATGTGACACAGAGACACAAAGTGAGCAAATGCTGTTGGAAAGATGGACTTGCTCCATGCAGGATTACCACAAACCGTCAATATGTAAAAAAACAATTATTTGCAAAGGACAATAAAGTAAAGCACAATCAAATGAGATATGCCTGTGTATATCCCCATCCCCTCAAATATAATTGTAGCTAACACTTTCACAGATGAGGAAATTGAGGTAAGGAGAGTTTTAGGTAACTTTCCCAGATCACAAAACTACCAAATGATTCAACGCAAACTTTTGATTCCCGGGTTTATGTGTTTAACCACTGTGGTACAGTCTCTCTTGTTCTGTTTGTTTTTTTTTTTCTCCCCCTGTACCACTTCAGAAAAATTGTTTCAGTAGGAGAATGAACTTATTTTGGGAGGGATAATCAATAGGTTAACAGCCCTCTAAAAGGCATTTTGAATAGTGTTTATTTTAAGTAGTTCAATATATATGTCTATAGGTACTTGAATGTGTTTATATACATATATATTACACATATGTGTGTGTTTGTGTGTGTATATATATATACACACACATATGCATTTTGGAAGATTATCTTAGGTAGTAGAGAAATGAGTTTTGATACCTCTTGTTAGGCATCCACTTGGGAATATTTAAATAAATGAATACCTCCTTCCATTTGAATGGGAAGCAATAACAGGCTTTTTTTTTCTTTTTACAGGCTTTTATCTTCCTTGAAAAGAAAGTTGTGTTTTTGTTTTTGTTTTAAGTAAATCATTGTTAGCTTCCTTACTCATTTATTGAGGAACAAATTGTGTAGAAATTCTTCCACGCATTATTTCACTTAGGTGACTGTAAGGTCACCCATCACATGTATGTAGTGAGCTTGGTTGTTTATCCATATCAGCGAGTTTTAGGGTAGCTGTCTAAGAATTGATTTAGGGGAAATTCCTAATTATTGGGTTAAATAGTGACTGTATGAGGGCTTAGGAATAACTCACTACCTTTTAGTTTCTACCTAAGAAAACTAATCCAGTTATCTAAAGTGCAATTGCTACTGTATGTATTTACTTATGGGACACAGCAATGGTAGCATGATGGTAAGAGAAATTAAATATCAAGAGAAATTAAATCTTCAGCAATTCTTTGGAATCCTATTAGAATTCTCTACATTTGTCATTGCTGGCAACTAAAGATGAGTTAACGATGTGGTTTGATGTTTGCTTTTAGTCATTACATAAATTTGACTTTTCATGGAATTCAGCAAAAAGGAACACACTGACAGGGGTTGTATCCTCTAGTTAATAGAATTCATGAATATTATCCTCAGAATATTTTCATCATGAAACCATTTTGAAATAATTATAAAAGTGAATAGCATTTAAAATACCTAATCATTTTATTTGACACTGTTTTTTAGGGACCTATTCTGTGTAATTTGATAAAATGACATCACTACAGAGTCAGAAATCATACAAAGTCTTAGAGTGCTGTGGAGAAATAGTACAATACGTTTTAATAAATTAGTATTAACTTCCATGGAAATAATATTATTTGCCTAGTGCACAGGGCCTGTGAATGAGTACAGTGGATGAGAGGTTGAAATGTAATAGCTAGCAGACATATCTTGATATGTTGTAAATGCCATGGTAAGGAAGGAGTCTGAGCATTGTCCTGTAGGCATGTGGAATCCATAGAATGCAATCTTTTTCTACTTAAGTTTTGAAAACTTTTTTTTTTAAGATTTCAGTCAATTTGCCCTTTTCTCCTTTCCCACTTCAATGTAATCATTTACTGTAATGGTTCTTTTCTACTTCCTAAATTGCTTTGGAATCTAACTTTTTTAAAATCTCCTGTGGCTTCAAACCTCATTTTCTCTTTCCTTCTGTTGGGGTAGTCATTAATTTTTCCCTGTCCCTGATCTCTCTCTTTGCCAATTAATAATTCGTTTTGCAATGGTTTTCAGAATTTTCTAATTTCATCCAAGTAAAAATTAAGAAACTTATTGTACATTGTGACAAAACTTGGGTGTGTGTAAATACAAAGAAAACCAAAAATTGCATGAAAAATACCCTTTTTAATGACTACTTATGATACATTTTGCTGTCTTTTTTAAAACTCTATTCTATTCTACTTTAAAAAAAAAAGACATTGGTGGAGAGTAAATTGAATTCAAGACTCCCAGCAGTTTTCAAAACTGCTTTATATTACTGCCAGCATGATTTTTAAAATACAGACTTTATTGTACACTCTCTTGAGACCTTTCTGTGAGTCTCCATTGTCTAAGTGAGTAGTGGCTTTCAAACCTAGTTTTGACCATGACTCACCAAAAGAAATATATTTTACATTTGTGACCCAGCGCACACATATAAACAAACATATATAACAGAAACAAAGCTTAATGAAACAGTACTTACTCTTACTACCTGGGATGCACTCTATTTATTGTTCTTTTCTATTTCACTTCATTAGAAAAAAGAAAACAAAACTGATTGTGACCTGCTAAATTGATTTCTTGACCCAATGTCTTGAGACCTGCAGGTTGAGATAAGAAAATTAAAGCTTTATTACGACATATAATGCCATTTTACACTGTTCTCCAGTATTTAATTTTTCATCAATACTATGCTGTTTATTCCTTAAACTTGCCATGGTATTTTCTATTACTCCATTTACTGTTCTGTCTGGGGTGCCCTCTCTCTTCCTTGATTGTGTGACAAACTTTGTTCATTCTTCTGAATTTAGCTGAGATGTTACTGAAGGTGGTGGAGAATGACAAAAATAAAAGTTTCTTCTCAAGATATGATGACAGGGATCTCATCAAACAAACTTGGAAAGAAATGTTTTCTTAGAGAAGTAAACCACAATATCTTAAATTAACGTGGTGACTTGAAGATGCTTTCTGTTTAGAAAGATCTGACAGTAACAAGTTGGTGGTATTGACATATTTAAAGAATGGGGATTATAGCAAGTGACATAGTCATATTGGACTCATAGAAAATGGAGCCTTATTCAGGGTAAGTGTGTCAGTGATCATCTATAAGTTCAAGCGAGTGGGAGCCCAAGGATGAAACTTCTTTGTTTCTGGTGCAGTTTTTTTCTTTTTAATGCTTTTTAAAAATGTTCTCATTCTATATATGAATTATATATATCCTTTGTGCAGATTTTGTGCTCAGTAAGCAACCTCCCCCCACAATTTTTTAAGTTGAAAAATCTGCAGAAAAGTTATAAGAATAGTGTACTGAGTAACTATATATCCTTTACCTTGACAGTTTGCCACATTTCGTTTATCCTTTTATCTTTATACATCCACATATTGTACATTATTTTTACTAAACTGTGAGTTACTTGCAGAGATCATGTCACTTTCCTCTTAAATACCTTATCTTATATATCCTAAGAATAAGGGCAATAGCTTACATAGTCAAATATAATGAATTAAACACTAACATAGTATTCATATATCTTCAGTTATTTCTGTAATGTCCTATATATCTGGTTTTTTTTGTTTGTTTAATTCCATTTAATTGTTATATCTCTTTAGTCTCCTTTAACCTAGAACAGTCCCGTCAACTTCTTTTTCTTCCATGATATTGACCTTTTTTTAAGAGTCTAGGACAGTTGTTTTGCAGGATATATCTCTATTTGTATTTGTCTGATTGTTTCCTCATAATTAGGTTCAGGTTAACCATTCTTGGCAGGAATACTCCATTGGTTCTTGGTACATCATGTCCAGGGTGTATGATGTCAGTTGTCTTATTGATGAGGTATATAAGTTTGAACTTGGTTTAGGTAGATTCTACCATATTTTGCTATTGAAAGGTAATTAATAAATAATAAGTACCCAGGGGTTTTAGTATTCATTGATGATTTTTACCTGAATCAGTTATTATTACTCTGTTGTAATGGTATGGTAAAATGGTGATTATTATTTTTTCCTATTTATCATTCCTTTGAAATTTATTAGTTAGCATTCTTCATTACACAACCTTGTGATTATAATTTGGCTTCCCACTTAACAGGCTTTCAGGGGTAAAGTAAGCTGGGAAAAGATGTGTGAAGGCATTTTTTTTTTTTTTTAGAAGATGTTGGGGGTAGGAGTTTATTAATTAATTAATTTATTTTTGCTATGTTGGGTCTTCGTTTCTGTGCGAGGGCTTTCTCTAGTTGTGGCAAGCAGGGGCCACTCTTCATCGTGGTGTGCGGGCCTCTCACTATCGCGGCCTCTCTTGTTGCGGACCACAGGCTCCAGACGCGCAGGCTCAGTACCTGTGGCTCATGGGCCTAGTTGCTCCGCAGCATGTGGGATCCTCCCAGACCAGGGCTCGAACCCGTGTCCCCTGCATTAGCAGGCAGATTCTCAACTGCTGCACCACCAGGGAAGCCCTGAAGGCATTTTTTGTTGTTGTTAATAGAAAAATTGTTATTTTGGTTTCTGTATTAGTCACTTGTGAGCTTTGTTAGGATGGATCAACAACCTCGAATCCAGTCTGCTATCGAAACTTGACTAATTTGAATTTGAGTAGCAGATCCTGGAGAAGTCACCTTGGCTATTGCTACTCTATGAGTCTCTTGGCAGCCAGCACCTTACCCTTTTGTTTCAGTGTTTTACAGTGATCTTTTCAAAATAATAAGGGCTGGGAGGATGCATATCAGAAAAGGTGTTGGATTTAATATTAAAGGTGATGGGTAATTAATAGGAATGCTATTTGGATATTAGAAAATAGTAAATGCTTGTAGATAGGCTTAAAGGAGTATTTTTTTCCAACTCAGTTTAAGTTAATAAACTTTATTTTTTTTACAGTAATTTAAAGTTCAAGGAAAAATTGAACAAAAAGTACAGAGTTATTATATATCCCCTGTCCCCACACATGTACAACTTCCCCCACTATCAGCATCCCATACCACACTGGTACATTTTTTACACTCGATGAACCTACATTGACACATCCTTATCACTCAAAGTTCATGGTTTACATTAGGATTCACTGTTGGTGTTGTACATTTTATGGTTTTTGACAAATGTAAATGACATGTGTCCACCACTGTAGTAACCCAGGGAATAGTTTCATTGCTTGTTCTGTCTGTTCATCCCTCCCCAACCCCCCTCAATCCTTGGCAATCTTTTGTACTATCTCCGTAGTTTTGCCTTTTCCAGAAGGTCATATAGTTGGAATCCTATAGTATGTAGCCTTTTCATCTTGATTTCTTATACTTAGTAATATGTATTTAAGGTTTCTATATGTCTTTTCATTGCTTGGTAGCTCATCTCTTTTTAGTGCTGAATATTTTTGCATTGTCTGGGTGTACTTCATTTTATTTATCCCTTCACCTACTGAAGGACATCTGGGTTGCTTCCATGTTTTGGCAGTTACCAATACAGCTGCTGTAAACATCCGTGGGCAGGTTTTTGTATGGACATAAGTTTTCAATTCATTTGAGTAAATACCAAAGAGCATAATTGCTGGGTTATGTGGTAAAGGTATGTTTAGTTTTTGGAAACCCTGAACCTGCCCTCCAAAGTGGCTGTACCATTTTGCATTCCCACTATCAGTGAATGAAGTTCCTGTTGCTCCCCATTCAGGCCAGCATTTGTGTTGTCAACGTTCCAGATTTTGGCCATTCTAATAGTTGTCAGTCCTTTGGTAAATGTCTTTTGCAAATATTTTCTCTTAGTCTGTGGCTTGCCTTTTCATTCTGTTGACATTGTCTTTCACAGGTCAGATATTTTGAATTTTAATGAAGTTTAGCTTACCTATTATTTTAATGCCTTTGGTGTTGTATCTTGAAAGTCATCACAATACCCACGGTCATTTAGATTTTCATCTATGTTATCTTCCAGAAGTTTTATAGTATTGTGCTTTACATTTAGGTCTGTGATCCATTTTGAGTTGATTTTTGTGAAGGATGTAAAATCAGCCTAGATTCCTTTATCTTATTTTATTTTTTTTGGCATTTGAATGTTCAGTTGTTCCAGCACCGTTTGTTGAAAAGACTATCTTTCCTCCATTATATTGCCTTTGTTCCTTTGTCCAAGATCAGTTTGGCTATATTTATGTGAGTCTGGTACTGGGTTTTCTGTTTGTTTTCCATTAATCTGTTTGTTTATTCTTTCACCAATACCACTCTGTTTTGATTACTGTGGCTTTGTAGTAAATCTTGAAGTCAAATAATGTCAGTCCTCTGACTTTGTTCTTCTCTTTCAATATTGAGTTGGCTATTCAGGGTCTTTTGTCTCTCCATATAAACTTTATTTTATTTTATTTTTGCGGTATGCGGGCCTCTCACTTTTGTGGCCTCTCCCATTGCAGAGCACAGGTTCCGGATGCGCAGGCTTAGCGGCCATGGCTCACGGGCCCAGCCGCTCCACGGCATGTGGGATCTTCCCGGACCGGGGCATGAACCTGTGTCCCCTGCATCAGCAGGCAGACTCTCAACCACTGCGCCACCAGGGAAGCCCCTTGCTGGGGTTTTGATTGAGATTTCCTAGAATGTATACATCAAGTTAGGAAGAAATGACATCTTGACAATAGTGAGTCTACTTATCTATGGACATGGAATATCTCTCCATTTATTTAGTTCTTCCATTATTTTGTTCATCAGAGTTTTGTAGTTTTCCTCATATAGATCTTACACATGTTCTGTTAGATTTATACCTGAGTATTTAATTTTTTGCTAATATAAATGGTAATGTGTTTTAAATTTAAAATTCCATTTGTTCATAGCTTGTATATAGGAAAGCTATATTAACCTTGTATCCTGAAATCTTGCTAAAATCTCTTATTAGTTCTAGCAGGTTTTTTGTTGATTGATTTGAATTTTCTTCATAGATAATCATGCCATATGTGAACAATGAGACAGTTTTATTTCTTTCTTCCCAATTGTATGCCTCTTATTTCCTTTTCTTGTCTAATGCATTAAGACTTCCAGTACAATATTGACAAAGAGTGGTGTGAAAAGACATCCTTGGCTTGTTCCAAACTTAGTGAAAAACTTCAGTTTTCTCACCATTAAGTGTGATGTCACCTGTAGGTTTTTTGTAAAGTTCTTTAAAGTTGTGAGATCTTTATTACGTAAAGGAAGTTCCTTTGTGTTTCTAGATATTTGAGCAATTTTCTCTTATCATTAGTGAGTGTTGGACTTTGTCAAATGTTTTTCCTGCATCTATATGCTCATATGATTTTTTCTTTAGTGTGTTGATGTAATGGATTACGTTGATTAATTTCCAAATGTTGAACCAGCCTTGCATACTTGGGATAAATCTCACTTCGCCATGGTGTATAATTATTTTGATGTATTGTTGGATTTGATTTACTAATGTTTTGTTAAGGAGTTTTACATCTGTGTTCATGACATATTGGTCTGTAGTTTTTTCTTGAAATGTCTTTATCTGTTTTTGGTCTTAGGATAATGCTGGCCTCATAGAAACAGGAAGTATTCCCTCTACTGTCTTCTGGAAGAGATTGTAGAGAATTGGTAAATTTCTTTCTTAAATGTTTGATGTTTGGTAGAATTAATCAGTGAACCCATCTAGGTCTCGTGCTTTCTGGTTTTGAAGGTTAGTAATTATTGACTCAGTTTCTTTAGTTGATATAGGCCTGTTCATATCATCTATTTCTTCTTGTGTGAATTTTGGCAAATTGTGTTTTTCATGGAATTGATCCATTTGATCTAGGTTATCAAATTGTGGGTGTAGAGTTTTTCATAGTGTTCCTTTATTATCCTTTTAATGTCCAGGGAATCAGTCATGATGTCCTATCTTTAATTTCTGATATTAATAATCTGTGTCTTTCCTTTTTTCTTAGCCTGGTTAGAGGTTTTTCAGCTTTATTGATCTTGTCAAAGAACCAGCTGTGGATTCATTGATTTTTCTCTATTGATTTCCTATTTTCAATTTCAATTTCAAAAAAACTGAGTTTTGCTCTAATTTATATTATTTATTTTCTTCTTACTTTGGGTTTAATTTGCTCTTCTTTTTCTAGTTTCCTAACATGGAAGTTTAGATCATTAATTTTATATCTTTTCTAATTTATGCATTTAGTGCTATAAATTTCCTTCTAAGAACTGTTTATGCTACATCCTGCAAATTTAATAAGTTGTATTTTCATTTTCATTTAGTTAAAAATATTTTTAAATTTCTTGAGATTTCTTCTTTGATGCATGTGTTATTTAGAAGTGTGTTGTTCAGTCTGCAAGCATTTTGGAATTCTTGAGCTATCTTTCTGTTACTAATTCCTTTTTTAATCCCATTGTTGTATGATCTCTATTTTAAACTTAAGATGTTTTTATGGCCCATAATATGGTCTGTCTTGGTGAATGTTCCATGTGGGCTTTGGGAAGAACATGTTAACTGCTGTTGGATGAAGTAGTCTATAGATGTCAGTTATATCCAGTTGATTGATGGTGTTGTTAAGTGTAACTGTGTCCTGATTTTCTGCTTGGTGGGTCTGTCCATTTCTGATAGAGGATTGCTGAAGTCTCCAACTGTAACTGAATTCATGTGTTTCACCTTGCTGTACCATCAGATTTTTCCTCACAAATTTTGCTGTTCTGTTGTTAGGCATGTACACACTAAGGATTGCTATGTCTTCTTGGAATATTGATCTCTGTATCATTATTTAATGCCCCTCTCTATTCTATCCTTAATAAATTTCCTTGCTGTGAAACCTGCTCTGTCTGAAAGTAATATAGCTACTCCAGATTTTTTTTTTTTTATTAGTGTTAGCAAGGTATATCCAGAAAGAGAGCTTTCTGGATCTCTTTACTTTTTTTAACACATATTTACCTAGTTACTTTTTTTGGGGGGTGGGTAATGAGAAAGTTTAAGCTCTCCATCTCTTTAACTTTTAGTCTTTATGTGTCTTTATATTTAAAGTTGGTTTCTTGTAGGAAGCATACAGTTGAGTCTTGCTCTTTGATCCACTCTGACAATCTCTGTCTTCTAATTGGTACGTTAGACAATTGACTTTTAAAGTATTGAATAATTATTGCTATGATTAGATTAGTATCTACCATATTTGTTACTGTTTTCTATTTGTTGCCCTTGTTTTTGTTCTATTTATGTCTAACACATTTTTTTCCTGCCTTTTGTGGTTTTAACTGAGCATTTAAAGGATTCCATTTTCTCTCCTTTCTTAGCATGTCTGTCATAATTCTCATTTTACTTTTTTTAGTTTTTGCCCTAGAGGTTGCACTATACATTTAAAACTAATCCAGGTCCACTTTCAAATAATATTATACTACTTTACCTGCTTCACAGGTAGTGCAAGTACCATAACAAAGTATTACTAATTCCTCCCTCCTGTCCCTTGTATCATTCATTTTATTTATATATAAGCTTATATATATGATATGTACATAAGCATACATAGTCAAATATATTGTTGCTATTATTTGGGACAGACTTTTATTTGTTAGATTAGTTAAGAATAAGAAAAATACAACTTTCAGTCGTACCTTCACTCATATGCTTCCTTTCTTTATGTAGATCTGAGCTTTTGACCTATATCATTTTTCTTTTCTTTGAAGAATTTTTAACATTTCTTGCAAAGCAGATCCATTGTGAACAAAGTCCCTCAATTTTTGTCTGAGAAAGTATTTCTCTTGCACATTTTGCAGGGTACAGATTTCTAGGTTGGTTGTTTCTCTCAGCACTTCAAATATTTCACTCCGTGTTCCTCTTGCTTGCATGGTTTCTGAGGACAAGTTAGATTTAATTTTAATCTTTTCTCCTCTCTAGGTGTAAGGTGTTTTTTTTTCCCCCTCTTGTGCTTCTTTCAAGATTTTTTCTTTGTCTTTGATTTTCTGAAGTTTGAATATGCTATGCCCAGGTGTAGTCCTTTTGGCATTTATCTTGCTTGGTGTTTTGAGTTGCCTGGATCTAGGGTTTAATATCTGACATTAAGGGAAATTCTCAGTCATTATTGCTTGGATATTGCTTCTCCTCCTTTCTCTTTGGTTTCTCCTTATGGTGTTCCCATTACATGTATATTATATCTTTTGTATTTGTCTCACAACTAAATCTAAAAATCTGAACTCTCAAAAGTCTTTTTTTAACTGAAAATGTAAATTTATAAATATATTTAGGAATTAGAATGTTGTAGGTGGCAACATGCAGTTCATTGTTTTGTGGTTTTATTTTACTTTGTACTTGTGTTTGCTTAAACAAAATGATGGCTTATAAACACATAGAATGCACTTTATTGCCCATGATATATATATATATATATATATATCCTTCAGAAAAATTAAAAAGAAAATTAAAAAAAAACTAAATTCACAACTAAGTTCTTTGGATATTAAAAAAAATTTTTTTCCCCCAGTTTTTTTTCTTGTTGCTTTTCAGTTTCGGAAGTTTCTATTGTCATATCTTCAAGTTCAGAGATTTTTTTCCTCAGTTGTTTCCAGTCTACTAATGAACCTATCAAAGATCAAAGGCAGTCTTCATTTCTGTTACAGTGTTTTTGATCTCTAACATTTCTTTTTGATTCTTTTGTAAAATTTGCGTTTTTCTGCTTACATTATTCTTTTGTTTTTGCATGTTGTTTACTTTTTTCCGTTAAAACTCTTACCATATTAATCATGGTTTTTTAAAAAAGATTTCTGGTCTGATAATTCCAGCATTTCTGCCATATCTGACTCTGTTCGGGGGCTTGCTCTATCTCTTCAAATTGTTTATTTTTTGCCTTTTAATTTGCCTTGTAATTTTTTGTTGAAAGGTGGACATGATGTACTGGGAAAAAGTAACTGTGGTACATAAACCTTTAATTAGGTAGTGCTAAGGTCTGGGAGGCAGAGGGAGGAAGTGTTCTATAGTGCTATGGTTAAGTCTTAGTCTTTTGGTGATCTCATGCCCCTGGATTGTGAACTTCAGTGCCTCTCAGTTGTTTTATTAAAACAGGATGGCTCTAGAGGATTGGACTTGGGTATTTCCCTTCCTTCAGGTGGGTTGGGACTCCTGATAAAACCCTAGCAAGTTAGCCTCTGGTAAATTAATTTCTCCTGGGGACAGGCCTTGTTAAGAAAAACAGAATGCTCTGGTATATTTCAAAATGGTTTCTTTCCTTCTGCCTCCCAAAAGCATGAGGTGGTTTTTCTCAGATATTCACTGTGAGGACCTAGTAGAGCTTCTGAAAATGTTGGGGTGCCCCCTTAATGCCTGGGTCACCCTGGAGTTAAAACTCCATAAGTTGTCCACACTGAACCTTCAGTAATTTGTCAGATACAGTTCAGGTTTCCCTACTCTGTTGCTTGTTCCCTGGGGAGATTTCTGCTCAGGTAAAGTATGATTCGCTTCATCTGGCTGGCTGTCTCTCAATTTGCGGGGCAGCAGTTTGCCTTATGGCCTCACTTCTCTGATGGATCTAGGAAGAATTGTTGATTTCTCAGTTTGTGCAGGTTTTTACTTGTTAGGACAGAGTAGCAACTTCTTAGTTCCTAATATGCCTGATTGGAAACTGGAAGTGGCTTAAAGAGGTTTTAACTTAAAAGATTTTAGCAATTAAAAAAACATTTTTTTTCTTTTTCAAAAAATTAATTTATTTTTTGGCTGCATTGGGTCTTCGTTGCTGCGCACGGGCTTTCTCTAGTTGCGGTGAGCAGGGGCTACTCTTTGTTGCGTTGCGCAGGCTTCTCATTGCAGTGGCTTCTCTTGTTGCAGAGCATGGGCTCTAGAGAGTGTGGGCTTCAGTGGTTGAGGCGTGTGGTCTCCGTAGTTGTGGCTTGTCGGCTCTAGAGCGCAGGCTCGGTAGTTGTGGCACACGGGCTTAGTTGCTCCGCGACATGTGTGATCTTCCCGGACCAGGTCTTGAACCCGTGTCTCCTACGTTGGCAGGCAGATTCCTAACGTCTGTGCCACCAGGGAAGTTCTTAAGTTAAAAGTTTTAAAGAGGTTAAATAGTTTGGTTTATGGGAATTTGCAGGATAAATCCTTCAAGAGAATGGTAGCTAGAGGAGATAGCAAAGTAAGGGGAGCAACTTTTTCAAAGTAGAAGCAGAATGAGAATATTTTTATTCCTAACAGTAAATATTTAGGTGTCTTTTGAAGCAATCACTTGGGTTGAATTTCTTGTTTTTACTCAAATATATTCAAAAGCAAGTTGTGCTTTATTTTTCAATCTATGTTAATACATTTAATCAAAATCTAGAGAATTAAGGCAGAGACTTTATCATTAGAAGAAAGTAGTTTGAAAAAAGAGGTAATTACTAGCCAGCCAACGAGAGTCCACTGTTTGTGTCTTGTAGCGTTTTATAAATTGCACACTGCATTGTTCAATTATAGGAATTGGTATTCTGTGACTTTTTTTTGACAGTTAAATAATTTGGGTCTGTGTTTTTGGAATTCAGAATGCACACAGTACAAGATTCCTGAATCTTTAATATACTAAGCAAAGCTTTTTGTTAACTCTGCTTTTCCTAAACTTAAGTACACACTTGATGAACATTCTTTGTAGAGCATGCTTTGAGAAACATAGTAATAGCAAGTAGCTAGGTTTCTGCCCTCTTGGTGCTTATAGGGGAAGTGTAGTATAGAGGAAGAACCCATAGTTTAGTCTTTGGAAAAGTTGAGTTTCTATTTTTAATGCTTTTAGTGAATCACTGTATTGGAAAGTTTATTTAATTTCCTCATGCTTTACTTTTCCTTTTGTGAAATATGGTAACTTTTCTCTTTTCTAATTCACAGTGATGTTGATGTTTTATAATTATCAAAACAGCTTTAGTAAAACATATATAAGTTTTGTATATGGTTCTTATAGAAGGTGAACATTTGACGCCTACCTTCTGGCGGCAGGTGACATTGATGTGAATTGTCATAGAAACCAGAAACCTGTATAAATATTGAAATAGTAAATGAATCAAGTACATAAGTGAATGGCTTGTTAATGTTAAGTCGAAGCAGGAGTGCTAAGAACTTATGTTTTCATGTAATTTTTTTCTTTGTACATACTATAACATGTGACCACAATAAGATGACAACAAAGCAAGAGTAAATATACATTTTAGTGTTACTCATTAAGATTTACAGGGATAAGAGGAAGTTTCCTTAGCAAGGAAGTTTATCCTAATTATTAATGACACAAATATGATAGAAACAGGATAGAACATTTTGGGGTAAAATCATGCAGTTGTTTTTGAGATGACTTATACACTTTTAATTGCTTTGTTCTAAGGAAGTTAAAACTGAGTTTTAGAATAATGCCTACAGTAATTTGGGGTGGAAGAGCTTTCTATATGGAGAGAGACTGAAGTATTCACAATTTTTTTTATTATTGAAAAAGCTTAAAAGTGATGGATATGAGTAATGTTTACATAATTACTTAATGAATAAAGTGAAAAATGGTGACAAAATCCCTAGAAGTATAAAAATACGCATGCCAAAGAGGCAAAAGCATGTATTCCCATCATATCTCTGACCTCAGTGGTCATAAGTCATGGGAAGACAACAGGTGAGATGGGGCTAGAGCCTGGCTCTGTGTCATCCATTGGCTCTGCTAGTACTGACCATAGACTCTCAGGCTGTTGAGCAGAAGATAATGTAAATTTGCAAAAGTTACCACAGTCTTGACCTGTGCAAACATTTGGTGGTATTGGGGGTTAAGGGAGTTTGAGTCCAAGATATAATAGATGAGGGGGAGGGCAGCGGTATGCTGGACAGTTGTACAGTAGTATACTGGTATGAGGTATGTAATATAGATATAATTTTGACTACATAATGTTGTTTGCATGTATGTAAAAATATATTTAAGCATGTTCCCCTTTAATATCAAAATTAAAGTTTTAGTGTAAAGAGTTTTTCTGTATTTCAAGTTACTTCTTTTTTAAATTTTTATTTATTTTTTTGAATTCTATTTTATTTTTTATACAGGAGGTTCTTATTATCTATTTTATACATATTAGTGTATATATGTCAATCCCAATCAAGTTACTTCTTTTTAAGTATGCTTTTTTTTGACATATAATGTACATAAAGTATAGCATCGTAAGTTTACATCTCAATGAATTTTAACAATGTTACTAATAGGTGTTGTATGTACATAATATTATGTATTAATACATATTAATGCATTATTATTTGCTGATAATACCTATGTAATCCAGCTTTAAATCAAGGAACAGTATTAGCAGCATCCTAGAAGTCCTTTTGTGTCCCAGTCTAATACCCATACCACTTATCCCAAAGATAAACACAATACTAACTTCTTATACCAGAGATTATTTTGGGGTTTTTGAATTTTCTATAAATTGAGTTTTATATAAATTGAGTGATATAATATGAATTCTTTTGTGTTACTTCATAAACTTTATGAGGTTTATCCATGTTGTTGCATGTAGCAATATTTCACTCTTTCATTGCTTGTATTGTTACACTGTGACTAACACATTTATTATCTTTTCTGCTATAGATAGACGTGACATTTAGGTTGTATCCAGTTTTGTCTATTACAAATTGTTGTACTACTATGAATTTTTATTGTATTTTTTGATCAACATATATATGCAGTTAGGATTAGAATTGCTGGTCATAGGATGTTGATATGATAAGGTCGGTAGATACTGTTATTTTTGCAAAGGACTTATACCAGTTTACATTCTCAGTAGCAATATATGAGAATTCCAGTTACTCCACATTCTTGCTAATGGTTGGTATTGTTTATTCTTTTTATTTTAGCTGTTTTGGTGGGTGTGTAATGAAATAGCCCTTGGGGTTTTAATTAGTATTTTCCAGATGTAATGATGAATGATGTTGTGTATCTTTTCATATTTATTGACTTATTTGGATCACTTCCTCCATAAATTGGCCGTTCAAGTCCTTTGCCATTTTTTCTGTTGGCTCTTCTTCTTTCTCCTTCCTGATTTCTAGTTGGTCTTTTTCCTGGCTCTGAGTCCTTCATTGGATATACATCTTATAGATATCAATTTTGTACCTTGCTTCATCCTCCTTTCTCCACCTCCTCCCCCTCCTCTTCCTTTCTTCCCCCTCCCCCATCATTCCCCCTCCTCCTTTTTAAAATATTGGTATCCAGTTGACCCAGCAATATTATCTGAATGACCATATTTTTCAGGTTTATTATTGTCATAAATTAATGGCAGGCTATGTGTGAGCCTGTTACAACTCAATTTTATTCCTTTGGTTTACTTGTTTGTTTTTTCAATAAGTCTTGATAAATGATAGTGTAACTATCATTTGTATCAATTGTTCTTCTGTAGGACCTTTGATTTTCTCCCTTTTCATTACTGAAAATGAGAATTTATGACTTTTTTCTTTTGATTAGTTTTTCTAGAATTAACAATTTTGTTAATCTTTCCTGAAACCAACTTCTGATTTGCTGTCTGAAGTTTTGTTATACCTTTGCTTTTGAATTCATTAATTCTGTTCTTTTCTACTTTCTGCCTTTTTCAGATTTAACTTTTTGTTCTTCCTCTAATTTCTTGAGGTAGATACTTAAATAATTATTGTCATTCTCCTTTTTTGATATAAGCATTTAGGGCTACAGATTTAACTCTTAAGTATAGCTTAGGCTGCATGTCACAACTTCTTATATGTCCTATCTTCATTATCATTTATTTAAATACTCCCTATTTTCCATTGTGATTTCTTCTTTGATTCAGTAGTTAGGACGTATATTGCTTAATTTCCAAATAGCTGTACGTAGTGTTTTTTTGTTTTTTTAAATTTTGTTTTAGTGACTTGTTAGTATCAATAAGTCCAGAGAACATACTCTGAATGATATCAGTCCTTTGAAATGAGGCTTCCTTTTTGATTTAGCATATGGCAGTTTTGATAAATGTTGCATGTTCACTTGAAAGGAATATATGTTCTTTTGTAATCAGATGTTATTTCTGTGTAGGTCTTTACATTATATTTATGAATCTTGGCCATATGTTTACTGTTCTTTTTGTTTGTTTACTTTTTGTTTTTTTGGCGGTACGCTGGCCTCTCACTGCTGTGGCCTCTCCCGTTGCGGAGCACAGGCTCCAGACGCGCAGGCTCAGCGGCCATGGCTCACGGGCCCAGCCGCTCCGCAGCATGTGGGATCTTCCTGGACCAGGGCACGAACCCGTGTACCCTGCATTGGCAGGCGGACTCTCAACCACTGCGCCACCGGGGAAGCCCTGTTTGCTTCTTTTAACAACTATTAAGAGGAGCATGTTAAAGTTTCCCAACCTACTGTGCTTTATATTTTGATGTTCCATTATTGGGTATATGCACCACCAGCTTAGCTTAAATTCCTGGTGAATTGATCCCTTAATTATTATGAAATGCCCCTTATTATCTGTAATAATACTTCTTGCCTTAAAATCTAGTTTGTCTGACATCATTTTTCATTTGATTTTGCTAGCATGGTATAACTTTTTCCATCCTTTCACTTTCAACTTTCCTGTGTTTGTTCATTTAAGATATATCTCTTACAAGTGTGTTTTATTTTTTATCCTTTCTGACAATCTTGATCTTTTAGTGGTTGCCCTAGAGATTACAACACATATCATTGACTTATTGCAATCTACGTAAAATATTTACTCTTACCACTTCCTTAACAACGCTAAGAACTTAGAACACTACATATGCTTCTCCTGCTTTTTACATTATTGTTGCGAATTTTCATTTATGCTTCAGTACTCATTAGATAGTATTGCTTTATACAGTCAGTGTTTATTTAGATTTACCCATATGTTTACCATTTTTACTTTTTACTACATTTCCATGCTTTTCCGTGGGAACCTTTTTTTTTCCTATAGAACTTCTTTCAGTATTTCTTTTGCTAAACATCAACTGTCAACAAATTTGCTTTGTTTATCTAAAAGCATGCTAGTTTTGGTTTTTGAAGGATATTGTCTTGGGCATAAAATTCTAGGTTTGCAGTTATTTTCCTTTAAAAATGTAAAGATAGTCTAGTTTCTTGCTTCCAGCAGAGTCAGTGAGGAGTTTTATTCTTTCTTTGAATATAATGTCTTTTTGTTCTGAATGCTTTTAAAATTTAGTCTTGTCTTTGGTTTTTAGCATCTTTACTGTAATGTACCTAGATGAGGCAGTCTTGTCTTTTTTTCTTTCTTCCTTCCTCCCTCCCTCTCTCTCTCTTTTTCTCTTTCTTTCTTTCTGTCTGTCTGTCTCTGTCTCTCTCATCTTTGGGTTGATATCTTTCATTGGATTTGGAAAATTCTTGGCTATTTTCTCTTCAAATTTTGCCTTTGCTCCATTCTCTTCCTCTTCCTTCTGAGATGCCACATAAATAACCACTTAAAAAGTTATGTCCCGTTTATCTTTTCTTCATATAATTTTTTATTTATTTATTTTTGGCTGCTTTGGGTCTAAATTGCTGCGCACAGGCTTTCTCTAGTTGTGGTGAGAGGGGGCTACTCTTCGTTGTGGTGAGCGTGGGCTTCTCATTGCGGTGGCTTCTCTTGTTGCAGAGCATGGGCTGTAGGCACGCGGGCTTTGGGAGTTGCGGCACACTGCTCAGTAGTTGTGGCTCACGGGCTCTAGAGCGCAGGCTCAGTAGTTGTGGCGCACGGGCTTAGTTGCTCCACGGCATGTGGGATCTTCCCAGACCAGGTCTCGAACCCGTGTCCCCTGCATTGGCAGGCGGATTCTTAACCACTGCACCACCAGGGAAGTCCCTGTCCCATTTGTCTTATATGCTCTTTTCTCTATATTCTGTCCTTTTCTTTTTGTGCTTCAGTAAGGATACTTTCTATGAAAGTTGTCCATTTATTAGCTTTTTAAAAATATACCTAATCTGCTGTTACCCTAATATATACTTAGTCCTTAATTTTGTAAATTCAACTACTTTTTTTTTTTTTTTTGCGGTACACGAGCCTCTCACTGTTGTGGTCTCTCCCGTTGCGGAGCACAGGCTCCGGACGCGCAGGGTCAGCAGCCATGGCTCATGGGCCTAGCCGCTCTGCGGCATGTGGGATCTTCCTGGACTGGGGCACGAACCCGTGTCCCCTGCATCGGCAGGCGGACTCTCAACCACTGCGCCACTAGGGAAGCCCCTCAACTACTTTTTAATCATTCCAATTTTGTGGCTAAATTCCAGCTTTACCTTTTCACATATTTTCTTGGATTATTAAAGTCTCTGTTTATTAATTTCAAATTAATTCACTTGTGAGTCTGAGATTGATAATTTGTGACCTTTTTCTGATCAGTCTTTTTAGAATTTCTCCAAGTTATTAGTCTTTCCAAGAACCAACTTTGAATTTTTTCTGAAGTTTTATATTGTATCTTTGTTTTATTTTGCTTATTTGTTTCATTTTATTGGGTCCTGTCTCTTGGCATGCTGTTAATTTTTTAATTAAGTGCCAGACCTGTTTGACAATTTATAGAAGATCTGAATGATAATTTGATACAGAAGATGCCTCACCTTTTCTTCTGCTAAGGAGATAGAATGCAGTCAAATTACTTTAATCACAAAATTTTCCAATACTTCATTTTGCTTTACAGTTTTTGCTGAGCTTCTTATCCCTGTAGCTTCAGAATTCAGTCTCTAGGAGGGAATTAGTTCAGACTCTGGTTCAGTTTTCTGTTTCCTTTATAACGGGAATCCTGGCCCTTCAAGTCTCCAATGTTTCACTAGCTTTGTGAGACTGTCGAAAAGCTCTCCTGGATCCCTTTCCTCCTACTAGGACCCAGGCAGAAGAAGTGGTCTTTTGCATGGATTATCAGCCTCTTGCTTTGTGACTGCAATCAGCAAATACTCAGAGGGGAAAGGTAGGCAAGTGGCTACTGAATGGCACTCTGACTTTCTCTGAAATTTTGGCTCCTCAGATTCTAATTGCCTTACCAGTTCTTGGATGACTTCAAATGGACAAACCTCTTTTTTTTTTTTTTTCTTGTATTCTATTTGCCATTTCTGGTTTTCTTAGTTGGAGGATTATTCTGCAAGTAATGTGACAAGAATTAATAAATACCTCTTGTTAAAAAAAAAAATACAGGAAAATGTCTACTCCATTTCTTCATACCTCCCTAATCTCACTGTTCTTAGTAGTAGCCATTGCTATTATATAGTATATACATAATATATATTTTTATTTACACACATATATGTATAATATTGAATACATATTGTTATGAGCATTAAGATTATTAAGTTTTCAGTAGGCAGTATATACTTGCATACAGGGTAGAAAAATGCAGTATGTATAGAAATGTATACAGAATTATTCTTTAGTTAAAAAAAAAATCCCTGTCTACCATTGGCTCTCAGTTCTCTAGTTACACTTTCTAAGCTCAACTATGTCACTTTTTTGTGTATTTATTTATTTAATAGATAAACTTTTTAGAACCTATCATATACCAGGTACTGTTCTAGATGCTTAGGATAAATGAATGAACAGATGAAGATACTTGCTTCTTTGGCGGTTATATTTTGCTGGGGGAAAGACATAAACATAGTAAATAAATCATACAAAATATTAGAGGTAATAAGTGCTATGGTAAAAAAAAAAAAAGAAAAAATTGGATAGGATAAAGGGGCTATTAATAGTGCCAGAAAGGAGGGTGCAAATTTTAGTTAAGGTAGTCAGAATAGGACTCATTGAGGAGATTTTGTACTTGTATACATTTGGATTATTCTTTTAAGTAGCTACATAGTTTTCTATTGGATGTACATAGTTTATTTACTCAGATCTCTAGTTATTAATTTTTATCTAATCTTCTGGAATTGAAAACAACTACAGTGATGTTCCTTGTGTGTGTTATATGAGCACATGTGTGCACTTAAAATTTTACTTACTTTTATTTTGACATACTAAGTTTTTGTGCTGTCAAATCTCAATCTTTGTAGCTTTTTTTTTTTGGCTTTTAAGCATGGATTATCATATTAAGATTTATATGTAAACCTATAGTTTTTATAGTTTGATTTAAAAAATAATTATTTAATTTCTCCTGCACTTATTTTGTGTATTTTGTTTGGAAATCTTTGCCTGATGACTTTCCAAACAGCTAATTGGTTGTGGCAGGACTATTAATGAATACTTTTTGTAATATGCCTCCCACTGCATATTCAGTTTTTATGTGCCACAGGGTCATTTTCTGGAATTGATGTGTGTGAGGTGGTTGACAGATGTGCTGCTGGCTGGGTGATCTGGAGAGAAGGCTTTAGGGGGGGAAGAGGATGGAGGCATATGTAATGTTTTGACTAGAGGAAAGGCTCAGATTGTTCACTATGGCAAGTCATGTCAAGGAACTTACTGACTTTGAAGGTCAATTAGATGATAATTGGCTGGCTTGAAGTTCATTTCTTTGAGCATAATTTAGAGTGATCTGTAAGACATTCCAAAATAATTGCTGAAATTATGTTAAAGGTAAGGAATCAAACCATCAAGTGGAAACTAAGGAATTTTTAAAGAATTCCATAAGCCTGTAATTCAACTGAAGAAAAATTACTAATCTAAAGAGAATGGAATTATTCATCAAAATATTAGTAGAGAAAGATGTCAAAGCTAGGAAGTTAAAAAAAACTGAAACGTCAATAAAATAAAATAATGTTTTAATTAATAAAATATTTGGAAATAGGGTGCTTCATAACAGAGTTGATCTTATATAAAAACAATGACAACGAAAAATTCATAACTAATGGAGGCTGGGTGAGCTTGGCATAAAGAAATAGAAAGGGAAGAATTAAAATTTTGGTTATAATATTGGCAATGGCTTTGTCTTCCATATTAAAGGTGACAGGCTTAGCTGAGATGCTTCAAGAAGTTGGAATAGCTTCCCTAGGACTCTTGTAGTCTGCTTGGACTAGGATATTGGCTTCGAACCCTGGGGTTCCTTGAGACCCTTTCGGAGGTCTGTAAAGGTTTTCATAATACTAAGTCATTATTTACCATTTCCATTTTGTTGACGTCTGCACTGATGGTGCAAAGCAATAGGAGGTAAAAACTTCTGGTACTTCAGTATAAATTAATGCAGTGTCACCAAACTATATACTACTAGGCATTTTATTTATCACTGCCATACACTTGTAAAGAAAAAGAAAAAAGGCAGTTTCAACTAAGAATGTCTTTGATGGAGCAGTGAAAATTATTAATTTTATTAAGTTACAATTCTTGGGCATATGTCTTTTTAATATTTAGTGTGATGCAATGGAAAATTCACATAATGCTGCGTCCCTAAGTACTTTGTCTTGAAAAGAAGTTGTGTGATTACTTGAGCTGAGAGCTGAACTGGCCCCTTCTTTTATGGCACACTATTTTACTATAAAGAATGATTGACAGACAAACCTTGGTTAGTCAAACTTGAGTATTTGGCAGAAACTTTTTTGGGAAAAGAACAAAGTGAGCCTCTTACTCTAAGGGAAATAACTGACAGTATTTGGTGCTTTCAAGCAAAATTTGAGCATTCAAGTAAAAATTAGAATTTTGGAAACCTTGTTATCTGCAACTGTAAGTTTGAGAGCTTCCTAAATACTTAATGTCTTTTCTGATGATATTTTTCTTTCTGGGCAAAGATTTCTTATGGCATTATTAAACTATTTAACATTTTTTCAAAATATAAGAACTAGTTGGATGAAATATTACATCCTATAAGCTTCATATACCTTATGAAGGTATACGAAGCTTCAATGAGCTGCGCTCATTTACAGACTGTATATAGTTTATCAGGTATTTTTGCAGCTTATTTTTTCCAAAGAGAAAAATCATTTGTGAGGAATCCTTTTCTTGTTCCAAGATAAAATTGCATGCTTATATTTAAATTCCTAATATATTTAAAAGAATAAATCTAATATTAAAAGGTATAATTAAAAAAATAATTCAGACTCTTGATCTGAGAAAAAATGTCAATTGATAAGCATCTCAAAAAAATTCAGGTCAGTATTTAAATATACCATTTATTTGAAATGCTACCAATCCATAAACTACAATATAGATATTTTTCACATGTGCAACTATAATAGCTAGAATTAACAACGGACATGACATTGCACTAAAACAAAACAAAACAAAAATTAGAACTTTTATGCTGAACTCTAGAACAAATCTGTGGTCAGCTAGAAAGGATGTATAATGTACACATGTGATGCTTTTTATTTCTTGAAGAACACCCCACCAAACCCAGGGTCAGATCACTTTTTTGAAGACAGTGCCACTTTTTCTTCAAGGTTACACTTACTACCTGAAAAGAGTTGTGACACCCATGTTATATTGATGCCTGTTGTTGGAGGTTCCTAAAACCACCCTCAGTTTCGGTGATTTTCTAGAGGGACAAACAGAACTCGGCAGAGCTGTTACACTCACAGTAGCAGTTTATTATAGCCAAAGGACACATTAAAATCAGCTAAGAAAGAAAGTGCATAGGGCAGAGTCCAGGAGAGAATAGATGCAAGCTTCTAGTTGTCCTTTCCCAGTGAAGTCACACAGACAGTGCTTAATTCTCTCAGTAACAATGTGGGACAACACATGTGAGGTATTGCCAATCAGGAAAGCTCACCTGAGCCTTGAGGTTTAAAATTTTTATTAAGGTGTAGTCATGTGGGCCTGGCACCCCCTTGTGGCAGACCTTAGTTACTGCATCAGTTTGACTTCAGAGGTGGACCAAATCCCCCACCATAAAATCATATTAGCATAAATGATCTGGCATGGCCCAAGGTTCTCAGTAAACAAAGACACTCTTACTGGGCAGGATATTTCAAGGGCTTCGAGGTTATCTCCTAGGAGCTGGGCAAGGGGGAGATAGGCAGTTTAGACAACCCAAGCCTACCTTATTGTGTAGTGGTGATATAAAGAATGTGATATTTTGATATTATAAAATAAAACATGTTAACACCTGGGAGATCTTCATAACTCAGTGACCCAACATTACCAAGTGGCTATTGCATAATGCTACAAAATACGCATGAATAAATGGTACACCAGTGGATTTTAATAGCAGAATGGAACATTTATAGGTGTGGTTAGATTGTACATTTTATTTAACTTTTAAGTAGCTTCATTGAGTAGCAGTTTTCGTAACCTATGAACCAAAACAATATACAGCAGCTGATTGAATTCAGAAACAGATATGAGAATCCAGCTGTCTTCTATTAAGTGAGCTATGAGAGTATATAAAATTTAAAATAAGGCTACTCTTTTCACTAAATGTTTTTTGGAAATTATAGTTATATAAGGAATATGTTTTCTATATTGACAATATTAACTCCACTATGTTAATTTAAAATTAATAGTAAACATTTAGAATGTACTCAGTTTTAATTTCTATTAATATTGATAGAAACTACCTACATAAACACATTTCTTGGGGGTCCAGTAATTTTTTTAATATGTGAAAGGACCTGGAGATCAAAAAACTGGTCTAGAGGTAATAGATGGGTGAGATGAACAGCTAAACTAAGGGAAGGGTAGGCTTGTAACTGGGATCTCGGAGATAAGTGCAACAGGGGTTTGAATGTTCTCATGAATCTTTAGTTCCATCTCTTTATCTGTTTGGCCCTGTCACCTTCATTCTTTCTTATTATAGACTGGGTCTTCCAAGTGGTGGAAAACCTAGCAAGTAAATAAACAAAAACTCTTTCTTTGACCTTGCTTCCTGTAGCTTTTGCCTTCAGAAAAAGACTGACTGTCAGTTTCAGCGTGAAGAACTCTGCTTGGTTCAGGTGCTCATCATGGAATGATCGATTTTGACTAGGCTGCATTCTTCAAAGAAAATGAAAGCTTTCTCGGAAGTGGGGGAGGAGGAGTATCCAGAGGGTGGTGTGAGTGTGTTTTCCCCGAATGGGATGGGTGCTGAATAGGCAACAACCAAATCAATGTCTTTGAGTGTCAGCAATTTGTATAAATTGCCAATATTGTGAAAGTTCAGAGTAGGAGAGGCTGGGGGTATTGGGGTATTCAGGTGAGGGAACTAATATTTCTACTCAGTTTTTCTACTGAGAAAATAGATGTGACTACAAGGCATATACTAGATGATTTTTAGACTTGAAACATCACTTTGGGCAGAATGGTCTTTGGAAGATTCCTTTGAGGGGTTGGCATTTGGGCTCAGCCTGGAGTCACGGTGTCCCCTGGAGGGAAGAGTGATAAAAGATCTCTAGAATGCAGGTGGGAGGGCAGTGCAGCTTGAGGAAATAGTTTGAATGAGAGAATGCAAGGCATTCTCCGTGTGGATTCCAGTAAGGGATTATGACTTGAGAATTTCAGCGTAGGCAGGAATTTTTGACAAATTTGTTTTTCTTGGCCTCCCACCTGTCAACGCCTACCATGCTGAAAGCATTGTGCCAAGGGCTAGAGTAGAGAATGTGAAGATGACTTAACGTGCCCAGTGTCCTCAAGTACTTTTCAATCTAATGGAAAAAAGAGATGTGAAAATGACTAACTATATTACAGTAAGATAAAATATCAAAAAAGAATATAAGAAATAAGCTGGTAGTATGATAGAAGAAGATTAATTATGCCCAGAGGTTCAAGGAGATAGCACGTGAGGTAGGCATTGAAGAATGACATGGATTTCCATAGGCAGGCAATAAGGGCATTTCAAATGAAAAGACTAGCATGATCAAAGGGATAGAGACTTCAAAGTATGTGCTTGATGTGTTTAGGAAGTGGCAAGTAGTCCTGTGAAGACTGGAAAAGTCATAAGAATTACTGAATGTCATGTCAAAAGTTCGGATTTTATTCCATAAGCAATGGGACCATTTCAGTTTTTGAGATCTAGTTTCAAGCATAGCTGTTTGGGGAGGTATTATTACAGATGTATAAGGAAATAGAAGAGCAGTGAAGCTAGAAGACCTAATGCAGGAATTACTACAGGACATGATGAGGAAGAATGTTGACAGTGAGAAGGGAAAAGACTAGATAGAAAAAAGGGTATTGAGAATTTGGAATTGTTAAGGCTTTTTGACTAATTGGATATGAGGTAAACAGAATAGAGGAATAAGTCAGAGGTACTGATGAGAGGTTTCCACTAGGTTGAACCATATGTAATTGTTTTTTTGACCTTAAAAAACACAGCGGTATATAGTTTTACCTAATAGCTTGGGTGAGTGGATTGATGTGTGACATAATTCAAGATGAGAAGCAGGAGAGAAAGAAGAGAAGGGATGTGGGAAAGAATGATGAGGAAGTCTTTTTTTTTTTAACATCTTTATTGGAGTATAATCTTTGCACAGTTATAGGATGGGTTGAAATAAAAAGAGAAAAAGAGGGCCTGAACGACAGTAATTGGTGAGGTTGGAGATGCAGTATGCGAGTTGGCAGTAGTGTTATGGGTAGAGAGATAGGAAGGAATCAGTGTTGCTTTTGAAGTTTTGAGTCTAAACACTAGGAAAGACGCTGGTGCCATTAACAGGATAGAGGAGTAAAGAGGAAGAGGGGTGTGTGTGTGTGTGTGTGTGTGTGTGTGTGTGTGTGTGTGCGCGCGCATGTGTATGTGTTTGTAAGGATAGTTGCTGATATTTTAGATTTGGTATAGTCATCTTAAGGTGAAGCTTCTTAGCAGGTACTTGGTAACTTAGGCCTGAAGCTTAGGAGGAAAGCCAGCTTTAGGAAGAACAATTTGGGAATTATCCTCATAGAGAAATTATAATTTGAGCTGAAGAGATACTGATATTTCTATGAGTGAGAATAGAGAAATAGAAATTTCTGAGGGGAAAAAAAACCCATAGAAAATACCTTAATTTTAGGATGACTTTTGGCTAAATTGCATAATCTTTTCACCTTATTTAAAAAAATGTTACATAGGAAAAACATTTTGAGAAAGCATAGGGAGAAAACCTATGTCTAAAACAGTGCCTAAACATAGCAGGTGCTTAAAAAATATTTGTTGAATGAATAAATGCAATTTGTCTGGGATATAGGGGACATAGGAGAGAATAATGGACTTACGGTGGAGAACTTTGAGTGCTGTGTTCTAATGCCTGCCCCCGCCCCCCCACCTTGGGTTATTGCTGGGAGCAAATGAGTGGATAGATCTGAGAATATTTTGAACTTTTAAAATGTTCTTTGAGATACATTTCTCTTTGAGGTACCGAAAGAAGTTCAGCAAGTAAGGTTATAAATCTAGTCTAATTCAGAAGGTTATCCATATTATCTGATAAGAATTAGGCTTGCAAAATATATTTTGAAAGTTTAAAGTATTCTCATATTCCCATATCTGTATATGAATTTTTTTTGGCCTTTGCTTGTCTTTACTTTTTCCCTCTGCCAGTGACACCTTTCTCACCTTCTCAGTCCCTTGCTTTCTCTGAATTAGTTGCTACTTGGCTTGTAGGTTTCCGTTTAGCCATCAGTTTTTTCAGGAAGTGTATACTAAAATGCTAAGACTAGTTTTTCCATATACCCCCGCATTCTAGTACTTGCTGTATCAGATTGCAGTTCCCTGATTTGTCTGTGTTCTCCATGAGACCTATGTCATGGAGTTCTGTGGTATTAACTTGTTTTTCTACCATGTAGCCCAATGCTTGACACATAGTTTGCTGGAGATGGATGAAATAAAAGGCCATGCCAGACTAAAGTTTGCTTTTCAACTTCAGATTCAGTGTTTTAAAGGTATATCTTAAAATACAGGTTAAGAAATGTTATAGTTGCAGTACGTAGCCACTGAATCACCATACCCTCCAAAGTTTTAGATTGAACATTGTGAAATTAAACAAAGCAAAACAAAAAAATCACAGTGTTTCTCTTTAAGTAGAAAAACTACCCTTCAAGATAGTTTACAACTATGTTGCAGTAATGCATTCATTGGACCAGATGGTCACAAGTCATTTCGTTGCCCTCTTTTCATGTACTTAGTTACTGATATGACCCTGTAATTGTTGAAGTTCTAAGAGAAGGTCAACTGTAAGAATTGGTAGCTTTTTTTGAGAAATGAAATTTCACTGATATAAGGGCTAGAGGCTGTGAGGTAGGAACTGATGTTAGCCTCGGACTAGTAAGTATTGTGCTTTTCCTTTTTTTTTCCCTTTGTTTTTTTAAATAAATATGTTTGATTAGTGTATAACATTTTTTGGAGAGGGTGTGGCTCTTTCTACTCTTCATTATCTGTTTTCTAGGGTGATGGGAGTTAAGGTTAGTGAGAATGAGACTATCTTGGTCAAGTGTACTTCAATATAAACTTATTTTAAGTCTTTACTGAATTTGTTACAATATTGCTTTTGTTTTATGTTTTGGTTTTTCGCCTGTGAGGCATGTGGGATCTTAGCTCCCCTACCAAGGATTGAACCCGCACCCCTGCATTGGAAGGCAAAGTCTTAACCACTGGACCACCAGGGAAGTCCAATATAAACTTCTGATTGCATAAGCATTGTGTTGTTGGTCCCACCTTTAGTATATTAGTCTTTCAGTAAACTGAATTTTTGCGTGGATGGACATGTAACAGTGTTGTTTCTTTAAAAAATACTCCCACAGAACTTAAACCTTCTTTGGACCCTGTAAATATGTTACCTGTGGCAAAAGGAAAAACAGTTTCTTTTCTTGAGCTAATTTGATCTGAGATATGTAACTAAATGCATAGACAAACACACAGACATACACACATACTTCTTATTTGCCTGAACACACAAATATACTCAAGATGTCAAACATACACATGAATATTTCTTAAGTAATGCAGTTGGTCTAAGGGGCACTACACCTCTTATGCTTAGTCCAGTGGTTGTTCAGGTGAATTTACTAGTGACCAAATTTTAGCCTGTCTGCATAACAACGTCGGGGGGAAAAAAGACAATAAAATCATTTACTATAAGGTATCTTTACTTTGCCTTCACTTTAAAAAGTCAGTTTATTTTTCTTGACCACCAGCTCAGACTGTATGACTGTGGGGACTATATTAGTTAAAAAGAAATATGGAGGGCTTCCCTGGTGGCGCAGTGGTTGAGAGTCTGCCTGCCGATGCAGGGGACACGGGTTCGTGCCCTGGTCCGGGAAGATCCCACATGCCGCGGAGAGGCTGGGCCTGTGAGCCATGGCCGCTGAGCCTGCACCTCCGGAGGCTGTGCTCCGCAACGGGAGAGGCCGCAGCAGTGAGAGGCCCACGTACTGCAAAAAAAAAAAAAAAAAAAAGAAAAAAAGAAATATGGAGGTTTCAGGAGATTTATAGTAGTTTTAGCAAATGTTTTTAGTATATGTCTTAACCAGACTGAAATAACCAATTTAATTTCAGAAAGGACAGCATGTGTGAGAAAATATGATTAACATCTTTGAGAGTTACAGAAAAACTTTAAAAGTTCATGGTATGGTCAGGCACACAGAGTTCCAGGTAATTCAGGTGACAGGAGATTGTTTGACAATTAGATTTCTGCACTTACGTTTCTCTCTGAGAACTACTGTGCCTGTCAGTGACATAACTAGGAAGAAGAGCATAGTGGAAAGTAAAAGTGATCTGCTGGGAACTTCAATTTAGTTTCCTTTTTAGACAAAGGAAGCTTGTTGATGGTAGTGCTATTTTAATTGTTTTCTACTGTAGTAGACAGTTTCCATTTAGTATTGTCACGTTAGTTTTAAATAATTGTGTAGTTTGAGTTGTATCTGTCTATATTCACACCAGGTTGCTTTCTCATTTTATAGATTTCTATATTATTCTACCTGATTAGGAGAGACTAAAAAACACAAAGGTCCTCCCAAGGCCCCTTAAATATACTGCACCAATGTACAACATGTTTATAAAAACATTCATGTGATTCCAAATTTAAAAGTAAAATGATTCCTGCAGCTTGTCCAACTTGTCTCTTTTCTTGTTGACTTACTTAATACATAGTTTCATCTTGGATGTTTTATTTTAGATAAACTGATTGTGTAGTGTCTAAGAAAATGAAATCAAGAGACTCCATATCTGTCTGTAAGATTTCGCAACCAAAAATTGCAAAACTAGCTGAGAAAAATGTATTTACTTCTTAAATTTCCTGCTGTTTCTTTTCCCAATCTTCCTTGAAAGACAGAGAGAACAAGAGAGAGGGATAGTTTACTTTTAAATAGAACATTAGATATTTTATTATTAATTTAGGCAAATTTAAGTCACAGTATCTCAAATGCATATTGTCTTTGCCATTCCTCCAAAGAATATATCCACATTGGGGAAAGAGTGGGGCTATTTGAGGGTTTCCTTTTAGAATTGCCAGAAGTGGAAGAATTTCTAGTTTATGAATACTTTGGAGCTTCCAATGTCAATTAATGTGTATGATCTGTTACTGTTCAAAAAAGGCGCTTTGGAAAAAGAAATTTCCTCTTAAAAATCAGTGTTTTAGCAGAAATGAAGATTGGTTTCTCCCGTTCTCTTCCCAAAATTAGATGCAGTGTAAACAGGACTGGAAGGTAGGAAGATAACAGAGGCTTAGGTGATCTAATCATCCATTATGCAACAGTATAAAATTTGATATTTTCATTGATGAAGCTGAATTAGCCCCATAGTCTGTGTATACTGTATATAATTTATATATATATAATTTTATATGTATTAGTTCATTTATAATAATATCACACAGCCTTCTATGAAGCAGGTACTGTTATTATGTGCCTTTTTTAGATGAGGAAACTCAGGCTAAGAAATTAAGAAATTTGCGCATATTTGTACAGCCAAGTGGCAGAGCTAGGATTCAAACACAAGCAGTGACTCTGGAGTCTTTACTCTTAACCATTATACTATACAGCCTATATAGTGCTTTTTCAGTTTTGTTTTTCTTTGAAGGAGTTTAGGACAAATATTTAATGTGTTCTAAGGTTGAGATGGAGATTATGTTCCCTTTTTTTACAAGTGATAGTAATGAGGTACAAAGTATAGAGACTTGACCATAATTATGGAGGTTTCTGATAAGTCCTAGTCTCACCAGTCAGCTTAATCTCTTCTGAAGACGTTTAGGAGGTATCAGTGCAGCCATCCTATCTGTGCAGATATTTAAAATATTCTTGTTAGTATGATTCACCTTGATAATTTGAAGTGAACAATAAAGATAATTCAAGAAATTTTAAGTTTTGATTAACACCATTCAGTTTTTTCCTAGAACAGCTGGAGACTTGTAACAATGGAATGTTTTGAGGATCACGCTCAACTACATATGTGCTCATAAGCCTATTATTGGATAATTTAATTTCAGTTTATAGTCATAATCAAGAATTGACATGTTTTTCCTAATGTGTTCAAAACTTAAGAGTTTTTGGCATAAAAGGAATTACTAATAATCAGGAAACAAAGTTGTTTATTAAGATTTATGTCTCTGTCTTGAACTGAATACCTGTTTTAATGCCAGAATCTTATAGAAAGTACATAGATGTAAAAACTGAAAATCACAAATATATAAAAGTCTTTAGTCAGGTATTTATTATAAATTAGTTATTGTGTAATGCCTCATGCACCTTTGTGTATCGTCTTATGGTGAGTTCACAAGATGAATGAGATTAAAAAATCTTTTAATCTTGACATTTTGACACACCAGAAATTTAACAAGTATCAAGTATACAAAAATAGGTACTTTGTTTAAAATTGTCCTTAATTTTGTCTTTGTTCAATGTGTAAATCTGCTCTGTGGGTTAGCTCCACTACTTAAGGTAATAAGGAATGTACCAGGTTCACATTCCAAGGTTGTCCCATATATTTTCACAGTTAAATAAACTTCTAGCCTAGAATTTCAAAATATTGTCCTGATCATCTACCATTAAATTTTAGCTCTTCAAGGAACTTTTAATGATCATTGGTCCAAGCTTTTCCTATTAGAATTAAAAAAAAAAAAAACTACAAACAGCTCTTAAAAGCTAAATTTGCTTGTCAGTAGCCTCAAAGACAGTGGTTGAACTAAAACTAGAATTCTAGAAGAATGCAATGTTTATTGTTCTTTCCTTTCTTCCTCTAATACTAATGGTTTACAATTATGTTTTTTTCTATTGAGTTATACTGAAGCTTCATGATTGTTTTTCATCATTTATTTTATTTCTGTCTTATACACAAACTGTCAAATAAATGGGTTGGGTTTTAGAAGAAAATTAACAATAATTCTTTGGGGAAGTTCTAAGTTTTTTTTTTTTAAATAAACTAAGGAGTCAATGTAAGCTTTCATTACAGCAATCTTACAAAAATAGTCATAGTTCTATTATAGTCTTGACTGTCAACTTATGGCTAGATATTTAAGTATATCAATGTAATATGAATGTTTATTGTTTTCCTCTGAATGTTTCAAGTTAGACAAGTACCAAAGGAAAGTGTAAAAATATTTCATAACAATTACTTTGTAGATTTGTTACCATGACCATATGAAAATTCCAGTCTGTTTCTAAGTGTGCTTCTGTTTATATCAATCCACGTGGCTTTTATAGGCATAGATTGGTAGTATGGATAATGCTAGAGTTGTAGCCATGGTATAGCCAGTCATGTAAGCAAATCATCTAGTAGTATGGTAGGTAGAAGATAGTTAAATTGAGAGCAGGAAAGTTAAAGGGACAAAGGTATTATTTATTGGTTTGGCCAAAAAGTTCGTTTGGGTTTTTCTGTAAGATGTTATGGGGAAACCAAACGAACTTTTTGGCCAACCCAGTATTTCCCACATGTTTGTTAAATAAATGTGAAGAGTTCAAATGCGTGGTTATGGAATGGATCATCTTAAGACAAAAGAGAATAATCAGCTTCATATTGAAATAGGAAATTAGAATAGCAGCCTTTAGACAGTGTCATTCTGTTTTTCTATTTTAGGGCACAAACATTAAAATGGAATAAAGTTTTATTTTCTCCCAGGTACCATGTGCCTTGTTATATCAAGTCTTGGTTCCTTAGTATATAGAGAGGTAGTAAATGAACCATTTGTTTCCATTTGTCCATCTTACTCTTATTTTTCTAGGTAGGCATTAGATTGTAATAAATGTTTTTATCTTGAACAGGTAGACAGTCCTGGAGGTAGAGAGATGGGCAGAAATAGAAGAGGTGAATATGTGAGGTGATTAGACCTGAGCTTATCGAACAGATTAAAAACTGAGTAAATGAATTATTTTTGAGAGACTGAGAAATTAAAAACAATTGAGTTAAAATTGGAATGACTGGTTCAGTGTAAAATGTAAATGTCTAAGTTACATGTAGGTATGTAAAATCTGTAGTAGTATGTTTTTCAACTGCCAGTAGTAATTTTATGGTTGCTATTTTTATTCTAATCTCTTAACCTTTTTTCTTAGGTGGTATCATGGAAAACTTGATAGAACTATAGCAGAAGAACGCCTCAGGCAGGCAGGGAAGTCCGGCAGTTACCTTATAAGAGAGAGTGATCGGAGGCCAGGGTCCTTTGTACTTTCATTTCTTAGCCAGACAAATGTTGTCAACCATTTTAGGTAAGTCTTTATTCGTATTATGAGGCTACATAGTGTAGCTATTTTGCTGTAGTATTCATAAATATACCTGCTTTAGTGACATTTAAATAATGGAGAAAGAAATGTGTTTTCAATTAAATGATTTAATAAGTGATTTAGAGTAGATACTATTGAATGCTTACTTTTTTTTAAAAAACAGTATTATTGGACTTTTTTGTGCTAATCATAAGTGTAGTTATCACTTTTAAAGTATAAAGAATTACAAAGAAACTTTGAGTGGTAAAGCAGAAAGAAAGGAAATGTATACTTTCAGACCACAGAGTAACAGAAAATATAGAAACAGTATTTTAAGAGTGCAGTTTAATTCATTTTAGCTTCACTGTTCTGAAACTCTGCATTCATTTCAATTAAACAGGCATCTAGATTTTCAAGTACAGATATCAAAGTTTGTATCAATATATTTACATATATTATTGTCTTTGATTTCATTTTTATGGGAGCCATTGAAAAAAATTATCTAGTGCCTGTAAAGTTAACTGATAAAATGATTGTATATCCTTAATTTTCAGATTTTAAAATAGACTTTAAGAGTACTGTCATATCACGTGTAAAATGTGAAATTATTATTATACTCTGTAAATATTTCAAGAGATCTGTAAACTACTTTTAGCCAAAGGAAACTAATTAAAATTGCTATTTTGTCTTAAATATGGAAAGTAAGAAGAGTTATCTGAGGATGGATTTATAAATATTTTAATGAATTATGTAATTGAGGTTTATAAGTCAGAAATGTATTTCATATCAAATGCATACATATATCTTTTCAAAAGAAATAATAACCTCAAGTAATTTGCATATGGTGAAGGTATTAATAAGTGGTATTTTAATATAAGGATGCAGATAAAGGAAAAGTATGAAAATTATCGGTTTATAATTTACATGGAACTTGGTCTTAAAAATTGGTTATAAAGGTTTTTGTTTTACTATATTTTTTTTCCTGTACAAATAGGATTATTGCTATGTGTGGGGATTACTACATTGGTGGAAGACGTTTTTCTTCTCTGTCAGACCTAATAGGTTATTACAGTCATGTTTCCTGTTTGCTTAAAGGAGAAAAATTGCTTTATCCAGTTGCACCTCCAGAGGCAAGTAAAATATCTTTCAAAACTTTATTATTTCATTTTACTAATGGGTTTAGCTCTTGTTCAGTTTCTCGTGACGTTTATTGTTATATAATTCAAGATTTAATTCTGGTTGTAGTGTCAGAGCATAACTGGCAACTTCTTTAAAAAAAGAAAGAGTAATTTTTCTGTTACTTTGTATTTAAGTTACTAGATTTTTTTTATCGTACTGTATGGTGATACCCTAACAAATATTTCTGAATGAATGAGGAGTAATTACTGATATCATAGTGCTAATGCTGAAGTTGCTGCAAGATTCTGAAATGTCTTCGGAATCATTGGAGAAAGGTTACTTTATATGTTGCGTAGTGTATTTAAGATTAAATGATAACTCATATTACCTGATTAAAAACATATTGGTTATACTGTTAAAAGAATTTCTGTACAAACAACAACAAAACAAGATGAGCATTTCCAGAGTTTGGGTATTCAGAGCTTCAGTAAAAAATAGTTTGAATGATCCTACAGAATTTATAACGTGGAGTTTTACTGGCTTTAACTTTGTGTGGACATACCCAATTTGACTTTGACATAGAAAGGTTATCTTTTGTAAATCAATTTTTTTTATGGTTTCTAGCCAGTAGAAGATAGAAGGCGTGTTCGAGCCATTCTCCCTTACACAAAAGTACCAGACACTGATGAAATAAGGTATTTTATGATATAATCTCGTTTATAGGCATTTGAAACAGGCATTTGAAAGACTGAAAATTTGTTGCTCTTGGACTAGGAAGGTTTTGGAAATTGAGGAAATAGCATCCAGCAAAGCATGCCCTTAATATTGAGTCCATTGTTCCTGTCCCCCTGTGTTGGCTTATCTGTTCAGACTGTGAATTTGGATCAGAGAGGCCACAGTGAAGATGACAGGAGAAATAACTTAGCTTTCATTAGACTATCTGTGACAAAGTAAGGAGAGTTCTTATATATAATTTGTTTTTATTATTTCTATAGAATTTGATTTATTATATAATTGGATAATTATTATCAAATTATCTGTATCTTTCTATAAGTTTAGCTTTCTGATAGAAAATTTGTTTATTATTGGTAAAATGTTAAGGCTACTTTGAATAATTACTGATTCTGAGTTTACAGCTTCTCATTGAAATCAACAGCAGTATTTAAAATGTAGTGATAACTTTTGGGAGGTACTAAAAATTTCTGGAAATATGGTATTTTAAAAAACAAAGATTCAACTATCTGAAATCTCCAAGTAGGCATTCCATTTTTATATGATTGTCCTCAAAATAACTTCTCATTTAGTTCTTATTGGCACACCTTTTTTTGTGATCTAAGCTGGAAAAGCCAGTGAAAGAAAGAGAAGGGAAAGAAAAACAGCACTGAACTGCAAATTCGGGAATTTTGGGTAATTTGTAAATTCCCAGTGGGATCATCTAGGACAGCAGCTCTCAAAGTGTGATACATGTAACCCTGGGGATCCTTGAGATCCATTCAGATGATTCATAATATCAAAACTATTTTTATAATAATACTAAGACATAATTTGCCTTTTTCACTGTGACATTTACATGATGGTTCAGAAGCCATGGATAGTAAAACTGCTGGTGTCTTAGCACAAATCAAGGCAGTGGTAACAAACGTATATCGTTTTTCACTGCCCCATGCTTGCAGTTAAACAAAAAAAGCCAGTTTCGCTTACGAATGTTCCTGGTGAGACAAGAAAAAATATTTGTTTTATAAATCTCAACCTATGGCTACACATCTTTTTAATATCTTTGTGATGAAATGGGACATACTCATAAAGCACCTCTACCGTGTACCACAGTTCAAATGTCTTGAGGAAAAGAGGTGCTTTGAGAGCCGAACTAGCTGCTTTTTTTTTTTGTGCACATCATTTTCACTAAGGAGAATGACTGACAGGCAAATTACGGTTATTCAGACTTGAATATCTGACTTTTTAATTTTTTTAAAGAACAAAGTGAATCTGTTACTTCAAGGGAAATAACTGGCAGTATTTGTTGCCAATGACAATTTGAGCTTTCGAGGAAAAATTAGTATTTTGGAGACCCTATATTTGCCATCAGGAGTTTGACAGCTTCCTAGATACTTAATGACTTTTCTGATGAAATGGTGCTGATATTGAAGAATGTGATGTTTTGATACTGTATAATGTGTTTATATCTGGATGATCTGCATAGCTCAGTGAACCAGTATTTTCTAAATGATCAATGCATGATGTTACAAAATTATGGCTGGGTAAAAGATCCATTCACAGTGCAAAATAGACCAATAGAGGTTATTAGAATGGTACAGAAAGTTCATTGATACATAGTTTTAGATTCCACATTACAACCAACCTCCAAGAAAGTACCACTAGTCAAGTTTTGGGGTTAATGTAATAGAATATCTATAATTATCTGAGAGGCTATTAAAATACTCATCCCTTTCACAACTACATATTTGTATAAAGCCAGATTTTCCTCGTATACTTTAAGCAAAAAAACCATATAGCAACAGATTGAATAAAGAAATGGATATGAGAATCCAACAGTTTTCAGTTAAGCCAGACATGAGATTTGCAAAAATGCAAGGCAATAACATTCTTATTAAACTTGTAAAGATTATAATTATTTTTCATTTTTTATGTTACCATGTTAATAGGGTATATTATTATTTTAAAAGGAATTAATAAATATTTTTAAACATTTACATTTTAAATTCTAATATGGTAATTATCAATAGATATAATCCAAGTGAATAAATGAAAGCCTGTTAGGGTATCACTTTTTAAAACTGTGAAGGGGTCCTGAGAGACCTTCCAAAAATTGAGTACTTCTGATCTAGGAGGATGAAAATTTAAACAAGAATTAGAATGACAGAAATATGTATGAAGTTATGAGTCTTTTTAAATTTATATATACCTGAGAAGTGTTTTGTTTTTTTTAAAAGTAAAAACATCTGAAGATTAATGAGATTTAATAAAGCACTTTAACCTGTTTTGAGGAAAAATGCAAAATAATGCATAATTAATCTTAGGATTATGATGTTTCTACCAGTAAGCTTTTTATTTTTCATGTTTTTGTTTTTTGCATCATAAAAAGTTTGTAGTATAGAAACAAGTCAAAATTTAAAAAAAAAAATCTTAAGACTGCTTTTGACCAAAAATGAAACTTGTCATTTCTCATTTCTCTGACTTCTATTTTAATGTATTTATTTAGGTAGTTGGTTCCGGAAAGGAACAATTTATACTTGGCTAAGTGGTAATGTCTGCCCCCTTTCAGCTAGTGAAATACTGGTCATTGTTAAGAGTTGTAGAATCAAGGTAGAATGCAGTATTCTGTGCTTATTCAAAAAGAGTGCATCTGAAGCATCGTGTACAAGTTTTTATCCTTGAACTAGTCCAAGTAACAGTGAAGCTTCAGATATTTTAGAGAAAAACAAAGTTTTCAAAGGTATGAGAAGAGATTTACTTACTATAACTTTGGTTTGTGAATATTAAGACTTAAAGGAAAATTTATTTTAAAAATACATATATATTACAGATAGGGATATAGATACAGGGTCAATGGTAGCATCCAGTCAATCTTAAAACCTTAAGCACTCAAAGGCATTTGTTCAAGCCTAAAAGGAAAAGTTCAAGGAATTACTGATGGTTTTATATTGATGACATACATCAACAACTTTTTAATCCTGTGATTGTGTGGAGGTTGAAAACATCTAGATTCCAATGAAAAGAAACTAGATTGTGTATACATCCCTCCACTCAGGTATTGGTAACAGCAAAAACATGCATGCATTCTCATTACGTATACCCCTTGGTACCACTTTCGGAGAAAGAATGCTATACTTGTTGGACCATGGATAGCTGAGTGAAGTAAATAAACCCTAACGTTTTTTATGAGAAAAATGTTACTCTCATAAGCATCTGTGTGATAAGGCTAATTATGCTTATTTAAAATAAACTTCTTCTAAAGTAACCTTATCTTGTATATGTGGAATGAGTTAATATTTAGTTTATGTTTATAATTTTATGTCTAACCTATATCTGAAAGAGTAATAACATTGAAACTTAAATTTTAAAGTTCAGTTTTCTTGTAGTTACACCCCAAAGCCTGTAATATATGTATAATTACTGTTTACATAAATTCCAGTTTGAATCTCTAACAATAATCCAGTGATACAGATAGTATAGGTACCGTTATTAAACCCATTTTATGCATGTCGAAATTAAGATTCAGATAAGTGTCTTTTACATTGTAGATGATGACAGAAACAGGACAAAAATCTAGAGTATTTGACTTTAACCCCTTGCATTTTCCAGTATCATATTATCTCTGTGAGGTGGTATATAATCAATTAAATTTCCATGTTTAAAAATTTTATTTAATTTTAATAACTTCATAATTGCTATTTTCAGTTTCTTAAAAGGAGATATGTTCATTGTTCATAACGAGTTAGAAGATGGATGGATGTGGGTTACAAATCTAAGAACAGATGAACAAGGTCTTATTGTTGAAGACCTAGTAGAAGAGGTGGTAAGTTTTGTTCTTTTCTTCTCCTTCTCAGAATTCTAAATACTTTTTAAATTTTGGAACTTGTCCATAATCAGGGAAATTAGCTATGGATATATTTCTTTTATGAAAAACCTCAATTCATAAGTACAAGTAATTTTTCATTAAAACGTATTTACTGTTGGTAATGCTATTTATTTGTAAATAGCGCAACCAAGCTAGCATGTTTTAATCTGTGGTTGCCAATTTTCAGGATGTTTTCATGAGTTTCTAAGAATTAAAAATGTATTAACATGTGTGCTTATTTGTATCCCTTTTTGTCTTCTTGGTCTTCCTTATAAATGATGTTATGTCCAACTGATCATGGAATCTCAAATGGTTGCACGTTTGCTTTCAAACTCTTTATCTCCCAAATATATGTATAATTTTCTAGTAACCTTGGAAAAATGGAGTTATATTACACATATATTATCACATGGTTCTATATTTTGAATATTTCCCTTGTTTTCAATGTCATCACAAAATACATTATCAGTAGTCTTAGACACTATATATAATCGTGTTTGTGCATTTTTAGATACAGATCAGCGTTCAAGCGGCATATGCATTTCAGATACAGTATTGAGTATCACTGAAACATATTAAACATTGTATTATAGTTTTGGAATTCACTCTTCTCTTTTGGATTTGTCCAGCAGGATGGAATGGTTGTCTGTTATTTTTTACAACCCTCAGAGTGACTGTTTTTAAATTATGCCTTGAACCTGGTAATATGCTGAAACGTGTGCTCTGATTATTGTTCCAGGAGGACGGCAGTGGAGAATATTTTTCTTTGCTATTAATTCTCTTGTCTGCCTATTCTGGCAGCCAGATCTTGATATGTAGCAGTAAAACATACTGAGGAAAAGTGGGAGGAGTTGAGGAAATGGTATGATACGTTCCATACTCATAGTCACATAGTTACTTAGTGGAAGAGCTGGGATTAGAACTAATTCCTAGATTAGAATTCTGTACTCTACAGCAAGAGTGATATTTATTCTGTATGGACAGGAAGTGTTCAAACTGAAGAATCTTAACATCTACATTAGTTTTACTACAAAGTTTCTTAGTAGTATGTTGGATTTTCTTTCTGCTGTAACCCCCCTACTCCCATTATTCTGATTATTTAAAGGAATTGAGGTGTAGTTGAACTTTTCTCTCAAGCTCTTGGAACTCTGGGTCAAATTTAACAAGATAAATTTTAATAAGGATAAGTGAAAGTTATCCATTGAATATAGTGGAAAAAAGAAAACAAAAGCCCAGTTTAAGATAAGGAGACATGACCTAACATACAAGGAAAGAAAAAAAAAGGAGAACAAGTTAACAACTCAGTGTGAGTGAACAATGTGATGTGGCTGTTAAAAATGAATATGGTCATACTTTGAATTAGTAGTGGAATGGTTCCAGGTTAGAATTATAAACAGTTTTTACTTCAGTATTTAGAATAATTTTTCATAATGGTCTTCACTGAAACATAGTGAATCCTTGTAGATTGGAGAGCCATTTGGAGATTGTCTAGATTTCAGACATTTGGTTGCTGGATGGATTTAAGGAAGTTCCCACCCTGAAATTCTAATTTTCATTACTGTTCTCCAAGCATATTTGTGTACTATATTATGTCTTAATTCCAGAATGTAAGCTCTGTGAGGATTTTTGTCTCTGATTCAGTGTGTCCCTGTTGCCTAGAATAATGTCTGGCATTAGCAGGCATTCAGTAAATGTTTGTTGAATGAATGGATGTCTCTATGCCTATTCTTTTCCCTCTTCCTTGACACTCCTGCCCTGCTAAACTGCTTTGTAAAATTTGATTCATCTATCAATTCGGCTCAGATGTTGCCCCTTTTTTTACACCCTTTCTTAGGCTAAGTTGTTTCCTCGTGTGTTTCCATAGCACCTTGTTAACTTTATAACCCATTACATTTAAAATTAATTTATTCTGTAAACCTCTTATATAGAGATTAACGCCTTTTGGGCAGGGATAATGCATTTTGTTTTTATGTAATTTGCTTTTAGCATTTTGTAATATAGAAGGCATTTAGCAAGTGTTTGATTTTAATTTGGTTAGATATTTGATATTTGAGTGAGGACCAAATTTAGAGAAGTAAATCCATGTGTACTTAGTTCATTTTTCTACCCTTTCCTTCGTTATTCAGTGGAAACTTGATGCCAGGTACTGTGCTGGGTACTAGGACTACAATTCAACAGATATTCAGTGAAAATTATGTGCCAAGCGTTGTGCTAGTGGTTGTGGTAGTCAGTGTTAACAAAAAATGGCTCAGGTCTTAAGATGCTTATAGCCATGATAATGGAATGAATATCACCTAGTATATCTTAAATAATGGCAATATTAAATAGAGTAGGGTAAAGTTCAAAAGATGAAAAAAGAAGGATGTCTTTTCTATTCAGAGTAAAACTTCATGTTTATGTTTTAGGGACTCAGTGTCTTACTGAGGAGGTAGTGTTTGAGATAGATCCTGCCTAGATGGTTTAGATTTTAACTAACAGGTAGGAAGTAGTGAGTGGAAAGAACATTCTAAGTAAAAAAGAGCAAGCTACAGTGGTGGGAAAATGTAGATTAGCAAAGAAGTAGTTTATGAGTGACCGTGGTATAGATACCTAAAGAGAAATGGTAGTATGAGACAGGAAACGTAGACTTGAGTCATTTGGTAAAGAATTCTGGTTGTAAACTGAGGAGTTTGTGGGCAGTAGAGAGGTACTAAAGGTCTGGTTTTTAAAATTTGTTTATTTTTGTTTGGTTTGGTTTGGTGTTTCTTAATGCAGGGCAAAGTTGCAGTTGAAACTGATGAATCCAGATTGGAGTGGTGGGGTGGGATGGGGCACAGAGATAATTATACTAGTTGGCTGTTGTTAATAGTTTAAGAAAAGAGAGGAGAAGGGCCTGGATTAGCGTAATCACAACAAAGAGAGAAGAGGACTAAGGGGGAGAGTTTTGGAAAGACCTTTCATGAATAGAAACACCTTTTCTTGTATATACATAAATAAATATGAAGGTCAGGGTGTAGATATGTTTTAAGATAAGATTTTATTAATTTTAATTAAAATATATTAATAATTACATAAAAACTGTCTTAATGTCTTTCCCTTTAGGGCCGGGAAGAAGATCCACATGAAGGCAAAATGTAAGTCTGTGTTAACTATTAAAGGGGAAAAAAATATATTGTAAACTTACTAATTGGAAAACTTTGATCTAAAAATATTTTAAAAGAAAATTGATACTTCTTGAGCTGACTTAAACATTTTTTTTTATTTGGCTTGAGTTGATTTCTAACTATTTTCTTAAGGACCTAGTGATAATGAAGGTGGCTTATACCTACATATAACTCTTATATCACCAAACTAAAGACTTTTTGATAAACAGTACATTAATAACATTATGAATGTCATAATTCCTCACATTTTTTTTGGTTTTCTTATTGATTTATTCATAGTATTTCTTGTTTTTATTGCCATTATCTTTTATGTACTTTATGGTTCAGTTTTTGTTTTGTTTTTTTAAAGTCAGAGAGCTTTTCCCCCAAATTATGGTTCTTTACCATATTAATAAGATTCTGCAAGGACTTTATTTTCATAATTTTTTCAGGCTGATTTTAAGTATAAGGGCTAATTCAAAGACCAGGTATTACTACACCTACTACTTGCCACATTCTTATTTTATATTCCTACTGTTTGCTACATTTTTCTCTTATATTCCAGAAGTTATTAGTTGCTTTTATGGGAGATCACTCCACATGGTGTTTCAGCTTTGCTCTAATTTTATTAATGTCCTTGAAGATATTTTTTAGTGTCCTTCTCATCCCTCTTGATATTTATTTGTATATGTTTTCTTTTAAAGGGCTTAACTTCAAAAAAATTTTTTTTTCTTTTTCTTTTCTTTTTTAACATCTTTATTGGAGTATAATTGCTTTACAATGGTGTGTTAGTTTCTGCTGTATAACAAAGCGAATCAGCTATATGTATACATATATCCCCATATCCCTTCCCTCTTGCATCTCCCTCTCACCCTCCCTATCCCACCCCTCTAGATGGTCACAAAGCACCGAGCTGATCTCCCTGTGCTATGCAGCTGCTTCCCACTAGCTATCTATTTTACATTTGGTAGTGTATATATGTCAATGCTACTCTCTCACTTCGTCCCAGTTTACCCTTCCCCCTCCCCGTATCTAAAGGGCTTAACTCTTAATCCAAATTCTGTTTTACTCATATTATTTTAATAAACTGTTCATCTAATATGTTTTCAGTGGAATATTTTTTCTTTCCTTCCTGTCGGCAATTATGGATGGAATTTAAGGCTTGCCTCTCGAGTGTTTGCTTATTCTGAATTCTAACCATTAGAACATGAAAACAAACTGAATACTCCACTTTCAGTCATCTAATTTAGTTCCCACCCTTTCTTAAGTGGAACATATGAGATTTTCTGAGTTCATTTTCCTTATTGTTCTGTGCAGCTGCAAAGTAGGCTTCATCAGTGAGACTGTACTTTGTTGATAGTACTAGTTTGAAGTCTTCTCACTACCTATGTGAGGAGTTGCAAATTCTAATTAATGTTTGGAGGAGGCATACAGATAATGTAAGCAAATGAACTGGGTCAGGTGTATATATTCCCATTTTTCTCAAATTACAATAATCTTGACCTTTCTTATTTTCCCACTTTGATAGCGATCAAGGAACATGGAAATGTTTGGCTACTGTAAGAAAATAACACTGCAAGTGTGGTAGTAAATGGAAACTAACATTTACTGTTTGTATCACAGAAGACTGCAGGAAGTCAAAAACTAGACAGTGTTTGCTGGCAGTGAGGTGACCGGTCTAACTGATGTGTAAATGTGTGTGAGTCTAGTGTTGAAAGCCTCCTGATTTTCAAGAGAAGCAAGAAATCTATATTTTTATCCCTATTTAAAATAATACCATAAATTCTTTTTAAAAAGAAAAGAAAAAAAAAGAGAGATCAAATACCAATAAACATTTAAAGCTATATCCAGTTTTCTTAAAAGGTATAAATCCCAGTTTCACTGGGAAATCTTTTTTTAAAATTTAATACATTTGTGATCATTCCGTATTCTGAACTTGATAGTTTTCAACTTATTTGGTATTTAGCATAAGCTAAATTTGCATTGTTGGTTTATTTTATGTATTTGTCAGCTCCTTCTGATTTCTTAAGGTGTTGACTGGCAGTGAAGCATCCTCAGTAACATCCCCGAGTGCCTTTTCAGACTAAATAGATGGTATAATTTTAGCTGTGTTCCTTTTCAGCTCCATATTTCCATGACACAAGTACCAAGTCCTGCTGTTTTTATCTTCTAAAATATGTCTTGAATGTGTGCCTTCTTCTCAGTCTTAAGCAACCATATTCTAGTTCAGGCCCTTTTCATCTCGTACTAGGACTTTGATGTAGCAATAACCTCTAAGTTGGTCTTGCTTGACACTTTAGTCTCCTCAAATCCTTTCTTCTAACAGCTAGAATAATCTACCTAAAACATGTGTCTGACTGTATTACTTTCTCACTTAAAATTCTTGCCTGATTCTCTTTACCTTAGCAGAGTCTGAAAAGATCTGATCCAGGTCTTGTGTCCTTTATAAGCCCTATCTCTTGTCATTTCTAGTTTTATATTCTACTCTCCGGCTTGTAGATCTTCAAATGCTCAGTACTGTTTTTCTCCTTCGCTCAAGCTACTTCCTAGGCCAGAATTCCCCTCCATTGTGTTTGGTTAGTGCCTATTCTTACTTAGAGACTTAACCTATTTATCACTCTTCCCAAGAAGTCTTCTGTTATCTTCCCCCTTATACACCCTACAGAATTGGTTGCCCTTCTCTGTTATTCTAAAAATGCCCTCAGCATGTACCTATCACTGCGCTTTGTTATATTTTCTACATTCTTTTTATAGTTATACAGTATTTATGTTCCTTTTTCTTACTAGAATGGGGACTTCCTAAGGTCACAGTCTCATTTTTCTATTATTGATACAAACCATGTGCTTGAAATATACTCATTTTACATGTGGTAATAAATGCCTGAATGAGGAAACTCAGATCCAATCCTTTCAGAAAGCAGTATTGCCAATTTGTTCTCTAAACGCTATTTTTTGCCCCCTCCCCCTTTCAGATTCCCCTTTTCTCCTTTATTCTAGCTATAGAGAAATATAGAATGGGCCTTCGAGGTCATCTAATCAACTGTCTACTAGAATATAGAAATGTTGTTTTAGCATTTGTAGTAAATGGTCATTTCAGCTGTGTTTGAACGCAGGATGGCACTTTACTGCCTTTTAAGGCAGCCTGGACTGCTCCAGTTATTGTATACTTGTTTTAAATGATTCATAATTAGCTTTATGAGCCTCAGGAAATCTGAATTAGTGAGTTAAGGGTTGGAATAAAGTTAAAGAGAGAAAGTAAAAGTTTAACATTTTATTCATGTGAAAATTTAAAAATTCAGTTATATTTTATACTCTGACCAGTAATAATATGGATAATTTAAAACAGTATGAACAGCCTCTAAACCTGTAACATTGGATTTTAGGGCATTTATATATTTTAGTCTTGTAGTATTTTTACTTTCCAACTTGTTCTTTAAGCCACAATTAAAAATAATTATAGACCCTAAGAATATATGGCAAAGTGGTAGAGAGGTAATCTAGAGTTGTCAGCTTGGTATTAACATATAACACGTCTTAATCAGCAAGATAGATAATAGTCCTTCAGATGAGAGATTTTAAGTAATTACTAGTAATTAATTTTTTAAAACAGATATATCATTTTAAGGTAAATTATTGAAATACTTTAGTTATTATATGCAGTAGATTTTGACTATAATGCCTTTTATAATAATTTCTAAAGGCTTATTTTAAGTATGTAGAACATTAAATATTCTAGCAATCTGATATGATAGGCCATTAGCTCAAATAGAATTAGTAATACTAAGTCATTCTTTTCTTTCAGTTCTTGATGTTGGTATCTATTATTTCTCATCATTCAGTCTTATTTTCTGGCTTTCAGTAAAGTATGAATCAACCATGTTGATTTGAAGAGAGAACTTATAGAGAAATTCACTTTGAGAGAAGTATGAGAAAAATTAATCCACTAATTTTTTTTCCGGGCAGTTCTGGTAGGCTCTACCTCTACCACTCCCCCCTCCTAATAAAAAGAAAAAAGAATGCTAGCTATGATGTAAGCTTAACAATTTGTCATTATCAGAATTAAAATCATTGCTGTTTTTGTATTGGTAATTAATATGGAAATTGTAGTTAATAATAGATAGTCCCTAATTTTTCTATATTTTGTTGAACTTAGGCATGTTTACAAAGTGTAGTAACAAATGTAAAAGGAATGAGGTCATTTGATCAATTGCATTGCATTTATTTCATTATGTCAGCTTGAATTAAACTTGTGTTAGTTGTTTAGTTTTGATGGTATAACAGCAAAAAAGACTTTTGATTTACATATTTAATATATTCTTTTTTCAAGATGGTTCCATGGGAAAATTTCCAAACAAGAAGCTTATAATTTACTAATGACAGGTATTTATATATTCACTTTCCTTTTCTAATGTTGTTATTTAAAAAGAATAAAAAAGTGAACCAACCATTTATCATGTATTTTGCCTTTAGCATTCATTTGATATTTATGTATATTGTAATTTCTTGCCCAGCATAGATAAATTGCTGTTCTTGGTTTTGGGTGTTCTTTAGTTGAAAACATGCAGTATAAAATTCAGTGCAGTGTGTTTTCCTTCTGCACCAGGCCCCTGTATTCTTCCTTAGAAGCAGTGCCAGATGAGTGTTTTTTCCAGAAGTTTCATGTCTGTCTTTCTTCCTCACCCCTACTTACCCCGCTACACATACCCCCCCACACGCTCTCACAGGAACATACAACACACTTTTTTCATGTTAAGATGTATTTTGGGAAATCATTCCGTATCTGCATATATAAATTTTCATTATTCTTTTTAATGACCATAAGCTTTCCATTGTACAAATACCATAATTTATTATCAGTCTCTTATAGAGGAATATCATGTTGTTTTCATTTTCTTGCTGTTCAGGTGCAGCAAATGTTCTTGCATTTATCTTTGTATACTTGTAGAATTATAAAATTGGGCCTTATTTAAAATATGTTGATTTTAACATTTCCTAAAACTGTGTGGTTACAGAGATATGCAAAATAAAAATTGAATTGTACTGTGGGTTTATTATTTAAAACAAAAACTATTTCATTATCACTTATCCTAACTAAAATTTAAGACTGAATTAATTTAGTTACCAAATATCTCTTCAGGAAACCGTACTTTAGAAGGATTTGAGAGAAGTTAATAAGTAATCTGTAATTTAGAAGTCTTAGTTCTTTAAAAATGACCAGAGTTCAATGTATATGATGAATAAACCACTGATCATTTAAAGATCTTATCTGAGTTACTGTTCAAGACATAAGTCATTGCCTTTAATGTAATTAATAGTTAGCTCTTTTGAAAGATGTATGGCAGTTTTAGGAAGTATTCAATTTTATTGTGGGGATATAGGTTAAAAATTCATTAAAGAACATGGTAATTCTATATGGTAGTAACAGAGACCAAATGCTCAACCAAAATGACATGCTACCTGCTTTCAAAGTGGGACCAAAATATTTATTTCAGTGAATTTACTGAATTTTGAATATACACTTATGATTTTGAACTTGCACCACCAAATACCTGAGGCACTCAGTCTTGTTTTAGACATGTAAATTGAAAAAGAGCTAAACTTAATTTCCTTATGTTAGTTTTTATTTTCTTTCGGTCATGTGCTCTTTTAAGAGTCTGATGATTTTCTCCCAGGAAAAATAAGCACTAAAGCACATAAGCACTTGCATGCACAGTTTTGCAGTAATTCTTATTTTTTGTATTGAACATGAAATTACTTGGTAGTAAATGCCTTGGATAGATGATTGGAACTATTAGTAATTTACATAAAAATGACGTCTGATATTCTAAGTGTTCATTGTGCTTTCCTAAAAGCAATCAAGTTCTGATCTTTTCTGTCATTAGGACTTAAACAGAGAAAAGGTAAAAAAGCATCTTAGTGGTAAAAGTCACTGCCAATTGCAGATGTCAAAAAGACTTCTCTAAAATTAGTATGAAAATATTTAATACATGATAATTTGCTTCTGTATGACTATTCAAGATCGTGCCTATTAAATGAAAAATAGTGCATGTGTATTGATTTTGATTAGGTACACAAATATTTCAGTTGTTTTGAATCTACTTTTGTAAGCTTTTGGTACTATTTTATTATAGTTATGACTTTTTAATGTTTAATCAGAAGCATTACTTAAGTACAGAGTGTTCTTAAATAAAATTCACTTTAACTTTTTTAGACTTTTCTTTTGCAAACAGAATGTAGTAGTTTTAGCCAGTAACCCCATCTGTGGTTAGAGTATTCTTTCCAAGTTATGACAGGTGTAGACTTATTAACCAGAAGTCAGTGCTGCACATTTCTGCCCTGTATTTTTATGTAATAAAGACAAGCAACATCATGGATGGTTGTGCCTCATAAACCAGAAAATACAAAAAGAAATTGCCTTAAAATTATCTTTATTTTAAAAAAGTTTTAGGAATTCTCTGGTGGTCCAGTGGTTAGGACTTGGCGCTTTCATTGCCCTGGCAATGAAATCTAGGTTCAGTCCCTGGTCGGGGAACTAAATCCTGCAAGCCGTGCAGTGCAGCCAAAAAAAAAAACCAAACCAAAACAATCAAAAGTTCCTGGTGAAAATTTTACATATGTTTTTGACTTTTGAATGTATTTTGTAATTGTACTACTTAACGCTTTTTCTTTTTTAATTTGATAATTAGGGAATAAAACTAACAGCTTAATTTTTATAGTTGGTCAAGTCTGCAGTTTTCTTGTGAGGCCATCAGATAATACTCCTGGTGACTATTCACTTTATTTTCGGACCAATGAAAATATTCAGCGATTTAAAATATGTCCAACACCAAACAATCAGTTTATGATGGGAGGTCGATATTATAACAGGTAAGTTGTGAGAAATTTTTAGTTTTACTTTTGGCAAGGAGAGTTGAAATCTTGATAATATAATATATCAGAATCAAAATTATATAAAAGTTTCTGACTTTGTAATATTTAAAATTATAAGACATTTAATATAATTTAGTAGTAGTCATATCCAAGAATTCTTTAGCTAGTGTCAAATGTGAATATAAATTAATAACTTTTTATTTCCTTCCAAAATTATGTAATTTTTTGATTAGTTATGCACAAGTTATTTGAAGCAAATTTGCTAAATCCATACATTATCTGTAGGACAGCAGAACATTTAATCTAAGAAAAAGAAGATATATTACCGTTTTTTATCAGTGAGACATTTTAATAGGTCACTCTTTAAGAATCTTTTTACCTGAGACTTATTAATAATGTTACCCCAAAATAATTGGGTTGTTCTCAAGTTGGTATTATTTGTAATTATTGGTTCCTACTTCTCACCTTTAAAATTCTTGGTAAACTCTTTGCTTGTCCCAAAACTCAGGTTGGACTTCATTCACTTGATTAGGAAAACCATTTAATAGAAAAAAACATATGATAGAATGTCAGCTGTGTTTTTTTCTGCATAATAGAAAGTAATCTTTCATTTTATTTCTGAGTGTAAACGTTTTCCCATTCCGGATAACTCTGGAGTAGAATGATTTTCCTCTTTTGGAGGCTAGTGTAAGCTAAAATGCCGGCATTTTCCTAGTTTAATGCCTTAAAATAAAACAGAGCAAAAAACCTAAAACAAGTTCTGTTGCTTGCCAGTTATTCAGTGGATAGTGAGTGATACGACATCAGATGGAAGATGAGTGTAGACGATTGGACCTTTTCACACACCTCATATATGAGCTGCTTGAACCCCTTCTAGCATTACAGTCTGATCTAGACATCCTCACTGAAAATCTAGCTAGGTGCAGTTTGAGCTCTCTATGAAGGTAAATTAAATTTTCCCATTGTCCAGGTTTCTAGGGGCATAGAATATATAAAACAATAAATTGAAAACATTCTTAACTGAATTGATAAATGTTTGCATGGAGTTTTTTTTAAGATAAAGTATTTTACATTAATTCTGGTGGAAGTTTGTTTTGCTTGATTTAAACTTCTTTACGATACACGTTCTCTAAAGATGAAAATTCTTCCTACACAATGGAGGCAGCCTGTAAAATGTATAAAGGTAGTCTCTTTTGTTGATAAAGACCAGAATGAAACAGGAAGAAATACATATTTGAAGTATATTTCTTTCCAAATTATTAGTCTGCTTGCAAAATTATGATTTAAATTTTTTTCAAATATATGTTAATGTAGTGTCCGTGGTCATTCCCCCAAATTAGACTGTTTATTCCCCTTGTATATGTTCATCTTATAAAATTCGGGAGTATTGTTGTTGTTAGCTTTAATATTAAAAAAATCATTTTTAAAGGAAAGCTGGAACTATGTGACCCTCATGCCTAGAAAATGGCAGTTTTTATAATTGTTTTGGAAATACATACTCCATTTCAGCATTAATGTCAGTGATGAAGTAATTTCTAAGAAGATACACCTTTATGATTATCACTTATTGTTTAGATATGGAAGTGTAAAGTTGGATTATCCAATAAATCTGTAACAGAGCCAAATTCTGCTGACCTGTCTCCACATTAACTCTACATTAGTCTTCAGGCAAAGAGAAGTAGCAGTTATGTCCGTTTCATTTAGAAACTACATTGTTGAGACATAACTTTAATATTCCTATATTTAAAATTTTAGAAAAGTAGGAGAGGCATTTAACAACAAATATAATTCAGTAAACATTTATTGAGTGATCTACTTTTTGAAGTGTATTATACAGATCTGTGCATATATAGTAAAGAAAAAAGATACTGTTCCTACGTTATTAGTGCTCAGGTCTTCTAGAAAAGATGGTAAGCTGACTGATAAATTCAAAGATGTACAACTATGCATAGGAGAATCAGTGGGAAGAGAGTAGTTGAGATGGTGATTAAGAAGGGAGAGGGAAGATTTTGGTCAGACGTTTAAGATTACTAACATGTAGTGTTCAAGAAGAGAGAGAGTTATATTTATTAAAAAGTAAATTATTAAAATGAAAGTACAGGATATAGTATCTCTAGAAACTCACAGTTATTTTACAGGTTTATAGTTAACATGTTTTAATTTTCTGAGTTGTAAATCTGATTTCATGCCTAGAACTATGGAATGTCTAGGAAATTTTTGTTTGTTGTGTCTCTCTTGACTGTTTCCTTAGGCATATCTGGGTAGACTATGAACTAAAGAGTAATTAAAAAAAAAAATTCTTGGAAGTCCAGGTCATTGGTAAAAAATATATCTGATTGGTTGCCACATGCTTGTAAATTTGCTCCTGGACAGTCTGAACTGTATGTACTCCATGCAGTAGTATTCTGTTCTTTCAGCTCATGGTCAAGAATTATATCGTAACATTGAGGTGCTACACAGAATAGATTGCATTTACAGTTGTAGAGCCAGAGACCTTGGATATTTTCTCAGATTTGGTGCCTTTTGCTTTGAAACACATAGTCATCTCTGTTGTGGTACCTAGGTATCTTCAAATGTATTCTTTCTGATTTTCGTTTTTCTTTAGTGTTAACATTTTTCCTTTAAAAACGTATAACCTTCTTTGTCCTTCTGTGATAATACCTTTTTACTTTTCTCATTCCCCTACCCCCTCCTGTTAAATGCTACATCTGGTATTTAGTTCATATTCATCCATAATTTTTTTATTAATCTTTCAAATCTTCTATTTGCTTTTTAACATTATACTTTATTTATATTTAGTTTAAAATAATTTTGTAGTATAGCAGATATTTTATTATCAGAGATATATATGTGTGTGTATATATGTATATGTATCTCCAAAGATAAAAGACAACATATGTTCCAATTATTTTTTCAGTAGGAAGAACTGTGAAAAAAAATCAAGTGATAAATATATATCCAATTATATATATATATACATATATATATAAATATATATATAAATATATATGTGTGTGTGTTTATTCCAATTATTGGATCAGTAGGAAGAACATGAAAAAAACCAAGGGGTAAATTAATGAGATCTGTTTTGAGAAATGTTGCGTAGCTGTCGTTAAATACCAATTCCTCTAGTGTATTAAAGGACAGTTTAAAATTCTAGAATTTACATATTCAGGACAATAAAATGACAAACTGATCATGAGAAACATTTTATATTTAAAAAACTCATTATGTTATGTTAAAATTTGTGTTAAAATACATTATATAATGTTATTTTCAGTTTTGTTTTATTTGTAGTATTTCCCAAATATTAAGAATATTGTATAGCACTTTTTATCAAAATCATCAATAGGCCCTTCCTACTGTAGTGATAATCCTACATATAAGGTTAGCTCCTGGTCTTTCTGTCTTTCTTTCTTCCTTTTTTTTTTTTTAAATTTGTTTCTGCTTTCACCTGCTATTTATGTCTCATGACCTAACTCCATCTGATTAATATAAAAGCAGAATATGTAAATGTTTTGATGATAAAAATTCTTGAAGTTTACCTGAATTCACTACTTGCTAAAAATAAATGCCGTTTGTCTGTCGGTTTTTCTTTCTCAGTCTCTCAGATACTTTTGTTTAAAAAAAAAAAAAAAGACTTTTAATCATTTCCTCACGTATAGTGGTGCTTTGAGTACGTTGATGGAAAATTGAAATCTCTGACTCAAGTATTTCTGATCTGTAAACCAATAGTAGGAACATTCTTGTTTTTCTAAAGTAATGTGACTGTAATGATCATATAGTCTGTTAATGTATTCTGGTTATATACTTTGGAAAAGACTTGCAAATAGAGAATCCTTGCTAACAAGGTTTGGTGTATCTTTAAGATTTGCAATTTTTATGAGACAAATTATGTCAATGTTAGTAATTTTTATTTTAACAGCATTGGGGACATCATAGATCACTATCGAAAAGAACAAATTGTTGAAGGGTATTATCTTAAGGAACCTGTACCAATGCAGGTCAGTGTTGTTTTTCTTTTAACAATAATTAGCATTTTATTTTAAAATGCATTTTTGGTGATATGTTTATGCACACATCCATGCATTTGAAATTGGATAAAATTTAAAACTGCAGATTATACAGATTCTTTCAGAAAGTGAATACTTATAAGCGAATCTCTTAGTTTTTATTTATGTTGGTTCTAGATAATTATTAGGAAGTCCTTGGTGGCTTTTTGAGAATAGAAGCAGTGGTGGGGACAGAAGCCTAGTTGCACTGGGTCAAGGAGTGAGTTTGTTGGAGGCAAAAGTGGAGACAGCCAGGATAAATCACAGCCAGGCTTATCTAGGTGAGACTGGTAAGAAAAGAAAATAAATTAAAAAATGATAGCTAGAAGATGATGTAGGGCCAAAAGACCTTTAAACTTTTTATTTCTTTGTTTTATTTGCCTGTAGTTTTATGGTGAGAAATTTTTGAGCATGTCTCTGTACTCGGGAGGAGAGTGACAGTGGTGGGTGAGGGATGGGGTAATGGCAATACCCCACGTACAAGGTCCTAGGGAAGGCAAGAGTGGCTGAAGTCCAGAACATAAGAAGACAGGCCTTGAACAAGAGGGCCTGTTGAATACTGGTTGCTTAATGCATAGGGTGATTGATTAGCTTCTGTTTCTTGCCCATGATACTTCCTAAAGTGTGGTGGGAAAAGGTTGTAGCAGGGGTTAGAAAAAGGTACTTCAAAGGAGTGATTAAGAATTTTCCTATGTGGAAAATGGAGGTAGTGATATTCTAGGGACATAAAGAAAGATTGTGAGAGGTTTTGGGTACCCCACTAAACTTTCACAGTGATTTGTAGTGTCTCGAGCTTCTCAATATTTCTTCCTCCGAACAAGTTAGTTTCTGATGGTTATAGCCTACTATTCATTGCAGCTGCTGAAGGCGGGGGGGGGGGGGTCATCATTATTCTGATGCTTAATATAAATTTAAGAATCATCATCTTGAAACATTTTAATGTATCTTGCTTCAGTTCCTCATGCTTTTCTGGTAGAATGTAAAGTTCAGGAGGGCAAGTGTTTTGTGTTGTATTCCTAGTGCCTAGAATAGTACTAGGCATTAGGTATTCAATCAATATTAATTGAATGAATAGCTCCTTTCCAACAGGAAGCACTCACTTCATCCTCTGAATTATCACTAATGTGTCTTATTGTGTTTGTTGCTGTCTCCATGTCAGTTTCTTCCTCTCTGCCTATCTAAATCCTGCAAGTTTAAGATCCATCTCAAGTTTTACTTCCTTGTTGACACCCTCCTAGTATCTGTAGTTAGCAATGATGTACCACTTTTGTTGGCAGTTCTGGCGGACTTTGACCAATTTTTTTTAAAACCACATAGTGCGGTATGTGCTTTCTAGAAACCACAGCTTAGGATCTTTTTATTAGGAATCAGAGGTGCCTTTACCTACAAATGACAGATCCTGCCACTCAGTCCCATTGCTATATCCTTAAAATTCTGATTCACGTTGGCTGTTTGAATTAATGATGATTTTAAATTGTTTCTAAGTCAACAAATTTTTTTAACAAATTTTATTTTATTGGCCCACAAGTTAAGTCATGCATTTTTCCCATCCTGAATTTATGCTTAGAATTTTCTAATTTAATTTTTTACAGTTGGAAAAATAGCATTTGACATCTAGTAAACTTAAACTTTATACTTATGTTATGAGATAGTTTTAAGAATTACTTCAAATATACAGTGAGCCTCATTCTTACTTGTGTTACTGTTTCATAACTGAACAAACCTCAGATTATTGTCATCTGCAAAAATGCCTATAATGCTTTGAATACTTCAGAAATAACAAATGCTGATTACAGAGCAATTTGATTACTTCACAAAAACCATTAAATGCTATTTGAAGTCAATTATTTTGGGCCTGGAGTAAAAGTAGGTTACAGTAGAAGTTTGAGAATCATAACACTTACCTATCCTTCCTAGCAGGATTCTAACTATTAGAGAACCCAAAGGCTAAAAATGTCCTTTTATTAATGTAAAAGTGATTAGCTAGCAGAATCATCTCATTCCCCCTGAGGTGATCCTGCATACTCCCACTCCAGGTAAGATGCTGGAAGAGAAAGAGCAGAGTCCCTAGCTAGGTGTGCTAACTTAGTGGAACTAACACTTCAGACGAATTACAGGAAAAGAAGGAGCCTTTTGAGACAATGCACCCCACACTAAAAATATTGATATCTAACATTTTTGGAGCACTATATTCTAGGCACTGTTTCTTATACGTATTAATTTATTTAACTTTTTTTTTTTTTTTTGCGGTACGCGGGCTTCTCACTGTTGTGGCCTCTCCCGTTGCGGAGCACAGGCTCCGGACGTGCAGGCTCAGCAGCCATGGCTCACGGGCCCAGCCGCTCCGTGGCATGTGGGATCTTCCCGGACCGGGGCACGAACCCGTGTCCCCCGCATCGGCAGGCGGACTCTCAACCACTGCGCCACCAGGGAAGCCCTAATTTATTTAACTTTTTAAACAATTTGATGAGGTTGATCCTGTATTTATGCCCATTTTACAGATAAGGAAACTGGAACCAGAGAGTAAATTACTTAAGGCATCAGGTCATCCTTGACTCTTCTTTTTCTCTCCTACACTCTGTATCCAAACTGTCAAGAACATCATGCTGTCTGCCTTCAAAATATATCTAGAATACAACCATCACCAGAATCTGGCTTCATCTCTCTGTTTCTACTTTTGCCCCCCCTTAACACTGCACTGCAGTCAGAGGGATCCATTTAAAATGTGTCAGACCATTGCACGCCTCTGTTTAACACTTACAGGTGTTCTACATTTCATTCAGAGTAAAAGCCAGAGTCCCTGCAGTGGCATGCAAAACCCTAGAGTGGTCCTCTGAATGCTTTCTACCATCCTTCTCTCTCACTCGTCTCCACTCACGTTGGCTTCTCTGCTATTTTAAAAAATATGCCAGGATCTTGGCATTAGAATCTTTGTTCCAGCTGTTCACTCTGCTCAAAATGACTTTCCCTCAAATATCCACTCGCCTCACTCTGTTATTTCTTTCAAATTTGGCTCAGAAATCAGCTTCACAATTGAGACCTACTTGTACACATTATTTGTTGCTGCTACTTGCCCTACCCTGTAGAGCACTTACCACCTATTAACATACAATTTGCTTATTATGTTTATTACCTCTTTTCTTCATTGGTATATAAATTCCTTGGAGGTAAAGATATTTGATTTATTTACTGATGTATCTCAAGAACTAGAACAGTACCTGGCACTCAACAAACATTTATTGAATTAATTTATTAAATGAGTTTTCTTAGCCATTACGTGACAAAGGCAGGATTTACAACTGAGGTCTGGTTACAGGAGCCTGCACACCTAACCGCTATGCAAAAGCTTGCTTCAGTGGCTGTTAAACTCTCACCCGTCAGATTATCTACTTCCCCTGGGGAGTAATATATAAGACTTCCTTCTTCAGAACTGTGTACAAAGAGTAGGCTGAGAAGCCTTCCCTCCTGTCATCCAGTAATTTACTAGAACTTGGACCGTGAGGTTGTGTCCTTGCCTGTAGTGTCTTCTAATGTAGGAGTTACAGATCAGTTGATCAGCCCCTATCTTAAAATAAGTAGGAAAGACTTATATAGATTATCTTGAAATCAGATATTTAAATCCAAATGTTAGTGTAGTAATATGTCTTAAATAAACTACAAATGTGCCCCATTCTGCACCTAACAGTAAATATTATCACTACTGTAATAAAGACTGGTAAGCACAAATCTATACAACTAGGGAGGTAGTCATCACTATTTATCCTCTGGGTGCGATGTATCTTTTCAAATTTTTTATATTCTTAGTCATTTTCTGAATAATTTGTAGAAGTAAGAATAAAGGTTTAGTACAAAAAAACTTTATTAGAAAATTTAATAAGAATTTAAATGTAGCAAACCCCATTTTTGTTCCATATTTCCTTGGTTATAAAGGGTTACATACTGGAAATAGAAGGCAGCTAACTGCTCATCCACTGTCATGCACGGACTTGGAACATATCCATCTTGTAAATCCAAATTTCAGATACATCTTTTATAAGTTCTTATGATTACTCTGGTTCTTCTTACGCTTTTACTGTCAAAATGCAGTACTGATTCCAGATTTTAAATATATTTCAACTGGGTTCTAGTTTATGATTCTTTCTTGCTCTTCTTGCATCATCAACTGCAATACTTTTGAAAACTTTGATGGTTCATAATTTTGTTGGATAGTACAGTCTTTATTGCTTCGTAAGTGTAATACATTTTTATGTTTATAAACATCAGAATGATCAATATGGTGAATTTTAAAATTTCTACATTATATGTTTCCTTCTAGTAACCTTTGTCCATTTATAAATCATACTGAGTAAATCTTGGTGCACAATCATAAAAATTTAAAGAATCCTCATTTCCTTTTAGGAAACAGGATAATCTAGATACTTGTTACAAGTTATTGCATGATGATGTCCTTCCTATTGAATCACTAACTAGATGAGAGCACTATATTTCTTTTCCCCTAGAAATATATCATTCACTCAGCGATTCTTAGTTTGAGAAAAATCACCAAAGGAGATTACCATCTGAAGAATTACAATCTGAGATTTTGCTTATCAAAATCAATTTTATCATCACAATAGATCCCAGAGTCTTGCTGTTTCTTTGCATTTATCATCTGAGTCTTTTTATAATTGTCACACATCTTTCTTTGTCAATTTTTTTCTCTTTGCTGTTATGATCAGAAAATTAAGAATTCTGAATTTTCTTATGTGTTCAATGAAAACTAATAAAAATATAACAAAGATGGCCTTTTATACTTTTTTGAAAGATGCTACAGTAGTTGGCCACACAGTAAAAAATGCCAAAGGGTGATGCAATAGAGATGATTTATTTCACTGTTGGATCACCCTCTAGACCAAGGGCTGGCAAACTTTTCTGTAAAGGACCAGATAATAAACATTTTAGGTTTTGTGGGCCATTCAGTCTCTGTCTCAGTTACTAAACTGCCTTTGTAGTGTGAAAGCAACCACAGACAGTATGTAAAGGAATGAGCCATGGCTGTGTTCCAATAAAACCTTATGTCCAAAAACAGGCAGTAGGCTAGATTTGGTCCATGTGCTGTGGTTTGCCAGTGCCTGCTCTTTGGCATACTTGAGAATAATTGTTAAGTCATGATGAAATGGTTCCTACGATGATGAAATAGCAGAGTGTTTCAAGATATAGGAAAAATATGATTCGTGAAAATCCCATAACATATCTTAGACTTATAAAACGATCAGCTGGATCCATAAGTGTCTAAGAAAACAAAGTCATAAAATATTAATTCTTGCAAATAGTAAGAGCTGCTCAAGAAAGAAACTAAGAAACTAAAATTGGGTCCATTGGACCTTGATGGTAATATCGAAGATTGACTTATTTTGGGAAGGTCATTTATAAAGGCACTCTTCGCTTTGTATTCTTCCTGACATCATAATTCTTTTTGTTACTTGTAGGGGGGCAGGGATTTAGCATTTAACACACATACATTCCTGTAAGTTATGATGTTGTATGAAATCATGCAATAAAAACCACAGGATTATGGAAAAAAGGGGGTTAAGGGTACAACACTCAAAAACTTCATCAGTGACACATAAAGATAAGAAGCTAGTAAAAATGTAGCGTAGTTTTTATACGTGCTAAATGGGTAAGAAATATTTAAATATTACAATAAATAAGGCACTTTACCTTGAAAAAGACCTGAAGTTTACTTGTGGAAGAGGCCATCAGAAGGGCTGTAAATAGCGGGAAGTGGTACAAGGAGGATTATCTGAAATCAGATATGTTAGAACACCAGATGTGAATGGATGGGTATGGCGTGTAACACTCGGTGAAGCTGGGGAGGCTTTTAGGCTTTTGAGATGTATTTTGCATATTCCTAGGCATCTCAGTTCAGCTGGGTGCAATTTTCTGCATTCACATAGAGTTTCTCATGGATATAATTGTCCATAAGCAAACATGAATTTGCTTTATGCTCAAATTGGTTCTAATCTATCAGTTATGCTTGGACAAATTCATGTTTTCAAAACAATGTTGCTTGTAAAACTTAAAAAAAAAACCTTTATTTTTCAAAAAAAAAGCTTATTAGTTGTCCATATTCTTGAGAAATGGTAAGTGCACTTTTTTGAAAATTTCTTTGGAAAGCAAAGATCTCTTAATAATATATATGTTACAGTATTTTAGATTTTAGTAGTAAAATTTTTTTAATGTCTAGACAGACAATCTGGTTTTTAAATTGGTAGTTTAGTAGGTTTTACTTCATTTCCATCAAGAATTCATGAAATAATTTTAGTATTTTTGAAAATTCAGGATCAAGAACAAGTACTCAATGATACAGTGGATGGCAAGGAAATTTATAATACAATTCGTCGTAAAACAAAGGATGCCTTTTATAAAAACATTGTTAAAAAAGGTTATCTTCTAAAAAAAGGTAAGTGTGAAACTTTTAAGACTAAAGATTCAATTTCAGTATTTTACCGTTAACATTTATTAGAAACATTGTACATATTGGGCATAAAACTTATCTGAGATACGTATTTAATAAGTTGGTATCTGATTCTTGAGCCCCTCTTTACCCCATAACTTTTTTTTTTTTAAGAGAAAATTCTTATCGGCACTTGGCACATTCATAGTATTGATGTTTCTATTTTATGTATTTGCCTCAGTTTGGCATTAAGAAATGTTGGGGCATTGAGGGGTGCATGATTAATAGAAGAGTTTTTTTTCTCATGACTGGAAAAGAATGAATCCTAAGCAAGAATTTTAAAGATTTTATCATAATGAAATCTCTAAACATACTGTTAAGGTACCCTTGTCACTTACTCAGTGACTCATTAAAGCAAGCAATATAACAAAAGATATTTTTCTACAGATATATTACAGACACTTTCTCATTTTGTAAGGATTGGTGTTATTTAAGCTTTGGAATAAAAATATATTTAATTTTTAGTTTTTAGCAACAATAATTTTTATGATTTTACTATATGTGACTTCATAGTTCATTATTTGGCTAAGGGGAAACAATTTTTTTTAACAGGCAAAGGAAAAAGGTGGAAAAATTTATATTTTATCTTAGAGGGCAGTGATGCCCAACTTATTTATTTTGAAAGTGAAAAACGAGCTACAAAACCAAAAGGATTAATAGATCTCAGCGTGTGTTCTGTCTATGTTGTTCATGATAGTCTCTTTGGCAGGTAAGAAATTGGTTTCCTATTTCTTTTTGGAATTGTTTTAATAAAAAAATAGTATGTTCAGATCATTTCAAAGCATAGCAAACCAATTTGTGAAATCTGAAAATGTCACATATACTCTCTAGGGTAATTTCTGTCTTCCTTACTTATTTTAGACTAACCTATGCATAAAATTCTACTCCACTATATCACATAGAAACCTTTGGAATCTATGCCTCTCCTGTAGTAAGACTTGATCTGTATGTAGTGTGTTTCCTGCCTGCACCTACCACCACTCTTTTGAGTGACTTACTTTGAGTCTTGTCTCCTTTCCCCTATTTTATCATTCTTGGTTAACTCAGTGCATCTGATGGTAGTAGATACACTCAGTTGTACTATTAACTTGATTCCTAAGAAACTTGACATTGAGAGACAACTATAGTATAAAAACAATTATTTCAATAGGAAAGAGGAGTATTTCAGATTTGAAATAAAAACATTTTTTCTTAATGTTAGAGTTTTTAAAAAAATAAAATAATCGTATAAACTAAAGGTAAATCCTGAACAGCACAAGGCAAATTCAGCTCTTGATTACATCTAGTTTTTTGTAATAAGGGCCTTTCTTTGTATTTCACCATCAGAATTATCAATAATCCATTCTAGAGTGTTTTTAGATATATTTAGCACTTTTATTACCTATTGCTATGATGAATAAAACGCAGGCAATTAAAACAAATTTTTTAACAACTTATGCTGCAGGATGGCATTTCTACTAGGCAACCCTAGTTTATCCTATTTAAGTGGGAAGGCTTCAAGAGAAGTACCTGTGGAGCATAAAAGCTTGTCTCATCTTTTTTTCCAAACTGTGTTTAGGAGATCACATTAGTGATTTTAACAGTTCATTTTTTAAATGGTCAGATAGGTTTGGGAAATGCTGAATTGAACAAATAATTTTCCTTACAGAGGGGCATTCTGGAGTTTTAGCCAGTGTTTGTATTGTGAATCACCAAGAGGGGAGTATAATATGCAGTATTTCATGAATTCATTGGACCTTGATACTCTCCCTTTTTTTCTCTCAAACCCTTCTTAATATCTCCTAAAAACAGCTGTTCCCCCCCCCCCCCAAAAAAAAAGCAAAAAAAGTTTGGGCAAGGTAGGATTTCATAGGATTCTTTTCCCCTCCCTTTACAGTATGGGAAGCTTGGCCTTTAGATGTAGTTGGATCAGACCTCTGGCTTTTCAGTCTTTCTACTCTGCCTTACTTTGTGTGTACTGGATTCTTCTCACAAAGCTGCTTCCTTCATGATAGTGAGGTGGCAAACAGTACCAGAGAAAGGAGAAGTGAACTATTGAAAATCCTGAGAATACACTATTGTGTATTCCAGTAACTATTGAAAATCCTGAGAATACACTGTTTGTTGTGTTATCAAATAGATAGCAGTCATTGAATATTTCTCGCTTTGTGTAAGCATAGAACCCAATACACTGACTGACCTTGAGCATTTAGTTCATGAAGTCTAATGTGAAAGTTAATGGCAGCCCTCACCAGTAGAGATGACTGGTATGCACGCCTAGCCTGTGGAACACTGGACAGCACTGCTCGTTCGGCTGTTTTTCCCGGCACTTTAGTTGCACAGCTCTACAATTTTTCCAGCTTATTTTCTGTATTATTAACAGGTCTCTAAGCATTCTATCTCTTTGTATTAAACTTCTGACTTTCAATACTGCTTTACCTTTTTTTTTTTTTTAACAACTTTGTTGGAGTATAAGTGCTTTACAGTGGTGTATTAGTTTCTGCTTTATAACAAAGTGATTCAGTTATACATATACATATATCTCCATATCTCTTCCCTCTTGCGTCTCCCTCCCTCCCACCCTCCCTATCCCACCCCCCTAGGTGGTCACAAAGCACCCAGATGATTTCACTGTGCTATGCGGCTGCTTCTCACTAGCTGTTTTACATTTGGTAGTATATATATGTCCATGCCACTCTCTCACTTTGTCCCAGCTTACCCTTCCCCCTCCCCACATCCTCAAGTCCATTCTCTAGTAGGTCTGCGTCTTTATTCCCATCTTGCCCCTAGGTTCTTCATGACCATTTTTTGTTTTTTTCTTAGATTCCATATATATGTGTTAGCATATGGTATTTGTTTTTCTCTTTCTGACTTAACTTCACTCTGTATGACAGACTCTAGGTCCATCCACCTCACTACAAATAACTCAGTTTTGTTTCTTTTTGTGGCTGAGTAATATTCCATTGTATGTATGTGCCACATCTTTTTTATCCATTAATCTGTTGATGGACACGTAGGTTGCTTCCATGTCCTGGCTGTAGTAAACACAGCTGCAGTGAACACTGTGGTACATGACTCTTTTTGAATTATGGTTTTCTCACGGTATATGCCCAGTAGTAGGATTGCTGGGTCGTATGGTAGTTCTATTTTTAGTTTTTTAAGGAACATCCATACTGTTCTCCATAGTGGCTGTATCAATTTACATTCCCACCAACAGTGCAAAAGGGTTCCCTTTTCTCCACAGCCTCTCCAGCACTTATTGTTTGTAGATGTTTTGATGATGGCCACTCTGACCAGTGTGAAACGATATCTCATTGTAGTTTTGATTTGCATTTCTCTAACGATTAATGATGTTGAGCATTCTTTCATGTGTTTGTTGGCAATCTGTATATCTTCTTTGGAGAAATGTCTATTTAGGTCTTCTGCCCATTTTTGGATTGGGTTCTTTGTTTTTTTGATATTGAGCTGCATGAGCTGCTTGTAAATGTTGGAGATTAATCCTTTGTCAGTTGCTTCATTTGCAAATATTTTCTCCCATTCTGAGGGTTGTCTTTTCGTCTTGTTTCTGGGTTCCTATGCTGTGCAAAAGCTTTGAAGTTTCATTAGGTCCCATTTGTTTATTTTTGTTTTTATTTCCATTTCTCTAGGAGGTGGGTCAAAAGGGATCTTGCTGTGATTTATGTCATGAAGTGTTCTGCCTATGTTTTCCTCTAAGAGTTAAATAGTGTCTAGCCTTACATTTAGGTCTTTAATCCATTTTGAGTTTATTTTTGTGTATGGTGTTAGGGAGGGTTCTAATATCATTATTTTACATATAGCTGTCCAGTTTTCCCAGAACCACTTATTGAAGAGGCTGTCTTTTCTCCATTGTATATTCTTGCCACCTTTATCAAAAATAAGGTGACTGGGCTTCCCTGGTGGCGCAGTGGTTGAGAGTCCACCTGCCGATGCAGGGGACACGGGTTCGTGCCCCGGTCCGGGAAGATCCCACATGCCAGAGCGGCTGGGCCCGTGAGCCATGGCCGCTGAGCCTGCGCGTCCGGAGCCTGTGCTCCGCAGTGGGAGAGGCCACAATGGTGAGAGGCCCACGTACCGCCAAAACAAAAACAAAACACAAAACAATAAGGTGACCATATGTGTGTGGGTTTATCTCTGGGCTTTCCATCCTGTTCCATTGATCCATATTTCTGTTTTTGTGCCAGTATCATACTGTCTTGATTACTGTAGCTTTGTAGTATAGTCTGAAGCCAGGGAGCCTGATTCCTCCAGCTCCGTTTTTCTTTCTGAAGATTGCTTTGGCTATTTGGGGCCTTTTGTGTTTCCACACAAATTGTGAGATTTTTTTGTTCTAGTTCTGTAAAAAATGCCAGTGGTAGTTTGATAGGGATTGCATTCAATCTGTAGATTGCTTTGGGTAGTAATTTTCACAATGTTGATTCTTCCAATCCAAGAACATGGTATATCTCTCCATCTATTTGTATCATCTTTAATTTCTTTCATCAGTGTCTTATAATTTTCTGCATACAGGGCTTTTGTCTCCTTAGGTAGGTTTATTCCTAGATATTTTATTCTTTTTGTTGCAGTGGTAAATGGGAGTGTTTTCTTAATTTCACTTTCAGATTTTTCATCATTAGTGTATAGGAATGCCAGAGATTTCTGTGCATAAATTTGTATCCTGCAACTTTACCAAATTCATTGATTAGCTCTAGTAGTTTTCTGGTGGCATCTTTAGGATTCTCTATATATAGTATCATGTCATCTGCAAACAGTGACAGCTTTACTTTTTCTTTTCCGATTTGGAATCCTTTTATTTCTTTTTCTTCTCTAATTGCTGTGGCTAGAACTTCCAAAACTATGTTGAATAATAGTGGTGAGAGTGGGCAACCTTGTCTTGTTCCTGATCTTACTGGAAATGGTTTCAGTTTTTCACCATTGAGGACGATGTTGGCTGTTGGTTTGTCATATATGGCCTTTATTACATTGAGGTAAGTTTCCTCTATGCCTACTTTTGGAGGGTTTTTATCATAAATGGGTGTTGAATTTTGTCGAAAGGTTTCTCTGCATCTCTTGATTTGATCATATGGTTTTTCTCCTTCAATTTGTTAATATGGTGTATCACATTGATTGATTTGCATATATTGAAGAATCCTTGCATTCCTGGGATAAACCCCACTTTATCATGGTGTATGATCCTTTTAATGTGCTGTTGGATTCTGTTTGGTAGTATTTTGTTGAGGATTTTTGCATCTATGTTTATCAGTGATTTTGGCCTATAGTTTTCTTTCTTTGTGACTTCTTTGTCTGGTTTTGGTATCAGGGTGATGGTGACCTCGTAGAATGAGTTTGGGAGTGTTCCTCCCTCTGCTATATTTTGGAAGAGTTTGAGAAGGATAGGTGTTAGCTCTTCTCTAAATGTTTGATAGAATTTGCCAGTGAAGCCATCTGGTCCTGGGCTTTTATTTGTTGGAAGATTTTTAACCACAGCTTCAATTTCAGTGCTTGTGATTGGTCTGCTCATATTTTCTATTTCTTCCTGGTTCAGTCTCGGAAGGTTGTGCATTTCTAAGAATTTGTTCATTCCTTCCAGGTTGTCCATTTTATTGCCATATAATTGCTTGTAGTAATCTCTCATGATCCTTTGTATTTCTGCAGTGTCAGTTGTTACTTCTCCTTTTTCATTTCTAATTCTATTGATTTGAGTCTTCTCCCTTTTTTTCTTGATGAGTCTGGCTAATGGTTTTGCAGTTTTGTTTATCTTCTCAAAGAACCAGATTTTAGTTTTATTGATCTTTGCTATAGTTTCCTTTCTTTCTTTTTCATTTATTTATATAACTGATCTTTATGATGTCTTTCCTTCTGCTAACTTTGGGGTTTTTTTGTTCTTCTTTTTCTAATTGCTGTCAGTGTAAGGTTAGGTTGTTTACTTGAGATGTTTCTTGTTTCTTAAGGTAGAATTGTATTGCTATAAACTTCCCTCTTAGAACTGCTTTTGCTGCATCCCATAGGTTTTGGGTCATCGTGTTTTCATTGTCATTTGTTTCTAGATATTTTTTGATTTCCTCTTTGATTTCTTCAGTGATCTCTTGGTTATTAAGTAGTGTATTGTTTAGCCTCCATGTGTTTCTATTTTTTACAGATTTTTTTCCTGTAATTGATATCTAGTCTCATAGTGTCTTGGTCGGAAAAGATACTTGATACAATTTCAATTTTCTTAAATTTACCAAGGCTTGATTTGTGACCCAAGATATGATCTATCCTGGAGAGTGTTCCATGAGCACTTGAGAAGAATGTGTATTCTGTTGTTTTTGAATGGAATGTCCTATAAATATCACTTAAGTCCATCTTGTTTAATGTATCATTTAAAGCTTGTGTGTTCTTATTTATTTTCATTTTGGATGATCTGTCCATTGGTGAAAGTGGGGTGTGAAAGTCCCCTACTATGATTGTGTTACTGTCGATTTTGCCTTTTATGGCTGTTAGTATTTGCCTTATGTTGAGGTGCTCCTATGTTGGGTGCATAAATATTTACCATTGTTATGTCTTTTTCATGGATTAATCCCTTGATCATTATGTAGTTTCCTTCTTTGTCTCTTCTAATAGTCTTTATTTTAAAGTCTATTTTCTCTGATATGAGAATTGCTACTCCAGCTTTCTTTTGATTTCCATTTGCATGGAATATCTTTTTCCATCCCCTCACTTTCCGTCTGTATGTGTCCCTAGGTCTGAAGTGGGTCTCTTGTAGACAGCATATATACAGGTCTTGTTTTTGTATCCATTCAGCCAGTCTATGTCTTTTGGTTGGAGCATTTAATCCATTTACATTTAAGGTAATTATCAATATGTATGTTCCTATTACCATTTTCTTGATTGTTTTGGGTCTGTTATTGTAGGTCTTTTCCTTCTCCTGTGTTTCTTGCCTAGAGAAGATCTTTTAGCATTTGTTGTAAAGCTGATTTGGTGGTGCTGAACTCTGTCAGCTTTTGCTTGTCTGTAAAGGTTTTAATTTCTCCATTAAATCTGAATGAGATCCTTCCTGGGTAGAAGTAATCTTGGTTGTAGGTTTTTCCCGTTCATCATTTTAAATATGTCCTGCCAGTCCCTTCTGGCTTGCAGAGTTTCTGCTGAAAGATCAGCTGTTAACCTTATGGGGAGTCCCTTGTGTGTTATTTGTTGTTTTCCCCTTGCTGTTTTTAATATTTTTTCTTTGTATTTAATTTTTGATAGTTTGATTAATATGTGTCTTGGCGTGTTTCTCCTTTGATTTATCCTTTATGGGACTCTCTGTGCTTCCTGGACTTGATTAACTATTTCCTTTCCCATATTAGGGAAGTTTTCAACTATAATCTCTTCAAATATTTTCTTAGTCCCTTTCTTTTCCTTTTCTTCTGGGACCCCTATAATTCGAATGTTGATGCATTTAATGTTGCCCCAGAGGTCTCTGAGACTGTCCTCAATTCTTTTTTCTTTATTCTGCTCTGCAGTAGTTATTTCCACTATTTTATCTTCCAGGTCACTTATCCGTTTTTCTGCTTCAGTTACTCTGCTATTGATCCCTTCTAGAGAATTTTTAATTTCATTTATTGTGTTGTTGATCACTGTTTGTTTGCTCGTTAGTTCTTCTAGGTTCTTGTTAAGCGTTTCTTGTATTATCCATTCTGTTTCCAAGATTTTGGATCATCTTTACTATCATTATTCTGAGTTCTTATTCAGGTAGACTGCCTGTTTCCTCTTCATTTGTTAGGTCTGGTGGGTTTTTACCTTGCTCCTTCATCTGCTGTGTGTTTCTCTGTCTTCTCATTTTGCTTATTAACTTACTGTGTTTCGGGTCTCCTTTTCGCAGGCTGCAGGTTCGTAGTTCATGTTGTTTTTGGTGTCTGTCCCCAGTGGCTAAGGTTGGTTCAGTGGGTTGTGTAGGCTTCCTGGTGGAGGGGACTAGTGCCTGTGTTCTGGTGGATGAGGCTGGATCTTGTCTTTCTGATGGGCAGGTCCACGTCTGGTGGTGTGTTTTGCGGCGTCTGTGGCCTTGTTGTGATTTTCGGCAGGTTTGTGCTATTGGGTAGGGTTGTGTTTATGTCTTGCTAGTTGTTTGGCATAGGGTGTCCAGCACTGGCGCTTGCTCGTCGTTGAGTGGAGGTGGGTCTTGGCGTAGAGATGGAGATCTCTGGGAGATTTTCACCGTTTGATATTATGGACCAACGTCCTGAACTTGGCTCTCCCACCTCAGCGGCACAGCCCTGACGCCTGGCTGGAGCACCAAGAGCCTGTCATCCACATGGCTGAGAATAAAAGGGAGATAAAAAAGAAAGAAAGAAGAAGATAAAATAGTTATTAAAATAAATAAAAAATAATTAAAATTTTTTTTAAAGTAATTAAAAGATAAAAAGAAGAGAGCAACCAAACAAATTCATCAATGATAACAAGCACTAAAAACTATAACAACAACAAAAAAAACCAGACAGAACCCTAGGACAAATGGTAAAAGCAAATCTATACAGACAAAATCACACACAGAAGCTACACATACACTCTCACAAAAAAAGAAAAAGGGAAAAAATATATATATATCATTGCTCCCAAAGTCCACCTCCTCAATTTGGGATGATTCGTTGTCTATTCATGTATTCCACAGATGCAGGGTACATCAAGTTGATTGTGGAGATTTAATCCGCTGCTTCTGAGGATGCTGGGAGAGATTTCCCTTTCTTTTCTTTGTTGGCACAGTCCTGGGGTTCAGCTTTGGGTTTGGCCCCGCCTCTGCATGTAGGTTGCCTGAGGGCATCTGTTCTTCGCTCAGACGGGACGGGGTTAAAGAAGCACCTCATTTGGAGGCTCTAGCTAACTCAGGCCATGGCAAGGGAGGGGTATGGAGTTCGGGGTGAGCCTGTGGCGGCGGAGGCCAGCAAGACGCTGCACCAGCCTGAGGTGTGCCATGTGTTCTCCCAGGGAAGTTGTCCCTGGATCACGGGACCCTGGCAGTGGCTGGCTGTACAGGCTTCTGGGAGGGGAGGTGTGAATAGTGGACTGTGCTTGCACACAGGCTTCTTGGTGGCTGCATCAGCAGCCTTAATGTCTCATGCCCGTCTCTGGGGTCCACGCTGTTAGCCGCGGCTCATGCCCATCTCTGGAGCTCCTTTAAGTGGTGCTCTTAATCCCCTCTCCTCGCGCAGCAGGAAACAAAGAGGCAAGAAAAAGTCTCTTGCCTTTTCGGCAGCTCCAGACTTTTTCCCGGATTCCCTCCCGGCTAGGTGTGGTGTAGTAGCCCCCTTCAGGCTGTGTTCACGCAGCCAACCCCAGTCCTCTCCCTGCGATCCAACCGAAGCCCGAGACTCAGCTCCCCGCCCCTGCCCATCCCGGTGGGTGAGCAGACAAGCTTCGGGGGCTGGTGAGTGCTGGTCAGCACCGATCCTCTGTGCGGGAATCTCTCCGCCTTGCCCTCCGCACCCCTGTTGCTGCGCTCTCCTCCGTGGCTCCGAAGCTTCCCCCCTCCGCCACCCGCAGTCTCTGCCCGCGAAGGGGCTCCTAGTGTGTGGAAACCTTTGCTTTGCTTCTTCACAGCTCCCTCCCACTGGTGCAGGTCCTGTCCCTATTCTTTTGTCTGTTTTTTCTTTTTGCTTTGGCCCTACTCAGGTACTTGGGGAGTTTTTTACCTTTTGGGAGGTCTGAGGTCTCTGCCAGCGTTCAGTAGGTGTTCTGTAGGAGTTGTTCCACATGTAGATGTATTTCTGATGTATTTGTGAGGAGGAAGGTGATCTCCATGTCTTACTCTTCTGCCATCTTGAAGCTCCTCCCTGCTTTACTTTAAATATAAACGATTTCAGAAGCACAAGTTTGAAGACATTGAATCATACAGAGTTATTACTGTAGTGAATATTTATGTGGGAATTTCATACCTGTATCTTTTCTTAGGCTGAATCTTTTACTGTGGCAGTATTTATTGTTTTATCTATGTTTAGGATGGATATTAAATTTTAGGTTGGTAATTACTTTCTTTCAGCATTTTAAAGATTTTCTACTTTTCAACATTTTGTCATTCTGTTTCTCTTTTAGAGATAATGTATCTTTTTTCCTTCACGATGTACTGTATTTCATCTTTCTCTGAAAGCTTTGAGATTTTTCCTTTCCTTAGATTTTCAAAAGTTAAACCAAATATGCCTACTGTAAAAATATATATTTTTTAAATGTATCTTAATGTTTGTAGAGCTTCTTCAATCTGAGACCTGATGTCTGTTGTCAGTTTTGGAAAATTCTTCATTAGTATCCCTTTAAACAGTTCTACTGCCACATTCTCTTTAATCTTCTGGGACTCATGTTACATGTTATATTCCTTTTACTATGTCCCATGTGTCTATTAAACGGTTTTCTATGTTTCTTATAATTTTTTTCCTCTCTGTGCCTCAGGCTGGATGTTTTCTTCTGATTTGCCTTCAGCTCACAAATCTATTCTTCTGTAGTTAAATGTGTTTGTTGAGGTCTTAATTTTATTTATTACTTTTGCCACTTTAGAATTTGTGTTCTAAATTGTTAGAACACTTGTTCTAAATATCTAGTTATGTGGCAGAATTCTCTATTTTGTTATTTTTTTTAAGCACTTTAATTACAGATAGTTGAAAGTTGTATCTGTCCTCAATATCTGGATCATATGTAGGTCTTTCTTTGTCTGTTTTTCTTTTGGCTTTTCAGTCATTTGATCCTGATTCCTGTAATGTCTACTTATGTTTGACTGAATAGTGGATACAGTGTATGAAAAACTGTGGAAGCTATGGATAATGTTATTGTCTCCAGAAAGGACTGTTCTTTTGCCAGATAAGTTAGAGTAGGGTTAGTTCATATTGATCCCCTCAGGAATCAATTGGAGGTATCGGTGAAGGCTATACTGCTTCTGGTTTGCTCTTATTCTGAAGGCATAGCTCTTCAGGGGTCTCAACTGAAAGCTTTCTCTTTTAAAGGCCCTGAACTCATTTGTCTCTCCCAGCACTGTGAAACTGAATGTGCTTTGTTAGCTTTTTAGCCTCTTAGATGCTGTTTTCTGCTTATTGCCCCAGAGTCCTGCCCTACACGGTTTAGGAATTGGCAAACACCTTGAAAAGAAAAGCTGTGGAGAATGTCAGTCTCACCTCACTATGATCTTGGTCCCTTCAGTCTGAGCTGCTTGTTCTCCAGTGACTTCAAACAGTTGTGTTTTGTTTGGTTTATATTTTATCCTGCCAGGAGGGTTAGTCTGGTACAAACCACTTTCAGAATCAGAAGTTTTCAGTTGACATATTCCATTGTTTTATGGTATTCTCAAAGCATTGAAGAGATGGTTTTATCTTTAATAAATGTTAAGCTTGTACTCTGGATACTTTGCTATGACCTTCTAACACTGAAGTGTAAGATATACTCTTTGGTTAAAGCAAGAAATAGAAATAATATTTATTGAATTTCAAAAACTTGAAGGCCCTTATTAAACATTTTATAAACATTTTCAAATCTAGTTGGAAAGGCAGCACATCTTCAAAAAAGATATAAGCTACTATCTAATATTGTACTTACATGTCAAATGAATTATACCACACTGCATACTATAGGAAGATAAGAACTAATATTTATTGCACACCACTGTTAGGTCATTTGATCCTCAGAATAAGCTGATGTTTCCATTAAAATGGAATGAGGAAAAACAGCCAGTTGTAAAAAAAAAATTTGAAAATAGGTAAAATTATAAAGAAGAACATTAAAATCACCCACAATCTACTGAGAGATAACCATTAAGAACATTTTAGGCCTAAAGAACATGTCTAGTCTTTTCCCAGTACATATAAATGTATATTATATATCATCCTGAAGCACTGAGTTTAGTAATATTTTATTTGCTTTAAAGTCTTTAAATTAGCTATATGCAATTCTAGCACTCCTGCTTCAATTTTATTGTAACTTTTCTATTTCTAATGCCTTTTAAAATTAATCTACACAGTACTGTGAAATATTTTTAAACTTCGATAGTTTGATAAAATTTCAATAGTGCAGACAAAAAGCTTTCTAAAATATATGCAGCTGACATTTTCTTTTTAGTAATCTAGTACAATGGATTATTATTTCTCTAAATTAAGAATTTTGTTAAGTTTATATAAATTACATAATTGTATTGTGATTTTTTTTCTTAAGTTAGTGTAAAGTTGGTATGTTAAACTTCCTAATAACTTTGTTTGTATTTTAAAGGCCAAACTGTTTTCAGATAGTGGTTCAGCACTTTAGTGAAGAACATTACATCTTCTACTTTGCAGGAGAAACTCCAGAACAAGCAGAGGTAAGTTAACTGGTTTTTCAACTACTGTCAACTTTATTCAGCTCTTGTTTTCTTTTTTAACTGGAATAGAAAGCTGTTGCATTTTAAGATAATGTGATAAAAAGGATGCGTGAAATCTAATTATGTTTTATTTTAAGGAATGAGAAGCTTTCATGTGTAAAAAAATTTTTTTTGAAAGAAATGCAGAAAAACACAGTGTAGGGTTATTAGGAAAACTCCATTTTAAATTGACCTTTAAATGGGCTATGATGTTGAGTCCAACTGAGAATGTTCATTGAAAATCCTCTGCAAAAAGGTTATATTCTAAGTACAGTCAAAAAGGTAAGCCAGTTAGTTTTGCTAATAAGCATTGTTGTTATTCACTGGTTGAACTGTGTCTAAAAATAGAAATTCAGTCATCACAAGGAAAAAATTTTGAGGAATTTTCTGTTTTTCTCTAAGTCTAGATATAATGTTTACTTTCAGCACTAGCCATTGATCCATGTGCAATGCCCTTATTAAAACTTTTATTAAGTTTTAAGTAATGCTGTGAAGAAACTTTTTTTAAAAATCTCCTTTTAAAAGTACTTTGATTTCTTTGAACCATAATATTTCTGGGGTGTTTAAAGGTATTTTGTAGAAATATGGCTATATTTCTTCTGCTTATACTCTATGGAAGGAACCCGAAGGTAGTTTAGAGGTGAAAGAAAGTGACTTTGTTGAAAAAAAAGAAGATAATTTGCCAACCCTGGATATGAGGCAAATGCTCCTAAAACTCTGGATCCTGGCATGGGCCCCTGACTCGTAAATTATGAAAATATCTTAGGGTGTAGAATAAATTTGATGAATGAGCCATTGTGTTTTTTTTGTTTTTTTTTTTTTTTTTTGTGGTACACGGGCCTCTCATTGTTGTGGCCTCTCCCGTTGCGGAGCACAGGCTCCGGATGCGCAGGCTCAGCGGCCATGGCTCACGGGCCCAGCCGCTCCGCAGCATGTGGGATCTTCCCGGACCGGGGCACGAACCCGCGTCCCCTGCATCAGCAGGCGGACTCCCAACCACTGCACCACCAGGGAAGCCCGAGCCATTGTGTTTTATGGCTTATAATTGAATATCATTTTTCCATCATGGAAAAATATCTCAATTGAATACTCATTATTATAATACACATAAAACCTTGTTTTGTGGGTATGTAGCCCTAATTTGCAAAAATAGGGCTCATAGTATTTTGCTGTTTGACTTTTTTTTTTAATGTTAGATATTGAGTTAGAAAAGAAACTTAAACTTGAGTATCCTATCTTCCAGTTATTTTATCATGTTCTTTCTAAAGATGTGTTTAACTTACATACCTGGATGACATTTCAATGTGTTTTGCATGCCTCACATAAATATAACATTATCTTATTGGATTTATCTATACTCTTTCCATATTCTGTTTCCATATATCCCTTAAAGTTCAAAAATACCACTGATCGTCCCAGTTTTTTATTACTTTGGTGGCCTGTGGTATCTCTGGTTATTGTCTTCTCTTTCTGAAAGCTATGGTAATTGATTTAGTCTTAAGTTTGCTCCATTAAAAGACGTTCTCTAAACACTGACAGAGTTCAGATTCATTGAAATAGCCAACAAACTAAAGACCTAATTGAGTGAAACAGTAGTACAGAGCTTTCTAGAAACATGTATGCCAAATAAAATATTTAGATTTATTTTTGGTAAACCTAAAATTGTTCTCTCCTTTCTCCAGAGTACTAGATCATTAAACATTTTAGAATATAGCTGCAACTTAATATTAGGCTGAAATATTGTTTTAAATATGTTATATTTAAAAGGCTTATAAATCACCCAGACCCCCTTATACATTTCTACCTATATCATGGTCTAAGGTAAAGATTAGAATGTTTGTCATCAAATCAGTCATCACATTATCAACTGGTTTTGCAGTCAGCCTTCCTTTCACAAAATGTATCAAGTTCAGTTCTGCTTTAGGGTCCCTCAAGTTTAACTGCTTAAATATATGTAAATTTATTTTCTGACTAATAAATTATCACTCATTGGTACTTAAGATTAATATAGAGATGCTACGATAATACAATCAATATTTTACAGAATTATAATTGTTTTGGTCACTGTTTTATTTTGTTGGAGCACCGATGTATTTAAAGCACAGGATACTCTGAGTTTAGAAATGGCAGTCTAGAGAAGGAAGGAACTATTGAATTTGGGGAAAAAACCCAAACTGTTGATTGGAAACTGCATAAACTATTGTATACTATATTTCTTTGAAATGCTGTTATTTTTTGTAGGACTGGATGAAAGGTCTGCAGGCATTTTGCAATCTACGGAAAAGTAGTCCAGGGACAGCTAATAAACGCCTGCGTCAGGTGAAACTTGATTTTCTTTGATTTGTGATTGTCACAAATTTGTGATTGTATTTTGCTTTATCAGTTTGCTCTTTATTTTTATTTCTCTATGACCTATTTTGGGCAACATTTCAAACACTTTAGAATTCTTGAGAGGTGAATCTTGTCAGGCATTTTAAAGCCATGCTCCCACTTGCTTCAGCAGCAGGAGAAATAGTTACTTCTTTATGAAAGAGAATATTCTTTATATACTTGCTGGATACTTAGCCCATAATGCCATCTTTTGAATACATATCAAGGACTTTTTTTCTTCCACTTAAAGTAACAATACCAAGCCAACAACAGAAACTATTCTGTTCGGCCCTATTATTATTATTTTTCTTCTTCAAAAAATTATTTTGGCCTGTGTCAGAAAGGTACTTACTGAAAAAATCATGTGACTGAAAGTACTAATCCTGGTAAACTTTAGGGTTTTTCATTTTATAGTAATTGCTTTTGAAACCTATTACATAACTTATGGGTAGTATCCTGTCTTATTTGAAACCTTCACATGCCTGCATGTTCATTTATGGAGAGTTAAGCTAGGCTTTCTCTTTCGTTCTATGTATGTAAACTCAACTTTATATCCTCCATTTCTTTGCTTTTTTCTTTTAGTTATCCCCAGATAATTGGAAAAAGTTAGGTAAATTTAATATTCTTGGAGTTTTGAGGAAAGTTTCTTTTTTGTACAGTATTTACTAAAGTGACTCTTGTTTTACTTATGGGAATTTCCAATAAGCTTGGTGAATTTAACATACTGTTCTATTGGAAGTGGATAAATGGTTATTATTTAGATGACTGAAAGTTTTATTCCCTGTAACCAGAAGTCTGATACTTTCCCCAGGGACATTTAATTATATGCATAATCACTGTGTTCTCAAAGCATGTTTTAACATTTTGAAAGCTATGGAAAATCAGATTCAATTTTTGTAGATTGTATCTTGTGAGAAATTTCAGGCATGAAATTATTATTTGTAGGTATAATAGTATATAATCATAATGATATAATAGCTAACAATGTCTTGAGCCCTTTTTATGTGCCAGGTACTCTGCTTGTGCTTTTATACATATCATTTCTAATCTTCACAACAACTTGCAGTGTAGACTTTATCCTAATTTTATATCTGAGGAAGCTGGGGCTCATAGAAACTGACTTGTGCAAGGCCACACAAGTAGTACGTGGCAAGAGGGAAAGAGAACCTGACACTAGAAGATAGATGGTTTAAGTTTTGCATCAAAACTGAAAAATAACTTCACTTCTTTGGATCTGTATCCTTTTCTGTAAAATGAGAAGGTAGAATCAATATTTTAAAAATATTTTCTAGCTGTGGAACTCTGTATAGAAAGAAAATCTTCCAGATGAGCATTATATAGCATGTTAGATTTTGATTTGGGTGGTAAGAGTTATTTACTTAAATTAATAAAGAATCCTCAAAAAAAAAAAAAAAGAATCCTCTTCTCAACTTCATTTTCTCTGAACCATTGTTTTATAGCAGAAAAGGTGTATTTCATTATTTTTGCAGGAATGTAATTGGAGGAATAACTTGTAAAATACAATTGTATTTTTTTTTAAGTGGGAAGAATTTATTAAAAGGGAAAATATAACTGAAGGTCATGTTTTCTGAAAAAAGGGGAAAATAAGTCACTATTTTGGGTTTTTATAATAATTGCCTTTGAAACCTAATGCATAATTCTTGAAATCTGGGGTAACGATTTCTGTGTTTTCTTTAGGTCAGCAGTCTTGTTTTACATATTGAAGAAGCCCATAAACTCCCAGTAAAACATTTTACTAATCCATATTGTAACATCTACCTGAATAGTGTCCAAGTGGCAAAAACTCATGCAAGGGAAGGGCAAAACCCTGTATGGTCAGAAGAGTTTGTCTTTGAGTAAGTCTTATTTTATCATTACATTAGATGATTTTCTTTTGCTGTAATGCATTTTCTTTCCTTTTTTTAAATTTTTTTTTTTTAACTCTGTATCTAAATCAATTAGAACACGGTGCCAAGCTCAGGCATTTTAATAATACACACTTTTTTTTATTCTATTGTATTTGTTCACTTTTACTAGTAAAGTGCTATGTCCTTGGTTTTTCACCCAGTTATTAATATGAATTACCATTACTGATGAATCCAAAAACATTTACTAACATACACAGACAAAATGTTTACAAGGGTTTCCAGGATTTACTCCAGGAAGTTAAAGTTAGACAGTAGGGAAAGTGTAATTTGCTTGTCTGTATTCCTGTGTACCAAATAATAAAACATGTTTTGAATTTACTTTTAAATCTAGCACTTTCAGCTGGGTTAGCAGCAGAAATAGGGGGTTTATTCAATACTAATAAAGGAATTAGATAGTTTTATGCCAGGACATTTTCTTAATTCTTTTTCTCCTTGCTGCTTTAGTGATCTTCCTCCTGACATCAACAGATTTGAAATAACTCTTAGCAATAAAACGAAGAAAAGCAAAGATCCTGATATCTGTAAGTTGACACAGAAATTTCTAAAGTGAAAAAGCATGTTTTATATACTTTGGAAATTCATAATGAAGTATAGTCTAAAATGGAAATTAAAAAGGTGTGTAAGCAGTGTAACTTGAGATAGCTTCTTTTTATACTTCTACAAGTATTGATTGCTGTATCTAAAAAAGAAAAAGACCAAAAAGGCTAAATTGTATATACTGTAAACCTAAGCCCTTAGGATTAAAGTAGGATCTGCTCACCCTCCCTCCACAACGTATAGGAGGAAAAAGAGTAACAGTGGTCATCTTTCTGTGGTGCTTCCTTATCCCTTCTTCCTACTTTTTAAGTTTTTCCTACTTTCCTATACTTTGCATGTAAATGAAAAAAAGCACTCTGTTAAATTTTTTTCTTTAAACTAGATTACACTGCTCACTTCTGGTAGTCAGTACTGGTTCTCAGCAGCACAACTTTTCCCAGTATGTTTCTGAAACAGGTGGCAATGGGATTTAGCAATTCACACCAGAGTGAATTAGGTTAATCCTGAAATACCTTCTTAAAAATCAGGCTTAGGGGGAAAAAAAAGTGATATGTGTTAACAGAATCAAAGCCTGAATTTTTCACTAAAAATATATTTATTCTGTAATTTCTGTACTACTATTAAAATGCTTAACATTTTTAGTGGTCCCCATTATTTTTAAGATAAAAATCTAACCCCCTAGCAATGATACAGAAGAAAGGCTCTTTCCTGATCCACTCCTCCCCACTCTTACTTTCACTGTGGAATCTTTTGTATATCCTTCTCTCCAGCTACACCAGCTTTCTTATAGCTCTTAAATTGTCCATGGATTTTTAAAACCATCCACCATACCTTCTGTTCAGACTGCACACACACTCTTCTTTTCTGTTTCTACTTAGCTACACTTCCAGATCCTGTTACAAGTCAGCTTAAGGGGGTACCTGTTTGGAATGGATGTTTAACCTCCACAGAATGAATTAGACATTATTTCTCTGTACTTCATTAGCATACACCACTTTACAGCGCTTAGCATGGGGTATCATAATTGATTTCTTGCCTCCTTGGCTAGACTGTTACCTCCATGCAAGTCAGAGACTGTATCTTTATCATGTCTGTATGCTACATCCCTGCCTATCAGAGAGTCTGGCACATAGTAGGCATTCAGTAAATGAATGAAGTAAGCATTTAGTATTAAATTTATGATCTTACTGAAAAATCCTTTAATAAAAAGCATTTAACACTATAGATAAGATAGAACATTAGGAAAATTTGTGTGACTAATTACAGTGTCATCTTTTTAGACAGTAATCATTTGATATTTTTCTGTCACAGTATTTATGCGCTGCCAGTTGAGCCGGCTGCAGAAAGGGCATGCCACAGATGAATGGTTTTTGCTCAGCTCCCATATACCATTGAAAGGTATTGAGCCAGGATCCCTGCGCGTCCGAGCACGATATTCTATGGAAAAAATCATGCCAGAAGAAGAGTACAGCGAATTTAAAGAGGTATTAAAGTTACTTACCAGTCCAATTATTTTTAAAGGCATTAAGAAAAATAATTAACTTTTTTTCCCCCCAGCATCCCTACTGGAGTATAATTGCTCCACAATGCTGTGTTAGTCTCTACCGTACAACAAAGTGAATCAGCCACACGCACACATATATCCCCATATCTCCTCCCTCTTGCGTCTCCCTCCCTCCCATCCTCCCTATCCCACCCCTCTAGGTGGTCACAAAGCACCGAGCTGATCTCCCTGTGCTATGTGCTGCTTCCCACCATACCCATTGAGTTAAATATAGTAATTTCATAGTTTAGTGGCACAGTGACAGGCAGAGAAGGTTGAAAAGCCTTGCAACAGTATGACATTGCTTTGAAGAGACTATAAATATGTAGGTTACAAACTCATTGTTTTTAATAAATTTATTCAGTAGAACATATTCCTAAATGTATACATACAGAAGAACGTATTTCCTGTTAATGTTACTGAGAATGCTTAATGCTGTGTACTTTCAACAATCTTTCTTGATGTCATTTTTAGCTTATACTGCAAAAGGAGCTTCACGTAGTCTATGCTTTATCACATGTATGTGGACAGGACCGAACACTACTGGCTAGCATCCTACTGAGGATTTTTCTTCATGAAAGGCTTGAATCGTTGTTGTTATGTACACTAAATGACAGAGAAATAAGCATGGAAGGTACAGTATGGATGTGTTATGTGATACTTTTAAAAACTGGTTAATGATTAGATTTTATATATCAAGTATATATGTACTCTATCTTAGAACATATTAAATAGTTAAATCATTTTACAAAGTTACTTAGTTTTTCATTCATTAAAAATTACAGTTGGAATGTCATGTCTGATTCTTAGGCTGGCTAATATGGGGGGGGGTATTATCTCTAATACAACTTTCTGTCATGGCAAATTAGAAGCCGTAAGAAAGTGACTTCCGTGTCCAGATCAATAGCTCATACTGCTTGGTTATTAAGAATAGTTTGGTATGCTTACCATGTTCTCGTTTGTTTTTTGCTTATAAATTCATTGCACAGAAGTTGGGTGTTAGCTGCATTTTATTTCTGCCTTCTATAGGTAGGTAGTTTCCAGGCAATTTAGCTGGTCCCACAGTAGTTTGTAACAGCTTATAAATATGTCAGCGTAACCCATTTCAAACCAGCCCTTTGACTCAATAACAGTACTTGCTTCTAGGTTCCCCAAATAAACTGTAAAATCTAAAACTATTTCCTCCTGATCATAGAAAATATAAAAATATATAGATTTGTCAGGAAAGATAAAGTGGTGGTACATATTTTACACTGAGATTGTCTTTTCTGGCAATATTTGTGTTTTTTTTAGGATTTTATTAAAAGTCATGAATAGCCATATTTTAGGCAAATAAGTTAATTTATACGGGGGTTTTAAGTGACATTCTTGTTTGTAAATTAACTCAGATTTTTTAAAGCGTGGGCTCAGTGGACAGCAAAGGTGGATTCTGGTCCTAGTTTTGTCACTATTTGGCTCTTTAGTCTTAGATAAGTCATATAACCATCCAGAACCTTTGTTCATATAATATGGCAGTGTTAATTCTTTCTCCTGTTTATGATCTAATGAAGTGAAGGAATAGAAAGTCTTTTGAAGAGTTAAGTTTATAGGAATATAGGATGTCATTATAATCAATATTTAATGCTACATGCAAATAAACATAAAGAGCTATAATTATTTGAGGAAAAAATGAATTCATTTATATTCCAATTTGATTCACATTAGTACAATCCTTTACAGATAATTTTTTAATATATATATATTTATGTAGATGAAGCCACTACCCTATTTCGAGCTACAACACTTGCGAGTACCTTGATGGAGCAGTATATGAAAGCCACTGCTACACAATTTGTTCATCACGCTTTGAAAGACTGTATCTTAAAGATAATGGAAAGCAAGCAGTCTTGCGAGGTGAGTATTGCAGCAAAGAGCATATTTTAATAGGTAATGCTTTATAGCTAACTGCACTTCAAGGCAAATATATTAGCTGTCTGAAACTGTTCATCAGAACAGTTATACCTTTTGTAATACGTTTAGAAAAATGTTATGCAAAACAGACTTTTCAAAAAGATGTACTTTATTTGGAGATTAAAAACCTCGAATTGCACCAGAAATACATGAAAGTACTCCTGCTGTACTAATGATAAAAGTGTATGCTACTTTCAGAAAGTGTGCAAACATAAATTGAAGTTATTGTTAGAGATTTCTGTTGTGTAAGTTCTATGTGACACTTGCTAATAACATCTAGGTTTCTCCTCAAAGGTTTTTTTGAAGTGGGGGTGGTGGTGGGAGGGTCAGAGGTACAGGATAACCCCCTCAAAAGCAAATAAAAACATCCTTTTAGATTATTGAGGCTTCAGTGTAAACTCATAACAAACCATTAAGAAAAGGAGTAGAATCTCATGTATATGGCTATTCCATCATTTTATTTTGAAGGCAGAGCAACTATAGAAGGAGGATATTAAATGTATCTTTTATGTCTGATACAAAATAAAGGAACTGCTTTTGATAATGTATACTGGGAACACTCAAAATGTTAATTCTGCACCAAGTTGTCAATTTTTACTAATTAACTTAAGAGGAAGAAATGGATAATTTAGTGTTGGAAACCTGGGGTTAACACCATAGTTGGTCTAATAAGTGTAAAGGATACAGAAATGCAGCAAGTCTGCAGAAAGTCTCTGGACGTTAAATCCAGGCTAGGGAATTTAGATTCCTATAGATAAATTCTCTCCATTAATTCTAGATAAGAATTCTTAGATTTTAGAAGTTACTGGAAAGTTTTTAGAAGGGTTCATGATGCTGCCTCTGAGGCATTTGGTATTTTATTAGTCATTTAGAAGTCTTATCTCATTCAGAAAAACCTTTCTATTTTAATCAGCTTTTTTCCTCAAATAAATAGATTTAAGATAGGTTTTATAATAATATACGGTGATCTTTCTTTCCAATTAAATACTTCTGGTATATTTGTGCATGTGGCCACTGAAGCTGGGATTTTTTTGTCTTCTGGTTGGGAATATTATATTTAAAATAAAGTCTAATACAGTTTTATGTGCCTGTAAAAATCTGTGGTAAAATGTGGTAAATGAATAAAAGAAAACTTCATTAATGGTATTTAACCCAAAGCAACTGAAAACTGTTGAATAATCATTGCTCTTCAGTTGCGTAGATGGGAATTAATGGTAACAAGTCCATTAGGAGTTCCACAGAGCAAACCCTAGTTAGCCCCACACCACCACCAAAAGACTAATACAGTTTGAAAAATGGAAAAATAGAGAACCTTGAAAAAAACTGCTTGATTACCTTGATTCATTTGCATTTATCATTGCCAAGATGCATTTATATTGATTTATTCCTTCTCTTAGTTAAGTCCATCAAAGTTAGAAAAAAATGAAGATGTGAACACTAATTTAGCACACCTATTGAACATACTTTCAGAGCTTGTGGAGAAAATATTCATGGCTTCAGAAATACTTCCACCGTAAGTGGTGAAATTTTAATTTGACAAGAAATTGTATATTTGCATTTTAAAAAATTTGTATTTCTAAAACATGTGTAAGCTTTTCCACTGTCCTGATGTTATTATACTCTGAAGAAGTTAGGGTTTTTAATCTTTACACGATGAATTGTGTTTAAGGAAACAGAGTGACTTGAAGAAACCAAAGTGAAATATTTGCATTAAAATAAAACAAATACAGGCCAGTATGTCTGGTTTATATAGTAACTTGGGGAAAGAATAGAAGCTTATCTCAGGTTTGAGGAGGTCATAAAAGACACGTATCTCTCCAGTATGTAGTTGAACATCTTGCTCAAAATGTACACGAGATAATTACTCGGTGTCTGCTTAGCGGCTTCCGGTGTTAGCTCGCTTATTCAGGTAGAAGTTAACTTACATTAAAATCTGTCTCCCTGGAACCTGTACTCATTAGTTCCTCTATATCTGCATTCCAGTACTTTTTCATACTTTTCTTTAATACAGAAGTAATCTAAAAATGGTAGGATTTCTTCCAAAGTAAATGTAAAGAACTGGTTAAATGAATTGATGATGCAAACTTTTTAAAGTTTTCCTTATCCTTTGCTAAATATCACTACTTGTAACAGAGAACTTCTTTTGGGAAAATGGCCAGTTGCATTTAAAAATGTCATGGATTTCGTAAATTAAGCTTTAGGCTGCAGTGAGATCAGTATTTTCAAGTGCTTTCTGTATTAAGATGGTTGTGTTATTTTGGCAGGACACTGAGGTATATTTATGGGTGTTTACAGAAATCTGTTCAGTACAAGTGGCCTACAAATACCACCATGAGAACAAGAGTTGTTAGGTAAGACTTACTGTTTTGTTAAATCATATAGCCTGTGCTGAGAGTCAAATGGATAATTGTGAAAATGTGGAGACTAACAGTATACAGTATACAATTTCAAGACCTTTTTTCTTTGACTTTTATGTCAGAGTCCTGTTGAATATTTTCTGAATTAAGATAGCTCCTAAACTTTAACTTACTTTGTGTTTTTGTTTTGAAGTTACTATGAGATACTTAGCTAGCAAGCTACCTTTTTGCATTTTCTAAAAACCTCAACATTCACTGATGGGAGGAGAGAAAGACTGGTTGATTTGTGCTGAGAACGAAAAGCAATAATTGTACAATTTAGATATTAATTAATTGGTTTGTTAACAGTTTGTGACTCAGGGCTAATCTCCAACCAGAGTCTACTTAGTTTTGAAGCTGTTACAGTGTGTTCATTGTGCAGTAATTAGGAGGAATTGCTTTGTCAAGTCATAGCATTTTGTAGCTTATATAGGACTTTGTTGTCATTTCCGTAACTTTTCCAATGAGGAAGCAGATCTGTAGAGATTAAATTGTTTGCTTAAGGTTATACAGAAAGTTAGTGGCTAAGGCAGAACTAAAGGCAAAACATCTAAGACCCAATCTAATATCCTTAACACTCCTGTATGCTTTTGTTAAGCACACCCCAACCCATTCAAGACAGGAGGAAATTAGTGCAAAAGCATCAGAGAATTCAGGGGTCTAATAATAAAATTTATCATATAGAATATATGCTGCCCATCATGTTATACACTATTAAAAAAAAATTGGGCAACTACTGAAGGCACCAATATCATATAATTAGTTTTGAAAATGTGTGTTAATCCTGCCCCCAACCTAAATCTTGTAAAGAGCCTTCTACTCTTTTTACAGATAAAATCTCTCTTGGTTAGTAATGATATGACATAAATGTTTAAGAATTGTAGATTCTGTATTTCTTGGCTTTAGTAGTGATTGAGAGGAATAGACACGTATTACAAGCATATAATGTTGCAGCACAGTTGTGTGTGATGTAAATGAAAACTTTTGTAAGTTTCAAACAAGTATATTTGTTAAGCAAATAGCTGGAAATTCTGCTATGTGGATTATCTGATACTACAGGGTCTTCTAAGGGGCATTTATGGCCAAGGTGGTGATTTCTATCCCTAGTTAAGCTTTTAAATATATGTGTAGATACCTAGTATCCCTCTTAAATTTAAAATCACCTCTAAAAATTCCCAGAAAGTGGATTTGCACACTGAAATTCTTTTATGGTTCGGTGTTGCTAGGCTATATTTCAGATCCAAAGACAAAGATATCAAAATGTTTTCAAGCAAAATTTGTGCAAGATTCTTCATAAATTACCTGCTATAAAGAAATCTAAAGACTTAATAATTGTATATTAAGAATAAATGCTATCTGAGAAGCAACACATTAATTTTTCTAAGACTCCCCAAAATTAGCAAGCAACATCATTGGGAGGTAAATGCTGAGAAGTTGGGTTATTCACTCTGATAGAGAACAGAGACTGTGTCAATTATTTTAATCTCTAAAAGGAATTTTATCAACTTGGAAATAATGCTTGTCTTTACAAAGGCAGGTGCGAGGTCAATTATTAGTGTGGATTCCTCTTAAGAGGAAATTAGAGAAATATTATCTACACAAAAACATAAACTCTACCAGTAACCGAAGAAGGGAGCAGACTAGGAATAGCTATATACACTTGTAGTTTTATTTTGTACTTTGTTCCCAGAGTAAGATTAGCAGGTAAAATCATATATGACAACTGTTATTAAGCCATGTGTTTTTATACTAGTTTTTGGTTTTGCTATTAATATTTTGTAATTTGAGAACTTTTTTTTTAACTTTAGAAAGCTTGATGTCCTTTTCTTCATTGCCTTAAAAGCTTTTCAACATTGTTTGTATACATTTTCATTTATCAAGAAGTCACTTTTTCCCTAGTACAATGGATTAATTTTTATGTAACTCAACAAAATCAGTATAACCAACTTCATTTATAACAGACTTTACTGAGCTGTTCTGTTTAAAGAAAGAAAGAGAAGTTAGAGAATGTTAGTTTTAGGACCTTACAGGACTATGTGTCTATTAAAAGGGTTTATTTGTACTCCTACAGTATTTCAGAAATTCTTAGTGTTCCTAAGGACACACCTTCCTCAAAGTAAGTATAAAATGCACTACTAGCTTGGAATACGTAAATAGTAGCCAAAACAGTAAATGTTACAGATACAACTTAAATCTTCCCAAAGTAAATCTAAAAATCTAAATTTGAGAAAAGTGAATAATGTTTAAGCAGCAAATATATGTTCTTAAAGTAAGATACTTTAGCTTATTATTTTCATAAAGTTGCATATTTGGTCTTCCCTACATTAGTTCAAAGTTCATGGTTCTACTAACATTTTTGTATATATATATTATTTTAATGTAACACATATTGTAGTTTTCTAAAAAAACAAAATTTCCCTCCCATTCAGTGGTTTTGTTTTTCTTCGACTTATCTGTCCTGCCATCCTGAACCCACGGATGTTTAATATCATCTCAGGTAATCAGCTTTTGATAAATTTTGAAATTAAAAAAAGTTTCATACTCTTTAGTAAGGTTACTCATTTTTCCTTTTAAATCTTTTTTTTTTTTATCCAATTATAAGACTTGGTATAAAACATTCCAAAGCACCCCTTTCTTCTTCCTTTTGGTACTTTACCTTTTCTTTCCATTTTGTTTCTTAACCTTTCTTTCCATCTAATATTTGAAGCCTGAGATGGCATGATTAGACACAAATCATTTATTTCCCATCCCTACCTATGTCTCAGACTCTTATGATGATGATTTTTTCCAGCCTGCAACATAGGCTTTTTCAAGTTGGGAAAAAGAGCTTCCTGTGTGCTTTTAACCCATGCTAGACCCTGTCACTACCATTGCAAGTTGGATTTTAAAATTATAGCTGCAGTTGCAATAGTACTCTGTGAATACTTATAAAGAAAGTAGCCCTTTGAGATTTCCCAGTAGAGATTTCTTGTCACCACCTATATAATGTTAATTGGCATTTAAACTCCAACAAACCAGATTCAGTTTTGCTTATTACCCAAATGCCCATTATGGATTGACTTTCAGATGTTGTAGACTTTTCAAATAAAGGATAAGAATGATATTTGTGACTACAAATGTAATCATGAGCCATCATTAGCAGAAGGAATCTGAAGTATTTTTGTCTTGATAATTTGAAGCTCAAAATTTTTTAAAATTTTTTGGAGTATCTTACCTTTATAGCCATCATATCTCTGTAGTTATCTCCAATTGCTACTAAAATGGTTAAATCTATGGGTCTACTAAGAATTAAGGGTTTAGAATTCTTTTGGAGAGATTTATTTATCTGAATGTTAGACTCTGAACCACTAGGCAATATTATTTATAGTTTAGCAACTTCAGATAAAAAGAATACAGTCTAAAATCAGGCAGCCAGATAGACTATCTATAGGTTTTTACTGTTAAATAATTGTTTCAGAGCTTAAAATTAATAGAGACAAATATTTTTCATTTACATCCTATTATCTATATAGGGCAGTGCTTCCTGATTAACCTTTAAAATATTTTTTAAAAATTAATAAATTGCATGTTTTTCTCCTCAAAATAAAGCAGAGATTCCAGACTTTGTTATTGAGCTTTAAAGTGAATTATTTGAGTCAGTGGAGGCTGGAAGCAAGGAATTGCTCATATTGCAAATTGCTAACCTTGGATGGGTTGAAATTAGCTTTGTGAATTGTCCTGTAGGGTATGTGGAATAACAAGTCTTTTTAGCAATAAGATAAAGCTTTGAAGTATTTTGAAATACCCTGTAGTACCCTTTTCACAAACTAAAAGCACTGATAAGTATATTCAGTTTTTCCCCCTTTAAATCAAGCTCTTTTGAATTATACAGGTCATACTTTTTCCAAAAAACATTGAGTTCTGAATGGAAGAATATTAATATTTTTAACAGTAAAGAAATATTAAAATGCTAAATTTATAATGGTTTACTTGGAAGTACCTTTGGAGTTGGTGTCATTAGCTGTGCCCAATTCTCTTATAGATTCCCCATCTCCTATTGCTGCAAGAACACTGATATTAGTGGCTAAGTCTGTGCAGAACTTAGCAAATCTTGTGGAATTTGGAGCTAAGGTAAAAACATTTTGATACTTTAAAATGTCATTTATGAATGAAACTTTGACACGATAAAACCAGGAAATATGGCATAAGTAAATTTTCAACAGTGGATATTTCATAAAGATAATTTATGATTTTGTTGATATGTTCATATTTTTAGATGCTTTTAGATTTTACTTTTTAATAGTGGAATTTTAAAGACCACCATTTTCGCTAGTAGTATAGAAAGGTATTTTTTCAGTATAATTTCCAGTATAATCAGATTCTTTCACTTTTAAATATAAAAATCAATGAGCATATTTCTAAATGCACCCCAATCAATTTTATTATGTATTGCATAATAAACATTCTCTGTAAATATTAAAATTCGGATGAGTTTTTAAAACACCCATATGTGATCCCACTATCTAAAGATAATGACTGTTAATGTTCTGGTACGGATAATACTATGTCATCTGCTTTTGTTAATATTAACAGATAACAAGTATCCTTATATGTACTTCCTTTCAAACTTGTCCAGTTATTTCTTTAAATGAACTTTGGAGTAAAAGTACTAAGTAAGAAGACATTTTGCTCCCCACAGCCTTTCCAAAACTCAACTAGTATTACTTTTTTATTTTTGACAATCTGATAAGCATGTTACTTTTTGTATCATTATTTCATTACTCTTAGAACTGTATGACTTTTCATGTCTGTTTCTTTGGAATCGTCTATTGAGGTCCTTATCTCATCTTACTGATTTTAAGAGAGTGTGTATTAATACTAACCCTTCCCCGTTTTACAACATAGCATATTTTCGAATCGGTTTAAGATTTTAGAATGAAGCAGTTTATAGTATGACTCAGCTTTTGAATTCATCTGAACCCTGAGGCAGGTTATGAGTACCAATTTTTTATTGCAGTCCCTACCACACTATATTTTAATTCCCTATATTCTCTGCTAGGTTCTAATAACCTCTGGGTACTTGGCAAATATTGACAGTTTCTCACTAATTATTTTTGAATGACCTACATATAAGAAATTGTGTTTGCTAGGCTATGTGTGCTTTTTTTCATCCAGAATTTGTTTGTTTATTAAAGTACTCCATACTCCTATTCCTCAGAGTAGCTGCTTGCTTATATTAGAAGGAAAAATATGGTCATTGTATAATTACGTCAATTCTTATGAATAATGTGCTGCTACTGATAATTTGATTTATAAGAATTTTTGCTACATGTATGGTTTTTGTTATGGACCAGATAATGTTTCTGATGCATATATAGTAAGCTTTTTATTTTTATATTTTTAGGAGCCTTACATGGAAGGTGTCAATCCATTCATCAAAAGTAACAAACATCGTATGATCATGTTTTTAGATGAACTTGGGGTATGCATATAATTTTTCAAGTACTTTGACATCTATACTTAATATAGCTGAGTATAACTCATTGAAGCAACAACCTTTAGAAAGCTTTTCTATCTAGAGCTTAAAACAAAACAAAACAAAAAAGCTGCATATTTTTGTCTACCTTCTTAAACAAATTACTTCATTTGATATAATTATAACAATTTATTCTTACACTGAATGATTTACACCAAGAATAGAGGACTGTGGCTTTTGAACTGCCTGTGTCAATTTTTAGTTTGTCCCACCTCACCACTATGACATTCTGTTGCTGCTTTAGCTACTTTAACTTTGCTGCTACTGTGTGGAATTTGAAACAAGATGGATAACCCATAGTTCTGGCCAGTTTAATAAGTAAATGGACTGGAGAATGTATGTTCCTGTGGCTTTTCTAAGAATAAAATACATGGATTTGGTGTTAAACTTCATTCAGTGGGACTACATATGCCTTACTTAGGCATTTATAAATAAGTTGTGATTATAAAATTAAGAATGGGATTTTAAAAATAATTTTTAAGACCCTGGATTTCTTAGTAAAGTTAAATTTTCTTGTTATAGATTTTCAGATACTGCATCAATTAAAAACTAAATAAATTTATTAGCAATTCAGTTCATATATATAGAAACCAGAAAAGAGATGTGAATTTAGCCAGGTGTATGGCACTAGGGAATGCTAGGGTAGGAGAATGTTCTGCTTTAATACAGTCAGATTCACTTAAAAGCACAAGTAAACAACCACCACACCACTGTACAGTCAAACCAGTCAGGACAGCCTGTGGGCCCCTAGTTTGCAGCTTCAGGTATAAGAAATTTATAGTGTTGGTCCATATTGATAATGAAATTGAGAAATAAAGGAGCAGATGCTAAATGGCCATCATGTTCCTATATGTGAACTCCTGGGAAGTTTTGAAGCATATAAATATTTCCGATTACCAAAAAAATATAGTTGGTCCATGATGAAATTTTTTTTTTTTTTACTGTAGTGATGTTTAAGGAGCTGTATGAAACTGTCCAATATTTAAGGCTAGCTAGTTTATCTCAAGACACATTTCTAGGTGTAGATTCAAGATTAGGATTCCATTTACTTTCCATAATCACATGTCTACAGTCCAGCTTTCTCTATCACTTTCCTAGTTATGCCACACAATCTAGCCTTTCAGATTGCTTAGAATTCCAATATTATAATACTCTTCCAGTCTCCTCATACTCTTCCATTGCTTTACACCTATATAAGTCAAATAAGACTCACTTCAAACGTCTCCTTCAGGCAGGCTTTGCTGAGCCCTAAACCTGAACTAAATAATACCTTTTGTTCTGCTTCCTAAGTATCCTGCATATCCTTTGATATATATAACTCTGTGATCAGTTTACATCTAGTCTGTGTCTTCTCTACTAGGTTGTAAACTCTTTAAAGGCAAATGTGGTTGTCTTTCATAGCATCTCTAGAAGCATCCCATCTCTAGAAGCCTTCATTCACTGAAAAAAAATGAATTATATTCTAATTATTTTTTTTAGACCATAGAAAACTGAGTTTGCAGTTTTTAGGAGTGTATAGCAAATACTGTCACCATTAGGGAGAGGAATAGATTTGTTTAAAACCACTGGTAATCTAAACTCGCGTTAAATTTTATTCCAGTGCTCAAAATAAAATCAATACTTAGTTACTATAACAAGTTGGTAGTACTGTATTGGCACTAATTTACTTTATGAACCTTATCTAAAGATACCGTAATTAACACATCATTTCTACACATTAGCAAGTGTTTTGGGCAGAGTCCACAGATAATTATAGGCCTGAAAGGTTCTCATCAATGCTTTTGTAATGTAGCTCTTATTTATATATGCTGATCAATTTGGACAAACTATAGTAGTTTAATAATGAAACTCAGTCTGAAGGAGTGGAGGAATTTTAAGTTTAGGTTGCATTAATCCAGATTGGCAGTTAATGCTTGAATTATTTACGTTCCAGTTTAAAAAAATAATATTGCACAGTATTCTGCCGTGTGGTTGAAGAAAATGAAACTTGGTTTTGTGTGAATACTGAGGTCACAAAATCTATCAAGTTGAATTTTAAGAACATTTTAAGAGAATATTATGTGTTAAATTTTATCTGCTGTACCAGTTAGGATCTTTTCAGAAGAGATTATAAAGAGTTGTATTTCTAAATGCAGTTTTATGATTCCCTTAAAGAATGTACCTGAACTTCCGGACACTACAGAGCATTCTAGAACTGACCTTTCCCGTGATTTAGCAGCATTGCATGAGATTTGTGTGGCCCATTCAGATGAACTGCGAACGCTCAGTAATGAGCGTGGTGCACAGCAGGTAGGTTTTTGCCAACCTTTTTTAACAATGATGTTCCTCACACTTAAGCAGAATGTCAACATAGGATTCTTTGGGAGGTGATAAATAGCTGAATTAGTCTTATTATATTGTTTTTGAGAATCTGAATCATAATCCACAAAGATCTCAGCAAACAGGAATAATGAGCCCAGACTAAGATTACATATTTTTCATACTGCAAAATGTCACATCTTGCTTTTAAGTTAATGTGAACTCTACTGAAAAGTGGTGTTCATGCACTTCAGTGGCATGTATGAAAATGGTAAGTGAGCTACTGATGTCAGTAGTGATGTGGCTTTTTCTGTCTCTTCTGTCATACACATGGTGCCTGGCCAAGTACTTTTCAAACTGTCAAACACACGAGAATTATTCAGGAAGATTGGTAAATATTTTAAGCTCCAGATCCAGAGATTGTTTAGTGTGGCCTTAGAAGAGCTTATCAAAAATGGCAGTTTCTAAGAACCGTCACCACAGTGGCCAACCATTTGGCAAGGACCTTATAGAAGAGATTAACACATTGAGAGTGGTGATTCTGAGTTCTCAATCTGAGATTCTAAAATTCTCAAGGTTTTTCGAGTTTAGATAACAGCATGGATCATTTAGGTTCCAGTCACTTGAGAAACTTATGCAGAATATGTGCCATGGACCCCCTTATATGCCCTTGGCATGTACAATGCCTTCTTGCCACACTGACTTGCTTTAAGTATTAAAAAAAAATCTTATTGGAGAATTATTAGGCTGTAACCTGACTGCCCTCATGTGCTCCTATAGGGCTTAAGATGTGTCATTTATAATGATAAATCTTTCTTCTGTAAGGTGTTCTATTCTAGAGAGTGTTCTGGCCTAAGTAGGTATGAAATGCCAAACGCAAACGAGTTTCTGTTTAGTGTACAAAAATTCTCTTCTATTTCAACCAAAATAATATGACCTAGTCAAGGGCTGAATGATACATACTTACAATTTTATGTTTTTGAGTAGAATGGTAATAATATTTTATTTATTCCTTTGCATTTATATGGCTTTTTTCAAATCCAGGTTCCCATCCCTGAGATTTGATCAAGCTTTCATTTATTTACTAATTAATTTCATACTGTTTTTCCTTGTCTAGCACGTACTGAAAAAGCTTCTGGCTATAACAGAGCTGCTTCAGCAAAAACAAAACCAGTATACAAAAACTAATGATGTCAGGTAGCAGCCTTCGCCGCAGTGTTCTGCATGGATTCAGCATGCCCAACATGGTAATTCACATCAGTATAATGTCTCCTTTGCTCTTGCCAAAAAATAGCACACCTTCCCACATTCCAGTGATGTGTGAACTATGCAAACAAAACTCGAGATTCTGCTGGTGAGTAACTGCGCCAGCAGCTTTGTAAGCTATCTGTGCAGGATATTTGCACTTTTTCCACATATGGAATCTTTACCAACCTCTGAGCCTTGGTGTACAGATCACCTTTCACACAATGCTATGACTTTATCTTGAACTTGGAAAATATATTTTCAATACATTCAATTGCCAAAGTTTTGCTGTCTCTTGGAAACAGAACTATGAAAGAAAGCATTCTCTGTTGACAATTGAGTATAACTGGATTGCAGACTGCTCTTACTGTTACTTCTTCCTGAATTAGGAATATGACCGTTTGACTGTTCAATGACTTTATTTGTATTTACAGTTTCCAGAGTTTACCATTACAATAGGAACAATCTTTGCTGTATACTTTTTTAAAATAACTGCTATTTCTCTTTGCTGGAACTGTTGAAAGAAAATATATAGAATGGATCTATTGCTCATCAGCTTTATTTTTTAAACATACCACTTATTTTGTTCGAATTGTCAAAGACTGTATTTAGATCTCAATGCTTTTTTGTTAAATGTTTACAACAGTAAATAGTTTGAATTCAATAAATATTATTGGTCACTGTGTACTGATCAATGCATGTTACCCATTCAACTGTTTTATAGATTACCGATTTCTTTTATATATGTTTAAAAACCCTAGAATGCTTTCATTGAAAGTATTCATTAATTCCAAGTTGATTTTTTAAATTATGCAAACAATTTCATCAGCCACTGAACAGCTATCCATCTTTGCCCTTCTGACTACTTGTTGTATCTGCTGGATATTTAGTTTGACTGTATAGTTTTATTTGCTTCTGTATGTGTATTTTTGTGAAGTATTCACAAGGGTTAAGTTAAAATAAAACCAAGGGATATCATAAATATCTGATTACTTCTGTCTAAATATAGCTAAACAAACATTTAATTTCATTATTTTCTTCCTCCTTTTAGGGGCAGTTCAAATTTAGTACCAGAGCAAGGCCCAGGGAGATGAAACTTGAGATGTTTTTCTGGCTGATGGTCTCTTTTGAAGGATTCCATTATGTATTTGTTAACAATTCTTTCCCTCCCATAACTGTGCAGGGTAGGGACGGCATACAAGGCGAGCCAGACAGGGATGTACTGGGTAAAGCATTTCCCCACTAAAAAAAAAATTTTCTAAAGGCCTAGGTTCTAAGAGCAACACTTTAATGCTTAAAATACAGGAAGAAACAAAGTGTTAAAACTATACTCTGCAGAAATTTTGTGAACCCTCAGTAAGCTGCAAGTATTAAATGCTGTTTGTTATTTATATAGAGGTAGCTAGCCCTGAAGTAGCTGCGATCACAGTTGAACAGTGATCGCAAAACACAAACAAACACACCAGGTGCTTTTTCTTGATGTCAACCCAATTTCATATTTTCCCCTCTGCTTTTCAGTTAGACAATAGTATGCCATTTGGTCTCCTTCCAGGATAGACTAAAAGGGATATGGACATCTCCGAAAACATTTCAGCAATATGCAAAAAGGTCTAGATTCTAGTGCTCAGCAATTTGTTCTCTCCCACTACTCACATCTCAGTTTTAACCATGCTGACCTGCCATTTCTCAATCTGAACTGCTTCTCCTGCCTTTTATTTCTAAAAAAACCCCACAAACCTAAAGACACTCTGCTTTTTAAAACTTTAATGACATGCTTATTATCTCTTAAGCTGGAATAGGAAACTTGTCATTTACCTTTGTAGGCCTTGGAGTAACTTTTAGCTGGTCAATGATGAAATGAAACCTCTAAACATTTTTTTTAAAGGGGCTGGGTAGGAAAATTTTCAGAGATTGCTCTGACGCCAAACTTTAGTGACCTAAAAAAGAAACAAACAAGATAAATTCGGACCACTGCTTCACCGGGACTGCAGTGAAGGACTGTCAATTTCGGCTTCTTCCCCTCCACTTTTATAAAATCACACTTCGTGAATTTTATTCCTCAGTGAGAAGGAAATTAAAACAATGCAAACCTAAAATATAAAGCATTATTAAAGGATATACATAAATACTACCTTCAAATACTGAAATGTAATTAAATGGTACCTACACTTTATGGAAAAGTACATCCTGGGATGCACTGAGGAGAGGTTTGCATCTGTAAAACTCAGATTTAGGGCAGTTGAGTTTCCCAGAATTCCTTCAACCCCATTTTCCAGAAACAATCTGACAGACCTTCATAATTTGGTTCCAACTCTAGGAACTGAGTAAGATCACAGTTAAATAACTGAATAAATGCTATAGTAGTCAACATTCCTTAGCACTTTTAAAACTGACTAGCAACTAAGTTTTGTTTTTTGTGGTGCCTTTTCAGAAAAAGATAAGTTTGCTTAATGACATCTTGTATAAACAATATAGGCAAATAAATTACAGCTTTAATTTGGCTACCACAGAAAGACTGATTTAAAGACTGATTTGATATTAGTCATGGTGGGGCAAGAATACCCAAACCAGGTGCTATTCTGGCTCCTTTGAAGATGTTTTATTTCACATAAAGCTACCCTGAAAAACTTTTAAATAACATAAATAGAAAAGTTTAATATATTTTGATGCTTTCACATTACTTCATTTTTAAAGTTAAATGCCAGATATGCTTCATCCTTCTGTTGAGTAGTTAGCATTGACAAATCAATTTCGGATGGTTAGAGGGAATCTACCAGGTCATCGTCAGTCCATTCTTCCTAAGAAGGAAAGAAAATGTTATAAGGATAACATTATACTGAAGCATAACCAGTACTGTTTACCTTCTTGCCTCCCTTTAGGAAAATATTCTCCTTTCGCTATGCTGATTATAAAAGGTAAATAAACCAGGAAAATGTGTAGCAGTTTAACCTTATAATAATATGGCATGGTCTCACCAGACTAGTCCAGTGACAGGAATAAACGTTACAGTTGTGAACTTCTGCCTCTGATTATTCATTGTTATCTGACTTGCCAGGTACAATTTTTTTTTTAAACAAGGTAGGAGAAGAATCCTTGAAAATCTAAAAATATATCCCTACCGCCTTCTATGACCTTAGGAGGGATTCTTCATCAAGTAATTATTATACTGCTTCAGAACAGGCCAAGACAGAAGTGAGAAAAATTCCTCTAATAATGGACAATGTACATAAAGGATGCAAAAAAAGAAATGAAAGCTTTCCAATACCCAACACCTCTGTCTATAATGCTTGCACTCTGGAACAGTAAAATCCTAACATTATGGTTGTACCAGAATATACAGCAATGATAACTTAAAATTTACCTTTGGAGAACATACCTCCTCATGTTTGGATTTCTTTGAGACATAATCATCATCTTCATAACCTTTCCTCTTTTTCCTGTAATTAAGCAACCATCAACAAGCAATCTTATACTGGCAACAGAATCTATAAGCTAGCAAGGCTATGAGATACATCTATTGAAGAACAAAGCCTGGATAAAGGGAAAGAGGTGAAAAATTATGGACAGGAAGACAATATCTTTCAAATTCCTCTGAATTCAATGCAATTCTAATTAAAATTCTAAAAAATTTTTCATGGAGCTTATCAAGTCAAACTCTGACCTGGGAAAGATGCTGCAAAAATAGCAAAAGAATCTGAAAAAGAACAAAGCATGGGGAGCTCGTCCCAGTTAACATCAAAACACATACTATATATGTAAACTAAGTAATTAAAAGTGTGGTAGTCATCCCTTGGTATGAGGGGGATTGGTTCCAGGACCCCCCATAGATACCAAAATCCCTGGATGCTCAAGTCCTTTATATAAAATGGCAGCAGGACAGTTGGTGCTCTGCATCTGCACATGCAGAGGGCTGACTATCAGCAAAGAGTTACAAGTACCAATGATCAGAGCAGACAGGCAAAAAACAACAAAGTATATATAGGGATTTAATCTGTAATAAATGAGTATTTAAAATAACTAGAAAAAATCATGAAATATTTTTAAATGGCTGGCACAACAGTTAACTTATTTGAACAAAAATTAATATTATGAGATTTCTACCTCAAACCAGGCACAAACAATTGTAAATTGCTTTTACAGCTGAACAAAAGGCAAAATAAAATATTGATTAATTTAGGGTAAGAAAGGTGTTCAGATGTAAGAGTGTGAAGCAAAAGACAAGGTGCCTAAATAACAAAGTGAAAGAAACAATAGAAGAAAATAGCTGTATGATATATATAGAAAGATGAGTATATAAAAAGAACTACAAGAAAATAACACCAGAAACTTGGGCACGGGTTATAATTATGCAATACAGAAGAAACACAAATGATTGTTAAACACAGAAATATCAATGCTTCAAAGTATTAGGGGAAATGCAAATTAAAATACCAACATGATACTATTTTTTCACCCAGACTGGCAAAAGTTAAAGATTGATACTATTAAATGTTATACAATTTATATGAAAACAATGAAAAGAAAACTTATTTCATATACACATACACAGAGAAAAGCCTGGCAAAGGTAAAACACCAACTATATGTTACCTCTCAGTTGAAACTGGAATTTAGGTTTTGGTCAAAGAGAACTTTGGTTTACCTGTATTAACTGGCTTTAATAATGACAATATATTATTGTGTGTTGAAAAAGATAAAAGAATTTTAAAGACCAAGGAAAGATATTTTACCCTGAAGTAGTACTAATAAGTGTGGTCCATGGACCAATGCTGCTGCTCCATGAACCATTTCCAGTGTGCAATAAGTACAGAAATTAAGTGTATGTTTAGAAACTTTTATAGCAATTTGATAAATTTATGACTGTTGATTCTAATAAAATTTAAGCTTATTTTTTATGTCTTTTTATTTTGTTTTTCTAAGTAATTGGTGGTTATATTTTACAGAAGTATAGGTCTGTAATGGGTTAAAAAGAAAACCAACAGTCCTTTACAGACAGTTTGAGAAGCACCCCTCAAGTACTCATAGATATGCAAGATTTGCTTGACACAGTGCAAAGCAAATGGTCACCTGGAGTAAGATGTAAATTCTGGCAATTAGGAATTTTGGATTATGGTCCATTACCTAGGTGGAAGGGTAGGATTAATAGTTCAGTGGTCTAATTCAGAGGTTGACAAAATTTTCTTTGAAAAGGTCAGAGAGTAAATATTTTAGGCCTCGTAGGCCATGCAGTTTCTGTGACAACTACCCAACTCTTCTGCTATAGTGTGAAAACAGCAGTAGACAATAATGCAAACTACTGGGTGTACCTCTGTTCCAATAAAACTACTACTATAAACAGGTAGTGGCCCAGATTGGCCCATGGGCCATAGTTTGCCAACGCCTGGTCTAAGCCCATTTCAAAATCAATGTGAAGAGATTATAAATCAGTGCTTTAATACTTTCATTCATTAAAGTCAACATTTTTCTTTACCTCTCTGCCACCACTCCTTCCTTCCTCTTAGTTACCACTGAAACCCAGGAATGAAATTTACCAATTTTAAGTTCTATGCTAAGCCATGTTTTACAGTTACAGCTACAAATATATAGTCCCATATGTTGCACACTTGATAAGTCCTTGGATATTCTCCTACTACAACTTTATAGTTAAAGAATTTGAGTCATGTGTACCTGATTTGAAGACCTTGGAATGCTGTTCTGGCTTCTCATATATTATGCAATAGGATACAGTCCCCGATTAGAGATCAAAAACATCTCAAATGCATCTTACTGTTCAGATGCCAGAGCTAACCCCCAGTAAATTTTACAGAATGAATTCCACAGAATAGAAAATAATAGTTTTACCATTCCTATACCTGCCCATATCCTCAATTGTTTTAAATGTCTAAAAGGGTTAAGTAGATCCTTCAAACTGCAAAGCATAAAGAACCTGAAAATGGTGATTTCCACATTCAGCCTACAAATCAGTAAGACACATTAACAGTGTTCCTTATGGCTGCAAGAAGAGATCGAACAGCACATTTTCCTATTGGTTCTGTCTTCAATATAAAGTTACCACTGAGAGAAAATATGCCAAGTTTCCCCACCCTAGCTAACAGAAATAAGTGTGGAACAGTATACTTGTTCTTCAGAGGAGATACCAGACCTACAGAGAACCGAAAGATTAAAAGGGCAAGAAGAGGTGCAGGAATTCCCTAGGAAAACTGCCCACGGGACCCCACAAGGAGTAACAGAACAGGACAGGGCCCACAAGCCAAAGAACACATTAGTCATAGCAGGAGCAGAATGTACTATGAAAGCGAAATTCGTAATTTATTATCTCGTGTTTAATCCTGTTAGAAATCTCCAGTCAATAAAAAAAATCTGATTTAATGGGTAAGTCAGTTTTCCCCACATGAGCAAACATTTACCAATTAAGTAATTTAAAGACAAGCTGGAGACAGTAACAATTATATCTATTCTCGAATTAACAGTCTCACATCTACTTACGTAATTACGTTAAGTGCAAGCTCAGCAGAGTGACATCTCTCCAACTTCTGTTTCAGAACAGCAACTTCTTCAGGTCTGGGTGGTTCATATTTTTTTACCAAGTTCCTCATACCTATGTGGAGATAAAAAAAGGATTTATACCAGATAATAAAAAGCCTTGTTCTCATAAGGGAGTTGAATGATGTTTTCCCATCTAGTTTTGGGAACAAAAAACACTCTTGAAATGGGATTATTCTTACCAGGATTAATACTGTTCCACATTAAAATCCACTGAACACCATACTTCTAGTTCAAGTTATTATAGCTGTCTGCTGCTTAGCCCACATCATGTACAGCCTAAAGATAAGCATGCTCTACTAGTCAGTATTTTTTTTAAATCCTACTATGGTCACTTTTTGCTTTGTTCCCTGCCACCCACCAGATTCATAAGATTCTATCCTACAGATGGTAGGCCAAGAGTGTACTACTTATTTACAAAGAAAACCATTATTACATAACATGTAATGAAGGGAAGATGCTTAGTAAAAACATGTCAAGATTTATTAGGGAAATGATGAGAGATCCAGGGCTTACTATTAACCAGCCACGTGCTCCAAATGAGTGACTTATTTCATAATGCAAATAAAGCAGTGTTTGCAACTGAATTAATACTAGTGACTTAACACCCTTAGGACAATATCTTTGTGTGAAAAATGATGAATAAGATACCTTAATATCGCTAAAGCTCTGAGTGTTTTATCAAGAGCTATTCTTATTTTGTACTAAAACAAATGGAATAAAATAAAGATACTGAGACAAAATCAGTAATAAAACTGTCAGCTATAAAATGAGCACAGTGAGTTACCTTTAAGACCTCTTCTACCTACTAAATTCCCTGATCCAAATGTCTATGGCCAAACTGCAGTTAGCTTTGGAAGTGAACCCTCTAGTGGTATAACTGAAAACCTACCTTATGATTCATAAATCACAAATCCATTTTTCTCAAAGAGGGAAGGCATCAAAGATCATTTCAAGGAAAGAAATAAGAAATGATACTTCCACACCCTGAAGCATGTTGACTTTTGAAACATAAAACATGTAAGAAGTACTCCCTGTCATCCAAGATCAAGATATTCAATCTCATATTTTATTGGTTTATTCAGTATTTAAGCCACAGATTTTATTAACAAGGACATTGGCACAAAAGGTTTGGAAACAAACACACTGTTTTTAACCCTAACGAGTAGTCTAGTAGCCATGAGCATGCAGCGTGACATGAGCAAGTATGAAAATGGAAAGGACTGGCTAACCTAGCCAACCAGTTTTGTGGAGGTTCTGACTCAACAAGTACCTACTGTACAGCTAAGGAAACTATATTCAATATCTTGTAATAACCTATAATGGAAAGGAATCTGAATCACTTTGCTGTACACCTGAAACTAACACAACATTGTAAACCAACTATATTTTTAAAAAGTGAAAGAAGAAAAAAAACCCTTAAGACAGTGTTTCTCAGCATTGACACTAGTTTGGGCTGGATAATTCTTTGTTGTGAGGAGCTGTGTTAGTTTCCTGAGGCTGCTATTAAAAATTACCACAAACTTAGTAAGGCTTATTAAAACAACAGAATGGATTCTCCCACAGTTCTGAAGCCCAAGAGCCTGAAATCAGTTTCATTGGGCCAAATTCAAAATACTGGCAGAACTAGCAAATGACACATATTAACTAGTTAAAGCTAATTTACCTACAAAATGGAAGTTTCAAATTTAATTAGGCTTTAATTCCCTGAGATCTTTTTCAGTGCTCATCATATTTGGGTATATTTTAAAAGGACCCTGTTTTGAATCTCAATCCTTTCTGAATCTGATTATATTTTCACTTTCCTAAAAAGTTCTGTGTAAAAACTACTTTCTTTCATGTACCTTCTATTTGTTCTTCACCAATGTATCCTTCATGCCTCCATGATACAGTAATTCAATATAAGTAAATCTAAACAATAATCTGTTATCTCAAGTTAAATACCAGGATGTTATTTACTTAGAAAGTAGCTTTGTGATAGAAGAGTATTTTATAAAGTGTTCTGTTTTACTTACTTTTCATTATATCTAGTAACTGTGACAAGCAAGTTCTGTTCTCTTTTAGCATCAGACTTTCTGATAAATAACTGGAAAAGAAAGGAAAAAAATTTAAATCTATTGAACACATATAGCATCTTGAGAAAATATGACATCATAAATTATTTTCCTCCATGTTCATTTCATCAAGATCAGTTTTTAAATAAATTTACTTTAAAACTGTTAAATAACAATACTTTGAACTCTACTAAACTATAATCTGTATCTCTTACAGTCTTAAGGATTTACTACAATTTATACTAGATTCAAAACGCTTAATGTTCAAGTTAATTTAATTTCCATAATATATTCAGAGAAAAAATGATATGAAACTAACAGGAGCAATACTCAATACTTTTAATGTTAAGTGTTTAATATTTAGACCTATGAGTTTAATCTCACTCATTTTACAGGTGAGGAATCTGAGTCACAGGGACAGAGAAGTTATGAATAAAGTCAGGTAGCAGCAGAGCTAAAACCTGGCACTAGTAAGGATTCTCTCTCCCCTTAATATCAAGTCCATGTTAACTATAATTGCTCTTCTTGGGACAAACAGGTATTCAAACCAATAAGAACATCACCCCACGCTTTACAAATCTATTACATCTTTTTTGCATCAAGTCCAGATCAAAGGTGTTAATACTATTCCATAAATGTACATAAAGCCCAATTATCTGTTTTCTTGGAACTAATGACAGTATAAAAATGTAATTTCTATTTTTAAATTTTTAGTTACTCTGAGGTTTTATATACTTGAACTTGATCTATAACTGATAAAAGCCCAAGTGAACAGATTCTCAAGGCAACGTAATCTTTCAAACATGAATGTAAAAAAAGCTATTAATTTTTCTCTTGGGTGAAATAAAATTACAAAAATTAGAAAGACGATTCTTTAAGAAATTTTGTTGCTGTATGTCTTTTAAACTATCAAAATCATTTAAACTACATTACAAAGTTTTGATAACTACCTTTGCTGTTACATCTTCATCGTCTATTGTGGGAGTTTCATTTTAGATATGGAAATCAATAACTCCCCTAGGGCTTCCCTGGTGGCGCAGTGGTTGAGAGTCCGCCTGCCGATGCAGGGGACACTGGTTTGTGCCCCGGTCCGGGAAGATCCCACATGCCGCGGAGCAGCTGGGCCCGTGAGCTGTGGCCACTGAGCCTGCGCGTCCGGAGCCTGTGCTCCGCAACGGGAGAGGCCACAACAGTGAGAGGCCCGTGTACCGCAAAAAAATAAATAAATAAAAATACCTCCCCTAACAACTAATACATTTCTTGTTATCAGTAATTCAAAATAACAATTAGTTTTTTCCTTTCACTTTTCTCCCTAAAACTCCTCACACTTTTGACATCTTTTTTTTTTTCACTACCTAAGAAGTCAAACTAGGAGATGCAAAATAAAGCTCTAAATCCAATGAAAAAGAAGAAACCTCTAATCAACAACAGTGTAACATTCTATGACTAATAATCTTAAAGCCTCATTCAGAATATAACAACAGCACAAGGACTCCCCCCTTTTGAAATCAGTAATAAATATAAAGGCAGTTTCCATGTATCTCAAAAGTTGCAAAGGATTTCAGAAGCTAAAAATGATTTGAAAGCATTTCCTCAAGGGAAAAAAATGCCCAAATGTCTATAGTCCCTGGGAATGCAACAAAAGTGTATTCAATTTGCAATGAGCCCAAGGTACCACAATTTCACTTTCACCTGCCTATCTGAAATTATAACTAACTAAACTTCTAAGATGAAATACACTCTAATTTGGACCTTAGGATCCTTCATCCCTCTCTACTGACATAAGAAAAATCTCACCACTGAAAAATTAGCATATACCTGCATAAGATACAATGCTTAAACAGATTAAGCAAACAACTGGTTGTTTGAATTGTGAAAAAGAGGCTTTTTCCCTTACACTATGGAAGCTCCATAACCCGCAAACTCCATAGGTATCAATTTGTATGGCCACCCTTCCTACAAGGATAGCTTGCTCATTCTTATATTTCTACAGTATAGTACAGTGCATGGTACATAGAAGGCAATGTAAAAAAAAAACCTCCATAAAGGTTTGCTTAGTAAATAAATGTAGGTATAGATCACTTTGGGATTAAATGTATATACTTATATACAGTTGGTGAGCTATGTTTATACAGAAGAGTCATACCATAAATTAAACAAAATACAAACCCACAATCCTTTATCTTGGATTTGTTTTGAAATTCAGAATTATTCATGTCTTAGAAACTTAACATGGTGTATATACCATAAAATGTGAAATACTTCAGTGATATTCTGGGGCAGTATCATGTAATCAGTAACATTAATATTTCTGCAAAGAAACCTAAAACCATTCCCATTCAGTTGAATAAAGACTAAATCACATCTGTTCATGTTTCCTGCCACTGTATCAATGGATTATGAAATTACAGACGAGGGATTACAAACATGCAGAAAAGTTTAAATTCAGAAAGTTTTATCATCTTTCCTCCTCAGCTATTTCTATGAATGAATCAAGCAGAGCTTTGAAGGTATACAGAAATGAAATCGCTAGAAAGAAATTAAATGTGAAGATTTTTAAAGTCTAACTTACTGCTAGCCTGTGCTTGAGTTAGTTATAAATGAATATAATAGATATGTAATTAACCTTCGCACAAGATATTATCGTAAGAATCAAGTGAATTTAATTCATGTAAAGTGCTTATCACAGAGCCTGGTTCTCAGTGCGCACTTATGTATCAGCTATTAGTATCTGTAGCTCACTAAGATTCATTTGGACATTCCCTAAAGTATTATTCATTCAACAAATCTTTACTGAATTCCATGTGCCATACATGCTCCACAGCAGGAGATTAATGATAAAACAAGGCAGACGTATTTGTTGCACTCATGCTGCTTACCAGTTCATAAAACTTCTAAATTTGCCATATATTGATAGCTGTTATCAGTCTTTTGAGGATCACCTGATTTAATTCTACTTCAGTCATAAATGGATCCTCTTAGCTCAAAAATATTTTACTGAATTTTTAAATATTTCCTTAAAAGGTGATTCCATTTCTTCCCTCAGTTGCCCTCAACAACCCTCAACCACAGAAGATATGAAGGACTAATGTTACAAAGTGAACCTTACTTAAAAACTTGGTACTCCAGGAAGGAATAAACTGAGGGACTGAGTCTAATCTAAGTTAAAACACAAAATAATACCTTTCCATAGTAATTCCTGCTCTGGATGCACTAGATAAAATGGCAGTCAGAGCAATCTGGGAAGGTGTGTATAACAGGTGAGCATCCGTCAGTGCAACTCTATTAAGAAAGTCATCAGCTGTTTTCCTCAAAATCTCTGGATTCTCCAACATGGGAAAGCGAGTCTAGAAAGAAAGTTTGCAAATGTTATCACTTCTGAGAGTCTCATGGAGTAATAACAGTACAAAACTATTCCTATAAACCAGAAAGTGCTTAACACAGGATACTTTTAGTAACTCCTGTAAGATCACATTTAGAAACCAAAGCACCACCTCATTTTGATTTGAAATTCCTTCTACTAAAAGTTTACTTTTGGGAAATGAATCTTGGTTTGATTACAGAACTATTTTTAGTATATGCCCAAGAAATATGGATGATCCCCTATTTTCTAACCATTCTTACCCTTTAAAATGAACCCTAAATCCTAAACCCTCAGATATATTTCAGATATCTACATTCAAGTCCCAAAGCAGTAAGAAATCTTTTCTATACTCTGAAACAAAATAGCCAGAGTCAACTGTACAATCACACACAAGTCTTGTCATCCCAAAATGCCTGACCTCTGATATGACAAATCCAACATTCTACTCTGACCCAGCATTCCCTTTGCTCAGTTGCTTCACAGCTGTTCTTTGACTTCCTCCTCAGGACCTCTGGTTCCTTATCCCTATACTTGCTTCTACTCACCAGTGTCCACTGGTTCTCATTTCCCTCTTCCATTCCCTGCCCCAGTATGCTGCCAACATATTTCCAGCAAAACTTCAATAGTGGTCGAATTCAACCAACCTTCTGCTTTGCAACTATACCCAGATTTCTGGGTGCTGCTAGAGAAAACAATACAACCAACAGGTCTGGTAATATTACTATAAATTCAAGTTCACTGATCTCAACAAGGCTCTCAACACTGCCTAGCTAAAATATTCCACAGAAAATGTATTCTCCCATTTTTCAGTGATTATGTTAAACACTTTCTACCTGACTCAATATCTTTGATAATTCTCAGAAACTCCACTGCTCTCAGAAAATGATCTCTGTTGATAACAAAGACACTGTATTTCCTGCTATGGCCAAATCCCCAAACATAACGTTATCCTCACCCATGCTTTCCTCTTTTCCTCCGTTAAGAGAAATAGCCAGTTTTTCTACCTTGCTTCAAAATCCCATGCCAGGCCCTTCTACCACACTCCAAAGGAAAACTTGAGCTACACATGTTCCATTAAGCTTTCTCTACTAGTGTTCTAAAGTTTCTCATGCAAAACAAAACATGACAAAAAACTGTTCCTTTCTTCTACTTCTAGCAGTTCCCCCATCTTCTCAATCATCCCATCTTCTTTTCCCACTTCAAAGACAAGCTGTTTAATCCAAGTTATACACACTTGTTTTCTCACCTTCTATTCCCCAACCAGCTCCAATCTGTTTTTTTCCTTCACACTCCAAGAAGACTAATTTCACCAAGATCACAAGTCACCTTTCTGGCACTAAATCTAGCAAAGGTCAACTTTTACTTTGCCTGAATTCTGTGCAGGATTGGAGAGCTTCCCCGATCATATTCTAAAAGTATTCTACTTCCCTTCACTTCTCCAAAAGTCCTACCTCTTTGGATATTCTTCAGTCTTCTTACTAGCTTCTTACTTTTCTCTAGCTACCCTTTAAATGGTCCTTATGGCCAATCCACTTTAAATCTTCCTGGGGCAGCAGTGATGCCCAAATCTATGCCTCCAGCCTAGCCATCTTCTCTGGCCTCCAGACACAAATATGTACCAACCTGAATGTCTTGCAAGCAATGGAAATTCATCATGTCCCAAACCAGATTCATCAAATCCCTACCCCACCACCATCAATAAATCTCTCCTGTGCCACTGTTTCCTGTGTAAGTGTACCACCATCCACCAATACGCTCAGGCCAGAAACCTGGGGGTTCTTCCACTGTCCTCGCTCTCTGTACGCAATCATTCCTCAAGCTCTACTGATTCTAAAGCCCAAGAAGCTCTCTCTGTACCCACTACCACTTCATGAGTCAAACCAACCACTGTCTTTCTGCTTGAATTACTGTAACAGCATCCCAACTGGTATCCCTTCATCCATTCGAATCCATTCTGCACGTTATGCCTGACACATACAGGTGTGCAATAAACATCTGACGCAGGCTGATGCATGAGTTTGCCAACATGTTTTTTATAGCTGCAAACCTAATCACGTCACTCATCAGACTTGACCCTTTCACTGGCATCCCATTGCTCTATTCAAAATCTGTAATGTTACCTCCACAGTCTACACTCTGCCTTCCACTCAGGCAGCACTCCGTGGCAGTCCTCCCCATTTACCTCTAAGTTCTGTTTAGGTTCTTTAGTACACCATGGTTTGTTAAGTCTGGGCCTTTGACCAGAAGAGTCTCTCTGAATGGGATGCTCTTCCACCACCCAATCCCTACTCTTGCTCTGAATTTTACTTCAAATTACACTTTCTCAGAACTGTCTCCCCTTCTCAATCTGCTATCTCCTTCTAAAGTACCCTGTATTTCCCCTTCTGTTAACACTTAGCACACTGAATATACGATTGTCTTTCCCATTAGACTGTAAGGCCTATGAAGGGGAGGCTGTTCCTGTCTTGTTCTTGACTACATCCTCAAGCACCATGTTTGACATATAGAAGGCACCCAAATTTGGCCACTCAAGATGAATGAACCAGTTTTTGACTTCTGTTCACTTAACTCACACTATCTAAAGTCCTTCTTCAGGGCCAAAACAAAACAAGCTGCTTTTGTCAATGTTCTGACAAAACATTTATTTACTGTTATTTTTGATGCCCACATATTGACTTCAGTTCACAATGCCCTAAAAATAGAAGTCACTTAGCAATCTTGTAGTTTAAAATTAAGAATTTTGTATGTATGAAGATCCAAGACAGTATACTTGAGTTAGAAGAGTTATCTGAAGTCTTTAAAAGCATTACAGTTGTCCTCATTATGGTCCCTGGACGAGTATTTGCAAATCTACTAGATCAGAAGCTCAAGAACTACAGTCTGACACTCTCAGTTAATAAGCCCTCCATGTGATTCTGATGCACACTGAAGTTTGAGAACCATTGCCCTAGAAGTCCAGGCCAAACACATTTTAGCAAGCTAACTGTGTAACAATTAGGATCATTACTAGTTATAAAAAAATTTTGATTATTTTGGTTAAAGAACAATAGCAAAGGAGTTTACTCCACCAGTTTACTTTAGTCAGCAAGATTACCTTTAAATCAATGAGAAAGCCCTCAAAGGGTCTATAAGGATTGTGGACAATAAGGTGGAAATTAAGTTGCTGTATAAGTAGTAGTTCATATTCCAAAATCTGTTCGAGTGCCTTCTCTTGTCCAAGAGGACTCTCCCGCAGATTTCCAACAAACTGTGGACTAGACACATTGAATTCATCCACTTTACAGGCCAAAAATGCACAAGTGAGCCTAGAGGAAAAAATAAGGGGAAGGATATGTATATACTTCGAGAAATACCAAAATATTTCTAAAATTGCCTAATATTCACAAATGACTATACTAGACAACTAAGGAAATTGATTTAAAAAAAGAGAGTTTCCTGTTTAATCTTTTTATCCATACGGAGACTATAAAAATTAGGTTGAACTGTATAACAGTGCCACAGCATTCAATCATTAGTAACTTAATGCCAGTTTTATATAGTTCAGCCCAAGTATCTGGAAAAACAAAATAACTGAAGAATAAGGGTACTCAGCATCATGAAATATAGATGGAAGAGAAAAAAAAATAGTACACACATATGTACATATGGGCCTGAGAAGAAAGGTGTTAAAGAAACATTATGGAAAGCCATCAGTGGAAGTCTCCAAGGACATTTAAATAGGGGATTATTACCTCAGGAACAAACCTATGAAACTCTCATGGCTACTACATAAATTTCAGAGTGAGAAATTAGTAGTAATAAGATTACCACAAAAACAAAGACTGGAAGTAAGAAGGGCCTGACCTAGACTGGTAGAAATGGAAATGAAAAAGAGAAAATATACAGGGACAGCACGATTGACAGCAAGTTCTTTGATGAGTCTCATACTAACTTCATTCTTATTTTTAATGATAAGCACAGTGCTTAGCAGAGGGCAGAAACAAAACAGACCTTTGTTCAAGTGAAATGACTATGGAACTATAGGACTTGTAAACTGATGGGATGTACAGGAAGAGGAGTTACCGTAAATGATTCTCAGAGCAAATGGGCGAAGACAAGTTCAGCTAACAGAAAGGGATATTATGGAAGCCAGTTTAAGAAAAACAGAATTTGAATTTGGACAAGTGCCAAAACTGATGCCATCAGTATTACAGGGAAGGAAGAATTATACAGGTATATTAATGAGTATCAGGAGGGATCTTAAGTTCAGAATAGAATGAAAGTCTAAATTACCCTTTATTAGGAAGTCATTTTTTCACACACACATGCTCAAAGAGTATAAAAGTCTTCTTAAATGAAAATCAATAAATTAGACTTATACTCACATTATTATCCGCGGGTGATATTCCATTACTGAGTTATTAAGATAAAAGCGCTTGAAATACATACAAGCTGTACCCTAAGATTAAAAATACATATATTATCAGAACCTATTCACACATACAAGTTAAATTTAAAAAAAAACTTATTTATGCCAAGGTTTCTTTGAAAAAGTCACCTTAAAAAAACCCCAAAACTTATTACTTCTTAAGTCAAAATAAATTGTGATAAATTACAACAGAAAAACCACAGCCAAGCCTTTGTTGTCCTTCCCCACCTATCCTGGCTTATCCTTCCTATGGTCACTGGCTTAATTTTAAAAATGTGGGGGGGGGGGTTTACACAATTATATATATTTGTATAATTTATACAAATGATCACAGCTTAAGCAGTCCATTTAGTAAAATACTGGCAGAATAACATGGTCAGGGCAATGAGCCTTCTCTCTAAATCCACTCTGGTTCTGTGATCTAACCTGCTGCCACACCAAACAGGAGAAGCAGCACCTACCATTTACTGACTGCACCCCATGTGCCACACTCTGTGCCAAGTATAAAACTATCATCTTATTTTAATTATAACAGCTTGGTGACGTACTGCTATCTCTATAGAAGAAGAAACTGAATATCAATGAGGTTAGCTGACTTGTTCAAGGTCACAAATCTAATAAGGGACAGGGCTGTTTTCAACCAAGGTCTGCTTGTACTTTTCTAAAAACTATTTCATTTGGCTAGAACCAATGAAATAAATATTTATCTACTTTAGAATAGAAAAAAATACATTTCTTTTTAAATATTTTAAAAGTTTAGTTTTGTCATTTTATGTGAAACAAAAACCAAAACAGTTATAAATAAGCAAGTTATATAAAGACAAATTCCACAAAGAAGTTCATTCAAGGATTCAGTTTCTTCATCTGAAAAGATCACTTAAACCTACCACCTTGTGTTACTGTTTTCTTATCCGAAAAGACTAAGATCAAATCTGGAAATAGAAAGCAAGCACATCTAAAATTTTTCATGAATCAGGTCTCTTAGATAAAGGTCCAGTAAAAAACAGAAAACACTATGAATACTTTTGGACTTGGTATTTTCAATATACTTCAGTTTTTTCAACTATAAAAATGGAGAATATTTTCTAGGAGTTTATTCTTTTCTGGGCCATAAATTATTCACTTGGTATAACTTTAAAATGTATGATCTACTTTCACTTAAGACAAAACTTTCATATTTGATATTCACAACAAATCTGTGAGATAAGAGAAAAATATTTTATACATCTTTCCCCCTTTTTAATCTTTCAGCTTTTAAATTTCAGTTTAATTTTCTATCAACAAAAATACACAAATCCAGGCAAAGGAACAAAATAATACCCCAGCTGGACAACTAAGTGAAGTGGAGACAGGTAATCTACCTGAAAAAAAAGTCAGAGTAATGCGGTAAAGATGATCCAAGATCGGAAAAAAAATGGAGGCACACAAGACACAAGAAATGTTTAACAAAGAGCCAGAAAATGTAAAGAACAAACAAACAGATGAACAATACCTTAACTCAAGTGAAAAATACATTAGAAGGAATCGATAGCAAAATAAATAAGGCAGAAAGGTGGATTAGTGAGCTGGAAGACAGAATGGTGGAAATCACTGACACAGAACAGATTAAAGAAAAAAGAATGAAAAGAAATGAGGACAGTTTAAGAGACCTCTGGGACAACATTTAAGTCCACCAACATTTGCATTATAGGGGTTCCAGAAGGAGAGACAGAGAAAGGGCCTGAGAAAATATTTGAAGAGATTATAGCTGAAAACTTCCCTAAAATGGGAAAGGAAACAGTCACCCAAGTCCAGGAAGCACAGAGGATAAACCCAAGGAGGAACACAATGAGACACATACTAATCAAACTGACAAAAATTAAAGACAGAGAAAATATTAAAAGCAACAAGGGGGAAAAAGCAACAAATAACATACAAGGGAATCCCCATAAGGTCATCATCTGATTTTTCAGCAGAGATTCTACAGGACAGAAAGGAGTGCCACGATACATTTAAAGTGATGAAAGGGAAAAACATACAACCAAAAATACTCTACCCAGCAAGGCTCTCGTTCAGATTCGACAGAGGAATCAAAAGCTTTACAGGCAAGAAAAAGCTACAAGAATTCAGCACCACCAAACCAGCTCTCCAAAAAATGCCAAAAGAATGCCTTTTCTATCGGAAAAGAAAAGGCCACAACTAGAAACAAGAAAATTACAAATGGGACAGCTCACTGGTAAAAGCAAACATAAAGGTAGGAAATCATCCACACATAAATCAAAAGTAGCAATTGTGAGGAGAATACAAGTGAAGGATATTGGAAATGCATTTGAAATTAAGAGACCAGGAACTTAATCGTGTGTGTGTGTGTGTGTGTGTGTGTGTGTGTGTAGACTACTATACCAAATCTTCATGGTAACCACAAACCAAAAATCTACAATAGAAAAAGCAATCCAAACACAACAGTAAAGGTAGTCATAAAAATCACAAGAGAGGAGAACAAAAGAGGAAGGGAAGAAAAAAGACCTATAAAAACAATCCCAGGGACTTCCCTGGTGGTGCAGTGGTTAGGAATCTGCCTGCCAGTGCAGGGGACACGGGTTCAATCCCTGGTCCGGGAAGATCCCACATGCCACAGAGGAACTAAGCCCGTGCACCACAACTACTGAGCCTGCGCTCTAGAGCCCGCAAACCACAACTACTGAGCCCGTGTGCCACAACTACTGAAGCCCGTGTGCCTACAGCCCGTGCTCCGCAACAAGAGAAGCCACCACAATGAGAAGCCCATGCACCGCAACAAGAGTAGCTCTCGCTTGCTGCAACTAGAGAAAGCTGGCACATAGCAACGAAGACCCAATGCAGCCAAAAAGAAATAATTAATTTAAAAAAATATTTAAACTCCATCTAAGAGTACACAGCTTAAAAAAAATCCCAAAACAATAACAAAACGGCAATAAGAACATACATATTAGTAATTACCTTAAATGTAAATGGATTAAACGCTCCAACCAAAAGACACACACTGGCTGAATGGACACAAAAACAAGACCCATATATATGCTGTCTACAAGAGACCCACTTCAGACATAGGGACACATACAGACTGAAAGTGAGGGGATGGGAAAAGATATTCCATGCAAATGGAAATCAAAAGAAAGCTGGAGTAGCGAGACTCAGACAAAACAGACTTTAAAATAAAGACTGTTGCAAGATTCAAAAAAGACCACTACATAATGATAAAGGGATCAATCCAAGAAAAAGATATGACAATTGTAAATATATATGCACCCAGCACAGGAGCACCTCAATAGATAAGGCAAATGCTAACAGCCAGAAAAGGAGAAATCGTGGGGGATTTTAACACCCCACTTATACCAATGGACAGATCATCCAAACAAAATCGATAAGGAAACACAGGCCTTAAATGACACATTAGACCAGATGGACTTAATTGTTATTTCTAGAGCATTCCACCTGAAAGCAGAATACACATTCTTCTCAAGTGCACACAGAACATTCTCCAGGATAGATCACATGATGGGACATAAAGCAAGTCTAGATAAATTTAAGAAAACTGAAATCATGTCAAGCATCTTTTCCAACCACAATGCTGTGATTAGAAATCAACCACAAGAAAAAAACTGTAAAAAACACAAACACCTGGAGGCTAAACAATATGCTACTAAACAACCAATGGATCACTGAAGAAATCAAAGAGGAAATCAAATTCCTAGAGACAAATGAAAACGAAAGCATGACGATCCAAAACCTATGGGACACAGGAAAAACAGTTCTAGGAGGGAAGTTTATAGCAATACAATCTTACCTCAGGAAATAAGAAAAATCTCAAATAAACAACCTAGCCTTACACCTAAAGCAACTAGAGAAAGAACAAACAAAACCCAAAGTTATCAGAAGGAAAGATATCATAAAGATCAGAACAGAAATAAATGAAATAGAGATGAAGAAAACAAAAGATCAATGAAACTAAAAACTGGTTCTTTGAAAAGATAAACAAAACTGATAAACCTTTAGCCAGACTCATCAAGAAAAAAAGGGAAAGGGCTCAAATCAATAAAATTAGAAATGAAAAAGGAGAAGTTAGAATGGACACCACAGAAATACAAAGGATCATAAGAAAAGACTACAAGCAACCATATGCCAATAAAATGGACAACCCAGAAGAAATGGATAAATTCTTTGCACAGTAAAATCAAGCAAAACTGAACCAGGAAGAAAAGGAAAATATGAATAGACCAATCACAAGCACTGAAATTAAAACTGTGGTTAAAAAACTCCCAACAAACAAAAGTCCAGGACAGGATGGCTTCACGGGCAAATTCTATCAAACACTTAGAGAAGAGTTAACACCTATCCTTCAGAAATATTTCAAAAAATTGCAGAGGAAGAAACACTCCCAAACCCATTCTATGAGGCCACCATCACCCTGATACCACAAGTAGACAAAGATACCACAAAAGAAAATTACAGGCCAGTATCACTGATGAACATAGACTCAAAAACCCTCAACAAAATACTAGCAAACTGAATCCAACAATATATTAAAAAGATCATACACCATCATCAAGTGGGATTTATCTTAGGATGCAAGGATTTTTCCATATCTGCAAATTAATTAGTGTGATACACCATATTAACAAATTGAAGAATAAAAACTATATGATCACCTCAATAGATGCAGAAAAAGCTTGAGAAAATCCAACACCCATTCATGATAACTACTCTCCAGAAAGTGGGCATAAAGGGAACATACTTCAACATAGTTAAGGCCATAAATGACAAACGTACAGCTAACATCATAGAGGATGTTAAAAAGTAAATGCTGAAAGCATTTCCTCTATGATCAGGAACAAGACAAGGATGTCCACCTTCGACACTGTTTCTGAACATAGTTTTGGAAGTTTTAGCCACGGCAATCAGAGAAGAAAAAGAAACAAAAGGAATTCAAATTGGAAAAGTAGTAAAACTGTCACTGTTTGCAGATGACATGATACTAAGGAAATCCTAAAGATGCTACCAGAAAACTACTAGAGCTCATCAATTAAACTGGTAAAGTTGCAGGATACAAAATTAATATACAGAAATCTCTTGCATTTCTATACACTAACAATGAAAGATCAGAGAGATATTAAGAAAACAATCCCATTTACCATCACACGAAAAAGAATAAAATACCTATGAAGAAACCTACCTAAGGAGGCAAAAGACCTGAACTCTGAAAACTATAAGACACTGATGAAAGAAATTGAAGATGACACAAACAGATGGAAAGATACACCATGTTCCTAGATTGGAAGAATCAGTATTGTCAAAATGACTGCACAGTTAAGTCCCCTACATCTGAATGAGTTCCATTCAGAGTGCATTCGTAAGTCCAATTTGTTCATAAGTCCAATTAAGTTAGCCTAGGTACCCAACTAACACGATTGGGAAACTATATAAGTACTATACTGTAATAGATTTATAATACTTTTCACACAAATAATACATAAAAAACAAACAAAAAATAAAAAATTTTTAATCTTACAGTACAGTGCCTTGAAAAGTACAGTAGTACCAGTTACATCTCCACTGCTTTTTCGCTTGCTTCTGGACATCCTGGGTTTGAAATAAAGATACTGTACCACTGTACTCTATACAGTACTGTACTGTAAAGTACACAAAAGCACAACCACTTGTAGAGGATGCACACATATGACAATGTATGCCAGACATGTGAACTAACTTAATGTGATTGGACATGTAAACGCATGTTTGCATCTTTGAAAGTTTACAACTTGAAGGTTCATATGTAGCGGACTTACTGTACTACCCAGAGTAATCTACAGATTCAATGCAATCCCTATCAAATTACCAATGGCAGTTTTTGCAGATCTAGAACCAAAAATCTTAAAATTTGTATTGAAACACAGAAGACCCCAAACAGCCAAAGCAATCTTAAGAAAAATGGAGCTGAAGGAATCATGCTCCCTGACTTCAGACTATACTATAAAGCTACAGTAATCAAAACAGTATGGTACTGGCACACTAACAGACACATAGATCAATGGAACAGCATAGAAAGCCCAGAAATAAACCCACACACCTATGGTCAGTTAATCTACGACAAAGGAGGAAAGACTATACAATGGAGAAAAGACAGTCTCTTCAATAGTGGTCCTGGGAAAACTGGACAGCTACATGTACAAGAATGAAATTTAGAACACTAACACCATACACAAAAATAAACTCAAAACGGATTAAAGACCTAAATGTGAGACCAGACACTATAAAACTCTTAGAGGAAAACAGGCAAAACAGTCTTTGATGTAAATCACAGCAATTTCTTTTTTGACCCACCTCCCAGAGTAATGAAAATCAAAACAAAATAAACAAATAGGACCTAATTAAACTTGAAAAGCTTTTTGCACAGCAAAGGAAACCACAAATGAGAAGACAACCATCAGAATGGGAGAAAATATTTGCAAACGAAGCAACCAACAAGGGCTTAATCTCTGAAATATACAAACAGCTTGTGCAGCTCAATATCCAAAAAACTGACAACCCAATCAAAAAATGGGCAGAAGATCTAAATAGACATTTCTCCAAAGAACACATACAGATGGCCAAAAAGCACATGAAAAGATCCTTGACATTGCTAATTATTAGAGAAATGTAAATCAAAACTACAACGAGGTATCACCTCACACAGCTCAGAATGGCCATCATCAAAAAATCCACAAACAATAAATGCTGGAGAGGGTGTGGAGAGAAGGGAACCCTCCTACACTGTTGGTGGGAATGTAAATTGGTACAGCCACTGTGGAGAACAGCATGCAGTTTCCTTAAAAAACTAAAACTGGGGGCTTCCCTGGTGGTGCAGTGGTTGAGAATCTGCCTGCTAATGCTGGGGACACGGGTTTGAGCCCTGGTCTGGGAGGATCCCACGTGCCGCGGAGCAACTAGGCCCGTGAGCCACAACTACTGAGCCTGTGCATCTGGAGCCTGTGCTCCACAACAGGAGAGGCCGCGACAGTGAGAGGTCCGTGCACTGCGATGAAGAGTGGCCCCCGCTTGCCACAACTAGAGAAAGCCCTCGCACAGAAACGAAGACCCAACACAGCAAAAATTAATTAATTAATTAATAAACTCCTACCCCCAACATCTTTAAAAAAAAAAGGTTGGGGACCGCTGTGTTATAAGACTCTCCTCTTTAAAAAAAAAAAAAAAAAAAACTAACTAAAAATGGAGCTACCATATGATCCAGCAATCCCACTCCTGGGTATACACCTGGACAAAACTATAATTCAAAAAGATACATGCACCCCTATGTTCACAGCAGCACTATTCACAATAGCCAAGACATGGAAACAACCTAAATGTCCACTGAAAGATGAATGGATAAAGATGTGGTACATATATACCATGGAATTCTACTCAGCCACAAAAAAGAACAAAATAATGCCATTTGCAGCAACATGGATGGACTTAGAGATTATCGTACTAAGTGAAGTAGGTCAGAGAAAGACAAATATCATATGATATCACTTATATGTGGAATCTAAAAAAAATGATGCAAATGAACTTATTTACAAAACAGAAATAGACTTACAGACTTAGAAAACAAACTTATGGTTACCTAAGGGGAAAGGTGGGGGGTGAGGGATAAATTAAGAGGTTAGGATTAACATATACATGCTACTGTATATAAAATAATCAACAAGGACCTACTGTATAACACAGGGAACTCTACTCAGTACTCTGTAACAACCTATATGGGAAAAGAATGTTAAAAAGGATATATGTATATGTGTGACTAAATCACTTTGCTGTACACCTGAAACTAATACAACACTGCAAATCAAATATACTGCAATTAAAACAACAAAACACACACAATAGGAACAATTACAGGGACAGCATACACAAATCCATATAGCCAAAAAGTTCTAACTACCTGTTTCTCCTCACCATTACCGCACCACAGTACACACACACACACACACACACACACACGCACACAGAAATAGGGTCCTCAGAACCACACATCTGAAACAACCACATGAGAACCTAGAGGGAAAGTAATTTGATTTTTTCTTTCTATATAAAATGAGTATGTCATGACCTATCTAGCCGACCTCAAAATTCTTTAGATATGGAATGATTCTTGAAACACTGTGTAAGATACAACATAGGAATTCATAATTTAATGCCTTTATTGAAAAATATGTGACAAAACTTAAATACATAAATTATATATTTATATAAATATATAACTCAGGTGCATTTTTAAGTGGATAGAAAATTGATTTAAATATTTATAAGAAGACAGATTTCTTAAGTTAGCTAAAGGACATTATACTTCATCACTATAACTTACCACAACAGACCTTGGCATTGCTGGCTTAAATACCGAACAGAATTCCAATAATCTTTTCTCATAATACTTGCAGAGCGTCATTTCTTCAGGAGGCTCAAGAAAGACTGGGTCATTTGGAAGAACCTTTGGGTCAGAAGTTACAACAAAAATTTAATTAGATAATCTTAATATTTTTTTCTCTTTCTAGATTAAGTTTATATCTCCAACCAAAGGGAAATATACCACACCTCATTTTCTCTTTATAGAATTGCTAATATTACACAAAATAGCTTTTAAGAAAACATTTAATAAACTAAAACTATACTGTAATTGCATAATTTCTCAGAATGTCGGCTGAATATTTGCTTCATTAATGTATAAGCAATCATGAGGAGTGTGTGCATACGTTCACAGATTTGATGTCACTATTTATAAATCAAAAAGAAGATACACATTGTCAATGGTTGGACAATATCCCTTTCTCAGTCAGTTATTAAGTCACACAGGTTGAGGTAAAAATCAACAAGTGCCTCAAGGATAATTTTGACCCTTAACACATTAACTCTTCTCCATCTTTATAAAATCTCTACAGAATACACTACACGGTTGATAAATACTACAATTTTACAACAAATATCTATTTGGTGCTGTTATTGGTTTAATTACGGACTACCGAAAAAGGTATGTTGAGTCCTAACCCCCAGTACTCAGAATGGGAGGAAATAAGGTCTCTGCAGATGTAATTAGTTAAGATGAGGTCCTACTGAAGTAGAATGGGCTCCTAATCCAATATGACTGGTAGCTTTATAAGAAGAACATGTGAAGAGACAGAAACACAGGGAGAACACTATGTAAAGATGGAGCTAGAGACCGGAGTTAGTTGCCACAAGCAAAGGAACACCTGGAGTTACCAGAAGCTGGAAGAGGAAAAGAAGCTGCACAGAGCACCACTCGGCCAACACCTTGATCTCAGACTTCTAGCCTCCAGAACTGTGAAACAATAAATTTCTGTTGTTTTAAGCCACCCAGTTTGTGGTAATTTTTTTATGGAGTTATTTTTCCTAGTTTCCTAGGAAATTAACACAGGTGCTAATTTTGAGACAGCATGGCACTGTGGTTTACAGAAGGAATGCTGAAACTAGATTCCATGGTTTCAAATCTTGGCTCTGCCACTTACCAGCAATATAGCCTGAAAGTTATTCAACCTCTCTGTAGTTTCCTAAGATGTAATGCAAGGATAATAATAGTATCTACCTCATGGGGTAGTTATGAGGATTATATGAGCTAACACTTGCTAAATACTTAGAATTTAGCACAATATGCACTACTTTGTGCAGCACAAAAATCAAGTGATATGAAACAGACGAGACTTCCAGGTAAAAGTAAAACAGGAAGGACGTGGTTGACAGACCACATAGTGCAAACCATCTGTGGTCAATTGGTTTGTGCTAACCGTCTCTCATGCCCCTGCCTCCACCCTGCCCCCATCCAGTCGATCCATTCCTTCCCATAAAGCTCTTTCTAGGACAGACTCTGATAAGGTTTATTTCCCATCTAAAATTTTTCAAAGGTTTCCCTATTCCTCCATCACAAAGTTCAAACTATTTACCTCCGCTTACAAGTTCCCTGCTTACCTTCTCCAACCTTTCATACACAAATACTCAGCTTCCGCCACACACAATCATGAGCATTCCGGGGACCAACCCTGAAACTTCTGGCCTCCTACTTTGCACCTGTGGCTCTGTCCACCGGGAAAGTCCTCTCCCCATCATCTCCACAACAGGCACTAAGAAAAGCCTCCCCCCACTACATTAGCATGCTACAAAGTCTTCTTCGCCATGTTACTGGTTATTTGTCTGCCACTCGATTACGGGGATGGATGGCCTTGTCCGTCTCCGTACCCACTGCACCTAGCAAGGTGCTCACTGTTTATTAAACAGATAAACGCACGCCGCGCACAGGAGGTGGGAGGGAGGTGCGCGGGAAGTCCCGGGGGAGAGGGACGGGCAAGAGTTTATAGAGCTCGAGGGAGAAGGGCGGCAGCCGGAGCCCTCACCTTCCCGTTCGCCACAGCTTTGCATTTGAATTTGCGGTTGGCGTCGGCCCGCAATCGCGCCAGCTGCTCCTCACTAGCAAAAGTCCAGTGCCGCTTCTGGCTACTGTTGTGGTACATGGTGAAGTCGGAGGCAAGGCCCAGGGAGTCTGCAGAGAAGACCGCCAACGGCACAAAACCGGAACGTAAAGCGGCTAAACCACCACCAGGATCCCGCGGAAGCCCAAGGATTCAGGCCGGTCGGCGCGGGCGCGACGTCAAGGTCACGTGGTAATTCCGTCCGCAATCGCGTTTCCGGAGCGGATTAGGAGAAAGTCTCGCGGGGTCTCTGACCACGGCCCGCGAATCAAATGGGCGTAGCCAACCGACACGCTCCTCCTTTTTTGTGAGCCTCGGCCCTAGCTCCGCCCCTTTCCGACAAGATTTAAAGGAGACACGACAGACAGGGCTATCCAAAAGGGAAGTACATTGAGGGCATGTGGAGGCTAACCTAAACAATCCACAAGAGATAATCAGAAGTTAGGAAAGCACTCTGGAGGAGGTCAACTTTTAAATAGGATGTTCAGAGGAGGCCCCAGCGAGAAGGTGACATTTGAGCAAAGACTTGAAACAGTTGAGGGAGTAGGGCTACGTAATCATGTGGGGATGATCTTGGGGCAGATGAAACAGCCAAGATCCTAAGGCAGAAGCATTCCTGGCTCTTTTAAGGAAGAGTGTGTCTGGAGCGCTACCTAAATTCTTGACCTGAGAGAGACTGAAACATGGTAGGAAAACTAGAAACAGTGCATGTGTATCGTTCTTTATCGTTCTGACACTGTGTCCCTGTCTATCCTTTTTCTGTGCCTTTTTCCTTCTGCTTCTGTTGATAACTAGCCAATCCTTCTCCCCCTATTTCCATCTCTGAAGCCACTATATATAGTAGTTTTAGGGTTTTCTTGAGATTCCCATCTTTATTATTGACCCCCAAGGGAGCCTTACACCTTACAATAAGCTATTATTAACACTTCAGAGATTTTTTTTAAACTATTAGTGCTTTCAAAATTGCATCTGAGATACAAAGTTTACATTGATTACAAAAGCCTTTACTGGTTTTGAAATTTGTCTCATTTAGCCATACCTATGCATCATACGTGGGGTTAGAAAGGTGGATTTACCCACATCAAATTGTTTTTCTAAAAACAAACAAAAAAGGAGATAAAGATGATGATACAGAGAGTTGAAAAGGTCACACAGGACAAAGGGGGCAGAATATTTCCAACTTTGCTTTCAATGAAAATATTTTTAAAGGCTTAAGAAAGAGAGCACTTATTCTTCTTTTTTGTTTAATTTGGGTGGGTGCAGTTGAGGGTAGACTTTGCCAGAGTTATTTGAATTCCTTCTCAAACTTATACCATTTGTAGTTAATAACTTTGGAGATCCAGACACTCCTTAAACATATGTCAGTGATTTAGTCTAGTAAATTGGCTGAGAAAAAGAGAAAGAAGGAGAAAATGTGATGATGTTAAGGAAGGACATGGCAAGTTATGAGTCCAGTGGATTGTGAGAACCCTAAGATTGTATAATTGGAAAGAATAATTTAAAAGGAAAAACAGAAAGACAGGAACAGAAGTGATTTAGATAAATAAATGTATGTATAAAATCTTAGAACCATGACAGTTACGTATACCCTGTCAATTCTTTTTATTTTGTTTTTCTGAAAGTCATTTGACAACTCCTTTAGTTTCATGTAAAGGGAAATAAAAATGGGCATTTGAGAGATGGCAGAATATGATTTCCACAGGCATAAGAGTAAAATTGCTGAGTGTCATAGTTCATTTAGGAAGACAAATATGAAAACCTGGTGTTCCTGGTATAGCTATTTTTTTTAAGCCTTTAACAAATCTTAGTCTATGAAAATAAGCACTGACCATATCTGGGGAAATGTAGAAGAAATTGTAGCTGAATTAACCATCTACAGAATAAAGTTGTTGCTGATGTCCTGACATTAAGGCTCATACATGATTTCTTCTTCTTAAAGTGAGCAAGCTGGATGCTGCATTTTCAGTCTGCCTGAGTGACCTTCCCTTGTTCAGCCTATTGAGCATAAGTTTACTTTTTGTGCTATTTCTACAGTGGAAAGCAGACTGTGGACTTAGAATATGGTGCCTTACTTATCTCCATTTCTTTCCAACTAAAAAGCAGCAAGTGTTTCTCTCTACTCTATTTTATTTATGGAAAAGTTCAAACATAAAGAATAGAGAGAAATGTATTTCAACAATATCAATTCATGGCCAATTCCTACCTAACCCCCGCCTCCATCCCCATTACTTTTTTTTTTTCTTCCAGTTTTGTTCAGAGATAATTGACACAAGCACTGTAAAAGTTTAAGGCGTACAGCATAATGATTTGACTTACATACATCATGAAATGATTATCACAATAAGGTAGTGAACATCCATCATATCATGTAGATACAAAATTAAAGAAACAGAAAAACATTTTGTGTGTGTGATATGAACTCTCAGGATTTACTCTCAACAACTTTCATATGTAACATACAGCAGTGTTCATTATATTTATCATGTTGATAAATGTATATTTATCATCCCAAGCACTTAGTTGTCTGGAATTTTGTACCTTTTGACTACCTTCATCTTTCATCCCCATTACCTTTATTATTTTTTTATACAGCAGATTCATATTAGTTATCCATTTTATACATGTTAGTGTATACATGTCAATCCCAAACTCCCAATTCATCCCACCACCACCACCACCCCGCACTGCCTGCCCCACCTTGTGTCGATACGTTTGTTCTCTGCATCTGTGTCTCAATTTCTGCCTCGCAAACCAGTTCATCTGTACCATGTTTCTAGGTTCCACATATATGCGTTAATATACGATACTCGTTTTTCTCTTTCTGACTTACTTCACTCTGTATGACAGTCTCTAGATTCATCCACGTCTCTACAAATGACCCAATTTCATTCCTTTTTATGGCTGAGTAATATTCCATTGTATATATGTACCACATCTTCTTTATCCATTTGTCTGTCGATGGGCATTTAGGTTGTTTCCATGACCTGGCTATTGTAGACAGTGCTGCAATGAACATTGGGGTGCATGTGTCTTTTTGAATTATGGTTTTCTCTGGGTATATGCCCAGTAGTGGGATTGCTGGGTCATATGGTAATTCTTTTTTTAGTTTCTTAGGAAACCTCCATACAGTTCTCCATAGTGGCTGTGTCAGTTTACATTCCCACCAACAGTGCAAGAGGGTTCCCTTTTCTCCACACCCTCTCCAGCATTTGTTGTTTGTAGATTTTCTGATGATGCCCCTTCTAACTGGTGTGAGGTGATACCTCATTGTAGTTTTGATTTGCATTTCTCTAATAATTAGTGATGTTGAGCAGCTTTTCATGTGCTTCTTGGCCATCTGTATGTCTTCTTTGGAGAAATGTCTATTTAGGTCTTCTGCCCATTTTTGGATTGGGTTGTTTGTTTTTTTACTATTGAGCTGGATGAGCTCAATAGTATCTTGGAGTTTAATCATTTATCCATTGATTCATTTGCAAATATTTTCTCCCATTCTGAGGGTTGTCTTTTCATCTTGTTTGTAGTTTCCTTTGCTGTGCAAAAGCTTTTAAGTTTCAGTAGGCCCCATTTGTTTATTTTTGTTTTTATGTCCATTACTCTAGGAGGTGGGTAAAAAAAGATCTTGCTATGATTTATGTCAAATAGTGTTCTTCCTATATTTTCCTCTAAGAGTTTTATAGTGTCCAGTCTTACATTTAGGTCTCTGATCCATTTTGAGTTTATTTTTCTGTATGGTGTTTGGGAGAGGTCTACTTTTATTCTTTTACATGTAGCTGTCCAGTTTTCCCAGCACCACTTACTGAAGAGACTGTCTTTTCTCCATTGTATATCCTTGCCTCCTCTGTCATAGATTAGTTGACCATAGGTGCATGGGTTATCTCTGGGCTTTCTACGTTCTTCCATTGATCTAAGTTTCTGTTTTTGTGCCAGTACCATATTATCTTGATTACTGTAGCTTTGTAGTATAGTCTGAAGTCAGGGAGTCTGATTCCTCCAGCTCTGTTTTTTCCCCTCAAGACCGTTTTGGCTATTTGGGGTCTTTTGTGTCTCCATACAAATTTTAAGATTTTTTTTGTTTTAGTTCTGTAAAATATGCCATTGGTAATTTGATAGGGATTGTGTTGAATCTGTAGATTGCTTTGGGTAGGACAGTCATTTTCACAATGTTGATTCTTCCAATCCAAGAACATGATATATCTGAGATCTGTTTGTATCATCTTTAATTTCTTTCATCACTGTCTTATAGTTTTCTGCATACAGGTCTTCTGTCTCCCTATGTAGGTTTATTCCTAGGTATTTTATTCTTTTTTGTTGCAATGGTAAATGTGAGTGTTTCCTTAATTTCTCTTTCAGATTTTTCATCATTAGTGTATAGGAATGCAAGACATTTCTGTGCATTAATTTTGTATCCTGCAACCTCCCAAATTCATTGATTAGCTCTAGTAGTTTTCTGTTGGCATCTTTAGGATTCTGTATGTATAGTATCATGTCACCTGCAAACAGTGACAGTTTTACTTCTTCTTTTCCAATTTGTATTCCTTTTATTTCTTTTTCTTCTCTGATTGCCATGGTTAGGACTTCCAAAACTATGTTGAATAATAGTGGTGAAAGTGGACATCCCTATCTTGTTCCTGATCTTAGAGGAAATGCTTTCAGTTTTTCACCATTGAGAATGATGTTTGCTGTGGGTTTGTCATATATGGCCTTTATCATGTTGAGGTAGGTTCCCTCTATGCCCACTTTCTGGAAAGTTTTTCTCATAAATTGGTGTTGAATTTTGTCAAAAGCTATTTCTGCATCTATTGAGATGATCATATGACTTTTATTCTTCAATTTGTTAATATGGTGTATCACACTGATTGATTTGCATATATTGAAGAAGGCTTGCATCCCTGGGATAAATCCCACTTGATCATGGTGTATGATCCTTTTTATATGTTGTTGGATTCTGTTTGCTAGTATTTTGTTGAGGATTTTTGCATCTATATTCATCAGTGATATTGGTCTGTAATTTTGTTTTTTTGTAGTATCTTTGTCTGGTTTTGGTATCAGGGTGATGGTGACCTCGTAGAATGAGTTTGGGAGTGTTCCTCCCTCTGCTATATTTTGGAAGAGTTTGAGAAGGATGGGTGTTAGCTCTTCTCTAAATGTTTGATAGAATTCACCTGTGAAGCCATCTGGTCCTGGACTTTTGTTTGTTGGAAGATTTTTAATCACAGTTTCAATTTCATTACTTCTGATTTGTCTGTTCATATTTCCTATTTCTTCCTGGTTCAGTCTTAGAAGTTTATACCTTTCTAAGAATTTGTCCATTTCTTCCCGGTTGTCCATTTTATTGGCATACAGTTGCTTGTGGTAGTCTCTTAGGATGCTTTGTATTTCTGCGGTGTCTGCTGTAACTTCTCCTTTTTCATTTCTACTTTTATTGATTAGAGCCCTCTCCCTCTTTTTCTTGATGAGTTTGGCTAATGGTTTATGCATTTTGTTTATCTTCTCAAAGGACCAGCTTTTAGTTTTATTGATCTTTGCTATTGTTTTCTTTGTTTCTATTTCATTTATTTCTGCTCTGATCTTTATGATTTCTTTCCTTCTGCTAACTTTGGGTTTTGTTTTTTCTTCTTTCTCCAGTTCCTTCAGGTTTAAGGTTAGATTGTTTATTTGAGATTTTTCTTATTTCTTGAGGTAGGCTTGTATAGCTATAAACTTCCCTCTTAGAACTGGTTTTGCTGCATCCCATAGGTTTTGGATCGTCGTGTTTTCATTGTCATTTGTCTCTAGGTATTTTTTGATTTCCTCTTTGATTTCTTCAGTGATCTCTTGGTTATTTAGTAACGTATTGTTTATCCTCCATGTGTTTGTGTTTTTTATGTTTTTTTCCCTGTAATTGATTTCTAATCTCATAGTGTGGTCAGAAAAGATGCTTGATATGATTTCAATTTTCTTAAATTTACTAAGGCTTGATTTGTGACCCAAGGTGTGATCTATCCTGGAGAATGTTCCGTGTGAACTTGAGGAGAAAGTATAATCTGCTGTTTTTGACAGGAATGTCCTATAAATATCAATTAAATGTATCTGGTCTACTGTGTCATTTAAAGCTTGTGTTTCCTTATTTATTTTCATTTTGGATGATCTGTCCATTGGTGTAAGTGAGGTGTTAAAGTCCCCCACTATTATTGTGTTACTGTCAATTTCCTCTTTCATAGCTGTTAGCAGTTGCCTTATGTATTGAAGTGCTCCTATGTTGGGAGCATATATGTTTTTTTTTTGTTTTTTTTTGTTTTTTTTTGCGGTATGCGGGCCTCTCACTGTTGTGGCCTCTCCCGTTGCGGAGCACAGGCTCTGGACGCGCAGGCTGAGTGACCATGGCTCACGGGCCCAGCCGCTCCGCGGCATGTGGGATCTTCCCAAACCGGGGCACGAACCCGTGTCCCCTGCATCGGCAGGCGGACTCTCAACCACTGCGCCACCAGGGAAGCCCAGCATATATGTTTATAATTGTTATATCTCCTTCTTGGATTGATCCCTTGATCATTATGTAGTGTCCTTCCTTGTCTCTTGTAACATTCTTTATTTTAAAATCTATTTTATCTGATATGAGTATTGTTACTCCAGCTTTCTTTTGATTTCCATTTGCATGGAATATCTTTTCCCATCCCCTCACTTTCAGTCTGTATGTGTCCCTAGGTCTGAGGTGGGTCTCTTGTAGACAGCATATATATAGGTCTTGTTTCTGTATCCATTCAGTAAGCCTGTGTCTTTTCATTGGAGCATTTAATCAATTCACCTTTAAGGTAATTATTGATATGTATGTTCCTATTACCATTTTCTTAATTGTTTTGGGTTTGTTTTTCTAGCTCCTTTTCTTCTCTTGTGTTTCCCACTTAGAGAAGTTCCTTTAGCATTTGTTGTAGAGCTGGTTTGGTGGTGCTGAATTCTCTTAGCTTTTGCTTGTCTGTAAAGCTTTTGATTTCTCCATGGAATCTGAATGAGATCCTTGCTGGGTAGAGTAATCTTGGCTGTAGGTGATTCCCTTTCATCACTTTAAATATGTCATACCACTCCCTTCTGTCTTGTAGAGTTTCTGCTGAGAAATCAGCTGTTAACCTTATGGGAGTTCCCTTATATGTTATTTTTTCCTTGCTGCTTTCAATAAGTTTTCTTTTTCTTAATTTTTGCCAATTTGATCTCTATGTGTCTCAGCGTGTTTCTCCTTGGGTTTATCCTGTATGGGACTCTTTGCGCTTCATGGACTTGGGTGGCTATTTCCTTCCCATGTTAGGGAAGTTTTCAACTATAATCTCTTCGAATATTTTCTTGGGTTGTTTCTCTCTCTCTTCTCCTTTTGGGACCCCTATAATGTGAATGCCGTTATGTTTAAGAGACCCAGAGATCTCTAAGGCTGTCTTCATGTTTTTTCATTCTTTTTTCTTTATTCTGTTCTGCAGCAGTGAATTCCACCATTCTGTCTTCCAGGTCACCTATCCATTCTTCTGCCTCAGTTTTTCTGTTATTGATTCCTTCCAGTGTATTTTTCATTTCAGTTATTGTATTGTTCATCTCTGTTTGTTTGTTCTTTAATTCTTCTAGATCTTTGTTAAACATTTCTTGCATCTTCTCGATCTTTGCCTCCATTCTTTTTCCGAGGTCCTGGATCATCTTCAGTATCATTATTCTGAATTCTTTTTCTGGAAGGTTGTCTATATCCACTTCATTTAGTTGTTTTTCTGGGGTTTTATCTTCTTCCTTCATCTGGTACATAGCCCTCTGCCTTTTCATCTTGTCTATCTTTCTGTGAATATGGTTTTTTTTCCACAGGCTGCAGGATTGTAGTTCTTCTTGCTTCTGCTGTGTGCCATCTGGTGGATGAGGCTATCTAAGAGGCTTGAGCAAGTTTCCTGATGGGGCATCCCCATTACCTTTAAATCACAATTTCCCTGCTACTAGAATGAGGTATTTCAAACAAAGAAACAAAACAAAATGAAACAAAAACCCAAACAGACAGTATCTAAACTTCCTAGAAGAGTAATGGAAATATTCAAAACTTGAAAACAAAGGTGTAGTATTTCATTAGGCACTACCCTGAAGTGAATGTTAACAGGAAAGATTACAGTGACTTGTTTACATAAACACAATCTCTTTCATTGTGCTGCAGTTATTAAATTGGAAAGGCTCTATACTTACCCACATGCTTTGCCAAAGTTTCCCACGAGAGTATTAGGAATTCCTCTCTTGCTTTAGGACAATCTTCTCTCTTCTTCAGGCTCTGCCCCAGTGATCTTAATGTTTTAGGAAAAATAAAGAACATCAGACTGCCTGATCTTAGGAGTAAAGGAAGAGAAGGGCAATTAGGAGGGTGAGCGAGTGACCAATAAATATGTGTGGGACTGGGAATAATTTTGCAGTCTAATAAAACAAATGATTAAGTTCCCTGATTAATTTATAGTTCTTATTTCTCAAACACATTAGTATACTCATATCCTCATAGTTTTAGTTTTCAGGGCCACAAAGACAAAAAGGGGTGGTAGTGGGAGATGGGAATAAACCACATCTATGCTCACAAAAACATACAATGTCTTTCTTACTTTAAGATCTGACATGAAACTACTCCTTCAGCTACTGACACAGGTTTCTCACATTCTAAATATAGCATTGCAACGATATTCAAAAACAATTAAGCCCCTTGCAGTTCTATTTGATTTATACAATTAGCATTGGCTCTAATATCCTTTCCTAGTTTTTTTTAACCAGTTGTCAGGTTACAACTAGGAGAAGAAAAGGAGTTGCCTGCAGTAAATACCTAGTTTCTCCAAAACAGAGTACTACTAAAGGAAAAGAAGTAAAAAAAAGAAGAAATAGCATTTAAAAAATATCCTTGATCTAAATTTAACCCCCCAAAATTGAAACATTTTTTCTTTTATTTTTTAGGACTATTGAAAATTAAGGTGTAAAGACAACATATTGAGCAGCAAATTCTATAAATCCATGTTCAATTCAAAATGTCTTACTAAATCACCACTATACTGAAGACCTGGTACTAATTGTTAGGTGGTGGTGATGATGGCAATGAGGACATGAAAATGGCTATTTCGCAGTCCTACCTCAGGGTCCTTAAAGTGTAGTGGCACGATTATGACATAGACAAATACAGCCCCTTCTCAATGATAGTAACCTTGAGTAGGGCCCAGTAGGGAGCTGGGTAATAATATTTCTTATCCCTGAGTACTGATACCTGGTACTAGTGTAGATAAGACCCTTTAGGTGGCTTGAAACCAATGGAAGACCCAGGGTTCATTCAGCCCCAACTAGCCATGGTTTAGTCCAAAGGCTCAGTGTCTCTTCTGCTAGCCAGGGGTATGTGGTAAACATGAAGGTAATTCCTGTGGGGTCTTTTTAAAGTCACTGTTAAAACAACAAACAAATGAATAAACAGAGTTGGCCTTAGTTCTGTTACAACCATGACTGGGAGTGATTTGTTACCACCTTATCCCTTTTTTTATACCAATTCATCAAGAGTGAATAGAACTATATTATATAAAGTACCATATGGTCATTTCCAACACAGTTTTACAGCAATTTAACCAGGTGGAAAGATCTCATTTGTGATTCAGTAGATCTAGTGTTTCAGAGCTCAGGTTCTGAAATCAGAATTCTAGCTTTACTGCTTGCTACTGAGTATTCTTGGGAGAGCTACTTCAATCTATTTTACCCTGAGTTTCATCCTTTGAATGGTGAAGAAAGTAGTGTAGCTACCTGATAAGGTGGTTTTGAGGAGTAAATTAGTTACTGCATGTGAAGATTATAGCAGTGTGACTGGCCTCTGCAAATTGTTCAATAAATGTCAGTTATTACTTAACTGACACATGGAATAGGTTAGTTGGGGGATATAACATTTGTATGAACTTGTATTTGTTATTGATACTGAGGGAGGGCATGCTGTAGGTGGATGGGATGTGACTGGGCAAAGTAGAGGAACACAAAGTACAAGGTGTATCCAGAGACTAGAAAAAGAGCATAGCTTGGTTGGCTGGACAAGAAGGTGAATTAACTGAGATATGAATTTGTAAGAAGATTAGCAGAGGGTCTTGAATATCAAGTTGAGTAATCTGTATGTAAAAGAGTCAAAAATTTTTGAGTGGGAGAATAAAATTATCAGAGTTGCATAACTTTAATCTGGAAATTATTTGTGATTGTTTTCATAATGAGGACTTTATACGGTCTAAATTAAAATATATTAAAACACAACAAGGGGTCAATTCTAATAGTGAGGCTCAAATGTCTACTCTTGAGTAGCTACACCAGATTTAAGATTATGAGGGTAAATTCCTCACCATGTTCCCAGATGGACAGATAGTATAGCGTGTATATCATATGTATCATATAACATGTTATTTGAGATGTAATACATTTATATATTACATTTTTCTGTGTAATTCTGGAGCAGGGCCTGGGAACCTGTGTTTTTAAAAATTTGAGGTTTTTCTGACGATTATCATTAGGTTTGGAAGTTTTTGCAAATGTAAAATTTATAGGACTTGGCAAAGGTCTTATAGGCTGGATGGGGTGGTGGGATGAAAGAGAAGCAGCAACTCTATAAAGTAGTGACTTTCAAATATGAATGAGCATAACAATCATCTGGGAGCCTGTTAAAATGCAAACCAGAGATTCCCACTCAATAGGTCTGGAGTAGAAACCCAGGAATCTGGATTCTTATCAATAGTTGTCTTGAGTTTGGCAGTTTTCAAACTTTAATGTTCAACATACCCACTTGGAGAACTTTTAAAACGTAGACTGCTGGGCCCCGTCCTTCCTCCCACCCCACCCCTCCTGTCTGCCCCCACCCCACCTCCCTGTCTTGGGCAGGCCCAAGAATTAGCATTTCTAGCTAGTTCCCAGCTTATGCTGGGAACTTGGATAAGCTTCAAGAACTACCATTCCAGTTACTTCAATGTGATTGATTTTTAAAGCCCAAGTAATAGGGAGAATGAGAGTGATCTTATCATGGAGAGTCTTTACCTTTTCTGTTAGGTTGATTGAAGGAAACCATATTTATATTCCAGGTTGCCTTTGTGAGAGAAAAAAATGGAAGATGCTTAAATACCCATTCAAAAAAATTAATAACCACATTCCTACTAGCTTAAAAAAAAAGGTGAAGAAAACTATTATTCTCCTATTATTGGATTAAATATCCCTGGCTATAGAGTAATAAAAATTATCCTTTGGCTATAGACTAGTAAACACCTCTATAGTTATTATTATTCTATTGTTGTAGAATCTCAAATTTAGACAATAAAAATAATTGAAGGGCTAACTTGTTTTCGGGATCTCTACTATGTTCAGTGTTCTAAGACATAGTTGGCAAACTATGGCTCACAGACCAAATCCATCCAATGTCTGTTTTTGTATGCCCTGCACACTCAGAATGGTTTTTAAATTTTTAAATGGTTGAAAAAAATCAAAAGAAAAATAGTATTTCACGACACATGAAAATTATATGAAATTCAAATTTTGGTGTCCATAACTGTATTAATCAGGGCTCTCCAGAGAAACAGAACCAATAGAATATATATATATATATATATATATATATATATATATATATATATATATATACACACCTATATATTATAATAGGATATAATAATATAATATACATTTATTATAAGGAATTGACTCAGGTAATTATGGAGGCTGAGAAGTTCCATGATCAGGTGTCTGGAAACTGGAGACCCAGTAGAAACAATGCTGTAAGTTGCAGTGTGAATACAGGAGAAGATCAACACCCCAGGCTCTAAGCAGTCAGGCAGAGAGAACAAATTCATCCTTACCTCTCCTTTTGTTCCATTCAGGCCTCCAACAGATTGGAAAAGCCCACTTACATTGAGGAGGGCAATCTGCTTCACTCAGTCTACAAATTCAAATGTTATCTTATCCAGAAACATTCTCACAGACACACCCAGAACAGTGTTTAACCAAATACCTGGGTATCCCCTGTCCTAGTCAAGTTGATACATGAAATTAACTATCACAATAATAAAGTTTTATTGGAACGCATCCATGCTTTTTCATTTACATGGTGTCATCTGTGCTGCTTTCATGCTAAGTAGCAGAGCAGCCTGCAAAGCCAAAAATATTTATTATCTGACTCTTTACAGAAAAGAGTTTACTGATGATATTCTGAGAGAGTGCTTTAAAATGTTTAATGTCAGTACAAATCACCTAGCATTCTTGCTAAAATGCAAAATTGGATTCAAGAGGCCAAGACCAAGATTCTCTATTTCTAACATGCTCCTGGGTGAGGCCGATGCTGCTTCCCTGCAAAGTCTATCCTAGTTCTCAGTTTTTGCTCTTGTCAGTGTCCCTGACTACAATGCCCCAAACTCCTTCTGCCTATACAAATTTCTTTTAGGTCCATCTAACTTAAACCCTGTTACTTCTATGACTTCTCCTAACCATTCCAGCTGACTGTGATCTCTCCTTCCTCATTGCACTTAGTTTACTTCACTCTTTTGGCTTTTTTATGTAATCCGTTTGTTTTGACTCCTGGAAGTGTGACTCTCTTACCTCCCCTCAAAGACTTAAACTCTCTTGAAGTAGGGATCCTGTTTTTAGACATCTGTCACCTGTGATGCTCATAGAGTACCTTACATCTGACAGATATTCTAAAAATATTTATTGACTTAATTACTGTCTCACATCTAGAAAAGACATTTTTTGTTAACAGGATGTCATCACAGTGAGGCAATATTCTTATCCATTCATGTTTTTAGAACTAATTTATTTTTTTCTTTGATAGATTTCGATACATTTCAGTGGTAAGGATCATGTTTCTTCCAAAACAGAGACAATTTTGAAGTAAAGTATACATCTTTGAATTGATATATTAAACCAGGTTATAAAACTGAAATTTTAAACTTGGTTCAAACCTTGAGATGAAAAGTACAACTTAATTATGAACTGAAAAACTGCTTACTGAGCAAATTGTCTGGAGCCTAGAGAATTAGAAATGCAATGTTAATTTCACTAGTTTAATAATCTCATTTTCAGAATTTGCTTGAAGAGTTATTGATAAATGACAATAGCCAATCATGTATGAAAGTTTACAGACTATGAAGATGTTTTATTTTGCCATTAAGAATCACACATTTCAAGCTTTTAAAGGGAATTATGTGAGTAGTTAAATAAGATGAGAAACTTCCGCAGTCATAAAAATTAATCAATTTATTTTGCTCTTTTTCTAATCACTTTAAAATTTCTACCTGAATTATTTCAGTATGTCCCAAGAATAAGAGTGGTATGATTATGAAGCTACTTTCAAGGAATCCTATCAAGATAAAAAGCAATTATAAATGTTTAGCATTTCAAGTCTTCAACACTCTTTACAAATCTTTTTCCCAAAAACAAATGTGATAATTTCACAATTCAATAGATTTTTAGACTTAATAAATACAAATAAATACCTTTTTCATAAAGGTTGTGCCCAAGGAAAAATTCTAAAGCAATTTCACATGTAAAGCATTATATCATATTTGAATGAAGTACTTGAGTTCTAAATCTTTTCAGGTGCCTATACATATTTTTCTTCTAGTCAACACATTATTTTTGGCTTTTTAACTTATTTCTACTAATTTTCTCATGTTATAGCGAGCAGCATCTGAAGGAAAAAAGCAATCAGCTGATTTGATACATCACAGTTCATCCACATGGTGGAGCTATGTGGCTAGATCCTGGAGACACCAGTTTTATTATACTCACCGTTTTGAAATAAGTCATGGTAAATCCAACCAACCAAATTTTTTGTTCCTGCATACAGTTTTCTCTGGTACTATTAATTTAGTTCCTTTTTATCTCTTACTTAGCATAGGGCAGTCTTGTTCCATCCCACTCTCCTGTAGCAGTGGTTCTCCAACTTTGGCTGCACATTAGAATCACCTGGGCTGTTTTTAAAAGCCCTTCTCTTTGGGACCCTACCTGAGACTAATTGAACAGGAATCTTTGCAGGGTGAGGTTTTGCATAGGCAACTTTCAAGGTTCCACAAGTGATTCAATCTTGAAATCAAGATTGTAAACCAGTGCTCCAAACTACTACTATAAATATCTTTCTAAATTATAAATTTAATCACATCATTCCTCATTAAAATCATTCACTGGCTCCTCAACAACTTTAGGATAAAATCAACTTCCTTAACAAGGCAAACAAGCCCCATCAAAGACTGACCATTGCCTTTCTAAGTGTCATCACCGTCTCCCACCTTCCAACACACAAAGACGTAGCTTGCAGAATTACTTGCAGGCCTCTACAATCACCAGGTTTTTCACTCCTTGAGGCTTGGGCTCATATCCCTAGCAACTAATACAGTAAGCACTAATTAATATTCATTGAATGACTAAATGAATACTGTAAAATGGCTTCATCTTACTTAAGACAGGGATGTTTATTTCTGTCAAACAGCTCCCAAGTGTTTGCTTATTTTTCGTTGCTTGGGCTCCAGAATGTGGCATTGGATTAACCAACAAATGTTAAGTATATTCTAAAGTGGACACTGTGTTCTGCCAACTTATTTGATCCAAAGGGAACATTTGAAAGCTTTCCTAGGAATAGCTGCTTCTACATTGTACTTCTTTTCCATCTAAATTTTTCAACTCTAACATTTGTGTTTAAGTCAACAGCAAAATGGACTGCTTGCCTGTGAGTGATGATGCTTTTCAGTTATTCTTTTTAAATTAGTGGATCCTTGGACTCACGGCTAGTCATTTAGAATCTTTGGTCTTATGATAGTTCTCACCCCAGAAGTGCCAAGAACCTAACTGAACTAGAGTTTCAAGGTTGGATGTTCTTGAAGAGAAGAGGTGTGGTTTGGGGGAAGACCACCTTATCTACTGGGCATGGTAGGGCACAGTGCCTGGTGGCCACAATGCTTTTAGTGGTCCATGAACACGTTTTAATGTCTTTTAAATCAGAATTTCAGGTCAAAGAAAATGTTTTAATGTGAGATAGTAATATACTCATCTTTATGCCAGCAGAATGATAAAATACAATACAATACATTCTGGGGCCCCAGAATGTCATGTAGCCCTGATTTCAGGGAAACTAGAGAAGGGGTCTCCAGCCCTCAACTGTCTCCCCATTCGTGCCTGCCAGCTGACATAAATGCTTATAGTGGCTACCAGGGAATCTTGGCCTCTTTCAAGCCATCAATATCTATCCCAATACAATTTTGTTTTGGGGGGGAGAGGTGGAGGTCACTGCTGGCACTCATTATGCCAGACAACTATAAAATGTCCCTCTAGTCATTCCCTTGACCTGAATTTTTACTATGGCATATACCTTTCTTTTGGATAAAAGTGAGGCATTTGGCATGTAGAAACCACTTTTTTTTGAACTGACACATCTCAATGTTACTCTGATAAAAAGGTGCCAATACTAGCAATAGGTGCAAACAGTCATAAAAAAATACAGTCCTGTCATGTTTACTCAGCCTTCAAAAGCAGTCTTCTAAAATGGCCTCTAGTGAAAGAGGTTGCCAAACTTTTCAAGTTTATGAAAATGTTTTTGAAAGTGTTCATCATTGCAAAGAGCTCATGTTTAGCTGAGCACCTTTGATATCAGAATCTGTGATTAGAATATGGATGCTTTTGTGTGCAATCCCAAACAAGTGGTTTTGCTTTTCTAATGTAAATTCAAATATGCTGTTGAATCAATTAACTAGTGTGTCTGTGACATTGGATAGGCTTAATATAGTTTTTTATTAAAGATAAATAATAAAACTCTACTGCCTTTATTGGCCTTATCAGGCAATCCCTCTTTGGTAATAGGAATATTTTAGGGTTCATGATCCTTGATAACTACAATGTGTTTAGAATATATTTCTTGGCTATATAGAGCATTATTATTATTTTTAACCTCCTGTATCATGCTCAAAAATATGAGGAGGCTCTTAGCTATTTACGTTCGGACTTCCCAGATGGCATTCAAGTTACATACTTGAGGAACAGTTGAACTTCTTTCTTTGCAAAAACTAAACCAACGATATTGGTAAGATTAGGTCATAATTTTAAAGTAAAGATAGATCTAATCTATTGTTGTAAATATTTGTTTGCTTGGTTTGCCCAGCATCTTTCTCTTCTGGGATTTAAACTTGCCATTCAGCAAAGGTTGCAAATTATAGTACACTGTGCCAAGGAGTGAGCACCTGATAGATATTGTGCCAACCAGACTCCTTCCTAGTAATTTAAAATAAGTTAGAGAGATAGGCCATTTTATCTCAAGTGGTGAAGACATGAGGATATGAATCCAGGAGTTGCCAGTGGTGGTCATTCGGCATGGACTGTGAATGCCAAGCAGAGGAAATAAAAGACAAGAATGAACCAGAGAAAAGAAGGCAAGAAACTGAGTCCTGAGGACGACATTCACATCTCTCCTTCCAATACCTGATGTCTTTGAAAACCTTGGTTTTTGCAGTTCCTGGTCCATTGTTCCAATCTATGAGCGAATCCAATGTCCTCCAAATACATCCACAAGATACACCCCTCTTCGTTAACACCCTCCTTACCCTAAGCTTTAATCTACCCATATCTTTCAGTAGAATATTTAAAAATATTAACTAAGGATGAAACATCAGACATGTTAACTGGTTGAAAAAAATTGAGGATAATAAGATTTTAGGATTAAATGAAATAATATATATCAAACATTTGATCAGTAGCTGAAATATAATTCAATAAAATGTGAGTTATTATTTTTAAATTATTACTTTCCTGGTTACTTACAAATTTTGAGAACTATAATAATTAATCATATGATTATATTATTTTGGAACTCTTAGTTCCACCAGACAAAAAGCTGACTTGGATACATTTTCTACTTATTAGCATAAGTAGCCATTCAAATCATGGAAACCTACCTAGGGCTATCCCTAGGGTGTACAGAGTCCAGCACAAATATTTTTTTGTTGGGCTTCTATGTGGCTAGTTTGATTTTAAAATGTATTATGAAATTCATAGGCCCATGTGCGTTATAGTGACATATCGATAACAATTTAGGATAATGAGCAGAGAAGAGATTTTTTTTTTTATTTGTTTACTGTCCAATCCAGGCACCTGAAAATTCTTCTTAGTATCTGCCAAAGCCTGTGAAGGCTATGAGAATTTGCCCTCCGTGCAATCTAACATGTTAATTTGTTTCTATTTCAAGGGTGCTAGCAGAAGACAGGAGACTCCTGGTCTAGAGACAAAGGACTTACTGGTTCACAGCATAGAAAACAGCATGATCATCAGCATATTTGTACTGGTTGTTTTGCCAAGTCCCACCAAATGATGCTATGGGCCCAAATGACACCTGCACATGCTGTGGGTTGTATTACAGGAGAGGACCCAAGGGCCAAGAGTGCAGAACTTTTTGAGCAAGTTGCAAATCATTGCAGCAAGCAGCAAACCACTCAGCCCTACTCTCCACCTCCAGTCTTGCTGCAGTCACCTTGACCTACTTAGTATCTATGTGACTAGTTACAGAAACTGATCAGGAGCTGGGTAACCTTGCAGTCTAGCACACACAGCAACAACATGCAGGATGGCCCAGGGCCCATTGCCAACGGCCTTTCCCAATAATATCCAGGCATTATTTCTTCCTGTTCAGGTTCAGGACCATCTCTTCATGTTCTGTATTGTCAAATGCTTCATTTGTGGCTAATTTCATATCTCTCCTTGGGAAAAAAGGCATTAACGTTGTTATTATTCACGGGTCATAGCTCTTCAGAACCTGCTTATATTGAAAAATATATCTCTTGCCTCTGCAGTTCCGTAATACCATTTATTTAATTCTGGTTACATGATTACTCATGACTGCATCATCTACAGTGCCTTTCATTATTGCTGGCTTCTGAGGACTCTCTCAAATGTTGTCACTATACTTTGATGACTACAATGTAAGCTTTACTCAGCCCATGCAGGAAAATGTGAACAACAATTTACTTTCCACTCATGTTAAATTTACCATTTAGAATGTTATAAACACAGAACAACATGTCTTCCAAACATGTCTTCTCTTGAACTCTTTATGCCACAATCACTGCATTCCTAGAGTGTGATCTCTTTCAATTTTGACTGCCTGTCTTCCTTCCATACACTGCCATCGGCAAATAGGTAAGGGGCTTGGGGGAGGGGAAAGCAGAAGAGTAGTCCAATTTGTGCAAGGAAATTCAATTCAGAAAAGCATGGCATCCATCATCAAAAAAATCCACAAATAATAAATGCTGGAGAGGGTGTGGAAAAATGGGAACCCTCCTACACTGTTGGTGGGAATGTAAACTGGTACAGCCGCTATGGAGAACAGCATGGCAGTTCCTTAAAAAACTAAAAACAGAGCTACCATATGATCCAGCAATCCCACTCCTGGGCACATAGCCAGAGAAAACTGTAATTCAAAAAGATACATGCACCCCAATGTTTCTTGCAGCACCATTTACAGTAGCCAGGACATGGAAGCAACCTAAAGGTCCATCAACAGAGGAATGGGTAAAGAAGATGTGGTACAATATATACAATGGAATATTACTTAGCCATAAAAAAGAATGAAATAATGCCATTTGCAGCAACATGGATGGACCTAGAAATTATCATACTAAGTGGAGTAAGCCAGAGAAAGACAAATATCATATATCGCTTATATGTGGAATCTAAAAAAAGGGTACAAATGAACTTATCTACAGAATAGAAATAGAGTTACAGATGTAGAAAACAAACTTATGGTTACCAGGGGGTAAGCGGGGGAGGGATAAATTGGAAGATTGGGATTGACATTTACACACTACTATTAGATAACTAATAAGGACCTACTCTATAAAACAGGGAACTCTACTCAATATGCCATAATGGCCTATTTGGGAAAATAATCTAAAAAAGAGCAGATATATGTATATGTACCACTGATTCACTTTGCTACACATCTGAAACTAAGACAACATTGTAAATAACTATACCCCAATAAAAATTTTAAAAAAAAGGAGCATGGCATTACCTTGATCAAAGGCAAGAGCGATATCCATCTAAATCCCTTGGATAGATAAGTACAACCACCTCCATAGATGTGTCAGACATGTAGCATGGAGTCTGCAGAGGGGACAGGTGACTGCACTAGGGGCCAGTAGCCAGAGGTGCACAGGGTAAAGGGCACCCTTGGATGCTAGACCAGACATGGCATTGTGGTCAGAGCAGAGATGAGTGGGAGCTCATTCACAAGCCCACACACATAGCTCAAGTCCACAGTTTGCCAATGGATCCTTGTTACCCCAGTCTTGAACTTGTCTTATATCTGATGATAGAGTCAACCAACATCTGCTGTTTGTCACTGCCATTCTGACAACCCAATCTCACGTGATCCTGCAAAAAGAAATGCTGTACTGACCATTGGGAGTTATCCACTCACCAGGCCACCCTCCTGAAACAGTGACCAACTCTGGGGTGCAGGGCAACTGAATCAGTGTGAGGCCCAGAGCTCCTCAGGGCATTTGGTTGACTTTACACCTTGGGAAGAAGGTTGGAGAGTTCCCCAAAGAAGAGAAATGGGGACTGAAGCCCCTTGTGGTTCATGATTTGAGCTCAGAGAGCACTGTCTTAGTGTTTTAATGTTCTTCTCACTCCTGTTTAAATGCTCATATTTAATATTTGTGTTTTCTAATTTTACATGTGTGTCTCAACTGATTTGTAGTTGCTAATTAAAATAATTCTGTGGTTAATGAGTGGAATTTGGCTATAATAGATGTCTTATTTCATTAAACCATTAGACTAACTTGTATTTTTATAATAGTTTGCTGTGATTGTGCCCATTACTTTATTTGCTCCTCACAATAATCATAGGGAATATGATGACCTGCTTCTGACAGATGAGGAAACTAAGGAAAATTACTTAAGGTTGTCCAAGGTTACATGTTTGTTTGGTGTCACAGTCATGAGCAGAACTGGGCTTGCTGAACCTCCTCATCTGATGCTCTTGCTCTCTTAGTAACTACCACTTGCTTTCCCCAGGCACATCTGTCATGAGTAAGGTTAGTATTTATTCTGAGTCTTTTCCAGTGTTCACTACATCAAAGAAGATAACATGTCATTTTTCTTTCTTTCTTGATGCCTCTACTGCTTCAAGGGAATATAGTTTTAATATTCAATAGTGAATATTAAATACACCTATTAAACATGATATATGACAAGAAATCTATATCCTACATTAAGAATTTTATTGTTACTCAACATTCTGATATGTATGTCAATGCAATGAACACAGTGGATCCTCCTGCCAGTCACCTATTAACCACCTAAATCTCACAGCTTCTCAGGGCTGCAGGTAGGAGGACCTTGCTGCATGTCAGATTTGATGCCCTCATGCCCCTTTCTTAATTCTGCATAAAGAACAAAGAGTATTAGTATCCTTATGGGCTTGGTAACTGATAAGCAGAGCTCTGCTCCACATTTTCAAAAGAAGTGATGCTGTCACACCTGCCCTCCTGGTTCCAGCACAGCTTCTTGTCACTGTATAAGATCCTAGGGAACTGAGGTTCATGATGATCTCCTAGGTGTGCAGGCCGACTTTATACAGTTAGGGGGTGGTACAGCATAGTGGAGTACAGCAAGAGTTCTGGAATTGACAAAACTGAGCAGACTCTTACTTTATTTACTAATTGTGGGTTATGGTCAAGTCATGTGTTTAACATCCATTTGTACTCACATCAACATGTATTTTTCCAACAGAATTTCCCAAATGAAAACCATTTCGCTTTCCTCTTGAAATGACTTGAAACACTGGCTTCTTTGGCATCAAAATCTCCAAGGTTCTAACAGTGGTTTTAGGATAGCCCATGTTCATCAGCAGAAGGTTGGGACAGAAGTAAGATCAGTGAGTTCTGGGAACAAAAGTTCAACGTTCTACACTATTTCTTTCTAGTTCTTTTTTCCCCTCCCCTTTTTGATGATAAAAGTTCAGTTTTAAAAACATTTTTTTTCATTAATAATTAGTGATGTTGAGCATCTTCCTCACACCAGTCAGAATGGCCATCATCAAAAAGTCTACAAACAATACTTGCTGGAGTGGGTGTGGAGAAAAGGGAACCCTCCTACACTATTGTTGGGAATGCAAACTGATCGAGCCAATATGGAGAACAGTATGGAGGTTCCTTAAAAAACTAAAAATAGAGCTACCATATGATCCAGCAATCCCACTCCTGGGCATATAGCCAGAGAAAACTGTAATTCAAAAAGATACATGCACCCCAATGTTCCTTGCAGCACCATTTACAATAGCCAGGACATGGAAGCAACCTAAATGTCTATCAACAGAGGAATGGATAAAGAAGATGTGGTACATATATACAATGGAATATTATTCAGCCATAAAAGAGAATGAAATAATGCCATTTGCAGCAACATGGATGGACCTAGAGATTGTCATACTGAATGAAGTCAGAGAAAGACAAATATCATATGACATCATTCTTTTGTGGAATCTAAAAAAAGGGTACAAATGAACTTATCTACAAAGCAGAAATAGAGTTACAGATGTAGAAAACAAATCTATGGTTACCGGGGGTAAGCGGGGGAGGGATAAATTGGGGGGAGGGATAAATTGGAAGATTGAAATTGACATATACACACTATTCTATATAAAATAGATAACTAATAAGGACCTATTGTATAGCACAGCGAACTCTACTTAATACACTGTAATGGCCTATATGGGAAAAGAATAAAAAACAGAGTGCATATATGTATATGTATAACCGATTCACTTTGCTGTATACCTGAAACTAACACAACATTGTAAATTAACCAAACTCCAATAAAAATTTAAAAAAACATTTTTTTTCCATGATACCTAATGTAGTATATAGAAAGAAGAGGCATGGCCGGCAATGATGTACATTAGAAAAGACAGATGCGAGACTTTATTTTGACTTTTTTTTTTTATCATGTTGATGCACTTTAGGTCCCCCTCAGGAAAATGATGCTACTTGCTAATGTCCTTTGCAGAAGATGTGTGTGAGAAAAGTGGTGCATGCCAATTGTCTTTATGATCCTACTTTTTCCTTACTTCTATATCACAACCAAAGTGATTAAGTCAATCTGAATTTATTAAAGGGTTAACAAAAACCAAAAGTAATGGAGAAAGAACTGTAAATGAGTATGTTAGATATGGCTTTCCCTTAGTCCAAAGGGAAAGCACCCAAGAATTTTCACCTTTCCTGAGGGTCCTCTTGGGAAGGTATCCCAGTTCCCAACCTCATTCTATCCCCAGATTTTTAAGAGTTTCTCCTTGGCAATCTCTCCAATCACTGTTAGAAACTCTATATATTATCCACAAGGGCTAGTTTTACTCCAGAAACTATTTCCTTCACTTCCAGAAGGAAACAGATTCTGGAGTATTCTTCCCAGTGTGAGTTAGAATAATCCCATGGGAGCTCAGGAAGGAAGTTCCAATTTGGCATTCACAGCCCACATCTCATAGAAAGGTCCAAGCTTTGTCTCTAAGAGTCTCCTAAATGGTGTGAGTTGAAGATGGCCATCTTCACTCAATGTTCCGTGAGTAGCTGTTGAATCATACAAACACACACACACACACACACACACACACACACACACACACACTCTCTCTCTCTCTCTCTCTCTCTCTCTATCTCTTTCTCACTCAGTCACATATGCATATACCCCTGTCCAAAGGCAAATATTAATGTTCATGGATAGGAAAGACCAAACCCATAAAGAGGAAGAGGATTGATTTCCTTCCCTATAATTTTTCCCATTAACCAAAATTTTTCTTAGCATTAATTCTTTTCATTTGCCTCTCATTTTCATTTAACTCCCATTTCCAAATTGTGTCTCCAAAAGCTACTAGAGATTAGTAAGTAACTGATTCATGTTTATTATGGCTGCTTCCTTAGCTGTGTATGACAAAATCAAAACACGGACATTATTGCTCGTAAATAATGTACCATTCCTCTCTCTGGTCTGGGGGCGGGGTGGCGGGTAGATGTAGTGAAGAGGCAAGAAGTGGGATGAGAGGTTTCATTTTTTCTAGTTAATAACTGTAGAACCGAATTGTTTTGGCTAATGAACTTACAGGGATGATGTTTGAAGTAATAGCCAAATAAAATTTGTTTTTTAGGAATACTGGAAACTAAACTCTTTGGGTACTTAACAGTATAAGGTAAGCACTAAACTCGATACTGAATTTTAGCTATGCAACTGTAACTCTTTTAACACAAATGTAGTTAAGGGGCAGAACCAATTATTTGCATTTTGTTAAAGGATAAACTTCTCTTAAATGATAAATTTAATTACTGAAATAACAATGAAGAAGTAATGTCATTTGAGACTAGAAGAACTCAGAGAGTGTCTGTGAATCTGCTATATTGAAGAGTATTTTCTGGGACTTCCCTGGTGGTCCGGTGGTTAAGAATCCACCTTCCATTTGTAGTCTGATAGGGATTACATTGAGTAGTACAGTCATTTTCACAATGTTGATTCTTCCAATCCAAGAACATGGTATATCTCTCCATCTGTTTGTATCATCAATTTTTTTCATCAGTGTCTTATAGTTTTCTGCATACAGGTCTTTTGTCTCCTTAGGTAGGTTTATTCCTAGGTATTCTATTCTTTTTGTTGCAGTGGTAAATGGGAGTGTTTCCTTAATTTCTCTTTCAGATTTTTCATCATTAGTGTATAGGAATGCAAGAGATTTCTGTGCATTAATTTTGTATCCTAATACTCTACCAAATTCATTGATTAGCTCTAGTAGTTTTCTGGTAGCATCTTTAGGATTCTCTATGTATAGTATCATGTCATCTGCAAACAGTGACAGTTTTACTTCTTTTCCAATTTGGATTCCTTTTATTTATTTTTCTTCTCTGATTGCTGTGGCTAAAACTTCCAAAACTATGTTGAATAATAGTGGTGAGAGTGGGCAACCTTCGACAGATGAATAGATAAAGAAGATGTGGCATATATATACAATGGAATATTACTCAGCCATAAAAAGAAACAAAATTGAGTTATTTGTACTGAGGTAGATGGACCTAGAGTCTGTCATACAGAGTGAAGTCAGAAAGAGAAAACCAAATACCATATGCTAACATATATATATGGATCTAAAAAGAAAAAAAATGGGTTCTAATGAACCTAGGGGCAGGACAGGAATAAAGATGCAGATGCTGAGAATGGACTTGATGACATGGGGAGGGGGAAGGGTAAGCTGGGATGAAGTGAGAGAGTAGCATTGACATATATACACTACCAAATATAAAACAGATAGCTAGTGGGAAGCAGCTGCATAGCACAGGGAGATCAGCTTGGTGCTTTGTGACCACCTAGAGGGGTGAGATAGGGAGAATGAGAGGGAGGTACAAGAGGGAGGGGATATGGAGATATATGTATACATATAGCTGATTCACTTTGCTATACAGCAAAAACTAACACAACATTGTAAAGCAATTGTACTCCAATAAAGATGTTAAAAAAAAAAAAAAAAGAATCTGCCTTCTTATGCAGGGGACACAGGTTCGATCCCAGGTCAGGAAACTAAGATCCCACATGCTGCTGGGCAACTAAGCCTGCGTGCTGCAACTACAGAGCCCATGCACTCTGGAGCCCTCCGGCCACAACTACAGAGCCCACGTGTTCAGGAGCTCGCACGCCAGAACTAGAGAGCCCATGCATGGCAACCAAGAGCCCAAACACCACAATGAAAGATCCTGCGTGCAGCAACTAAGACCCGACACAGCCAAAAATAAATAAATTTTAAAAGTAGAGTATTTTCTATTTTTCATGTGAATTTCCCTTATATAGAAACATTGCTGTTAATTTAATTTTTGACACGCAAAATCATAGAAAGAACAAGGAATTGACTAGCTAGCTGACAAATATCAGGGCAAAAAATAAGAGATGTAATTATAGCTCAAGGTGATGTCTAATTTTCCCATAGCAGGTAACACAACTTCCTGAAATCAGGGCCAAATGAAATCTAAATGTTATACTTGGCCAGGGAGATATAAAGTTCCTTTGATATTATATCATCCTTTAAACATTTTAGAAATGTAACATAAAATAATAACTGAACTTAAGATTTTCACCTTAACTCTTATTCTGGGTGAAGGTCAGATATAAAGGTTGATTTTTTTTTACTAAGTTATTGATTTCAGAAATTTATATTTCTATCACTCTGTATTTGGGATAACTGTGTACATATTTTATCATCTCTTTTCTTGCACTAATATATTTTTGTGTGAAAAACTCTTGCCCTTTCACTGATATATATCATGACTGCATAAAATTTTGAGTGTTTTTCACACAAGCTTCTCAGATTTTAACTATCTGTCCTGGACGTTTATATATTCCAGGCAGATACTCTTTTAAATGGTTTGGTCCTATTTATGGGATGGAATGGTTTGGGTTTCTGGTGCAAAGTAAATAACGTAGAGATATACCTTGTAAAAATGAACAACAGACCAAAATCAAATATCTATTCAAGCCTATCCTCTGTGTTATTAATTAATCTACCCAGTTAATATATGTTAAGCACTTATAAAAGTGGCATGTAGTCAGAGCCCAAGAACTGCTAGGCTCAAGCAGCTGTAATCCCCCACCCCTGACATAACTGTAAAATAATATTTTTGAACCACTGCAGTGGCATTATCTGATGATCTTCAAAATTCTCCAGGTTAGGCTTCACCCCAATCGATTAAATTAAAAATTTGGCTGGTAGGACTAAGACGTCAATTTTTTGCCAACACTTTATTTCAAAATAAAATATGTCAAGCCTACATAATATACACTAGAATAGTAAATTAACATCCACATTCCCTTGCAATGTTTGCTTTAGCTCTCTAGGTAAGTATTAATATATATATTTTTACTCTTGAAACATGTGAGAGTAACTTACTCTCAAATTATGAAATTTTACCTCCAAATGTTTTCTCATGTAACTTGAAGAATAGGACATTTTTCTATATAAGCACAACACAGTGATTACACTCAGGAAATCTAACAATGATATATCATTTTCTGATATATGGTCCATATTCAAAATTCTCCTTTATAGCATTTTTTTCTTTTTAAATCAGGCTCCAGTCAAAGATCTTACATTATATTAATTTGCCTTGTCTTTTTTTTCTCCTTTAATCTAGAACAGTTCTCCAGCCTGTTACTGACCTTCATGAAATTCAGTTTGTCCTTCAACTTGGATTTGTATGGTTTATCTTCATGATTAGATCTGGTTAAACATTTTTGGCAAGAAGACTATTTCCCTATATGAGGTCACGCGATGTTGCTTGTCCTATTATTGGTGATATTAGCTCTGATCCCTTGGTTGAAAGTTTCTACAATAAAATGTACCCTTTTTACTTTGTGATTTATAACTTGATAAATGGGGTGACACTTTGAGACTGGATCAACATCCTGTTTCCCAAAAACCTGATGGTTTTAGCACCCATTGCTAATTCTCACCTGAATCAGTTATTACAATGGTGTTGGTAAAAATGCTTATTTTCAAGATGCTTATTATGCCTTCTACATTTATAAGTTGGTATTCTAAAGAAATCTAAAGAACTGCTTTCCTTAAGAAACAAGTGAGATCCTCAGGACTGGAGATGGAAGGTGCAGAGACAGATGATTTATTTTCTCCTCTGGTAGCTTAAGTTTCTCTTTTTTTTTTTTTTTTTTTTGCGGTACGCAGAAATGATGAAATGATGAAATGATGACCTCACTTTTTGAGCCAGTGAACTTCTACCCAGTCTCCAAATGCAGCTCCTCTATGAACCCTCTTTTTTGACATCCCCTTCACCAAGCAGAGCCGATCATTTTACCCCTTTACAACTGACCCTTCAATAGATGTCCTTCTATTAGAGCACTTACACTGGGTTTTTTTTCCATGGTCCCTGCCCTTTGAGGTAAGAAACTTTCTTAATCACGTTATTTCTCTAGTTTTGAGCCCAGAGCTTTAAACATAGCAGTGCTTCATAAATATCTAACAAATGAATGAACGCTCACAAACCCAATTATTAATTCCGTAGTGGTGAGGACCTAGGTAGTGTTCAATACATTTCAGTTCTCTAAAATAATGTTTCTTGAGCTTTAGTCATGTTTGTGGCCATATCTGATATCCCATGTTATAATATTTTAGTTTAAAATTATTATTTTTATTTTATTTTATTTTATTTTGCGGTACGCGGGCCTCTCACCGTTGCAGCCTCTCCCGCTGCGGAGCACAGGCTCCGGACGTGCAGGCTCAGCAGCCATGGCTCACCGGTCCAGCTGCTCCGCGGCATGTGGGATCTTCCCGGACCGGGGCACGAACCCGTGTCGCCTGCATCGGCAGGCGGACTCTCAACCACTGTGCCACCAGGGAAGCCCTAAAATTATTATTCTTAAAACAGAAATGCTTGTTTTTCAACCCTATCCAAAGCAACATTAACTATGGCATGGTTTTGATGTGATAGTTTATTTTTTCTAATGTACATTATAATGTGTTCATAACAATTAAAGATTTGTTTTTTGGCTGCCTCGCATGGCTTTCAGGATCCTAGTTCCCTGACCAGGGATTGTACTTGGGTCACGGCAGTGAAAGTGCAAAGTCCTCACCACTGGACCACCAGGGAATTCCCACAATTAAAGATTTTTAAACAGCCTGTCTCTATAGCACCTAAAATCAACTTTTCTGCCTGCAATGGTACACATATTATTCTTTTGGAAAATTTCTTTAGTATAAAGCTTAGGCAAGTCTTAAAAACACACAGCACAGCACATTTTGTAGCTATGAAGTAGGTTTTATGACATTTGAGTTTAGAAAACCGACAAAAAATTATAGGCCAAATGAGTCTCCTATTCTTGATACTTAAAGTTAGATTCAAGAGATATATTGCCTAACAAACAATTTTACTGGGCCATCACATTTTCATTAGCTTCATCCACTCTTCCTAATATCACAACAGTTGCTCTAGTGGTAGGAAAAATCATCCAGATTTGCCAGATCAGTCAATCAAATCATTGCACATACACTTATACACATATGTGTATGTTAGGTGATGTACAGAATACTTAAAAGCATAAACTCAACAGTTGCCTTCAAGGAATGTGGCATTTAATTGGCTATATTAGTATTTTAAAGATATTTAATCAGATGATTCCATACTAAGTGTAGTATAGAAGAAGAATACAGGATTTTATAATAAGACACAGAAGTATTTCCACCTAGGTAAGTCAAGGAAGTCTTGATGGAGTTGACATTTGATCTGAGAATTAAAAGGATGGATAAGATTTAGATAGGCAACTCTGAGATACAGTTCCACAATAGAAAAAAGTGTGTCCAGTGGATTGTGAATAGACTCATTTGATTGATTCATTTATTCACTCAATCATTTAATTATGCATTAAACAACTACATATTGAGCACTAGGTGTGTGCCAGGTGTTCAAGCAGACTCTGAGACAAAATGGTAAAGAAAATGGGCACAGTATCTGCCAACTTGGAGTTAGAGTAGGGCGTGGTGAGGGGAATAGGAAATAAGGCTGGAGCTTGACCACAGGGACTTGCTGTATTAAAGACTTTTGTCTTTATTGTAAGAGCAACGGGAAAGAACAGAAGGATTTTAAGCCAGATGGTGACATGATCAGATTTGTGTTTGGAAAATAATTCTGGCTGTAGTATGGAGAATGATGGATTGGTTGGCAACTACAGTGGCTACAGGTCTTTGGAGACTAATAGAATAAAATCAAGAGATGATGGTATTCTAGACCAAGACTACTGTGGTAGAGCTAGAGAGAAACAGAAGGAGGAGTGTAGTTAGGAAGTAAGACCAACATGATTTGATGATGAATTGGATATGTGGGATGGGCAGGAAGAAATGTCAAGGACAAACTGGTTTCTGGCTGGCACAACCAAATGGATGCTAGGACTATCCACTGATATGGAACATTGGAACAGAAAAACATTTAGGAGAGAGTTATGAGTTCAGGTTCCACTTAAGGTGTCTTTGAGACATCGGAGAGATTACTTAATAGATGTATATATTTATAGGTTTGGAAATCCAAGGAGATGTAAATTTGTGAGTTAACTGGTATGTCATCTTGGTTTCTCTGAGAATCAGATGCTGATTTGGAGTTACAAAGGATTTATTGATCAGAGACGTGGAGGGTTGATAATGCCTATGAAAGGTAAAGGAGTGAAGAAAAAAATAAATGGTCATGGAACACTTTCACACCATGATGTTGATCTGACACCAGGCAGGATAGAGGAAGAATTGGGCAGTGAGAGCCTTAGGATGACAAAGTCCTGGCCAACTCAATGCTGAGCCCCAGATTAAAGATTGACCACTAGAAGAGTCCCTCATAGGGCAGAAGGCCCTCATCACAGGCTGGGTGCTCCCCAAGAAAAGCATGGCCTTGGCTCAGATACTGTGGTGAGTTCTGAAAGGACTGCAGCTGGAGGCTCTCACGTAACAGTCCTCACTGCTGAATGACAGGCTCTTTCTTGAACAGAGACCTGAGTGTCGCACCTTCCTGAATTTCACATCTAGCATAGGTGCTGGCTGGAGACATGTATGTGGTAAAGATGCCCTATCAAGAAAACTGAATGTGAGAAAATAAAGAAGGGTTTATTGAAGAATGATTGTATTTAGGTGAAAAGTGGAAAAGTTAGGTGAAAACCATCTTCTGAAGTATTATAATGACAAATAAGAGGTTTGACTGATGCATTTATACACTTACGTATTTTTCAAATTGTTCAAGAGTAATTAAGTCTGTTTCTACAAATATGTTCAGTATAATAATAAAATAAAATTTAAATTTTAATGAAGAAAACAGGACAAAAAGAATAATGAGAGTAGGTGAAAACAATGCAGCATGAGTAAGTTCTTTCAAAAATCACGTCATAAAATTATATACACTGAGTAGAAGTGAAAACATGGCTCTGAAACTTCTAGTTGCCAACAAACAAGGAAAATATAATCAGCTATGATTCACAGTGTACATGAGACAAAAAAAAAACAATTGCTTAAGAGAAACCTTTTTTTTTTTTTTCTGATACCAAGATGAGGAAGGACCTATGGGTCTTCATAAAGAGCACATCACATAAGGAACTGAGCAACATCTTCACAATAATTTTTACAACAAACACATAACCCTGATTCTTAAATTTCCCTCCAGGATGACTAACACAATTCTGTGGGGGCCTAATGACTAATTCAGAAAGAGATTTAACAGAATTTAGAGGGGGAAAAAATAGACTGAACGTCCTAGAGACAATCCAAAATGGATTAGGATTGAAATAATCTCATAAAAATCTGAGGACCCTGGTCAGAAGAATAAGCCACCCTACTTCCCATAGAATTGCCTTGAGGGGCTATCAGTGAACCAAACCAATAATTTAATCAAGAAGTAGATTTTGTTTCTTTGAGTTACACAAACAAGAACAGCTTGCCCTAAACATTGCCTGCCTTTGACCATGGTTGCAGAAATAACAGCATTAAAAAAAAGTAAAACAGTGAGCTAAATATTTATCTCTTTTTTAAAAGAAAATATTTAAAAAGAAACCCCCCTACTCTCAATAAAGTGTTTGTAGGACATATAACCTATGGTATTTTTAGCTCCACTTCATGAAATCCTCATATGAAACCATCTATATTTAAGATTTTCTCCTGATTAAAATTTTTTCTGTAGTGGTTTTAAATTGTGTCAACAAATTCTATGATTCTCCCTTCAGGATGTGGAGCTTAATTCCTCTTCTTATTTAGTGACTCCCTTCTAATGAATACAATACAGCCCAAGTGATGATTTGTTTTAGGGAATATTCTTCTTAAATATATTTAGTAAATATGATGTGTTCTCTTTAAATTTTAGTCAATAGATATATCCTTCCTAGCAGTATATTAAGAAATATTTAAACCTTTGAAAGCAGAGAGTAACAACTGATTTGATCTCCTTATATTTTGATATATTGAATACATTCTTAAATAAAATCATTAATATAATTCTGTGAATGTCATTTTATGAGCCAGAATGGCATAGTATGTCCAACTCTGCAGCTTTGGCTGTGTGACCTTGGGAACGTTACTCAATGGGACTGTGCCTCTGTTTTCTTCTCTAAAAATGGGGATGATAATAGAATATAACTTATAGGATAGTTGTGAAGAGTATATAAATTAATTTATATTAAGTAATCAAAATACTGCCTGACAAATTGTAAGTCCTCCATAAATGTTAGGGGGAAAAAAGATTGATTCAGTAGATGTATAAAAAATTCATTTTCATTAAATATATTCTAAAAGAATATCTCTTAAAGCAAGTTTTTGGTAAAATTGATCGACTGAACAGTCAATTTTGCCAGTCAGGAATTGGTTATTCAGTAACTGATTTTTTTTTTTTTAATTTTATTTTATGGTATGCGGGCCTCTCACTGTTGTGGCCTCTCCCGCTGTGGAGCACAGGCTCCGGACGCGCGGGCTCAGCGGCCATGGCTCACGGGCCCAGCCGCTCCGCGGCATGTGGGATCCTCCCGGACCGGGGCATAAACCCACATCCCCTACATCGGCAGGCGGACTCTCAACCACTGCGCCACCAGGGAAGCCCTCAGTAACTGATTTTTATCGTTTAATTTTATATTAATTTCTATGCTATCTGTTGATGATGATTATTTATGTATTTATTGTTTGTGATCGTGCTTTAAAATTTTATTTCTCCAAAAATCATGCCGTAGATGCCATACATGATTAAATATGTAATCACTATTTTAAAAGGCAGTAATCAGTATAAAAAGTCCTTGAAGATTTCAAGAACTGGTATTCAGAGCATATATGGTTAGAAATCTGATTCATCGACCAACCAGAGAAGGTTTCTCTGATATTTTACATCCCTAACTGAAAAATGAAATATTAAGAACATTTTATTGTATTATTTTCACACTTGAATATAAAGTTGCCGAAATAGATATGGAAGGTATGAGTTATAAGTAAAGTACAGGAGTTTGCTGAAGAAAAAATTTAAGACTCAGACGCCCTGAGTCTGCTAGATGACAAGTAATCCAGGGTCACAAAAACATCTTCATCTTTGCAGTACTGTACAATGTTTCCTAATTGCATTTAATGGAAAATTTTTATCAGATCATTCTTTAAGGGAATGAGAATACAAATCTCTGCCTTATTTGATTTTGTTGGTAGCCCAGGGCACACTGGACATTAATTAATAGTCAATAGCTGAACAATTCAGGCAGCCTGTTTTGGATCCAAAAATATTCTTAAAGATGGGAAAGCCATATTAACGACAGTAAGCTGTAATATCCAGCTGGTTCTGCTAATCCCAAATCACAGGATTTTTGCTTTGCAAGGGGCTCTGTAAATCATCTAGCCCAAACCTTCAATTGAGGCTATTTAAGGGAAGTTTTTAGAGACTTCAAAGGCTTCATAAGACCATATATTTGCTAGGACTACTTATTACAGCTAAATGCTCCAAGGCTTTTGAATGTACCCATGTACTGAAGAAATTATTCAGATCGTTGAAGGTCACTTATTAAAATGTGGCTCTGGGCTACTTGGAGAGAAAGAAAAGTGTAAAAGGCAAGGAGAGGCTGGTGGAAACTCTCATGTCAGGTAACTGCGGCTGCTGCCCAGGCTGTGGTTGGGTGTGCAAGGATGATTTTAGACACAATACACAGGCTTCCAGTTCACCAGGAGACAAGGCATACTTGATTGTCACACATGAACATGATGCTACTACAGTCTTCCAAGTTATGGAATTGTTTTATCATTTTCTTTAGCCTTTTTTCCCCCAAAGGAAACACTGGGTTTGAGAAACTTCATCTAAAGAAATTGATGACCTGAATATCATGGATATTTACTGTTACATAATACTTGGAAAACTGAGACCCAAAGGGTCTACTCTTGCATTGGTGTAGCATTTCAAGAACATCCTAAACAGGGATTCCAATCTTCTTACACATCCGTTCTCCCCTCCAGCCTCTTATGCTCCCTGAGTTTACTGTCCATCCTACTGTGCTTTCCTACAAGGAACCCACCAGACACTTCACTACCTCCCACCACTGTCAGCCTCCTGTGAAAGGTAGTTTGTCTTTTACTGTTTCCCTCAAGACTTGACTGAGTGGATTTAGACCTCTTTCTCTCGGAGAGCAGGGAGCAGGGGAAGCTAAATGGGATGTGACCAAATGCATTTTCACTGGGGATTGGCGTGGGGCACGAGATGGTGAAGGAAAGGGTACACATTTCACTCATAAATGCTTGTCCCACTGGAGGTTATGTAAACTATCAAACATTATGTAATCACATATGCTGACTCTGTGATTAGCTCTGTTTTAGGCATTGGTGACTGACTTTTGAACCAATCAAACAAACCACAAAGGTAATTCAACCCTTTGCAACTTGTCAATGCCCTGATTGGTCAAGCACAGAGTTGATGCCTTATGATGGGTGGTTATCAGAACAAAGTTCCTAAATCTTATTTGTGGTTTGTGCCTAACATTAAAATGATAAGATTATACTCATATTAGGAATATTATGGGTAGGAGGAAGACATCATCACAAAGGGCTGTACACTTGCATCAGATTATGGATTAAAATAAAGGCAGACAACTTTGTAGCTTGTGTTGCATATGGCTCTCTCTTTGGTGCTGTGATATTAAAGCTACCTTTTGGGGAGCAGAAACAGGTCAGATTTAGACAGACACTTTTGAATGTTACCTGCCTCTTTTTTTCTCTCTCTCTCTCTATTGGCATGCATGACTAAGTAGCTCCTACATTACATGGGAATTGGGTATTTATTACATTTGCACCTAATTTCTCAGATTTTCAGGAAGGGAATCCTATATTTAGTACTGGGTTACTGGGAAGATAATCTTTATCTAGAAAAAAAAGGGAATTAAAATTAGTACAGTCAATAGAAATTTATTATTTTCCTGTTCATAATCATTTAAAAATAAATTTGGATTTATCTCTCGGAGACCTCAAGTATATCTAAAACTCTCAAAGATGATGAGAAAAACATGTAAAAAGGGAGTTCCAGAAGATAATTTGGAGATGTCTACAGGAGGAAACTTTGAGGGCACCTCTGTTTTGTGAGACTGCCTGTAAGAGCAGTCAAGAAACTGATGGATGAATTTTGGTTCTGACTGGGCTGACAAAGATTTGGAGACAACTTGCTTCTGTTTTTGTAAATTTGATAGGTTACTATTACATCTTGGGATGTAGGTTTGCATAGAAGGTCACTCTTGAGAGCCTAAGCAAAACAAACTTTAAGTTAGTATAGTTATCTGGGGAGGTCTTCTAAGGTACTCTGCATAGTAGCAATGTTCAGGGACCACTGTCTATTATCATTCAAGAAGACACAAGTGTATATATATATATATATATATATATATATATATGTTATAAGGCAGTAAGTGCAGTATGAGATGAAGTTCCAGGTTTATAAAAGAATAAAGGAAGCTGACTGACTGAATAGTGTCTTTTACCAAGCTGTACCCATGACTACATCTGGTTCACATAAGCAACTTTTGGTTTTTATGGTTCTTTCAGATTAAATTTTTTTTTTTTTTTGAATCCTGTAGGTGAGCTACTTACATAATTATTTACTATGGCTACAGCTTTTCTATAGCACCACTGACTTCAGAATTTGGTAAACATTGCTTGCCCTCTGCCATACTAATTTTGTACATTCAATTCAATTTAATGGATGTTTGCAGAACACAGCAATAAATGCTAGAAAACCAGAGTAAAACAAAAACAAAAAGCAGTAGAGGAATTGATTATTTGGCGTCTTATAGATGCACAGGTGATAACAGAACTGTGCTTTTAACTGTATTCATCCAAAGTAGTTACTGTGTATTATCATTTTTTAGAGTTTTGGTTTTTGTTTGTTTCGTAGAACCAGTTTGGGTCTTTGAGTGTGTTGCTAAGGGGTCCAAGAGGAAGCCAATATTGGATTTATAATAATAGTTACCTTCATGACGTATGGTTCTTTCACTAGCACATATCAGCTTTCTTTTTATTTACTCACGATGCTCTCGTTTGGCTAGCTGGCTTGTTTCATAACTCAGCCTGACCCCAGGACCCAAGGAATCTCAGTACTTCTTCTACTGGTTTTTAGAGTCTACTCCCATAAAGTCCCTTCACTGATCACACTGCCTGCCAGGGACTCTGCCTCTCAGAAAGATCACAGGGCTCCATACTGACCCAGAAAGCCCTGGGACTCTGATCTGCCAAGCCCTGTCCTGTCCGGGCCTGACACACGACATTCTCTCCTTCAATCACAAGTCTGACTTGGAAATTGGTGTTTTTGCATGCTTGAATGTGTGAATGTGGTAACTTGTAGCCACTAGCACATGTACATATAGCAGCTTCAGAGGACTGATCCTGTTTTTCGTTTCCCAGAAGTCACTACCATGCAGATTTTCTGAGAAACATTTGTGTGTAGCAGGATAATGTACCGGTTTCTGTCCTTTTTGTTTCCTGTTCTTATGCCATGCTGTGACGTTGCCCTTCTTGAGAGGCAATGATGCCAGATACTGGGATGGACAGGCCGAACACAAGGATTAGAAGAAAGTGGTTTCCCTGGCAACAATAAGCATGCGAGGGGAGCCACACTACTTACCCACTACGCATGTCTCTTTTCCTCTGCTTTAAATAACACAGAGGACCTGAATGCTATGTATCTGATTCTGAATCATTTCTAGTGGATGGAACTACAGCAAACCAGCACAGTTTAAAAAGAATTTGGATATTTGACCAGTGTGCCATATACTTTTTCTATGTTAATAGACACCTCCCAAAGTATCTCCTTTCTATTAGTGTGTCACTGCTTTTGCGCTTTTCATGACGTGAAGCTGAGAAATAGTTTTCTCTTTCAAAGACAAAGCAGGTAAAGAATTTGCAAAAATACCAGATTTTTTAAAAATTATAAGAGAACTCTAATTATATCTCTTAACATTTCAAAATTATCCTTTCTACACCAGTGGCCAAAAACAATCTGTAGATGAAATGATATGATAAGAAAGGCAAGAAAGTCACTCTAAATTAATAACTTCATTCTAGTTCTTTATAGTGCTTTTTTAAAAAAAGTCTTTAAATTATTCTTTTCTGAATTCTGCATTTATTTTATTGGTATCTTGACATTAGTTTATTAACATTTTGATGTGATTATTAGTCATTGCTGATTAAATATTAATTAAATGGGAAGGAGTGTGCAGAATAATGCTCTCCATATTTGCTGGTCAGCACTTTACATTTACCTATCTACCTATCTATCTATCTATCTATCTATCTATCTATCTATCTAGTATCATCCCACACAACCAGGTATAATTTTGGTATCAGAGTATTGCACACAGCCTAAAGTCAAAAAACTGTCATTATATCTAAAAACAACTAACTATTGTTGAAAGAAATGGTCACTTTTTAAAATACTACCTCTCAAACGCTGACCCATCTTTGAAAAATCAGTCGTTATCCATTACTTTCTTAAATTTCCTGACTTCTTATTAATAACCGGTAAAATCTGAAGTACTGAATAGTTATACATTCCTGAAAAAAATTCTAATTTGAGCTAAACTGGGTAAAAGTATAGGACAATGCTACCAATGCTTGGGTTATATTTCTATACTGTACAGAAATATAACCCAAGTCACAAATACAAGCTACATGTGAAATTTTAAACTTTCTAATAGTTGCTTTTATAAAAAGGGAGAACAGGTGAGATTAATGTTAATAATATATTATTTAAGCAAACATCTAAAATATTATAATCTCCATATAAAACCAATATAAAAGTTACTAGTGAGATTTCACATTATATTTTTCATCCTCAGTCTTCAACATCTGACTTGTATTTTACATTTAAGCACATCTCAGTTTGGCCCAGCCCTATTTCTAGTGTTCAACAGCCACATGTGGCTAGTGGTTACCATATGGGACAGCACAGGTCTAGAACATAAAATATCACCCAAGTCATTTGAGGTTCAGTTCCTTAAAAGTTAAAATGCTGATCCTATAAGTAAGATTAAAAAAATCTATCTCTTGAGCTGTTTGGAAAAGTTAATAGATTGACAGTGTTTTCTGGATTCAAATACTAGGTGCTCCTGAAAAAATGTTTAAATAATCAATAATCATAAGAACTTTTCCAAGCTTCTTCCCAGAGACATTAATTAAGTTGATGATAATATGATTTCAGAGATTAGAAAGCACTGACAAATTTAGCTAATTCTGTTAATCCCATAAGATATTCTTGGAAAAAAATTCTTTGCAGATTTAGTATATCAGCTTGTTGTATTAGAATAATTGAACTGAGAATATCTTACAGAAACCAGCTCTTTGCTGAATTTCATTATAACCAAAATTTGGGGGATGTAAATATACACTGTGGACTGAGTGACTAAACTGAGGAAACCATGAGGTTTTCTAAAGGAGGTTTCATTCCAGTCTCCTAAATTACAGAGATATACTTGCCTTCTTCTGAATGACATTACAGAGAAGAAATAGAGAAAGAAAGGGTATGAATGGTTTATCTCTGCCAATGGGCTGAGTGAAGAAAATGTCCTTTTCTCCCAATTTGCTGTAATATTTAGAAATCATTTTTAGAAAGACTGGCTAGCAGGAATTACAAGTCAATTTTTAATAATTTCCATGGATATCATAATTACAAAGATATTTGGAATAAATAAGGAACTATTATGTGAGCTCACAAGCTCATTTATAATCTTTCTATTTTCAAAAAAATTCGAGACAAGTGTTTCATTTGGCGATTCTGCCTCTTACCATTTATTAATTCTATCAACAGCCCAATGAGATTTCTGAGAACCTATTCTCATTAGACAACTTGAACAAGTCCAAATTGTCAACAATTAACAGTAACCAATTTGTGAGTTCAAGTGAAAAATTATCTATTATAAAATGGATCAGACTAATAGAAGAACTAGATTTCTACAGGAATGAAAGTGGCTTATGAGATATAGAAGCAAGAGCAACAAATAACTGGTGGTACATTACCGGTATTCCATCATTTATTTAATTTACTGAGCCAATAGATATATTTTAGAACTCCTACTATAAGCAAATTGCTTGTCTTAGATGAAGTAGGAACTCAAAGACAAATCGGATGTGAATTCTACATTTAAGGATTTATAATGTAGTGGGTGGAAAAAGACCATAAATAGCTATAATGGAGGCCCAAGAATTTTGAGAGATCTGAAGAAGGGAGATCAGCTTCAAGGGTAGGAGCTGGTATTGTCAGGTAAGTAGACAGAGCAACTTCCCAGGGGAAGTAGATTTGAGCTGGGCCTTGATGAATGGAACGAATTTAGTCTTACAAAAAAGGAGGAGGCATTTAGGTAGAGAAAATGCTAGCAAAGGCAAGACACTTACGAGAACACAGGAAAAAATTGATCTAGAAGTAGTGATATATGTCTATGCATTTTCAAAGATCCTGTTCTGCATGGAAAAAAGTTCTACCACATTAAGGTTTAGCCAGCAAAAGGAAAATAATTTATTTATATCAAATGGGAAAGGAGCTTAGTTAAAATAATATGAATTAGAATTTGATGTTATTATCAGTAACAAATACAGGCAATTTTTTATCCAGTAAATTTTGGCTTTATATTTTATTGCTGATACTTTGTTTTTATGTTATCTATATCAGATCTATAGATAATTTTCTTAGAGGTTTCTTATATTACTTATAAGTTTAGCTTGAACTCGCTCTACCCCTCTCCCAAAATTTGGTAAGTATTCAATTGGTCTTATTCTAATTATTCTATGGCTTGATTATACCTAAGTTTTAACTTGTGAGCTTTTTGCATCTTTACTGCATCTTGGCTAGACAGCAGGCAGGTAGGTATTGATTTATTTTTATAATTCATCTTCCTTGCTGGTATCATGGCCCTAATATTTGGGATTCTTTTTTGCTCCCGCAATAATGTCATTTTCCCTGCAATAGGCTAAGACACTTCTTGCCACAGCATACTTTTTTTCTTTTCTCTTTTTTTCCTTCCTCCTTCCCTCCCTCCCTCCCTTTCTATTGAAATATAGTTGATTTGCAATATTATATTAGTTTCAGGTGTACAGCACAGTGATTCAGTATTTTTACAGATTATACTCCATAAAAGTTAATACAAGATAATAGCTATGATTCCCTGTACTGCACAATATATCCTTGCTGCTTATCTATCTTATACATAGTAGTTCGTATCTCTTAATCCCATAACCCTAACTTGCCCCTCTCCCCTTCCCTCTCACCTTTGGTAACCACTAGTTTGTTTCTATATCTGTGAATCTGTTTCTGTTTTGCTATATACATTCGTTCGTATTATATTTAGATTCCACATATAAGTGATATAATAGTTGTCTTTCTCTGTCTGACTTATTTCACTAAGCATAATATTCTCTAGGTCCATTGATGTTGCTACAAATGGCAGAACTTCATTCTTTTTTATGGCTGAGTAATATCCCATAGTATTTATGTATATATATATGTGTGTGCATATATATATTTATATACCACATCTTTTTATCCATTTGTCTATTGATGGACACTTGATGAACACCTCCATATCCTGGCTTTTGTAAGTAGTGTTGCTATGAACATTGGGGTGCATGTATCTTTTCAAATCATGTATGTTTTCATTTTTTCTGGATATATACCCAGGAGTAGAACTGCTGGGTCATATGGTTGTTCTATTTTTAGTTTTTTGAGAAACCTCCATATTGTTTTCCACAGTGGCTGCCTCAATTTACATTCCCACCAACCCGTACAAGGGTTCCCTTTTCTCAATATCCTCTCCAATGTTTGTGATTTGTAGACTTTTTGATGATAGCCATTCTGACAGGTGTGAGATGACATCTCATTGTTGTTTTGATTTGAATTTCTCTGATAATGAGCAACAGTGAGCATATTTTCATGTAACTGGGAACCTAGCCATCATTGTGATGTGTTTCCAGCTGTTAGCCAGCTGTATGTCTTCTTTGGAAAAATGTCTATTTAGGTCTTCTGCCCATTTTTTGATTAGGCTTTTTGGTTGTTGTTATTGAGTTGTATGAGCTGTTTATATATTTTGGATATTAGTCCCTTGTTGGTCATATCATTTGCAAATATTTTCTCCCATTCAGTAGGTTGTCTTTTCATTTCGTGGATGATTTCCTTTGTTGTGCAAAGCTTTTAATTTTAATTAGGTCCCATTTGTTTATTTTTGCTTTTATTTATTTTGCCTTAGGAGACAGATCCAAAAAATATTGCTACAATTTATATCTATGAGTGTTCTTCCTATGTTCTCTTCTATGAGTTTTATGGTCTCAGGACAGACACTGGTTTTAGATTGTTGAGATATGTATTGGTGACGGATGCCTTTTGTGCCCCCATGTCACATCCCCTCAGCCTGCCTCTAACTTAAGCAACAAGCTATGGTGGATAGTTTCTATGCATAGCACCACAGCCCTAACTCAAGTGCCTACCAGGTCTCTCTGCTTTTATAGTTTAGGATTTTTGCAAGCAAAGGACCATTCAGCCAGGAGCAGGGCAGTGTGGAATTGCAGGGGAATTAACACCTCTGGGAGCAAACCTCGACTAGTGGAGGTGATGGACAAGCCTCAGCCATCATCTTCCCTCCATCATATGTGGAGGGAAGTTCTAAGGTCATGGGGGCTCAGAGAGTCCCTAACTGTACAGAACCACAGCTGTCCACAACATTAATAGCTCACTACCGCACCCTTTACTGGCTTTGTCTTTTTCCCTGTCTCACTCTCCAGCCCCCTCACTCCTGCTTCTGGGTATCACCTCCCAAATAAATCATCTGTACCCAAGTCCTTGTTTGGGGCTCAGTTTTGTGAAAGAACCAAATATCACCATTCCCATAAAAAAGTAGGTACTTTTTAAAGAAAATCAAGGTTGAGTAACAAAATGACTAAAGAACTTAGCCCCTCAGAAGAAAGCTGAGATGAGAAAGCCTGAGTCCCACTGCGTGAATGGATTGTAACTAAAGGGCTAATTTATAAATCAGTTGTTTTAAACCTGGAATATATTTCCTAATGGAAACACATCACAATGATGCCTCGGTTCCCAGTTAACAGAAATGAATTAAGCTTGTGAATAACTTAAAATATTAAGTAGTAGATGTAATTTAATTTATCCTGTTTTCTGGAATCACACTGTACTAGTTAGCTGAGGCTACTATAACAAAATACCAAAGACTGTGTGACTTAAACAACAGAAATGTATTTTCTCACTGTTTTGGGGGCCAGAAGTCCAAGACCAAGGTGTCGGCATTGTTGGTGTCTTCTGAGGTCTCTCTCCTTGGCTCATAGATCCACCTTTCCCCCGTGTATTCACATGTTCTTCCCTGTGTACATGTCTGTGTCCAAATCTCCTTTTCCTATAAGGACACCAGGCATATTAGATTAGGGCTCCAAATGATCTCATTTGATTTAATTATCTCTTTTACAACCCCATCTCCAAATATATTCACATTCTGAGGTACTTGGGGTTAGGATTTCAACACATGAATTTGGGGGTAGGGACACAGTTCAGCCCATAACACATATTTATCTCTAAATTTTTAGTTACAAAGTATTTGATACATGTAAATAAATAAACAGCAATGAAATCACACTTCAGCTTAACAATTAGAGCATTATAGATACCTTTGAAACCACCTGCGTTCTCCTTCTTCTCCTATCTTCCTCTTTCCCCTCAAGAAGTAAATACTATCCTGAATTTTGTTTACCAACTACTTGCTTTTTAACAGATTTATCACATATAAATGTATAATTAAGCAATACATTGTGCTTTTTTGAGCTTTATAAAAATAGCATCATTTGGTATATAGTTTTATATGATTTTTCCCTCTAAACAGTATTTGTCTAAGATTTATCCATACTGAAGCAAGTAGGTAAGGTTCATTCATTTCACTACGGCATAATATCCCACTAAGCGACTATACATATACATATCTATTCATTCTCCTATTGAGAGCATTTAACTTGGTTCCAGGTCTTTTGTTATTAATTATGCTGTTCTTGTTGTACGTATTTCTTTCATGTGTGTAAGACAGATGCTCTGTACCCAGGAGTGGAATTGCTGGGTTATAAGGAATGTGATTACTCACCAGAACAAGAGAGTTACCAAATTGTTTTCAGAGTAGTAGTGCCAGTTTATGTTCACACCAACAGTGTCTAAGATCCCTTTGATGTTTTGTACTGTGGCCAATACATGACATTGTCAGGCTTGTAAATTTATGCCAATGATGTTATGATGTCAAATGATAGCAAATTATTTATAATTGACATTTTCCTAACAACTAATAATTGTTATGAACCTCTTTTATTATGTTTATGAGATATACATGTTTTCTCTTCTATGAAATACCTGTTTTGTTTTTTTTTTTTTTGGTCCATTTTTCTTCTGAATCTTCTCTTGTCTTTATTTACAAGAGTTTTTCTGTACCTATTTTCTAATCTTTTCTGCCTACTTGTTGAAAATATCTTATTTCAGTTTGTAGTATCTTTTTATTTCCTTTATGTGTACTTTGATGAACAGAGATTCTTAATTTTAATGTGGTTAAACTTAGCAGTCTCTTCCTTTATAATTATTATTTTTTGTGCATTGCTTGAAAAATTCTTCCCAATCCTGAGGTCATAGTTTTCTCCTAAACTTTTTATCTTATGGATATTTCTTTTTATGTCTTAAGAAATTCTTTCCTATGATGTCACAAATATATTTTCTCTAAAATGTTTATGGTTTATCCTTCACACTTATGTTTATCTCTTCAGTAATGGACTTCTGCATATGGCATAAGGTAGAAACCTAATTGCATTTTCCTTCCACATGGATAATCAATTATTCTATCAATGTTAGAATAAAGACACCACTAAGTTTTTGTACCTCTTGCTAAGTATTCCTGTTAAATCTGAAACTTTAGAAAGAGGAGGAGGTATATATATGCAGTCATAAGCATAAAAATATATCAACAGTCAGAAGCCATTCAGTCTTTTTGTTAGCTGAACAGCTAGTGGAGGTTATGAAAAAGAAGGAAGAATGATTTCCACTGCAGAGAACTTTCAATGCTATATTGAAAGGGAGAGGGTAGAAGAAAGGAAAAAACAAAAAGGAAATGGGTGTCCAGTTAGGGTGAAGACAGTGAGATGTATCCTAACTAGGAATCATTTATAATGTACAGGATATTCATAAGCCTGAAGGTGGAATCAGAAACCATCTGACCTTAACTTTAAAATATATATGTTTTTAAGAAGACCTTTATTTATTGTCTACTTTAATTCCTTCATCTTGTCAGATATACATGGAAGAAACAGAGATATGAAGTGACTACCCAAAAGATACACGGTGGGTTAGGGGCAAAGCTGTGATTATAGTTTAAGTCAGACTTGTGAGGGTAGTAGCCCTATAGCCAAATAAAAATGACAAGGATATACATTATTTGTTTTTATCCATCAACACAGTTTGAAAACTTTTTTGACTTTTCTTTATTTGCTAAATGTATAGAAATACAAACCCTAGCATAATGTAAAAGATACATTTTGAAAATTTTATTCTTTATGCCTCTACCAAGAAGCAACTTTAAGCCTAAAGATAATTTCTATCATATTCTTAGCATGAGTGGATTTCGTCTTTTAAAGCTTATCAGTTGGCTTCAGTGTGGAAAACATAAGCAATAAAATATTTCTCTCTTGATAAACAAGTTGAACATTCTCACTGCTGGTTAGCATGAATAGTTTTGTTTGGCTACTGACAGATAATAGTTTGAGGATACCATAAAAGAGTAACCAAAAAACACATGTTTAGCTTCACTAGACTTCTTTTATAGCTGATAAAACGTTACAAAGCTCACAAGCTATGATCCATGTATTTATGACTTGAGGTTCTATAACTTTATTTTCTCTTGTGGACAAAACACACAATAGCTATAATAATTTTTCTTATAGATAGAATTTTCATTCTTTGACAAAGATGTACCGTTGTGGGTTATAGCACTTGACTGCCCGGAAATTATTTCTCAGCCTACTATCTACAAAAGCAACTTTTACTTTATAGATATGCATCAGGAACTTGGAACTCTGGAGGGAGGTTCTTCCTTTCTTCTTTAAAACAAAATTGTTCTGCAAATAGCTAGTGAGTCATCAACTTCTTAGGTTTATGAAGTACTGTTCAAGTTATTTCTTAATTTTTTGCATCCTGAAAACTTGACTCTATCTTAACATTGTCGCTATATCAAAAGATGGACCAAAACCACAAAGTGAGACCAGATTATTTTATAGGAAAGTGAAATACAGCAAAGGGAATGTTATTGGTAAGAATTTATCTTTAAATAAAGATTATAATAAGAGCTTTAAATACAAATTTAAAATAGTCTCATAGGTGCCTGGCAAGATGGCAGAGCAGGAAGACCTTGAGCTCACCTCCTCTCATAGTCACACCAAAATTACAACTATTTACAGAGCAACTGTTGATGAATGATACTGGAATCTAGCAGAAAAGATCTTCTATTATACAACTAAAGATATAAAGAAGGAAACACAATGATGAGACAGGTAGGGGTTAAGACCCATACCCTCGAGTGGGCGATACACAAACAGGAGGACAATCAAAACTGCAGATGTTTTCCCCAAGGAGCAATGGGTCTCTGCAGCCCAGGGGTGCTTCACCAGGACGACAAGCCCCCAGAACGTTTGGCTTTGAAGGCCAGATGGACTTACTTTTGGAGATATAGAGGGCTGTGGGAAATAGAGAAATCTCACGTGCTCCAGGATCCAAGGTAGAAGCAGTAATTTGAAAGGATCCTGGGTCAGACCTACCTTTTCATCATGGAGAGCCTTCCAGACGGGCAGGAGGCAACTGGAGCTCACCTTGGGGACATGACACCGGTGGCAGCTATTTTTGGGAGCTTGTTCCACCATGTGGACTCTCTTGCTGGTAAGCGTCATTTTGGAATCCTCCCTCTAGGTTAATACTAGGACCCAACTCTGCCCACCAGCCTGTTGGCACCAGTACTCAGATGCCTCAGGCCAAGCAGCTAGAAACACAGCACCGTCTACCAACAGGCCTTCTGCCTTAAGACCCCCTGAGCCCACAGCTGCCCCAGGACATAGCCCTGTTCACCATAGGGACCAAGACCCAGCAGCACATACCAGTGCAACAGCACTAGCCCCAGAACCCCCAGGGCCCTGCAGCCAGAGACCTCAGGACCCAGCTCTGCCCACCAGTGGGCAGGCACCACCCCTAGGACCCCCTGCTCCCTGGCCATATCCACCAGCGAGCTGGCACTAGCCTCAGGACCAACCTCACCCACCAGTGGATAGAAATTAGCCCTAGGACCCCCTGGGCCCCAGCCCCACCAATGAGCAGGTGGACACCAGCCCCAGGACAACTGCAACCCCACAGCCTGTCATGACAGGACTCAGCCCATCCACCAGCAGGGTGGCATCAACCCTGGGACCACCTAGGCTCCAGTCCTGCTCACCATCAGGCCAACACCAACTCTGAGATACCTTGGACCCCTCAGCCAGCCATCCCAGGATTCAGCCTCAACCGCTAACAGGCTGACACAAGCTTTGGAACACCCTGCATCCTGCAGCCAGCCATGTCAGGAATAGGTCTCACCCACAAGAGGGCCAACACCAGCTCTAGGACCCCCAGGGCCTGCAGCCAGAGACCCTAGGATCCAGCTCTGCCTGCCAGTGGGCTGGCACTAACACCAGGACTTGGCTTCACCCATTGGTGGGCAGGTACCAGGCCCAGGATCTCCTGGGCCCTGACACCACCCATCAGCAGGTAGACAGCAACCCCAGGACAACCACAGCCCTTCACCCTCCCTTGTCAGGACCCAGCCAACCCACCAGCAAGCTGGCACCAGACCCAGGATGCCATGGGTCCTGGCCCTACCAAACAGCAGACCAACACTAGCTCTGAGATACCTTTGACCCCTCAGCCAGCTGCCTAGGATCCCGCCCTATTTACCAATGGGCCAGTACCAGCTTTGGGACACGCTAGAACCTGTAGCTAGTCATATTAGGAATTGACCCCATGCACCAGCAGGCCGACACTAGATCTGGGAATCCTGGCCTCACAACCACCCACCCCAGAACCTGATTCTGCCTACCAGTGGGCCAGCACTAGTCCTGGGTTCCCCCAGGGTTCCATAGCCAGCTACCTCATGACCCAGCCCTGCCAACCAGTGGCCAGTAGCCTCTGCACAAGGCAGGGCTGGCTACCAACTGGACCAGGGGCCAGCCATGCCTACCAGACTGCAAACAGTAGTCAGCCAGCCACAACAGAGGGACCCACACATTCCAAATAGGGAGTACCACTAGAGAATATAGCTCTGATGACTGCTAAGATGCATAGGATGTCTCCTACAAAAGGCCACTTCTCCAAGTTGGGAAATGTAACCAACCTACGAGATACATAGGAATAAAGTCAGCAAATTAGGTAAAAAGAGATGACAGAGGAACATATTTCAAAGGAAGGAATAAGACAAACCCCCAGAAGAACTACATAAAATGGAGATGGTAATGATTATAAAGATTATCAGAGACTCAGAGAAGAATGAATACAGTGAGAAGTTTAACAAAAAGTTAGAAAATATAAAGAAGAAGCAAAAAGAGCTGCAGAATACAAAATTGAAATGAAAAACTACACTAGAAGGAATCAATATAGATTATAAGATACAGAGGAATAAGAATGGATCATTAAGCTGGAAGGCAGAGTAGTAGAAATCACTGAAGCTGAACAGAAAAAAAGAAAAAAACAACAAAAAGAAATTAGGACAGTTTAAGAAATCTCTGGGACATCAAGCATACTAACATTCACATTATAGGGATCCCAGAAGAGAGAAAGAAAGGGGCAGAGAACATATTTGAACATAATAGCTGAAAACTTCCCTAACCTACGAAAGAAAACAGATATCCAGGTCCAGGAAGCACAGAGAGTCCCACACAGGATCAACCCAAAGAGGACCAAACCAAGACATACTGTAATTAAAGTGGCAAAAGCTAAAGAGAGGATATTAAAAACAGCAAGGAAAAGCAACAAATTACATACAAGGGAACTCTCATAAGGCTATGATCTGACTTTTCAGCAGAAACTCTGCAGGCTAGAAGTGGATGGCACAATATATTTAAAGCAATGAAAGGGAAAAATCTAAAACCAAGAATACTCTATCTGGAAAGGCTTTCATTCAGATTTGATGGAGAGATCAAAAGTTTTACAGACAAGCAAAATTTAAGAGTTCAGCACCACCAAATCAGCTTTATAAGAAATATTACAGGAACTTTTGTAAGTGAAAAAGGAAAGGACACAACTACAAATGTGAAAATTACAAAAGGAAAAAGCTCATCAGTAAAGGCAAATGTACAGTAAAGGTAGTAAATCAACCACATATAAAGTTAGTAGGAAGGTTAAAAGACAAAGGTAGTAAAATCATCTATAGCTGCAGTAAGTAGTTAAGGGATACACAAAACACAAATGTATAAAATATGATGTCAAAAACAGCAATCATGGGTGAGGGGAGTAAAAATGTAGGTTTGTTGAAATGAGTTTGAAATTAAGAGATAATCAACTTAAAATAATCACACACACACACACACACACACATATATATATATATATATATATATATACACACACACAGAGATTGCTATATATAAACCTTATGGTAACTACAAACCAAAAATCTATAAAAGATACACACACAAAAAAGAGAAAATAATCCAAACATAAACTAAAGATAGTCATCAAATCAGAAGGGAAGAGAACAAAAGAAGAAGAAAGGAACAAAAAGAACTACAAGACAACTCCCAAATAATTAACAAATTGGCCATAAGTACATACCTATCAATAATTACTTTAAATGTAAATGGACTAGACACTCCAATCAAAAGTCATACGGTGCTCTTTCCTGGCTGGAACCATGGAGGGTGCAGAAGAGAAGAAAAAGAAGGTTCCTGCTGTGCCAGAAACCCTTAAGAAAAAGTGAAAGATGGGACTTCCCTGGTGGTCCAGTGGTTAAGAATGCCTTCCAATGCAGGGGACACAGGTTCAATCCCTGGTTGGGGAACTAAGATCGTACATGCCACAGGGCAACTAAGCCTGCACACTCTACAGCCTGTGCACCACAACTAGAGAGCCCATGTGTTGCAACTACTGAGCCCATGTGCTCTGGAGCCCGTATGCCACAACTAGAGAGCCTGCACACTGCAACTACTGAGCCTGGGCACTCTGGAGCCCATGTGCCACAACTAGAGAGAAGGCTGTGCGCCACAATGAAAGATCCCACATGCCGCAATGGAGATCCCACATGCTGCAACTAAGACCCGATCCAGCCAAATAAATAAATAAATAAATAAATACATGAATACATATTTTTTTTAAAAAAAAGAAAAAGTGAAAGAATTTCACAGAGCTTAAGATCAAGAGCCTAAGAAAGAAACCTGCCCAAAAGATGTTTTGAAAGGCAAGGAGGAAGCTTATCTATGAAAAAGCTAAGCACTATCACAAGGAATACAGGCAAACTGAAATTTGAATGGCTAGGATGGCAAGAAAAGCCAGCAACTTCCAGGTACCCACAGAATCAAAATTGGCATTTGTCATCAGTATCAGAGGTATCAATGGTGTAAGCCCAAAGGTTTGAAAGGTGTTGCAGCTCTTTCACCTCTGTCAGATCTTCAATGGCACCTTTGTAAAGCTCAACAAGGCTTCAATTAACATGCTGAGAATTGTGGAACCATACATTGCATGGGGGTACACAAAACTGAAGTCAGTAAATGAATTGATCTACAAGCATGGTTTTGGTAAAATCAACAAGAAGCAAATTGCCCTGATGTATAATGTGTTGATTGCTTGATCTCTTGGCAAACATGGCATCATCTGCATGGAGGATCTGATTCATGAGATTCATACTGTTGGAAAACTTTTCAAAGAAGTAAACAACTTCTGTGGCCCTTCAAATTGTCTTCTCCATGAGGCAGAATGAAGAAAAAGACTACCTGTTTTGTAGAAGGTGGAGATGCCGGCAACAGGAAAGACCAGATCAACAGGCTTATTAGAAGAATGAACTAAGGTATCTACCATGATTATTTTTGTAATCTAGCCAGTTAATAAACAGTGACTTCAAATTGAAGTCAGAAAACAGTGTTTTCAAATTGAAAAAAAATTTCACAGAGTGGCTGAATGGATACAAAAACATGATCCATATATATGCTGCCTACAAGAGACTCACTTCACATCTAAAAATACACACAGGCTGAAAGTAGTGGATGGAAAAGGTATTCCATGCAAATGAAAATGAAAAGAAAGCCAGGGTAGCAATATTTATATTAGACAAAATGACTTTAAAACAAAGACTGTAACAAGAGATAAAGAAGGATATTACCTAATAATCAAGTGATCAATCCAAGAAGAAAACATAACAATTTAAAATATACATGCACTCAACATAAGAGCACCTAAATACATAAAGCATATATTAACAGACACAAAGGGAGAAATTGACAGCAACACAATAATAGTAAGGGCCTTTAACAGCCCCACTTAAATCAATGGACAAATCATCCAGATAGAAAATTAATAAGGAAACACTGGCCTCAAATAACATATTAGACCAAATGGATTTTATACACATATATAGACCATTCTATCAAAAAGCAGTAGAGTACACATTCATTTCAAGTGCACGTGGAACATTCTCCAGGATAGATTACATGTTAGGCAACAAAACAAACTCTCACTAAATTTAAGAAAACTGAAGTTATATCAAGTATCTTTTCTGACCACAAGTCTATGAGACTAGAAATCAACTACAATGAAAAAACTGCAAAAAACACAAACACGTGGAGCTAAACAATATGCTACTAAACAACCAATGGATTACTGAAGAAATTTAAAAAGAAATTTAAAAATACCTGGAGACAAATGAAAATGGAAGCACAAAGATCCAAATCCATGGGAAGCAGCAAAAGCAGTTGTAAGAGGGAAGTGTATAGAAATATAAGCCTAAGAAATCTCAAGTAAACAACCTAACCTCACAACTAAAGGAACCAGAAAAAAGAAAACACAAAACCCAAAGTTAGAAGATATAGAAGAAATCTAAGTGTCCATTAATAGATGAATGGATAAAGAAGATGTGGAATATGGAATGGAATACTACTCAGCCATTAAAAAGAATGAAGTGTCATTTGCAGCAGCATGGATGGACTTGAAAGGTATTATGCTAAGTGAAATAAGTCAGAGAGAGAAAGACAAATACTGTATGATATCACTTATATGTAGAATCTAAAAAAACACAACCAACTAGTGAATATAACAAAAAAGAAACAGGCTCACAGATATAGATATCAAATTAGTGGTTATCAGTGGCGAGAGGCAAGAGGGAAGGGGCAATACAGGGGTAAGGGATTAAGAGGTACAAACTATTATGTATAAAATAAACTACAATGATATATTGTACAATACATGGAATATAGCCAATATTTTATAACTACAAATAGAGTAAAATCTTTAAAAATTTTGAATCACTACATTGTTCATGTGTAACTTATCTAATATTGTATATTAACTATACTTCAATTAAAAAATAGGATTAAAAAAGGGGGTCCTTGTTTGTGGAAGTTTCAGTGCTCCAATAAAATGCAATACAACTTTGATTAAAAGATCTGAAATGATGTCCTGTCCCCATTGGCCACAAATTGAGCTTTGAGGTTAGAGTCACAACATTTCCCTGGCAAATCCTTCAAATACCTAGTCACCATTTGAAAGAAAAACTGTTCTAAATGTAATGTTATACATTATGGTAATATTAAACCTTCCTTCTGTTAAAAACAAAACAAAACAAAAAACCCAAAGTTAGGAGAACAACAACAGCAATAAAATTAAAGATCAAGGCAGAAATAAATGAAATAGAGACTAAAAAAATTAGAAAAGATCAATGAAACTAAGATCTGGTTCTTCAGAAAGATAAGCAAAATTTATAAATATTCAGTCAGTCTAAACAAGAAAAAGGAGAGCCCATATCAATAAAATTAGAAATGAAAAAGAAGTTACAACTGATGCTCAAGAAATACAAAGGATTATAAGAGATTACTATGAACAATTATATGCCAATAAAATGGACAACCTAGAAGACATGAACAAATTCCTAGAAATGTATAATCTCTCAAGACTGAACCAGGAAGAAATAGAAAATACAAACAGACTAATTACCAGTAATGAAAATGTCAGTAAACAAACAAACAAACAAACAAAAAGCCCTCCCAACAAACATAAATCCAGGAAGAGTTTCACAGGTGAATTATACCAAACATTTGAGAAGAGTTAACACCTATCCTTCTCAAACTATTTCAAAGAATAGCAGAGGAAGGAATGTTTCTTAACTCATTATATGAGGCCAGCATCACCTGATACCAAAATCAGACAAAGATACCACAAAAAAGGAAATGACAGGCTAATACCACTGATCAATATAGACTCAAAAATACTCAACAAAATATTAGAAAACTGAATTCAACAATATATTAAAAGGATCATACATCATGATTAAGTGGGATTTATCCCAGGGATACAAGGATGATTCAATATCCACAAATCAATGTGATACACCACATTAACAAAATGAAGAATAAAAATCGTATGATCTCAACAGATGCAGAAAAAAAACATCTGACAAAATTCAACATTCATTTATGATAAAACCCTCCAGAAAGTGGGTATAGAGGGAACATGCCCAACATAATAAAGGCCATTATGATAAGCCCATAGCTAACATCATACTCAAGATGAAAAGCTGAAAGCATTTTCTCTAAGATTGGGAGCAAGACAAGGATGCCCACTCTCACCACTGTAATTCAACATAGTATAGGAAGTTCTAGTCACAGCAATCAGACGAGAAAAAGAAATAAAAGGAATCCAAACTGGAAGGGAAGAAGTAAAACACTCACTGTTTGCAGAAGACATGATACTATACATAGGAAATCCTAAAGATGCCACCAAAAAACTATGAGAGCTTGTCAATGAATTTGGTGTAGTTGCAGGATACACAATTAATATACAGAAATCTGTTGCATTTCTATACACTAACAATGAACTAGAAGAAAGAGAAATTAAGAAAATAATCCAGTTTACCATCACATCAAAAAGAATTAAAGAACCTAGAAATAAATCTAAGGAAGTAAAAAACCTGTACTCAGAAAACTATGAGACACTGATGAAAGAAATTGAAGATGACACAAACAGATGGCAAATTACACTGTATTCATGGATTAGAAGAATTACTATTGTTAAAATAACCATACTACCCAAGGTGATCTACAAGTTCAATGCAATCCTTATCAAAATACCAATGTCTTTTTTCACAGAACTAGAGCAAATAATTTAAAATTTTATATGGAAACACAAAAGAGCCCAAATAGCTACAACAATCTTGAGAAAAAAGAATAGAGCTGGAGGAATCCTGTCCCTGACTTCAGACTATACCACAAAGCTACAGTAATCAAAACAGTATGGTATTGGCACAAAAGCAGATATATAGCTCAATGGGACAGAATTGAGAGCCTGTAAATAAACTCATATACTTATGGTCAATTAATCTATGACAAAGGAGGCATGAATATACAGTAAGGAAATGACAGTCTCTTCAATAAATGGTGCTGGGAAAACTGGACAGCTACATGTAAAAGAATGAAATTGGAACATTTTCTTACACATATACAAAAATAAACTCAAAATGGATTAAAGACCTAAATATAATACCAGAAACTTTAAAACTCCTAGAATTCAACATAGGCAGAAGAGTCTTTGACATGAACTGTAGCAATATTTTTTTTGGATCTGTCTCCTAAGGCAAAACATATAAAAGCAAAAATATACAAATGGGACCTAATGAAACTTAAAAGCTTTTGCACAGCATAGGAAACTATCCACAAAATGAAAAGACAACCTACTGAATGGGAGAAAATATTTGCAAATGATATGACCAACAAGCAGTTAATAGTCAAAATATATAAACAGCCCATACAACTCAATATCAAAAAGAAACAACTTGATTAAAAAAATGGGTGGAAGAACTGAATAGACATTTTTCTGAAGAAGACAAACATATGGCCAACTGGCACATGAAAAGATGGGCAACATTGCTAATTATTAGAGAAATGTAAATCAAAACCACAATGAGATACCGTGTCACATCTGTCAGAATGGCCATCACCAAACAGCCCACAAATAACAAATGTTTGCAAGGATGTGAAGAAAAGGGAACTCTTGTACACTGTTGATGGGAATGTAAATTGGTGCTTCTGCTATGGAAAACTTTATGGAAGTTTCTCAAAAAACTAAAAATAGAGCTGCCATATAACCCAGCAATTCCACTCCTAGATATATATCCAAAAAAAAAAGAAAACACTGATTTGAAAAGATACATGCACTCCAATATTCATAGCAGTATTATTTACAATTGCCAAGATATGGAAGCAAGCTGATTGTCCATCAACAGACAAATGGATAAAGAAGATGTGGTACATATATACAATAGAATATTACTTAGCCATAAAAAAGAATGAAAATTTTGCCATTTTTAACAACATGGATGAATTTGGAGCGCATTATGCTAAATGAAATAAGTCAGAGAAAGACAAATACTATATGTTATCACTTATATGTGGAATATAAAAAACAAAACAAATGAATATAACGAAGCAGAAACAGACTCACAGATATAAATTAGTGATTACAGTGGGGAAAGGGAAGGAGGAGGGGCAAGACAGGGATTAAGAGGTACAAACTACTATGTGTAAAATAAATAAGCTACAAGGATATATTGTACCACACAGGGAATATAGCCAATATTTTATAATAGCTTTCAATGAAGCATAACTTATAAAAATTTGAATCATTATGTTGCACACCTAAAACTATTATAATACTGTAAATCAACTATAATTCAATAAAAACTAAAATAAAATGCAAAAAAAGAAGTCTTGTAATCCTACTTAAAATTTTTTTGTTCTCACTAAATTTAAAAAAATGTCCTAAACTTCATTGAAGTGTAATTTACATACAATAAATGCATTCATTTTAAGTGAACAGTTTGGTGAGTTTTGACAAATAAGTACAACCATGTAACCACCACAATCAAGATACAGAACATTTCCAACATCCCCAAAAGATTCCCTTGTGTTTTTCTTTAGTTTGTCCCTCCCCTCCTCACTAGACCCAGACAACCAGTGATCTTTCTATCACTACAGATTAAATTTGTCTCTTTTAGTGTTTCATATATATGAATCAAAAGGTTTATGCTCTTTTGTATCTAAAGTCTTTCACTCAGCGTAATGTTTTTGATATTTATTCAGTTGTTGAATGTAGCAGACGTTCAGTCCTTGTTATTGCTAAGGAGTATCCCATTGTATAGATATCATTATTTGTCCATTTACCTGGGCATGGACAGTGGGTTGTTCTGATTTGGAGCTATTAAAACTGTGTACAAGCCCCTGTGTCCTTGCCTTTTAAAGTAAAAAGCTGACTCAAGAATTAATGATTTGGAAACGTGAAGATGTAGAAGCAAAGAATAGCTGTTGGGCTGGGGAACTGGTCACCATTTAGACCATAAATATGCCACAGAGCAGAATCACCGAACTCACACTTCCCTGAGAGATATAAAGACCTGACGCACATTCCTAAATTGTTTTAATAGGAAGCAGACACTCACCAGGTGAAAACTGCTGACTGCAAGAACACAGACCCTAGACTGGTTGGAAGCAGAAGGTTGACGATGCTGATTCCCAATTACCTCACCACCAACTAATCAGAAGAATGTCTTCAAGCCGATCATGCCCAGCCCTTGAACCACTACTCCCCTCACTACCTGCTTCAGGATGGGGACACACAGTCTTGAGGACATTAGCCTGCTGTGGCCCCCTTTGCCTGGCAAAGCAATAAAAGCTATCCTTTTCTGCTTCACCCAAAACTCCGTCTCCAAGATTTGATTTGGTGCCAGTGTACAGAGGCCAGGTTTGGCAACACTATTATGAATAAATCTATGAAACTTCATAAACAAATCTTTGTGTGGACCTGTTTTTATTGCTGTTGGGTGAATATCTAAGGATGGAATTGCTGGGTCATTTGGTAAATGGATGTTTAACTTTATAAGAAACTGCCCAAGTGTTTCCTACAGTGATTGTACCACTGTACCTCCCCACCAACAATGTATGAGAATTCCTATTCCATATATTTGCTTATACTTAGTATTATTAGTTTAAAATTATTTTACCTATTCTGATGGGCTTGTGCTATGTCTCACTGTGGTTTTAATTTGCATTTCACTAATAATTAAGAGCATTTTTTATTTCCTTATTTGCTATCTATTTTCTTTTATGAAATTTCTGTTAAAATATTTGCCTAATTTTAACTAGATTGCATATGTTCTTATTATTCAGTTTTAAGAGTTCTTTATATTCTGGATATAGTCCTTAGTTAGAGATACTTATTACAAATATTTTCTCTCTGTTTGTGGTATTTTTTTTTTTATTGGTGTCTGTCATTGAGCAGAAGTTTAAATGTTGATAATGTCCAATATACCATTTTTTTTGTCTTTTATGGTTTGTACTTTTTTTGTCCTAAGAAATTTTCAACAACCTTAAGGTTGCAAAGTTTTTTCTTACATTTTCTTCCAGAAGTTTCATCATTTAGAGTTCATATTTAGTACTATGGTTCATTTCAAACTATTGCTGTGTATCACATGAGGATCAAGACTCAGTTTTTCTCAATATAGCTGTCTAGTTGTTCCAATACTATTTGTTGAAAAGACTATCCTTTCCTCATTGAATTACCTTCATGCCGTGTAGAAAATTAATTGAGGTTATATTATGTGAGTCAATTATTGTACTCCATTTTGTTCCATTGATTTATTTCTCTATCCTTATGCCAAATATCACATTGTCTTGACTACTGCAGCTTTATAATAAGTCTTGAAACCAGATAGTATAAGTTCTTCAACGTTGTTCTTTTTAAAAAATTCTTTTGGTTATTTTTAGTTCTTTGCATTTCAATATGAATTTTATATGAGTCTGTCAATTTTCAGCAAAAGCCTGGGGGGTTCTGATTGGAACTGCATTAAATCTATTGATCAATGCTGACCAATGGGATACAATGTTTCTTAGTCCATTAAGGCTACTATAAAAAAATAGCACAAACTGGGTGTCTTATAAACAGCAAAAATCTGTTTCTCACTGTTCTGGAGGTTGGAAGTTTGAGATCAAGTTGCCTGCATATTTAGGTTCTGTGTTTGTTGAGGGCCTGCATCTGGTTTATAAAAAGTAGTATTCTAGCTGTAACTTCACATGTCAGAACAGGCAAGGAAGCTTTCTCAAGCTACTTTTATAAGGGCACTAATCTCATTCATAAGGGCAGAGCCCTCATGACCTAATCACCTTGAAAGACCCCACTTCTTAATACCACCACATTAGGGGATAGGTTTCAACCTATGAATTGGGGGAAACACAAACATTCAGATCATAGTACCATCCAAGACAAAATATGAGGCACATACATAATTTAAATTTTTCTGGTAGCAACACCAAAAAAGTAAAAATAAAACACCTGACTGGTAACGTGGCTCTAGACAACTCCAGACCAAAAATCTTTCATCTATATAACTCAAAAATCAAAAGGAGATCCTGACAATTTACAATTAGACCCTACTAAGAGGTCCTCTGGTACAGCTTAAGTCACCATTTTGTGTTGGGACAATCACTGTAGCCCCAGGGATGGGGCAGTATGTTGGGCTCAGTATGCGTCAGGGACCCACCCAGCTTTTGGCTAGGGACGTGGTATACTAATGGCAGTTCCCACTAGAAACATATGGATGGATTAGGGAAGGAGAAATTCCACAAAAGAAGGGGATATTTCTATTAGGATAATGTAATACAGGGCAGGGTATTAGTTTAACAAATCAGCTGCTGTACAGTATGTCATACAAGCATTTCTAGAAACTGGGATTTTTGGGGTTCCTCTTTTTTTAAAAAGGAAGCTTTAGGGGCAAAGTGGTGTTGATTTGAAGGGTTATCCACTTTCCCTTTAGACTTCAGAGATCTGACTTCTTCAACTATGCAAGATATAGAATTAGAAGCACTTTCAATTCTACAGCCAAACTCATTCCCATAGAGGTAGAAGATCTGGTTCAGTTCTCAATGAACAAATACTCAAGCCAAAGATTATTTAAATAACAACAATCATATTTCAGATACACCACATGAACTGTTATGTACTCATAAGCTACCCATTTCTAGAAATAATTCTCAATTTGAATTTGCGTTTTAAAAATGCCACAAGACCTTATAATGCTACAACAGGGTTTAGTTCTTCAGAGAAACTCATATCACCCAAAGGCTGCCAAGCTCCAGGTCAAAGAATATATGACTTTGAAGACTGAACTCTTAATTTAAAATTCCTCTTTAATTCATGTTAGATTACACCATAATACAAGAAAAGAGAGAGGCTGCGTATGTTGTCAAATTTAATGGCAAAAGTTACATAGATTTGGCTAATTAAATAATAAGTGGATTCTGACTTATATTGAGGTGAATGTCAGAATTCATCAGTGTGAGTGTTATTTGACAGGGGTGATAAATCCTGTTCTCTAGGGTTGATATTTTTCATTACCCTTGTGCATCCTAGGGCATTTCAAATATACTGAGAGGGCTGAATTAGCAGCAGCCTGATTTACTGATACCTTTAGGGTGGCCACTCTAATTAGCACATATCTGAGATCTTTAAAGAGCTTAAACTGGATTCACGCAAAGTGAAAAGAGATGGCAAAGATAACAGTATGTGATTATATGCATATATAGAATATTATAGATGTTTCATATAAAAGGAGATGCTGATGGAGGCTGGAGTGGGATAAGAGAGCAAAATGGCTATATTGAGAGAGTTTCTAAAAATGAGGAAAATTGAGACAAACTATTTTCAGGTCTTACAATTCACTGCCAAAACCTCAAATAACTGAATTTCAACTAGCCAATGAAAACATTTTACAGTAAATCATTGATTTGGAACCTAAATTTCCCAAGGAAGTGAACATACAGAGATATTTTATATTTATGGAGTTCTGATCATTCTTTTTTTTTTTTTTTTTTTTTTTTTTTGCGGTATGTGGGCCTCTCACTGTTGTGGCCTCTCCCGTTGCGGAGCACAGGCTCCGGACGCGCAGGCAGGCTCAGCGGCCATGGTTCACGGGCCCAGCTGCTCCACGGCATGTGGGATCTTCCTGGACCGGGGCACGAACCCGTGTCCCCTGCATCGGCAGGTGGACTCTCAACCACTGCGCCACCAGGGAAGCCCCTGATCTTTCTTTTAGTTCCCCATTTCCTCCCTCTATGATATTTTCCTACTGTCATCACCTCCACTTTCCTCCAGACCCCACATCCTGAATCTGCTGTGATAGACCACATACTAGCCTGCAGGAAATGTTATAAGCTCATTTATTCTTAATACAAAAATGCAGAAATTTAAGATAAGAGAAGAAGAAATACCATGTTATTAGTGTTGGGGCCCTCTGCTCATGTAACCTTGGCCTTTATGAAGTCACAGGGACCATCCAGTAAAGACTAACTAATCTGATTTACAGAATCCAAGGAAACCTACTGATCTCATGGTGTCCAATGGAATCATGGTAAATATGATGGAACACGTCACGCTGAGCTCTCAGAAATTTCACAAAACTTTATATATTCTCTTTCCCCATTGAAACAGTTTTCACTTTGCCACACTGTTTAGCCTTCTTCTCAACATTATCAAGAATGGAAGAAGAAGCTTGCAAGTAAGAACTTCACTTGCAATTGGAAGGTGATTGTCTTTAGTAGCCCCATTTGCTGAAGACTTGCAGATGGTGACCTCTGATAATTCCAGCCAATCCACACTTAAAGGCTGAAGGACTCCAGTAACTGGGGTCCAGTGATACCATTCAGGTCATATGTGTTTTGCCTATTATCCAGCACAAATAAAGTGAAGACCAAGAATATATTGGTACTGTATAGCAGATATGCTAAATCATAAAGAATATAGGTTGTTAATGAAAATGCAGCATGTTTAAATGCCAGCAGTAATTGACATTATCTGTAAAGGGCAAAGGACTGAGGGCATTATTTAGAGTATAAGAATGGAGAGAAATCTAGGCCAGAGTAATAAGGGGATGTGAGTTACCCACTGTAAGATCTTTGTCCGTGGCCTGGGCACATAAGATTGCTTACCTCAATTCAATTAGACCAATTTCTAAAGTCTTGCCAAAAATCTTACCAAGGGCTAAGGCTTAGATGTTTTGTTTTACTACTCAATATTTGTTGAACTCTATTTTGGAGTTAACTTAAATATATATTAACTTTCCCAAGTTACTGAGGAGCAATACAGTGAAGCAGAAATCAAGATAATTTTCTTATCAATTTTTTCAACAAGAGTAGAAGCAGCAGTGGCAGCAACAAACAAACTTTTTTTGTGTGTTTGGCACTGAGGATGAAGAGAAGCATATACTTTAGCCCTTTAATGGGTTTATAGTTAATTTCTAAATATCCTTTGTAAAAGGAAGTATTTGAGTAAATTAGATGCAAAACAAAAAAAATTACTGTCAACTTATGAATGGTACTTTTAAAAATTTTACATATACTGTAGTCTTAAATAATTTTTAGCATCAGCATTTAGGATTACATTCCTAAGTATGTCTTTGAAAAATAAAAGAAAACAAGCTTCTGTATACATTAGCTCAACCCAGCTTCTTCATGGACTCTTAACTTTCTTAATATTAGAGTCTAATAATTAAAAAACAACTAAGAGGCCTTTCACCTTTTAAAAGGTCACATTTATTATGAGTTTAATCCACTAGTGCACAAATTCTTATCAATTACTTAAAAGAAGAAATATATCATTAAAAATAACTAAGCAAAATTCAAGGAGCAATTTCAATATCTGTAAGAAACACAGTCATTCTAGGCATGGGATGCTAATATGTTACAGTTATTATTATACCTATGTAGAAATCCAATTTAAAGATATGCAAAGCACCAGTACATTTAAAAGTTTTGTAAGATATATGTAGTATGGAAAGTAGTCTACAAAAAATCAGATGTATAATATGATCTTGATTTTGGTGGGCTGTATGTATATATTTATGAAGAGATATACATTGAAATGTAAAGTTTGTGGTAGGCTTAGAGATGAGCATTATAAATTCTTTATACTTTGTTTTCCAAAATTTCCACAATAAACAATTATTATGTTAAAAGTCATTAAAGATAAAATTGTTCAGGTATTATGAGTACATGTGGGTTGATTAGCTGATAAATGATTCAGGAAAATTGTGGGTGGAGTCTGAACTCTGTGCACTAGGCTATCCTATGTTCATTATGAAATGTGGCACTAGCAGTACATGGGAATTTTCAGCCATAGTTGCACTTCCAAATCATAATATATTATTTCATAGTGTCATAAACAAAGAATAACAGCAAAAGATGTATATAGAAATATTAAGAATATAAGTATCAGCAAGGAATTCAATAGGACTTAAAACCAGTATTTTTTAAAGCTATTAAGTATATACGTAGGTGACGACAGACAGAGTTGGCTATAACTGATAGTGTATTTTCATTTTAAAATTTAAAATCAGATAATTTGAGCATCATATAACTATGTAAGCAAAATTTCCTACTTATTTCTTGTCATGGGTTCCTAGTGTAATTACAGAATAGTTTTAGTTCTCTTCTTTGTCAAAAGATGAACATCCTAAGAAAATAAAAACAGGTATTTAAAAACTCTAAGACAGATCAACAAAGCACAGAGAAATCAGGTACTACTATCCATAGCAACTTCCTAAATTGTTACTTACTCATCTGTCTTTAGCTGGTGAAAAACTGTGCTAGGTGAATGGTGACAAATGAGTGGCTTCTGAATCTACTGTAAGCAAAACAGTGAAACTGCTATGGGTTTAATATGTATTTGCAAGCATGATTTGAGATAATTTAAAACTTATTGCTCCCAAGAAGTATATGAGTTATGAGAAATATGTCTTTTATATTTTGCTATGGTTGATCAGTAAAATATTGTAGGTTGCAAGAGGGAGCGTTGGAACATTAACTTATGGTTTGTAATTTTGAAAACTGGAGAAAAATACTTTTAGAGAAAAATATCCTTTGCAATGGATATTTTTGGAAGTATGTGGGGAAAGTCTCTTCAACATATACTGCTGAGACTGGCTGGATGGGGAGCCTGGCAGCAGGTGCGTGTCCCTGTGGGAAAAATCACAGCCCAGTCCTTGGGTGCCTGTGAGGGTCTGCACTTGCCCAGAAGTACTGCCATCTCCAGAGGGCATGACAGGTCAAAGAAGAGACTGTGGGAAAAAGGAAAACTTTTAATATTTTACTTCCTTTCATGGCACATTTTTCCTGCATTTTGCATAAGGGACCCCAAGTTTTCATTTTGCTCTTGGCCCCACAAATTATGTAGCTGATCCTGGTGTCAGGAAACACAATACAAAGGGTCTATAATTTATGATTGTGAACAGAGCATAATCAAATTTCATCTTATTTGGGACCATGGGTTTACTCAGATAATGCTTTATTTCCAAGTTCATAGACTTGTAACTATTTTCTATTTTTCTTTTCAGGATAGAGAAAGGCTGCTTATAGCAAAGCTTCTGAATAAACAAAAGGATTATTAGATTTTTTTTATTGTGCAAGACACCTGGCCCATATCACACTGTGATTTGCAGTTTCCTACAAATTAAAGCTGTACAAAAGGCTCAAAGGAGATTTTTGAATAATAAAAATGAAGGAACCATACTTAAATATGGTAAAGATTATTTGTGCAAAATTAACAGCAAATATCACTCTAAAGGGTGAAAAGCTAAAAATTAAAATTAGTGATAATATATATCATCATTATAATATAACTTGTTTTGGGGGTTGTAGAGAATGGAGTAAATCAGAAAAGTGAGTCAGAATAGAGATCCTAGTATATATGGGATCAGTATATATGGCACTTGAATATCTCAAAGATAAGTTTATCAATTCTTTGGGGGAGGGGTACATTTTAAATAAGTGGCAGCATAGGCTATCTATTTGGAAGAAAATAGAATCATCCTTTAACTTTTGTAAAAAGCAGAACATAATTCCAGACGCAGTTAAAACTTGAATTTGAGACAAAACAAATTTTAAAAGAAAACTTAGGAGAGTACAGGCTGAGGTACTGGTAACATTTTAATCAAGACAAACTATTATAGAAAAGTAATAAACACTTAACCATACAAAATGTTTTAAAGTAGCAAGATATCAAAATCAAAGTAAATAAAAATGAAAATATTAAAAGATATTTTCAAATTAAAGATTTATCTACAATATACAAAGAGCTCATAAATTATTAACAAAATAATTTAAAATGGAAAAACAAAGGCTACTGAAGGCAGTTCACCAAAAAGTAAATTCAAAATTGCTAATAAACAAATGAACATACACTCAACCACTTTTATGAAAGGAAATGCAAAATAATGTAAGAATAGGTTATTATTTCATATCTGTTTGGCCAAGTTTACAAAGAGAGGTGACATCTACCGGTGACTGGGATTCAGGGGAAAGGGTATTCTACCTGCTGGTAGAAATAGGAATTATTTTGAGGAAAACTTGATCAATAGCTATTAAAATTGAAAATAGCCCTTGCCCTTTGGCCCCCAAATCCCATCCCTATGCCATAGGGAAAAAAAGCACTACACATGCAAGGAAATATATATAGAGGTTCAAATATATACAAAATACATAATATTTAGTGACCAAGAAAGTACATAAAATAAATGTCTATCAACAGGAGAATGGATGAATAATTTCTGAGCATCTTTATTATAGAATATTATGTAGCTATTATAAATACTGAGGTAGGCCTATAACAGTTGACTTGGAGGGTTTCTGTGATGTGTATAAAAAAGCAGATGCAGGGTGGCGCAGTGGTTAAGAATCCACCTGCCAATGCAGGGGACATGGGCTCGATCCCTGGTCCAGGAAGATCCCACATGCTGCGGAGCAACTAAGCCACAACTACTGAGCCTGCGCTCTAGAGTCTACGAGCCACAACTACTGAGCCTGCGAGCTACAACTACTGTGCCTGCGTGGCACAAGTACTGAAACCCTAGAGCCCATGCTCTGCAACAAGAGAAGCCACTGCAATGAGAAGCCCGTGCACTGCAATGAAGAGTAGTCCCCACTCGCCACATCTAGAGAAAGCCCACATGCAACAACGAAGACCCAAAGTAGCCAAAAATAAATAAATTAATTTTTTAAAAAAGAAAAAAAAGCAGATGCACAGAAAAATGTGTCTATTACCTCCTTAACATATATAATGCACATAACGCATCATATATATGATTATATGGCATTTGTTTATTGAGAAGGCGATTTTTAAAATTATAGTCCTTTCTCTTGCCACTTTTATTCAACATAGTTTTGGAAGTCCTAATCATGTCAATCAAAGAAGAAAAAGAAATAAAAGGGGCTTCCCTGGTGGCACAGTGGTTGAGAGTCCGCCTGCCGATTCAGGGGACACGGGTTTGTGCCCCGGTCCGGGAGGATCCCATATGCCGCGGAGTGGCTGGGCCCATGAGCCATGGCCGCTGAGCCTGCGCATCTGGAGCCTGTGCTCCGCAACAGGAGAGGCCACAGCAGTGAGAGGCCTGCGTACCGCAAAAAAAAAAAAAAAAAAAAAAAAAAAGAAAGAAATAAAAGGAATCCAAACTAGAAAAGAAGTAAAACTGTCACTGTTTGCAGATGAAATGATACTATATGTAGAAAATCCTAAAGATGCTACCAGAAAACTATTAGAGCTTATCAATGAATTCAGTAAAGTGGCAGGATACAAAATTAATACACAGAAGTCTGTTGCATTTCTATACACTAACAACAAAACATCATAAAGAGAAATTAAGGAAACAATCCCATTTACTATCACATCAAAAAGAATAAAATGCCTAGGAATAAACCTACCTAAGGAGGCAAAAGATCTGTACTCAGAAAACTATAAGATGCTGATGAAAGAAATCAAAGATGACACAAACAGATGGAAAGATATACCATGTTCTTGGATTAGAGGAATCAAAATCGTCAAAATGACTGTACTAGCCAAGGTACTCTACAGATTCAATGCAATTCCTATCAAATTACCAATGGCATTTTTTGCAGATCTAGAACAAAAAAAATCTTAAAATTTGTATGTAAGCACAAAAGACCCTGAATAGCCACAGCAATCTTGAGAAAGAAAAATGAAGCTGGAGGAATCAGGCTCCCTTCTTCAGACTATACTATAAAGCTACAGTAATCAAAACAGTATGGTACTGGCACATAAACAGACACATAGATCAATGGAACAGGATAGGAAGCCCAGAAATAAATCTATGCACCTCTGGTCAATTAATCTATGAAAAAGGAGGCAAGACTATACAATGGAGAAGAGACAGTCTCTTCAATAAGTGGTACTGGGAAAACTGGACAGCTACATGCACAAGAATGAAATTAGAAATTCTCTAAACCATACACAAAAACAAACTCAAAATGGATTAAAGACATAAATATAAGACCGGATACTATAAAACTCTTAGAGGAAAACACAGGCAAAACACTCTTTGACATAAATCGCAGCAATATATTTTTGGATCCACTTCTGAGAGTAATGAAAATAAAACCAAAAATAAACAAATAGGACACAATTAAACTTAAAAGCTTTCGCACAGTAAAGGAAACCATAAACAAAGTGAAAAGACAACCTGCAGAATGGGAGAACATATTTGCAGATGATGCAACCAACAAGGGATTAATTTCCCAAACATACAATCTGCTCATGCAGCTCAATATCAGAAAAACAAACAACCCAATAAAAAAAGGGGCAGAAGATCTAAACAGACATTTCTCCAAAGAAGACATACAGATGGCCAAAAAGCTCATGAAAAGATGCTCAACATTGCTAATTATTAGAGAAATACAAATCAAACTACAGTGAGATATCACTTCACACAGGTCAGAAAATGGTCATCATCAAAAAGTCTACAAACAATAAATGCTGGAGAGGGTGTGGAGAAAAGGGAACCCTCTTACACTGTTGGTGGGAATGGAATTTGGTACAGTCAATACAGAGAACAGTATGGAGGTTCCTTAAGAAACTAAAAATAGAGCTACCATGTGATCCAGCAAGCCCACTCCTGGGCATAGATCCAGAGATAACTATAATTCAAAAACATATATGCACCCCAATGTTCACTGAAGCACTATTTACAATAGCCAAGACACGGAAGCAACCTAAATGCCCATCAACAGATGAATGAATAAAGAAGAGGTGGTACATATATACAATGGAATATTACTCAGCTATATAAAGAATGAAATAATGCCATTTGTAGCAACATGGATGGACCTCCAGATTATCATACTAAGTGAAGTAAGCCAGAGAAAGACAAATATCATATGATATCACTTATATGTGGAGTCTAAAAAAATGATACAAATGAACTTATTTACAAACTAGAAACAGACTCACAGACTTTGAAAAAAAACTTACGGTTACCAAAGAGGAAATGTGGGCGGGGGGAGGAATAAATTAGGAGGTTGTGATTAACATATACACACTAATATATATAAAATAGATAATCAGAAAGGACCTATGTATAGCACAGGGAATTCTATTCAATACTCTAATAACCCATATAGGAAAAAAAAGTGAAAAAGAATAGATATATGTATATGTATAACTAAACCACTTTGCTGTACATCTGAAACTAACACAACACTGTAAATCAAATACACTCCAATATAAAAAGAGAATTAAAAAATAAAGTTAAATAATAAAAATTATAGTCTTTTCTAAAAGTTACAAAATTATAAAACCTTGTCAAAATTAAAACAACATAGATATGCATAAAGTGAAATATGAAAACTTCTTTTTACCCCTTCCCCATGGCACTATTAAGAGTTTGATGTGCATTCTTCCAGAACTTTTTCTGTATATACACACACACAGATTTTTTTCTTTAAATATAGAATAGTATCAAATTTTTTGTGATTTTTTTTTAACTTGCTTGACCTTTTCCTCCCAAATAACAGCATATTTTAGAGATTTTTTTCCCCAGTCTAATAACTATGCATCTAACTTACTCTTCAAGGGCTATTTCATAAAATCAATGTACTATAACTTATCGAATCATATTCATATTTCTGAATAGGTTGTCTCCAATTTGTGCTATTACAAATATTGCTGTGAACAACATTCTTTCTCTAAGAACTGTTTCTGCCCTCCCGCCAAAGACCCCCAGAAAGTAAGTAGGGCTTATTTCTTGTGGCAGAAAGGGAGACCATGCATAATGGAGAACCACGAGGGATCTCAGTAAGAGGATGTTAGAAAACACACAATTGGGGTTTTGGTTTGGCCATTTTTGGTAAGGTTCCAGGGAGCTGCCTTTTTTATTTTGTTTGTTTTGCTTTAGTCTCACTCTATCACAGTCACCAAGTGATCTTGTCCAATGTTAGTGTTCTAGGAGATTCTTTTTTTCTTTTTTCTTTTTTTTTTTTTTGCAGTACGCGGGCCTCTTACTGTTGTCGCCTGTCCCGTTGTGGAGCACAGGCTCCGGTCGCGCAGGCTCAGTGGCCATGGCTCACGGGCCCAGCTGCTCCGCGGCATGTGGGATCTTCCCGGACCGGGCCACGAACCCGTGTCCCCTGCATTGGCAGGCAGACTCTCAACTACTGCGCCACCAGGGAAGACCATCTAGGAGATTTTTTTAATGTCCAGGAGAAGAACAGCTCCTTATAGCTTTGGGTGCCAGGTAAGCAACTAGCACCATCAAGACCCTGCTGTGTAAGACCAGTTCCTGGGTGTTAGGGGCTGCTTTTCTCTTTCTCAAAATCAATCCTTTGGAAATATTCATACAGTGTCAGGATCAAGGTGTACGTGTATTTTAAATTTTAAAGCTATTTCCAAAAGGTTGCATCAACACATATCCTACCAACAAAGGAGGGGTGGTGAAAGGAGAGATGGAAGCCCCAGTGGGAAATTTCTTCTAATGAGTAACTTTGATCAGAGTTGATGCATATAGCCAGGATGCTCTCTCATCTGCTATTTCTGTGAAGGGAAAGTAAGTGGGAGGAAATCCAGAAAAAGTCTTTACTACCTAGAACCTGAATCAAAGCTTTTTATCTCTGTCTTCAGTCTTGGGTCCGCATGTCACTAAAATGCAAAGAGCAGAACCTCATGGTTTTTTCATACCTTTGTCTTTTATTGATATATTCTACAAAATGGGGAAGAAAATATTTTGTTATAAATAATTTTATTCTAAGTGGAGCCTCGGTCTGCCGTTTTCTTTTTCCTGAGGAAACAGACCTGCTGCTTTTACAACTATCTGGCAGTTGGTAGTTTCTTATCACTTTTAGTTTTTAATTGATGATGTCTTGCTTGATATTTCAGAGACCAAGCAAGACGAAAGGGTTGTTTCTGTCAGAGAACAATGAATGGAAAGAAAGAGCGTGAGACGGCCATTGAAGAGCAGCATAGAGAGCTATCATAGGCCCATTAAGTAGTCCATAAGTGTGAATTTAGCTGAATTAATTCCCTTACTGCATACATCTGTTGGTAAAGAAATGTAACATGTTGGTTTGTACTGTATAAGGATTTCTGAATTCCCTCAGCATTGGAAGGTCAATTGAAAGGGAAAAAAAAAAAGAAAATATTTTATTAAATGTGATTTTGATGCCATCTGGTCTCTTGAAAAACACCATTCTCTACAGGGGCATGGAGATCTTAGCTTATTTGAGAGTCATCCTAATCATAGTTTTAACATATCAGGGATTATTTTGCTTAATTCTTTGATGTGTCAACAACTTTTCTTTTCTTTATTCTTTTTTTTTTTAAACGAATTAATAGTCCTCATATCACTGCAGTTATAGCAAAGCAATCACTTATACTCAAGGCTTCTGAATGTTTAAAAATTAATTTTTTCCGCTCTTAATTATCACTTGTCTCCTCTTCTTTTTACTTGGTCATTTGTTTAATCTCTCCATAATGGTAATAAAGACCTCAAAAATAAGATGGGTTGAGGACCAAGCTTGTTTTATTTAAAATACATTCCTAAGATAACACTAACCGATTTTCAAGGCCTGCCTTACTCTGATCTTATCCAATCCATTTGTTTTAGAAAACCTGGATCAGAGATGTCTCTTGCTCCATTCAAATCCTAATTAAGTAATTAGTTATTTCCACAAACAACTGGCTCACAAAACTCATAATTTTAACAGGCATAAACAATCAAAAGATTTTTCTTTTTTTAACAAAGCTTTTTATTTTTAACGACTTAATTTTTAAAATTATAGTACGTAACATAAAATTTACCACTTTAAGTGTACAATTTGATGGTCTTAATATCTAAAGAGTTAATTTTAGGTAATAATTTGATAGTATATACATTGGGTCTTGGCTCTTTGCCTCTTTTTTGTTTGGTTGTTTCAAATTTTCTGTAAGTTAAGATTCATCATCAGTGTTATGTGGGTCTACCAAAAAGAATCTTTTGTCCACAGCCCAAACTCAGAGGAAATGATTTGTTGACTACTTTAAAAGAAGGTGAGCTGGTGGGATTCTCTCTTTTATGAATATGATTAAGAGTGATACCACCCAAATATAACTGTTCTTATTTAGGGCACCAAGAAGTGGTTTTCTATAAACTCTAATAGAAATGTTATAAAGTAGGAAGTAGACATAATTTCCCCAAACAGAAGCCAGGACTTGCAGAATAGTCCATGCCTGTTTCCTCTCACTGTTATAGTTTGTGTAAATTGTCTTTGGGAGGAAAGGTCAAGGCCCTGTAGTCTCCTATTCTAAGCTTAGTGCAAGTTTTTCAAATTAAGTGTAGAGATATTTTTTCATGATAAATAGTCTCAAAGCCAGATATTCCAAGTTTCTTGGCCTAGTGTTTCATCTATTTCCTGTTCATTTCAACACATGACCTCTATTCTGTAGTCAAGACAGTTTCTCTGTCCCACACTTTACTTATTCATCTATTTAATTCTTCACTTTTTTCCAGAAAATATATTTTTTTTTTAGTTTTAGTTTTAGGGTTTTTTTTTTTTTGTTTTTCCCATTATATTGAAAACTTAAAGTGCCTTTGTAGTATCTCTTGACATCATCAGTGGAAACAAGCCCTTTGATGTACTCTTGCAGGGAGTATACATGACTAAATATCCCTTTTGTGGCAGTCTGTCTCCTCTTTTGCTTCTTCAGTATCTGGGCTTTAGGAGTTCTGTGGGGCTGATGTTTGTGTAATTACCTTGATACTTCCAGTGTTCTTGGGCCTCTGGTCAGTCTCTTTCAGGCATTGATAATCTGATTTCCTTTTTATAATAAAGGACATGGAATTCCCTGGCAGTCCAGTGGTTGGGAATTTGCAGTTCCACTGCAGGGGGTGGGGGTTCAATCCCTGGTCAGGGAACTAGGGTCCCCCATGCTGTGCGGTGTGGCCTGCACTGTTGCTAAGGATATAAATCAGTACAGCCACTATTGAAAACATTACGGAGGGTTCTGAAAACATTAAAAAATAAAACATCTTTGTTGGAATTCTTTTCTGCAAAGCCGTAGGGCCAGGAACTTGTCACTGACCATTAGTTGAAAAAAACAAAACTAGACTGCTGTAAGGTTAATTAAAGGGGGACTGGTGGTTAGAGTGGATGTCTGGGTCTGAACCAGTGCTGGGCCTGCAAGGCTGGTCTGGAAACACACCTGAGGACCGGTCAGTCTTTCAGGCTTACATCATATCTTTTCTTTGCTCTGCATTTCTACATCATTCTCCACTCTACAGACTGGAGTCCTTAAACAGCAAAGGAAACCATAAACAAAACAAAAAGACAACCCACAGAATGGGAGAACATATTTACAAACGATGCAACCAACAAGGTATTAGTGTCCAAAATCTACAAACAGCTCATGTGGCTCAATATCGAGAAAAAGCAAACCACCCAATCAAAAAATGGGCAGAAGACCTAAATAGACATTTTTCCAAAGAAGACATACAGATGGCCAAGATGCATGTGAAAAGATGCTCAACATCGCTAATTATTAGAGAAATGCAAATCAAAACTACAATTAGATATCACCTCACACCAGTCAGAATGGCCATCATCAAAAAATATACAAACAATTAATGCTGGAGAGGGTATGGAGAAAAGGGAACCCTCCTACACTGTTGATGGGAATGTAAATGGATATAGCCACTATGGAGAACAGTATGGAGGTTCCTTAAGAAACTAAAAATAGAGCTACCATATGATCCAGCAATCCTACTCCTGGGCATATATCTGGAGAAAAACATGGTTTGAAAGGAAACATACACCCCAGTGTTCATTGCAGTGCTATTTACAATAGGCAAGACATGGAAGCAACCTAAATGTCCATCCACAGATGAATGCATAAAGAAGATGTGGTACATGTATACAATGGAATATTACTCAGCCATTAAAAAGAATGAAATAATGCCATCTGCAGCAACATGGATGGACCTGGAGATTATCATACTAAGTGAAATAAGTCAGACACAGAAATACAAATATGATATCACTTGCATGCGGAGTCTTAAAAAACATGATACAAATGAACTTACAAAACAGAAACAGACTCACAAACTTAAGAGAAGGAACTTACGTTTAACAGGGGAAGGGTGGGGGGGATAGATTGGGAGTTTGGGATTGACATTTGCACACTGCTATATTTAAAATACATAACCAACAAGGACCTACTGTATAGCACAGGGAATGCTGCTCAATATTCTGTAATAACCTAAGTAGGAAAAAATTTGAAAAAGAATAGATACATGTATATGTATAACTGAATCACTTTGCTGTATACCTGAAACTAACACAACATTGTTAATCAACTATGCTCCAATATAAAATAAAAATTTTTTAAAATTAAAAAAGAAAAATAGGTTAAAGAAAGATAGAAGGATAAGAAATAAATATGTGATGAAATACATGCGATAAATGTAAAATCTAGGTAGTAGGTATGCATGTGTTCACTGTAAAATTCTTTCATTGTTCCTCTATATTTGAAAATGTCCATAATAAACTGCTAAGAGGATTAAAAAAAAAAAAGTCAGTGCTCTCTCACAACCTTGCTTGGCTCATAGCCTAGTTTATGGCACCTTTACATGGCCTATAGGCTGCCACGTAGTTCTGGTTTTAATTTCAGCCTCCCCAAAATGAGTGGCTGATTAGACTTATCTTTTCACAGACCCAAGGAACTGAAAAAATTATAGTGCAAAATCACAAACTTAGATGTATGCATTGTGTTCACAATCTCTGGGCACATTGATATGCTCTGAATAACTGTGAGATCATTTCTGCTTGGGGTGAGAGTACAAGGGAGGTAACCCTGTATGACAATTTTTGCAGTTTTAATTCATCTTCATGTGGCTTGTTTGGGGTTCAGACTAACTTTAGTGTTCCTTTCATTGACTGAGGTGCTTCCTGCAACCCTAAGAGATGATAGGAAACTCACCCAATACCAGAGGCTCTCTTCTTCACCCACCTGTTCCAGAATGTCTGTGAGTCTTGGTACTGAATGGTGTTAAGAGTTAATGTTATTTTAAAAGGGTTAAAAAATGGTAAAATGTGTTCACAATCCTCAGAGCAAGATATTTTCTTCTTTATATGTTAAAAAAAATCAAAAGGAATTGGCTTTACTAAATAAGAGGAAGATGGCTTTAAGTGGTGTGGTCTGACAGTAATTTGTATTAGAGTCTAGAAGAGCACATTTGTAATGTCTTGTGGTAGTACATTTATCTCTTGGTGACAGAAGGAATAATTGCTTTAGAGAGCATATCAGTAGCTGTTTAAAAATTTAACTCTTTATTTCCTCACACCTAAGGTTACAAAATTGAGAAGAGAAAAATATTATGAGAAATACAACCTAGGTAGAACAGTTATAAAATTTTGGTTACCAGTAATATATATACATTGTCCATTTTCAAGGAATGGTGAAAAGTCTGGAAAAATAATGCAAATACTTTTCATTGTAGATAGGTATATATTATTTACTTACAGGTATTACTATCATGTCCTATTATCATTTCTGCCTGTTTTGCCTCTGGAACCTGGTTTTCAAGTTAAAGATACATATCTAAAGCGGTTTTTACTCAAAGATGAACTGTGTCTGGTAAGTTGTTAGTTAGACTTTGCTGTCTATGTTCTCAAATTTGGCAGCTCTAATGGCTTCTTGACTACTAGCTCCTTTTTATCCATACTTTATGTAAAGTCTGTTCATTCTTCAGGTCCTTGATTTCCCCTGAAAAGATCTGTTGATATTTATGTCTCTCCTCGTGTCCAGCCAACTCCCCAAGGGCAGGAATGACATCTTATTTGACCCCATCACAAGGCACACTGCTTGGGTACAGGCAAAGAGACATCTCAAGGTAGGGGGATCACATAATTTATTTTTTAAGTGGATCACTTCTGAGAGTGAAAGAGATTAATAATTATGCTGAAAAAGCAGGTGTAAACTGTCCCAATCAAACTAGGATGCATGATTACTCTTCTTCAAGGCAGCCAGGGGGGAAACAAAGGCGGAATACTACTGGAATCAAATTTTTTAAAGTGAATTGACTATATTTTGGCAGACAAAGATTTAACCAGTAAAATATCTTTTTAATTATTTTTATTATAACCTATTGTAACCCAAAGTTAAACATTAAATATGACATTGTCTCCTCAAAGTGACCCACAAAGTTTAAAATGAACGAAGATTGTATAGTCTATATACTATATAAATATACATATATATACACACACAATGCATACATATAATGTATATATATATAGTATATATGGTATTCCTTGATCTGTTTGTATTTTTTTTCCCTTAAGTCTGTTGGTTTTGCATAATGCAGGAATATATAATTTTGAGAGAGATTGATTTCCTAAAAGGACCAGTCACTGAAGGAGGGGTCAGATTTCCAAACTAAAATTAACCAATATTCAGCTTGTGGCTGGCACATAGTAGGCATTCAATAAATATTTGATGAATGAATAAATAAATCAGTAATGAATTCTAGCTTAGATTTTCCCCCCTTGTAAGACCTGTGGCAAGCCAGTATTTTCATCTGGTTCATGCTGTTTCTTCAATTTATCGAGGTCACTTTGAATTCTGATCTTTTCTTTTGAAGTGTTAGCAACCCCTTCTAACTTGGTGTCATCTGAAAAATACTACCTGTGTGAAAAGTGTGACTGAGTTAAGCTAGGAGTGTCATGTTGGACATTTTCTTAAACTAGAACACAGTTGGAAATTATTACACAACCAAAAGCATACTTCATTTCAGTCTTATCATGCCCGCCTTGTCCACATTTGACTGATTTTTCCTTCTATCATCCATAACCGATCAATCAGCTTCTTCACTAAATAGAAAGTAAGATGCACAATGGAGCCTCATGAAAATTAGAGTACAAGAAAGGTAATAGGGAAGGGGTGAGGGCATGATAAAAATACCCTGTAAGCATACTTTATAAATTATACTCTAGTGCATACCTGCTGTATTTGCCTCAATAGGCAAGTCTTGACATATAATGTATAGAAACAATCTACTACAGATAGTCCCATAGGGCAGACGTAAATTCTCTAATACATTCACATGTCCTCTTTCAAAAATTTGGTAGAAAAATATCTTTTTGCTGAGAACTTAATTCTCAAGTTCCACAACCAATTCACTATTTTGTTATCAATTAAGCTTTTACTTAAATCAAGAAATAATAATAACCTCTCATTATGTTAAATTTGAAATGCTTAGTCTTCTAAACTGCACAGAGCAAAATTTTTAGGTTTTTTTTTAAAAAAGATGAATAGTATGAAATAAGCCAATCAGTGACTGTATATGCAATATGAAGGAAATAACTGAGATAATTATCCCAGTAATTTAAAATAAATTCTCTTTTGCCTATTTATTTCTTTGATAAATGAGGTAAAAGTTGCCTCATTTGAGTTTATATTTGTGGACTCATGTGACCATGGAAACTACTAAGAGCCACTGCTCAAAAATTAGTGGATTGTATCTACATTTTGATCTTTTCTTTCTTATTCTTAAATTTAAAGAAGACTTTTATACTTTCTTCCTTTTATAGAAAAAAAATACAAAGCATTGTTTACTAACATATCAAATAATTAAAATTTTAATTTTGTACTATATGCCTTTTTTCATTTGCGGAACCTATGACAATGTAGGTAAAAGATTAATATTTCCATGGAATAAGTTTCTAAGAGAATTCCTTTTGTTTACATAACAAAGGAAAACATCCTTCTAATGATAAAGACCCCATGACTAAAACATGTTTAAAATTCCAGGAGCGTGATGTGTTTTAATAGCTCAGGACTGCAGTCGCAACACTCCCTTTGATCCATAAGTGGCAGTATGTGTTTGTATGAGGAGGTACAGTTGGCAGTGTGAATTCCCAATGTTGATGATGATCTGTATGTCACAGGCTTCATCTCCAACAATGCTATATGCAAATTAGTGATAGCTTCATGCCAGGGTAGAATACCATTCACAGAGTAATTGCTAGCATTTTTCCTGGTCATTCTACACATGGAATGAAAATAATAACTATTTAGGGACCTATTTCTATAAATTAGCAGAATAAAAGCATTATGTTGTACACATTTTTCACATTATTTTTATCACAATTAGAGATGTTCTTTTGGTTACATATTTAATATTATATAAAATGGAATGTTAATACACTTTCAATATTTAATCTACTCTGCATTTTTTAAACACTTAGTGATTTAACATAGTTTAGTGTATGAGCACTATTGAAAATAAAATAAATTCGGTTGCAAATTATTTGAAAGTCTTTAAATGCCATAAATAAAATACATGATGATTAGATGTGTGAGAAATTACTCTCAGTTGCTGTGCTAGTACATGGAGCACAAATGTTTAAATTAATTTTTGCTTCACCTAAAAGTGTTTGCTGTTTCTGAGCTTTTCTTTTTGATTGCTAAGAGGAATAGTACACGTGGAACTAAGCACAAATAATGGAAGGGATAATTGTTTCTAATGACAAGAGCTTAAAATTCTTAGGAAGGGAAATTCAGCAACAGATTTTGAAAGTCTATGAAGTGAGGAAAAAGGTACTAATAGGTGAATTAGAAACCTAGGAAATTTCTATTATAGCATCTGTGGGCTTTCCTCATTGCATTTAAATTTTCTCTCATTTTAGAATCGTAGTGATATGTACTCCTCCTTTTCAGTTTCACATGCAAAAAGTAAGGCAACTGCTTCCTCCATACGTAAAATGATTTGTAAATGCATTCTGTGAATAAAACACATTAAATGCCATTTGCATATAGTACATTAACACATGTGAAAAATGGTTCACACACTACATTAGGAAAGGAATAAACAGAAATGACTTTAAAATGCCTGCTATATTCATAACAATTTAAAAGATAACAGAGCAATGAATTTCAGGTGCATTGGACTTAATTCCATGACAGTGTTTGCTTTAGAAGCCCTTATTTATTAATTTTTTTTTTTTTAAACTCTCCTTTGCCAATTGCAGTGTTAAGCTGCCAAGATTTTCAGAGCTGACCAGGAGGTGGAGAGCTCATGCAAATGAGCTCTTCTCTGCTGGCAGCCTACAATGACTGATTCAAAAGAGCACTTTAACCCAGAAGATGAGTCTGAGCTGAATATCACCAGCCAGAAACCACTCCAGTGTCCCGCGTTAGATGGGAGGTTGCTTTCCAAATAATATTTTACCTTCCAAAATTCACTGGCTCTGTTTCCAATGATGGAAGAGTTCATTTCCTCCATGTTTTAAAAGTGGAAATCCCCATACACTTAAAACCTCTCAATATTTAAATAAAATTTCTAGGCACTGTTTCTATTTCCCTCAACTTATATAACACCCATTAACAGGAATATATATGTACATCTTTACTCCCAGGCTGTCTGAATTATATATGGCTAAGTTTCAGTGTTTAATAATATACTGAATCTGAAAGAAATGTTGAAAAATATACAATGTGTGTAAGCCTCAAAGTTTATTAGGTTTCCTAGTGTGAACTGGCACATGATGTAATTTTCAAGAACAGTATAACGGGGGTATGTTGAACTGGCGAGATTCAAGTCCAGCAGTATATTATAACGTCGTCACTTTACCTCAGATTCTGGTTTCATATACACTTCCGCCTTTGGTAATTTACATAAACATGCATAGTCTATGAATTATGCATAAACCTTATTTTAAATGCAGAGCTTTCAACTCTCACAGTGCACTAGTATACACACCCATTTGATTGGCTCTGCCCTGTTTTCATTACTCGCAATTTCTTGGAACACAAAAGAGGTTGAAAAGGCTGACAGGAATGGACAGTATTTTTTCTTGTGTGTGGGGGAAATATTTGTTTCCTTTTCAAGGCAATTGGTGTTGCAAAGTTTTGCCTGTGATTATTGTTCCTAGTTGTTGTTATTTTTTTCCAAGGAAGAATGCATTAAAGGTCTGAACCTACAAAACAGCAATCACAGTCACTTACTTTATTTACTTTTTTATTTTTAAAGGATGCTGCAGAAATTGTTCTCTATTTGAATAAATCTGAGCACATGGCTATAATAAAGAAGCAAACATTAGATTTTTTTAGATGCCCAAATTATACTTGAAATAAGTGGGTAATCCTAAGTCATTGATGGAATAGTTAGGCATCCAGAAAACATAAAAATTTTAATTTTAGTATTATAATTGTGTTTTTATCCAAGTAGAATTGAATATTCTGATTAATGGACACACATAGTGAGTCCTCTGCATTTGAGACATTGTGTGATTACTCTGTTTTCATATGAGCTCAACATGAAATAATCTATCCAATGATATAAGGAAAGAGATTATAGACGGTTTTACTACAATGGTAGTACATTAAATAAAAAACAATACAGTGGCATGTAAACAGAATTTTAATAAAATATTTTATCTCTGTTTACTAATCACCCTGTAGTTTAATATTTTTAATATTATTAGTAAAATAATAATGCTATGTTTTAAAAAATGGTGGGAACTTTCCATTCTCTCTTTTTCAAAATTTACTTCTCATTGCTGTCTTTCATTCCATTCTTCACCTTCTCCTTATACACCTCCAGAACTTTGTTCCTTTTTCGCTTCTCTGCTTTTTTTCTCCTCTTTGCATAACTTTTCTTTTACTTCCAATTTTAACACTTTGGTAGACATTATTCATCAAAATATGCCTGCTATTATCTTCTCTTTTATTAATTCTTTCTTTTAGCTTCTTTCTCTTAACATCTAATTAAGCTTTCATGAGAATTTCTTTCTCTTGATAAATTTTCTATTAATGCTACAGGAAAATGGATATTTGGTTTAAGTGAAAAAGGAGAAATCCGTGCTGCTAGATTTACTTGCGGGAGTATTACCTTTGAGGACCATACAATTTTGATTTCATTCTGTTGCAGGGAATTACCAAGTTCTTCCTTTGTGGGTTTACATTAGAGAGGGACACTTACAGATTAATGACCAAAAGGAACCTTTGAGGTCATTTATTATGATTTAATGCATAGCTTTAACGTAGGGAGCATCTATTCCACAGCAAGAAAGACTTAAATACCAGGAAAAGAGGAGTGAAGCTGAAAACTTAGGTTCACATTTAGTGACTAGAACTCAAAGGGGCCAGCAGCAAACACAAAGTAGTACACTTTACCTAAGAGAAGATGAAGCAATTTGCTTCAGCATTTACTCTGAAAAAGAAAACTACACCTGGCAGAACTTTCTCTGCTGGTTTGGAAAAAAAGACACAGAATAGCCTCCCAAGGCAATAGAAATAAAAACAAAAATAAACAAATGGGACCTAATCAAACTTACAAGCTTTTGCACAGCAAAGGAAACCATAAACAAAATGAAACAACAACCTATGGAATGGGAGAAAATATTTGCAAACAATGCAACTGACAAGGGCTTAATTTACAAAATATACGACCAGCTCATACACCTCAACAACAAAAAAACAACGCAATCCAAAAATAGGCAGTACACCAAAATAGACATTTCTCCAAAGAAGAAATACTAATGGCCAAGAGGCACATGAAAAGATGCTCAACATCTCTAATTATTAGAGAAATGCAAACCAAAACTACAATGAGGTATCACCTCACACCAGTCAGAATGACCATCATGAAAATGTCTACAAATAACAAATGCTGGAGAGGATGTGGAGAAAAGGGAACCCTCCTAAACTGTTGGTGGAAATGTAAGTTGGTGCAACCACTGTGGAAAACAGTATGGAGGTTCCTCAGAAAACTAAAAATAGAATTACCATATGATACAGCAATCCCACTCCTGGGCATATATCCACACAAAACTATAATTCAAAAAGATACATGCACCCCAATGTTCACAGCAGCACTGTTCACAATAGCCAAGACAGGGATACAACCTAAATCAGCAGATGAATGGATAAAGAAGATGTGCATATATACAATGGAATACTACTCAGCCATAAAAAGGAGTGAAATAATGCCACTTGCAGCAACATGGGTGTAGCTAGAGATTATCATACTAAGTGAAGAAAGTCAGAAGAAGAAAGACAAATACCACTTATATGTGGAATGTAAAATATGACACAAATGAACCTATCTATGAAACAGAAACAGAATCATGGACATAGAGAACAGACTGGTGGTTGCCAAGGGGGAGGGGGCTGGGGGAGGGTTGGAGTGGGAGGTTGCAGTTAGCAGATGTAAGCTTTTACATGTGGAATGGGTAGATGACGGGGTCCTGCTGTGTAACACAGAGAACAATTTTCAGTGTCCTGTGATGGACCATAGTGGAAAAGAGTATTTTAAAAAAGGGAATGCATAGCACAGGGAGATCAGCTCGGTGCTTTGTGACCACCTAGAGGGGTGGGATGGGCAGGGTGGGAGGGAGGGAGACACAAGAGGGAAGAGATATGGGAACATATGTATATGTATAACTGATTCACTTTGTTATACAGCAGAAACTAACACACCATTGTAAAGCAATTATACTCCAATAAAGATGTTAAAAAAAAATTCACTGAGCACGAACTGGGGAAAGTGGGGCAGGGTCTACATAAAAAAAAAAAAAGGGGAATGTATGTATATGTATGAACCACTTTTCTGCACAGTAGTAATTGCTACAACATTGTAAATCAACTATACTTCAATAAAAAAAGAAAAAAAAGAAAAAATGACACAGAAAAGTTGAAGAAGCATAAGCAGAACTAGCTAACAATGTTACCTTGCTTTAAGAGAGTTATTCAACTTAAGTTTAAAATTAAAACTAAGATCTATCTATCCACCCACCCACCTACCTGCTTACCTACCTACCTACCTATCTAATCTTTGGTAATCATATTTGGTAGTAAACAATACATTTCTATTTAAATAATAACATCTTTGCCTTTTTATGCCTGTTTTTCTTTGATTTTACTAAATGAGTGTGAACGCTTTTATTCCAAACTACTTAACAGAAAAAACACTCAGATGGCATTTAGTGGTCTAATCACAGCCAAAACTTTTTCATGAGGTTTGGACTCCCTAAAACTATGTATGTTTGAGTCACTCGGCAATAAGCCTAGTGGAAAGAGGATTCTGTAAGTCGGGGGGCAGCTTTCCTACAGTGGGGCCCTCGGCCTTGCTTACAGTGGTCATTTAGCATACACTAGAACAGATACCTCTAACTAAAACATCCGGAAGAGAATCCTTTAACTTGAGATTTTATGACAACAACAAAAGAAGCTAAATGAGAATGATTAAATCTCTATCATGAAATGAAACTGTCTATAGCCTAAGATACATGAAGCAAAGACATCAACTTTTAATCAAGTTCAACATAATTGTATTTTGTTATATTATGTTCCATATTAAAAACCTTAAGCACCCATATCCTACTCTATCACAGCTCTTTCCTGTCCTCAGTCTCACCCTCATCCCCACTAAATCTGCCCTCATGTTCTTAGACACATCATTTCTTGATTCCTGTTTCCTCATTATTTATCCTTGTTTGGGTTTTACTTACTTTTCCCTACCTGGAACCACGTGGCTTAATATCTTCCCCACTCTCTTTCATCAAAATCTCAGTTATTTGTTGTTCTTATCGTTTATCACACCTGCTCAGTAAAACCACGACTTTTAATCAATTCTGCAATTAGTCTTCTATGCTATTACTGACATAGAAGTACTGCTAAATGTATCAAACAACCATATTTCAGTCCACATTTAGGTCAGTTCAAATTCATGGTGTCTAAGCTTACCTGTCCTTAGTGAAGCTCAATAGTCTTTACCTTTCATGATTGTTTCCTTTCATACTTCTCTGACAGGTTTTTTCTTGGATTCTGTAAGTTCATCTCTTTCCATCCCTTACATATTAGTACCCATCAGGGTACCATCATTGCCCCTATTTGACGGTTCTTCTCACATGGTTTCTGTGGAAGTTCCCATCAACCTTTATGGTTTTAACTTCTGCATCTTACTAAAAACTTTAATTTCTGTATCGTTCACTCTGCCCCTACCTATGCAGAACTTCAGAGTCATTTACTCTCAATATAAAGTAAGAATGAGCCTGTTAAAAGGCAAGTCAGATCATGACACAATTCTGTCAAGATCCCCCAGAGTCCCCATCTTTATCAAAAGTAAATCCAGAATCACTATCTGCCTCTGGGAATTTGCATTCCCCTTTTCCCTTCTGCTTTGAAACATCCTTATGCCACCCTCACTCCTTACTTTGTACAGTGTCCAACTGACACTGCTCAGTGAGAATTTTCCTGACCACTCTATTTAAAACCATACCTTTTCCCCAGCCTCCACACACACACCCACACACTCTCTCTCTCTCTCCTCACATTTCCTGGCTTTTATTCTCCCTAGCATGTATTACCATCTCTACATTTTATTTATTTATTTTTAAATTTATTTATTTATTTATGGCTGTGTTGGGTCTTCGTTGCTGCACACGGGCTTTCTCTGGTTGTGGCGAGTGGGAGCTACTCTTTGTTGCGGTGCGCAGACTTATTGTGGTGGCTTCTCTTGTTGCGGAGCACGGGCTCTAGGTGTGTGGGCTTCAGTAGTTAGGCACGTGGGCTCAGTAGTTGTGGCTCGTGGGCTCTAGAGCGCAGGCTCAGTATTTGTGGTGCATGGGCTTAGCTGCTGCATGGCATGTGGGATCTTCCCGGACCAGGGATGGAACCCGTGCATTGGCAGGTGGATTCTTAACCACTGTACCACCAGGGAAGTCCCTATACATTTTATTTTTTATTTTATTATTTACCTTCTCTCTCATTTCCCCACTCTCCCAGTGGAGTATAAGCTCCATGAGAGCAGAAAATTTTGTCTATTTTGTTGACATATCTCCAGAGCCTATTATAGTGCAAAATATTACAAAATATTTGAAGGAATGGAAGGATCATGGCTTTGGAATTGTAGAGAGTTCACTAATGACATTCAGAAGGTTGGGCTCCTAGGAAGGGACATTTGACTTTCTTAAACCTCAGAGATACTTGTAAGAAGGTATCTGGATAAAGGGAAGCTTACATGTGCCTCTCCTCTTTGGTAACTGCTGGCATGGGAGGAGGAATAAAAAGGAAAACATGGGGATTCACATTACACGGAAGACTATGCATTAAGAAATATTTGTAATAAGGAGGGAAAATAAAGGCTTTTGCTATTTCATTAGCTAAACTTGATTTGTTATCTCTGTTTTGGTCCAGAATCACTCTGTGACGCCAGCCATGCTATCACCTCTATCTCTTCTTTTTCTTTCATTCTCCCTTCCAGCTCTTATTCACTCCCTCTTTTATCATTTTGCTCCTCTGTTCTTCTCTTCCAGTAATACTCTTACACAAATATATTTGTCCTACCATAAAAAATTACTGTTTCTGCATGTCATCCAATCTTTGCAGGAGACTGATTTAATTATGCTAAGGATCCACTGGTATAATCAATTCAAAGATAGCCAAGAAAACATTCTGGCCATATCTGTAAGCCCAGTGCTATCTGAACTAAACCCATCAGTCAAATAAAAGAATTAAGTAAAGGAAGACCTCCAAATCTAAAGACAGTTTTACTTTAGCACATTCCCTAATTATCAAGGAATTCTTACTAATCTAGGGAGTTGGCTAGAATCTCTTTCAACTTAAAAACAAAGCATGGAAATTGATAGTTCGTGGAACCTCATAGCCACAGATATTTTTTTTCCTGTGCTACGAATGTGTAATTCTTTCTTGAAATTTGTTGAGGTATTTGGCTCACTAAAATCCTGTGGAAATGAGTGCTGTAGATTTATTAGGCACTCCATAGAAATATATTTCCTTTGTGTTTTAAATTAGTTGCATTTTAATGTCACTGAACATGCCCTTGTTCTTGTTTCCATTTGTGGTCTTGTATCCAGTGGGAATTTATAGGACTCAGATTTATTTAAATTATGCTGATGTATTTGATCTTTCAACATACAGTGCATGGTAAAAATGGGTGTCTGTCCATATCCATAAATGAAATATGACGGAAAAGGCGTGCTGATAAATTCTCCACTAAATCAGGTTTAATTAGATATCAAAAAGGGATAAAGCCAGGCAAAGTCTCCACTCTAAGTGTTACAGAGATCTAAGATCAGAAAAGGAAAATAGATATTCAAACGCATATTATAAAACATTTTCTCGACTTTTATAGATGACAAAGCAAGAAAATACTTCTAATTCACCCAATTCACTTGTTGAGCAGAAACTTCTTTGTCAATGCTTCCAATTTCACTTTACAAATAGCTTAGGAAAACCTCTCTACCCACCATAAAGGTTATGAGGCTTGTAAAATGTCATCATGCTTGCCTACGTTAGACCCTAAGAACTACAGATTAGTCCCCAAGGGGCCACACTGTCCCTCCATGCTGTGTTCCTAGGCCAGAGCCCATGGTTTCAGCTTCAATCCCTTCAACATCTACCCCTCACTGCCAGCCCCAACACCAAACCTAGTCTTTTGTTTATCCCTGTGAATTATATTGACACTCTCTTGATGATATGCTGTATATTGGCTAAATTCAAACCTGGAGTTGTGGGCAATCTAGATGCCTTAAAGCCTGTAACCACTGCCCCCATCCCCAACCAAGGGAGGTTGGGGAGAAAGGTTAGATTTTGTATTTAGATTTTTTGGTGTATATTTTTGGGATTAAAAAAAATTGTTTTTGGAGGGTTTATGCTCAACTCATGTTTTATTTCAGTGCCAGTAACATTTAGGACAACATCAAGAAAAAAAATTATTACTGACCCACGTTTGGCATAACTAGGTTTCTGCAGCTTTTGGAATTTGGGCGGATTTTGATACATTTTTGAAGCACTGTATGTAAATCAGTTCTTAGGTTTAGTGCCCTGGGGATCGCTTGCTAATTAAAGGAAATTCAAGAGAAAACATTCATGACCGGAAATAGTCTTTTCTAAAGTAAATAATAACCTCTTGATTTGTTTTTTGCACATATTAAATATTACTTTCATATGAGTTTACTTAAAGTGAGATACAGTCTTACAAGTTTCATGGATCCATGTACTTATGCCCAGAAGTATGTTTCCTTGTCACAAAGGCATACATTGTCTCTTTCTACTTACTCTATGTGTCTGTCCACTCTTCAACTGTTTTCTTCCAAAATACCTGCCAAAGAAGAGAGAAGTTCTATTAGAATAGTTTAGGCATGGGAAAGACATGTCAAATATGTGGAAGAATAAATGTCATGGGTCCCTCCCATTCCATTTGTCCCCCATGTTCACTCTTTACCCTGGTCTCACCTTTCCTTATACTTCATCTTTTGGTGAGGGGTTTAGAACATAACAGAAACGAGTAGAGTTAGATGTAACTGAGGTTGCTAAAATTATGCTTGTGGTTCTTCTCCATGTCTGTTTTCTAACTCTAAAAACAAACATAGACTAAAATTTGGGGGTCAACAAATATGTTAAATGTCCTACTTTATTAAAAAGCATAGTAGCAGATGCAATGTGTTACGATTGAATGCATTTTAACATATATTAAATACATAGTATTCAAAATGCTACCAAACTACTAAAAGAAATGATTGAAACAAAAATATAATGTCTACATCCCTTAGAGATTTATGTAGATAGTTCATTTTACCAATCCCATTATTTCCTGTGCTGGAGAAGTTTGAAAATCTCACTAAAACTTCAGAGTTTCTTGTAACTGATTGATTTAGCACACTTTTTCTTAAGCTTCCCTCATATCTCCACAATTCTTTGAAACTTCATTTAGTCCTTTCAAACTTCCCTCATATCACCACAATTCTTTAAAACTAAACTTTTAGTTCTCAGGCTCTGCGATTTCCTCCTGTCCTTCTAATGCCCTAATTTGTCGTTCAGTATGATAGCCATACTCATCTCCTAAGCCACCATGACAACTGCTCCTTTCCTCTATGTCAAATACGTAAGTATTCTCAGTACAAAGCAGATTCCAAACTCTGGAGTTATATAGTTCAGTGTTAGTTTTATTTTTTCAGAATGTTGGATCCATGCTTCAAATCCTATTTGGAAATAATTCCCTACCACCTCATTCTGTGCTATTGATTCTATCTCCTTCTGTCCCCTTTGGGATCATTTTCCACTAATCACCCTCTCAACACCCCTTTAGTCTTTTGTCCACTGATTCCATTTTTCCATTGCTATCAACAGTTAGCAGACATTTGGTCCTGTCTAAAATGTCCATAAGACACTTGGTCATGCCAAAAGGTGCTTGATATTTGGTCCTATCCAAAACCACGCGGCATGGACCCAATATGCTCATGGACATTTTGGATAGGACAAAATTTCAAGGATCTTTTGGCCTGAACCAAAATGTCTCATCAACCAAACGTCTTATGGACAGGACCAAATGTCCTGCAAGGCTACAAACATACTGTGAACACTTTTATTCTAAAAGCATTTCCTTTAAGTCTGTCCCCACAAATTAATCTACATGATCTTCCCTCCTTCCTTTTCTTGTATATTAGATAAAGGTATCAGCATTTTTGGTGCCTCCGCTTTTTGCTGCTTATTAGCCTGGGGACTCAACAGTTAACTATTCTCTTCATTTAGTCCTTTCAAATGTGAAAGTAACATCTCAGTTGTTTCCCTTCATTTCTTATCCATTCCCAATTTGAGAATATCAAACATTTCTTCTTGGGAAATGCTCCTCTGTTGACTTTAATAAGAATAGGTAACACTATTTTTATATATCCATGGAGTGCTTTATATATGCTAGACACTAGTCTAAGGATTTTATACATATTCACTTGGATAATGTTCCATTAACTACCCTTATTTCACACATGAAGAAACTGAGACAAAGAGGTTAATTACCTTCCCAAGATCACACAATGGCAGGATTTAAACTCAAGCTTGTTCTAGAGACTACTCTACAACTATCCTGTCTTTGTTTTTAGTTTCTGGGCTGTTTTCCATTTACTACTTTTGTGCTATCCTTTGTACATATTTTAAAGGATATCTATCTATCTATCATCTATCTATCTGTATATATCACAATTAAAAATTTTCCATGAATGCATTCTTGTAAGAATTGCAGATAATACAGAAAAATATGGAATGAAAAAGAAAAGTCCTCTATTATCTCCCTATCCCAATTCCAATGCCACCCCAAGAAGAAACAGTTTGTCATGTGTTCTTCCAGACTGCTTTCCATGCATTTACTTATAAGGATGGGTATACACATTCACTTCTTAAATTTAAAAAATAATTTCCAAAAAGGGGATCATAGTATATATTTTCCCATGAGTTAGCTTTCTTCACTTAATGAAGTGCTTGGGAATTAGGTAGATTGAGTTTTTCATTTCAGTACATACTGATCTGCATCATTACATTTAATGACAGCATAACAGTCCATAAGATAAAAATACCATGTTAATTGACTTTTAGGTTGTTTCCTATTTTTTTGATATTATACGTAATGATGTAATGAATATTCTTATACAAATATCTTTGTGAACATGTGAACAAATCTTTCTGTAAAATAAATTTCTCTAGAATGAATTGTCAAATCAAAAGGGTACGATCACTTATAATATTGATAAGTACTGACAAATTTTCTTCTAAAAAAGGCTGCTCTACTTTAAACTCCACCAACAGCGTATCAGAAATCTGATTTTTTTTTCACAGCTTTTCTATCACTTGATGTTATCAGTAATAAATTTTGCCTATCTGTTGGGAAAATTGTTTTATTTTCTTATTTTAGTTTGCAATTCCTTGCTTGCAAATGAATTTAACCATATTTCTATGTTCCTTGCCTTTTCATTTTTTTAGTCAATTTAAATAATTATTTCATTTGTCATTCCCTTATTAATTTATAGGAGGTAAAAATTATTATTAATTCTTAGTATGTTTATTATATTCATTACAACTATTATTGCCACTAGCTCCCAGAATTAAAAGTTTAATTAATTTGTTATTATTATGCTTTTTTTCTAATAAAGACGTTAAAACTTCTGAATTTTCCTTTCCATTCCATCTTGTCTACATTTCACAGATTTGGTATGTAACCCCTTCTCATTGCTACTCACTTCTGAATGTTATGTATTTTCAGTTTTAATTTCCTCTTTCATCTAACAGCTATTTAGAAGGCTGTTTAAATTTTTTTCCAAGAAGATATATAAAATAATATGCACATAAACATATACATAGGTCTCTGTATTTTACATATGTGTAGACATGTTTATTTGTTTATTTCTACTTTATTTATGATTTCATTATAATTCTTTGGGGGGGGCATTCTAAAGTTGGTTTTGTATTACTTAAGTTAAATGTTAATTTGATGCTTTGTTTCAGTAACAATAATCAGATACTGAATATGTGTCTCCTCAGCATATCTACTAATCTAAATCAGCATTATGTTACACATACCAATTGAAAGAGGCTTGGCAAAGAAGGAGGGTAGCAGCGGGCACTGGTGTACCTAGTTAACCGACCTCAGAGCATATCATTTAAAAATATCTTTTCCCCCTATATTTAAGAAAATTATTTTCAGTAGTAACCATAAAATGAAATAAATATATTTCATGCATATTTATGTATATTTTTCACATCTATAAAATTTGCCTTTACGAAAAAAATATTATACCTCTTCATTTGCACACTGTTTCGGTTTTAAACATTTTAAGCACAAATAAAAACTCCATGTGGTCACAGAATGACAGAATTGAGCTAACTCAAGTTCGTTTCTTTGTCTTTACAATCACTGCACTATCATTGTTTATTCTGAGTCTACTCTTTGAAGGCAGGAATATGTGTTATCTCAGGGGATGAAGACACCAACAGTGCTGGAAGCAAGTCAAAGATCTGTAGCCTTAGGAAATTACTCTCCAAACAAATGCATGTAGCTGAATCCACATCTATATGGGAAGCAACTAGAACTGAGGTTCTCTGAATTAATTTCTAAGGAGAATACCATATTTGTTTAGAGGATAATACAATTGTGCTTACTTGAAGTTTAAATATAAAAAGTCATAACTGAAATTGTTATTTAGAACATATACAAGATATCTGGGGGGGAAGTAACATTGTTTATCACTAATATTGTTTAGAATTGCTGCAGCATGGTAATAATTAAAAGCAAACCCATTCTGAGTAGGTTTTATTACTGTTTTGAATTCTCTACAGACACTATACCCTTTATTTCCTACACTTTAGAGATCTACTTACTCCCACCAGTAGCCTGCTATGCTACTGAGGGAAAGGGAAAAAACAAACACACAAACAATAAAATAACAATAAGGGACTGAAGATTGATGCAGGTTTTTCAGTATAGGCTCCTATACCAGTCTGATTTGAAATAAGGTAAAAGAGGCAAAAATCTGTGCTATATTCTTTGCAACATTTCAGCACACTTCAGAAAATTTTGACAGCATAGTTATTACAATAAATACAATAAGCCATATCTACCTGCACCTTCAAGTTAAACAACCAGTTAATTGTAAATACCAATATATAACTCAGTAAGAAATTATATAAAAAAGGAAATATGCTACCTTGTGTTTCTTACAGAAATAAAATTTTCTCCTAGACTCATATTACTAGGAGGTTTAATTTTTTTAATAGAATGTCTATTTCTAATATTTTCCATTGGTGAAGTGATAGTATAGAAACCTTGAGAAAGCCTGTGCTTCAGTGTCTTGAATAACCTTAAAATGAGGACTAGTGAAATTCACCAAGGTTTATTCCTTGCCTTCAAAACACCTGGAAATTTTTTAAAAAGAAATGAAAGGATAAAAGCCTTCAAGGCAGAACCTATATGCTGCACCCAAATATAAAAATAAGAGTTGGTTATTTTTAGTGACTATGGAGATTTTGGAGGGGTGGGAATGAGCAGGATTGGGCTAGTCAGAGGTGAATGTTCCTTTGGCTTTGATGACTCACTGGTTTCCATCTTTCACATCCTGTAATACTTATTCTGTTCTTCATTATCACCCTGGGTGGCTGAAGTCCATAATATGAGTTACTCATGTAACAACTGCAAGATGATTGTAGAGTCATTATACTTCCTTTACTCATTATTTCCAATTCTGCAATTGCATCATCCAAAGGCTCTTTGTCAGGCTGCAGCCTCCATTAGGGGAGTTGAGTACTTTATACAGTAGAATATGGAAAAATTATGAGACCTAAGTTGAATAGGTTGTATTGAAGAACGCTTCTGCCATTGCACTATCTTACAAGCCCTGATGAGTTCTATGAAATCACCATCTTGTCTTCCTGTGGCAAATTTAGTGGGATGCCTATTTAGATTCTTCCCTTTGTATATCAGAGAGACTTACCCCTCCAGTATCAGCTTGCTGAAAAAAGATTATTTGCCTGTATGTCCAGAATGTTATAAATGATTTTAGATTAATTTTATTTGGTCTTAAGTATTTGTCATTTTCCAAAATTATTTCTAGGTTGTTTTCTCATCCTTCAATTTTTTTCTTTCTGTTCAGTGCATCTGCAGATGGCTCTCAATTTCCAATCATATATTTATATGCATCTGAAAATAAGCATCTCACTTGCAACTCCATCTTGATTGTTGCTCTTTTCTTTCTTCATTCCGTGATACCTTTGTATCACTAAGCCTGTTGTACCTACTTCTCCTGTAATACCAGACACTTCTAATTGTCCACCTTAGCCACAACTCTGACAGAATCTGTGGTTTAGTATCTGGTAAATTTTTATAAATTATCTGTGTTATTAAAAAGTATATTTTAATAGTAATACTCAAAATATTTATTTCATCAAATCTAAGATGCCGCTGATTGTACAAATCATTATTTTATGTTCTACTAAGAAAGAAAACTCATTTTCAATAAAAATGACATGCCATTGATTGTAAAATGCATCAGATGCATCAGATTTCCAAGATGTCAAATGTGATCCATGTTAGACTTACAACATGAATGGGCCTTAATAATGCTAAGTGAAATAAATCAGGCAGAGAAAAACAAATACCATACGATTTCACTCATATATGGAATATTTAAAAAAACAACCAAGCAAACAAAGAAACAAAATAAAGAAACCAAAACAAATGCAGAGATATAGAGAACAGAGTAGTGGTTGCTGGAAGGGAGGGTGGTAAGGGAGCAAAATGGGTAAAAGGGGTCAACTTTATGGTGATGGATGGAAACTAAACTTTTTGGTAGTGAGCACGGGGTGGGGCACACAATTCAAAATATAATGTTGTACACATGAAACTTATATAATGTTATAAACCACTGTTATAAACCTTAATAAAAAATCTTTCACTTGAAAAAAAGGTATATATTTGACATGCTTGTTCTTTTTGTTATTCAAATACCCTAAATGATTCCAGTTTTCTTTTTTAAAATTAGTACGTTTCATCAATATGTACAAATTGCTAAAAAATCAAGTTGACAGCCTTGTAACAAAAATGTATTCTCTTGCCATGTACCACTCTGCTTCTCAACCCACCTCCTCAGGAAGAACCACGTTGAGTCCTTTTAACTGGTCTATATTTCTAAGTGATATAATTACAATATTTTTAAATTTACCAATTTTAGATGTTATTAACTTTATATTATGATAGTTGAGGATTTAGTTTTTACATGACTTCCACACTACCTCCTATCCCAATGTAATTTTTGTCATAATTTTTACCAGCAATAGTCAATGTTTCCATCATGAGTATGCAAATATTATTTATTACTGCACCAATTTGTTTACTATGATTAAGTTTCATTTCTAGTAGAATATTTCTTCTTTTTTGTGGGAGGGGGCAGTAATAATTACTTCATTTCACTTTTGGTTTGTTTCTTATTTCTAGCTATCATTTTCTAACCACTTTTTCCAACAGATCTTTCAAACAGTTATCAGGATTTTTTCAACAGCACACATATGTCAAATAATCTAGCAGTTCTATTTAAAAATTTTTCTTCTATACACCTCCCTCTTTTATCCCCCTTTTGCTTTGACTTGGTTTCTCTGTAGGTCTGGTGCAGTACTGCCATCTGAACAGCTCCCTTCACTACCCTCTTGAGTAGGGATCCCTGTTTCCTCTTTCTTGGTTTAATTCTTCATTTTTCATAAGAACATACTGGAGTAACTTAAGAAAGGATGAATAAAGGTTAATTTTTAAAAGAATTGTATTATGAAAATGTTCACATTAGCCTTCTACTTGCTTGATAGTTTACCTACATATAGAATTTTAGATTAAAATGTATTCACCCTCAGAATGTGAAAGGCAATCCTTCACTATTCTAACATTCAATATTGCTCTATAAGTCTGATGCCATTTTGATGTTTGGCACTTGTATGTCACATGTTTATTTTCTTTGGAGTAATTTAAGTTCATCTGTTGTTAACCAGTATTCTAAAATTTAAGAGGAAATGACTTAAAGTGGATTGCTTTTTACCCTTCTTGTTGGATCCTTTGTGAGCTCATTTGATTTACAGACTTATGACTTTTAGTTCCAGGAGATTTTCTTCTATTATTTCTTTGATTACTTCTTTACCTTTCTTTCCCCTAATCTCTCTGGAACTCTTATTATTTAGATGTTTCTGGATTAACCTTATTTTCTTATTTCTTATTTATTTTACTTATTTTTGTATTCTGGTTCTACTTCTTCCATAACTAAGCATGAAGAATTTTTGCTAATTTTATTTCCTAATCCCTCTATTGATATTTTCACATTTTAATTAGCAAAACTTTGATTTTTTTAGAGTCCTTTTTTATTCTCTAATTATGCTTTCTTCAGAGAAATCTAATCCTGCTTGATGGATGCAATAGCATCTCTTATTAGTCTCTAGGTAATATAATATATATTCAATGCTTCCTTATGTAGGGGTAGTCTAGCATAACTCCCCTGCTTCTTTAGATCAACTTTATTGAATTCTAATTAAAAAATTGCAAAATAGCAATTTTAAAGTATAAAATTCAGCAGCTTTTAGTATGTTCACAGAGTTGTGCAGCCAACACCACTATCAAATTTCAGAATATTTCATCACCTAAAAAGGAACTCCATACTCATCAGCAAAAATTCCTGCCTCCAGGCCCTGAAAACCACTAATCTACCTTCTGTGTGTATGAAACTGCTTATTCTGGATATTTTAGTTGATGAACTCATACAGTATGTGACCTCTTGTGACTGACTTGTTTCATTTAGCATAACGTTTTCAAGGTTCATTTCACTGTAGTATGTGTCAGTACTTTATTCACTTTTATGACTTAATAGTATTCCATTGTATGAATATATGACATTTTGTTTATCCATTCACCAGTTGTTGGACATTTGGGTCGTTTCCACTTTTTGGCTGTTATGGGTAATGCTGCTGTAAACATACATGTACATGCTTTTGGGTGGACATATATTTTCAAGTCTCTAGAATATATACCTAGGAGTAGAACTGCTGGATCATATGATAACTCTAAGTTTAACATGTTTAGAAACTGAAAAAAATGTTCTCCAAAGTGGCTCCACCATTTTATATTCCCACCAGCAATGTACACCATTTTTAAACTGGGTTGTTTGTAGTTTAATGGTTGAGTTGTAAGATTTCCTTGTATGTTCTGGATACTAGACTCTGATCAGATATATGGTTTTCAATATTTTCTCCCATTCTGTGGGTTGTCTTTTCATTTTCTTGGTAGTGTCCTTTGAAGTACAATTATTTTTAGTTTTGACAGTCCAGTTTTTTTTTTTTTTTTGGTTACTTGTACTTTACATGTCATATCTAAGAAATCATTGTCTGATTCAAGATTACTAAGCTATACATTCATATTTTTCTCTGAGCATTCTTCTAGATGTTGTAGGTCTTAAATTTAAGTCTTTGATTCATCTTGAGTTAGCTTTTGTATATGGTGTGAAGTAGGGGCCCAAATTCATTCTTTTGCATGTGTATATGCAGTTTCTCAGCAAATTATTAAAATTATTCTTTCCTGCCATTGACTTGTCTTAGCATTCTTGCCTAAACTCAATTGACCATAAATAGATGATTTTATTTCTGGAATCCTATTTTGATTCCATTGATCTAGATGTCTATTCTCAGGCTAGTATGAGACAGTATTACTTCAGCTTTAAGTGAGTTTTGAAATTGGGAAATTTGAGTCCTCCAACTTTGTTCTTCCTTTTAAAGATTGTTTTGGTTATTCTGGGCCCTTGTCAATTTCTACAAAAGAGCCAAGTGGAACTTGGATGGAAATTGTACTAAATCTCTGGATCAATTTAGAGATGATTGCCATTTTAGCAATATTAAGTTGTCAAATCCATAAACACGAGATATTTTTCTGTTTGCTTAAGTCTTCATTAATTTATTTTTACAATACTTTGTAGCTTTCGGTGTACAAGTTTTGAACTTTTGTCAAATTTATTTCTAAGTATTTTGTTCTATTTGATGCTATTGTAAATGGAATTGTTTTCTCAATTTCATTTTCAGATTATTCATTACAAGTGTGTGGAATAAATAACAAAGTGACATCTTTGTTGCAAATATTAGTTTCTAAATTTCTTACTTCTTAAGACATAACTAGAATGGTAATTACTAAGTAAATGGGTATGCATCTTCTACAGTAGTACTTGAAATTGGATGTATGCTAGCCAACATACACTACTACAAATTATAAGATATTTGCTAATGTTGTAATTGGCTAAAGAATGTTATCTCAGAGTTTCTTTTGAACTTTTAAAAAATTAGAAGTGAGATTAAGCTTCTTATATATTTATTTTAGTTTTTAGAAATTATGTTCTTTACTTATCTATAGTAATCTTATGCTCTCTAACTGTATATGTTAATTGGTTTTAACTTTTTTCATTTTTTTATTGAAGTATAGTTGATTTACAATGTTGTGTTAGTTTCAGGTGTACAGCAAAGTGATTCAGTTTTTTATATATATATATATATATATATATATATATATATATATATATATATAAAACTGAATATATACATACACGCACACACTCACACATATTCTTTTTCAGATTCTTTTCCCATATAGGTTATTACAAAATATTGAGTGTAGTTCTCTGTGCTATACAGTAAGTCCTTGTTGATTATTTATTTTATATATGGTAGTGTATATATGTTGATCGCAAATTCCTAATTTATCCCTCCCCCCTTTCCCCTTTGGTAACCATAAGTTTGTTTTCTATATCTGTGGGTGTATTTCTATTTTGTATATAAGTTCATTTGTATCATTTTTTAGACTCACCATATAAGTGATATCATATGATATTTGTCTTTCTCTGTCTGGCTTACTTCACTTAGTATGATAATCTCTAGGTCCATCCACATTGCTGCAAATGGCATTATTTCATTCGTTTTTATGGCTGAGTAAAATTCCATTGTATATGTACACCACATCTTCTTTATCCATTCATATGTCAATGGACATTTAGGTTGCAATCCCTATTAATTACCAATAGCATTTTTCACAGAACCAGAGCAAAAAATTTTAAAATTTGTATGGAAATACAAAAGACTCCAAATAGCCAAAGCAATCTTAAGAAAAACAGAGCTGGAGGAATCAGGCCCCCAGACTTCAGACTATACTACAAAGCTATGGTAGTCAAGGCAGTATGGTACTGCCACAAATGCAGACACATAGATCAGTGGAACAGGATAGAAAGCCCAGAAGTAAACCCACACACCTATGGTCAATTATCTTTGATGAGGAGGCAAGAATATAAAATGGAGAAAAGACAGTCTCTTCAATAAGTGGTGCTGGGAAAGCTGGACAGCTACATGTAAAGAATGAAATTAGAACATTCTCTAACACCATATACAAAAATAAACTCAAAATAGTTTTAATTTTGTAATAGCTTTTAAATTTATCTTCCTTCTACTCTTGCCACCTACTGGGCTATTCTCAGCTCAGCAATTAAAGATTCTATTATAATGTAGCTCAGTGTCTGCACTCCTTAGCTTAAAACCCTCCACTGGTTTGTCTTTTCATTCAGAGCAAAGCCCTTACAATGGCATATATGATCTGACCCCATTTCCTCTCTGATTTCATTCCTACAATTTATTGTTATGACTCTATTCCTCATGTGTTCCCTTCTAACTGTGCTGGTTTTCTTTCCATTCCTTCAAACCTCTCAAGCCTCCTGCACAACTCAAAGCCTCAGTTTCCTCTGACTGGAATGTTCCTCCGCAGATCTCATGATTGCTCTCTCACCTCCTTTAAGTCTTAGATCAAATGTCACCCTCTCAGTGAGATCTTCCTTGAAATCCCAATTTAAAATTATAAGCACCCTTAGTTTTTATTGAAATTGCATTAAACCTATAAAATAATTCTCAAAAACTATAATTTTTAAAACAATATTCAGTTTTCCTATCTGGGAAAGAGGTATGCCTTTTCATTTATTCAAATCTCTAACATAATTTGTAAGGTTTTCTTCATAAATATCCTACTTATTTTTTAAGTTAATTCTTAGGTGTTTATTTCTTGTGGCAGTATTTGTTTTTGATAAGATTTTACTCTATTTTTTTCATGTTATTTGTGTTCTATGGGAAAATCATTTATTTTTATATATGTATTTTATCTTCCAACTAGTTTTGAATTCAATTAATTCTAATTTTTAAGTGACTTTCTTATTTTCTTATATACATTCCAATGATATGCAAATAATACTTTGCTTCCTTTCTTCCACTACGATATTTTTATTTTATATTTTACTGTATTGTAAGAACTTCCAGAATAATATTGGAAATAATTCGAGGTGCAATAGGGTTCCACCTCTTATTAGAAAGCAGAAAGACATGAACAAATTTTAGTCCTGCTAGAAACTGTCAGATAAACCTAATATACAGCCTCTTCTAGATAGAAAGAACACCAAAAGAACCCTTCCTAGGATCAAGGGATGGAGGATGCTTTTATACTTGGAACCAGCTGCTGAGGTTAGGGTTGAACAGGCAGAGAAGTGAAATTGCTATGAAAGGTCAGTCTTTGCTGGGATGAGGTGAAATCAGTCAAAATTTTGACAAAACTATGGGCTGGCATGCTGGCTTTAAATCTAGTGGAGTCCCACATGCAAATGTAATCCTCTTTGGTCAAAATTTTCACATATAATTTTACTGAGAAAGCAGGGGCTGGGAAGCAGCATGGGAACACAAAAAAGATCGTGTGGTCTGACAGTGCGGTCTCATAGCATGGAAGTCTCCAGGTTTTAGTCTTCAATCTCATTGTTCCATGGTCTCAAATACCAGACATTAGAACAAACAGAATAATGCAATCAATTCTTCCCCTCCCACCAGTCTCTTACTCTTTATACCAAGAGAAGGAATTCCCTCAATTTTGGAGTTTCTCCTCAAATCTTAGTAGCTGATCACATTAATAAAGTCTTGTGGACCAGAACTTGACTGTGCTTGAGGCATGTTTTAAGATTAACTGGCTTGCTTTTATGAGGCAATTCATGAGGCTTAAGTTGGATCTCAAAGAATAACCTATGTGCTCAGCAGTAAAATTAACCTATAGCCAGGGCTCAGAATGTAGGTTTTATTTTTAACATTTGTTTTAAATTAAATTTCCTAACAGACAATGTATTCACAAGTGTTTTAGATCTGGTTCCCTGGAAGGAGATCCTGAGATAGGCATTCTTGCTCACATGATTTAATAGGAAGTGCTTTCAGGAAAAGTACAGTGAGAGAAGTAGGGCAGAATGGTCTGGACTGGAATCAAGCTTCAGTCTGTGCCATGGAATCCCTGGAGCATAAATTACATTGAGTTCATCCCATCTTAAGGCAAGGAGGTGGCTTTCTGGTCTTTATGTCAGCTTTCCATCATAGATGGTCTTCATTCTATGATGATCAAGAATAGTACAGGTTCTACTACTTTAACAGTTTCCATTTTCTTTTCAATTTTTCTTTTTACATTTAAACATGTGATCCAACTGGTAATTATTTTCATGTGGGGCATAGAGTTTCCCTAACATTTTCTCTAACATTGTTTATTGAATTACAAATCTTTTCAAAACTGATTTGTAATTCAAACTTTATCATATATTAAATTCTCATATATATATTTGAGTCTATTTCTGGAATTTTAAAATGTTGTCTTCTATGCATGAGCCAGTATTGTATTATTTTTTACTTATATAGTTTTATAATATAATTTAATGCTTAGTAGAGTTGGTCCACCTTTATTACTATCTTTTTCTCACAGTTTCTCTGGCTATTCTTGCTTGTTTACTTTTCCACATGAAAAAACTTCTGAATAAGTCTGTCTTGCTAAAAACATCTCATTTTTAATTTTTATTAGGATTGTAATATGTTTATAAATTACCTTAGTAAGAGTTGGTAATGTTGTGACATTGAATCTTCCTATTCAGGATTATGTAATACTGTTCTCTTTGTCCACATATTATTTTCTTTTAAAGTTTTAAAGCAGTCTTTTAAAGCAGTCTTTTAAAGTTTCCTTTATAGAGCTATTGCTCATTTCATATTGTAGCTCCAACCTATAGAATATGGCTCTTTTTTTGTATAAACAAAAGCCAATATGCAGCTAAAGCAGTTCCAAGAGAAAAATTCATAGTCATAAATTCCTACCTCAAGAAACAAGAAAAATGTCAAATCAACAACCTAACTTTATACTTCAAGCAACTAGGAAACGAACAAATGAAGCCCAAAGTTAGTAGAAAAAAAGGAAATAACAAAGATCAGTGCAGAAATAAATTAAATAGGACTTCCCTGGTGGTGCAGTGGTTAAGAATCCGCCTGCCAATGCAGGGGATAAGGGTTTGAGCCCTGGTCCGGGAAGATCCCACATGCTGTGGAGCAACTAAGCCCATGCACCACAACTACTGAGCCTGCACTCTACAGCCTGTGAGCCACAACTACTGAGCCCACATGCCACAACTACTGAAGCCCGCACACCTAGAGGCTGTGCTCCACAACAAGAGAAGCCACTGCAATAAGAAGCCCGCACACTGCAACGAAGAGTAGCCCCCGCTTGCCACAACTAGAGAAAAGCCTGTGCACAGCAATGAAGACCCAATGCAGCCCAAAATCAATCAATCAATAAATTTTTTAAAAAAGAACTAAATGATATAGAGACTAAAAAGACAATAGAAAAGATCAATGAATCTAACAGCTGGTTCTTTGGAAAAATAAACAAAATTGAAAAACCTTTAGCTAGATTCACCAAGAAAAAAGGGAGGACACAAATAAAATCAGAAATGAAAGAGGACACATTATAACTGATACCATAGAAATACAAAGAATCATAAGAGACTACTATGAATAATTATATGCCAACAAATATGACCACCTAAAAGATATGGATAAATTCCTAGAAACATAAACCTACCAACACTGAATCACGAAGAACTTGAAAATCTGAAGACTGATTACTAGTGAGGAAATAGACTCAGTAATCAAAAAGCTCCCAACAAACAAAAGTCCAGGACCAGATGGCTTCACTGGTGAATTCTACCAAACATTCAAAGAATTAATGCCAGTCCTTTACATACTCTTCCAAAAAATAGAAGAAGGAACACTTCCAAACTCATTTTACAAGGCCAACATTACCCTGATACCAAAACCAGACAAGGATGTCACAAGAAAAGAAAATTATATGTCAATATCCCTGATGAACATAGATGTAAAAATCCTCAACAAAATATTAGCAAACCAAATTCAACAATACATTATAAAGATCATACATATGATAAGTGGGATTTATTCCAGGGATGCAAGCGTGGTTTGACATCCGCAAAACCATCAATGTGATATACCACATTAACAAAATGAGGGATAAAAATCATGATCATCTCAATAGATGCAGAAAAATCATTTGACAAAATTCAATATCTGTTTATGGTAAAAACTCTTAATAAAGTGACTACATAGGGAACATACCTCAACATAATAAAGGCCACATATGACAAGTCCAAATATCACAGTGAAAAGCTGAAAGCTTTTTGTCTAAAATCAGGAACAAGGCAAGGATGCCCAATCTTGCCACTTTTATTCAACATAGTATTGGAAGACTTAGCCAGAGCAATTAAGCAAGAAAAAAAGAAATAAAAGGCATCCAAATTGGAAAGGAAGGAGTAAAATTGTCACTATTTGTAGATGACAGATATAGAAAACTCTAAAGACTCCATCAAAAACCTGTTAGAACAAACAAATGAATTCAGTAAAGTTTCAGAATACAAAATCAATATACAAAAATCAGTTACATTTCTATACACTGATAACAAACTATCAGAAATAGAAATTAAGGAAACAGTCCCATTTACAATTGCATCAAAAAAAATACATAGGAATAAGTTTAACCAAAGAAGGAGGTGAAAGGCTTGTAAATTGAAAAACATAAGACAATGATGAAAGAAATTGAAGAAGACACAAAAAAGTGGAATGATATTCCATGCTCATGGATTGGGTGAATTAATATTATTAAAATGTCCATACTACCCAGAGCAATATACAGATTCAAAACAATCCCTGTCAAAATTCCAATGGCACTTTTCACAGAAATACAACAAACAATCCTAAAATTTGTATGTAACCACAAAAACCTCAAATAGACAAAGCAATTTTGAGAAAAAGAACAAAACTGGAAGCATCACATTCTGTGATTTCAAACTATATTACAAAACTATAGTAATCCAAACAGTGTGGTACTGGCATAAACACAGATACATAGATCAATGGAAGAGAGTAGAGAGCCCAGAAATAAACCAACACTTGTATAGTCAATCAATTTATGACAAAGGAGCCAAGAATATACAATGGGAAAAGGATAGCCTCTTCAATACATGGTGTTGGGAAAATTGGACAGTCACACGCAAAATACTAAAAATGAACCACCATCTCACACCATACACAAAAATTAACTCAAAATGGATTAAAGACTTGAATGTAAACCATAAAACTCCTAGAAGAAAACATAGGTGGTGAGCAGCTTGGCATTGGTATTGGTAATTAATTTTGGGGGTTTGACACCAAAAGCAAAGGCAACAAAAGCAAAAACAAACAAATGGGACTACATCAAACTAAAAATCTTCTGCATCACAAAGGAAACCATCAACAAAATGAAAAGGCAACCTACTGAATGTGAGAAAATATTTTCAGATCATATACCTGATAGGAGGTTAATATCCAAAAATGTATAAAATCTCATATAACTCAATAGCAAAACTAAAAAACATTAGAAAATGGGCAGAGGACCTGAACATTTTTTTCCAACAGAAATATACAGATGGCCAACAGGTACATGAAAAGATGAAAAGATATTCAAAATCACCCACCATCAGGGAAATTCAAATCGAAACTACAATAAGATATCACCTCACACCTGTTTGAATGGCTGTTATCCAAAAGACAAGAACTAACAAGTGTTGGCAAGGATGTGGAGAAAAGGGAAAACTTGTATACTGTTTGTAGGAATAGAAATTGGTGCAGCCACACTATAGAAAACAATATGGAGGTTTCTCAAAAAATTAAAAACAGAACTACCATATGATCTAGCAATTTCACTTCTGGGTATTTATTGGAAGAAAATGAAAACACTAACTTGAGCATGTATATGCACCCCCCCTCCATATTTATTGCAGCATTATTCTCAATAGCTAAGTTATGGAAACAACCTATCAACAGATGAACAGATAAAAGATATGGTGTATATATATATATATATATATATATATATTTTTTATAATGGAATATTATTCAGTCATATAAAAAGAATGAAATCTTGCCACCTGTGACAGCATGGATGGACCTTGAGGGACTTAGTCTAAGTGAAATAAGACAAAGAAAGACAAATACATTATGATCTCACTTCTATGTAGAACCAAAAAACAGAGAACAACAAACCAAGCTTACAGATGCAGAGAACAGATTGGTGGTTACCAGAGGCAGGGCATGTGGGGTGGGCGAAATGGGTGAAGGGGTCCAAAGATACAAACTTCCAGTTATGAAATAAATAAGTTATGGGATGTAATGCACAGCATGGTGATTATAGTTAATAATACTGTGTTGCATATTTGAAAGTTGCTAAGAGATAAATCTTAACAGTTCTCATCACAAGAAAAAAAACATTATGTAACTATATATGATGATGGATATTAACTAGACTTATTGTGGTGATCATTTTGCAATATATACAAATATTGAATCATTATGTTGTACCCTTGAAACTAATATAATGTTGATATCAACTATACCTCAAAAAACCCCTCTGTATGGTGATTACAGTTAACGATACTGTATACTTGAAAGCTGTAAAAGAGTAGATCGTAAATGTTCTCACCACATAAAAGCCAAAAACTTCATAATTATGTATCTATCAATCTCCCTGAAATCTCTTGTAATAGTACAGATAGTTCTATTATATTTCCCAAGATACAATCATATTATCTACAAACAGTGACACTCTACTATTTCCAATTTTTGTACTGATAATTCCTTCCCCTTTTATAAATACATCGACTAGTTTCTGCAGAGAAATATTATGTTGTTATCCTAGTGTCCATCCTTGCCTTGATCCAGACTTATATAGGCATGCTTTAGTGTTTTTCATCAAGCATGACATGCTCAGACATTTAATTAGCTCCCGCTTCCAACTCTGCCCACAGAGTCAGGGGACCTTCTCGCTGGGCTTGCCCACGGCTGTTCTTCAGACGCACCGGCCTTAACTATCTTTCTTTGACTTATTTATCAGAAACAAGGCTTATTGGCCCCCTCAGAGTCCCCTTTTCTGAGGGAAAAGGATGCCTTTTTTCCTGCTGAAGATGCAACTGGTCACATTCCTGGGGAGTGCTGCTTCCTCACCCTTGTCTTCCACGATGCACGCAGAGAATTTCTGGATTCTCCTGTCACTATCACACGTGGTATGGGGTCGGGCATCTGGAGCAACTGCTGAAGGGGGCCAATAATGAAAGCTGAGAGTGAGGAGGCAGTAGCAGTCTGTGTGTTGAATGTTGATTCCTGGGAAGCAGGAGATGGGGGGCCCTGCAGGTCCATTGCCCTCTACCCCGTCCCACAGAGGACTCAAGGCATGGCTTCTCCTTGCAGCCTCTCTAGAGAAGTCTGTGTGTTCGCTAGTGCACCTGCCACGTGACTTGCTAGTTTCTTTGTCGTCTTGTGAGGCAGTATTCAGCACTGTAATGTTTCAGTTTACAATGCTTCTCAACTTCCTTGCTGCACTTTCCTTTTTTCTCATCCTTGCAGTCCTTCAAGGACTTCCCAAATAAAAGATTAGCACTTCCCTCTTTGTCTCAGTCTTTGTTTTCTCAGGAACCCAGGATAAAACACTTCCCTTAATGCATATTTCCCCCTAAATCACACTTAAAGATGTAAAGGTTTGCCTATTATTGTCTCACGTTCTCTCTTTTACCTAGGGAGACAAGATTTAGTAATTCTAGAAATCAAAAAAAATTTTTTTTTCTTTCCAGGTCAATAAGTAGCAAAATAATCTCTTCTATAAGTCAGGGTTCTATCACAGAAGCAGAACCACTGGGAATAATGTAGAAGAAGGGATCATTATAGGGATTTGACTTTAGGAAATTGTGAGAACTGGTAAAAGTAGCCTTAGTGTGGCCATTTCTTGTGTCTGGTCTTGAGCCAGAGGACACATGACAGGCTACTGGAAGAGGGAGTGAGGTGAGGGAGAGCAGCAACAACTGGAAACCAGGAGGAACAAGCTGAAACCTGCATCCATCACCAGCAGAACCCCCTCTGGACTCTCTCCATCTCAAAGCCTTCAACCCCACTTCCATGGATAACATGCTGGGGAAGCTATAGTTTTGCTGAGGAGCCACATTTGTAACTGGCCCAGAACTTTGAGAAACTGAAAGAATGATTTGGCTGTAGCTGGAGGAACTGTGAGCTGTGCTGCTGCCATGCTGATAAAGTGAGGCACTAGATCAGTGAAATTTAGGTGGGTTCCAAACAAGGCCTGAAGTGCAGTGACCTTCAGACAGTGAAACATGGCTATTCCTTACATTCTGCCTTCTAGCTTTCATGCAGGTGTCTGTTGTGACTGCTCTAGCTGGGACTATTCAGGGAATTGAATACTGACAAATGCAGTTTAGCTGAGCCAAGTTTACACATTACAACGCCAACTAACATGATAAAGCAACCATCTCATGCATAAATGAAACATGCTAACCCTCACCCCGCAAAGGATACCATGTTCAACTATCTATCTTTGGTTAATGTTCCTTCTTTATCTAGCTGAATCCCACACTCACTTTGATATCCTTTAACTTAAATATGGAGGTGAGAAACAGAATATTTCCTGCCGTATCAGTAAACAAAGGATGTCACAGTCATCTGCAATTGCAGCTACTGCCAATGGTGAGCTGGTGAGCCCCGAGGGAACTCAGGAAGGAAAAGAATACCTGCCATCGAGCTGCCATCAGACTGCAGCCACTCCCTATGGTGAGCTCGGAGGAGACTCAGGATAAGAAAGCACAGGATGGTGGCCCCAGGTAGCTGAGGTACATATCAAAGGAAGGATTTCAGTAAGTCCAGACTTTTGTATCTTCCCGTACATAGAAAAGGGCTAAATTCTTTAACTTGGGACATCTGGTTTCCTTTAATCAACAGTAATCTTTCGATGTTCCAACTACCTGCCCTTTGTTACAAAACTCCCCCCTTGCCTCCTTGGAGCAGTTCTCTCAGGGTTACTTGAGATGTTGCCTCCCAGGCTTGAAGTCCTAAAACTTCCCGCTGAATAAAACGTAACTCTCGGGGCTTCCCTGGTGGCGCAGTGGTTGAGAGTCCGCCTGCCGAAGCAGGGGACATGGGTTCGTGCCCCGCTCCTGGAAGATCCCACATGCCGCAGAGTGGCTGGGTGCGTGAGCCATGGCCGCTGAGCCTGCACGTCCGGAGCCTGTGCTCCGCAACAGGAGAGGCCACAACAGTGAGAGGCCCGCGTACCGCAAAAACAAACAACAAACATAACTCTCAACTTTTAGGTTGCATGTTTTGTTTTGTTTTGTTCAGTCGACAGAGCTATAAAATTAACTACCATTAACATATCTTATGACAGATGATAGGAGGGTCATCTCCTTGATCAGAGATGAGGTTACGAAAAATTCTATGATGGTGGATGAGGCATCCTTTTCAGTCCACAGATGGTAGTTCTGGCAAAAGTATTGCAGACAGAGAAGGCAAATGTACTGTTACAGTGTCTATTTCAGTAAGAACCAAGCACTGCTCCTTTCACAATGGAAGCAATCCAATTTAATCAACCTGCTACCAAATAGCTGGCTGGGTTTTTTTGGGTTTTCCCAGAATGAAGCCGTATCAGGGGCTCAGTGTTGGTCTGTGCTTTTGGAAGACTGGGTACTCAGCAGTTGGCTGTAGCCAGATCGGTCTTAGTGAGTAGAAATCACACTGCTTCACCCCTATATAATCTCTCTCTCTACCAGCTGCCATGGCCACTTTCTTCATGAGCCCATTGAGCAATTAAGTGGCTGGAAATTTATGTTGACTGATGTCCTCAGATTGGGTAATCTTCCACTTCATTGTGAAAATATTCCTCTGATGAGGTCATAATTTGGTGAGCATGGGATACAAATATCTTCACACTATGTGTCCATTCAGAGAGATTTTTCCAAAAGTTTTCCTGCTGTCTCTATCTAAACTGTTAGTTACAGCTCATGTACTGGTACAGATCTGTATATCTGGCTATCCTCTTTTCTAGGCAAAATGAACCCCTAGGTACACAGCTTCAAGTGGGCCTCCTGAAAGGACTTCCCTTCATCAGTGTCTGTCAGAGTAACCCTGGGGTGATGTTATAATGCTGCAGCTGTGCACTTCTAGGGGATGCCTGCATATTATGTCTAGAACCATATGCATATCAAGGATGAGCTTTTTTTGTTTTTTTGCGGTACGCGGGCCTCTCAGTGCTGTGGCCTCTCCCGTCGCGGAGCACAGGCTCCGAATGCGCAGGCTCAGCGGCCATGGCTCACGGGCCCAGCCGCTCCGCAGCATGTGGGAATCTTCGCGGACCGGGGCACGAACCCGTGTCCCCTGCATCGGCAGGCGGACTCCCAACCACTGCGCCACCAGGGAAGCCCACAAGGATGAGCTTTTTCTTCCTCTATTTGAACATCTTTTTACATATTTATTAGCAATTCAGGTTTTCTCTTCTTTAATTGGCTGTGCATATTCACTGTCCACTTTTCTATTGGCCATCTCTGAATAGTGATCCACATGTGCATCTTGATCTTCCTTTTTCTTGCTGTTTTTTTTAATGTTGATACTGTTTGTCAGAGTGTTTATGAATGAAAGATTAGTATACATTTTCTTTGCATTTAAGTAAGTTTTCTTCTCCAATGTCATTAAGTTTTTGGGGGTGGGTAGGTGGGTGGAAGAGGGTTAGTGGCTTGTTCTGTATTGACAGGCATGATTTCCTGAGAATGTGTGTGGAGCAGGCAGGCTAGTGGTCTTCCTAACTGCAGAAGTAAATGGGACTTTATTCTGGATGTGAGTAGCTTTAGAATATTCGACATCCAAGCAGATCTGATTTTCTTTTTTTCTTCAGAGTCATTGGAGGTCTTAGCTATTGTTTTTTATTATTGCTGTCCCCAACACAAGTTGTGTGTCTCTCCCCATAAATATCACCCACTGTCTTGAGAGAACATCTCTTAGGTTTTATCCTCTGCCTAAGCTCTACCCTTGGTGCCAGTTGTGATCATACCATGCACACATGGAAGGTGGAAAGGGGAAAGGGGGCTCTACTGACTCGGCTGTGCTGAAACGAGCTCCTTAATTAATTATGCTGTGATTGCTCCTGCTGTGTGCACTTGTTGACTTTGAGCAGGGAGTTTTCTGTCACTCTCATTGGAACAACCCACCTTAATTCTGGAAAATCACCCCATATCTGAAGCTTGATATAATATTTTATAAGGATGAAGAGAGTTTTATTTGAACAAAGATAGTATTAAAGCAAAATCCAGAGAAAAATTACTCTCAACCAATCATATTTCTATATGGTTAGAGAAGATATATTTTATATAAATATAATACCAGCTTTGCCACTTACTTTTGGTATAATTTTGGGCAAATTATGTAACCTTTATGTGCCTCAGGTTTGCTTTTTATACTGTTCACAGTGTTGTGAAATTTAATTAGTTGACATATGTAAAAAGTAATTAGCAGAAATGTGCTCTAAATTATCTTCTATTATTCTTCATATCTCACAATTTTAGGCTATACAAATATCTTTGGATTTGTCACTGTTTATACTGATGCAACATCGACATTTTAAAAAAATGTCTTTTTTTATTTTGAAACAACCTCAAACTTATGGAAAAGTTTCAAGTGCAATAAAAAATAACTTCTCCCCTGAATCATTTGAGAATTATTTGCCACCTTGGGACTCCAAATACTTTAGTGTACATTTTCTGCAAACAAATCCATTCTCCAATATAACCACAGTACTACCATCAATATTAAGACGTTAACACTGATACTTATAATCCTCAGACTCCAATCAAGTTTCACATGTTGCCTTTAGCTGTCTTGCCTCCTTCGGTCTGGACTATTTCTTCAGTCTTTCCTCGGCTTTCATGACCTTAACACTTTCAAAGATTACAGAAGCATTGTAGAATGTCACTAGAAGAATGTCACTCAGTTTGGTTTTGTCTGACATTTCCTCATGATTTGATTCAGTTTATACATCTTTGGCAAAGTATCACAAAAGTGATGCTGCGCTCTCATCATTGCTTCCTATGAGGTGGTGCACAAATTTTGATTTATCTTGTTACTACTGATGTTCCTTTTCATCCCTTAAGATGCTATTTGCTGGGATCACCATTTTCAAGTTATTTTTAAACACTATAATTAATAAGTACTTGGGGGAGGTGGCTTGTGAAGCTGGATATACTTTTTTTTCACAAAAGCTTTCAATTTATTCATTTATTAGAATGGACTATGGTTTCCTATTATATTCAGTAAGCTATAATCCATTAGTGTCATATTTATTTGGTGCTATATTGTCCAAGGTTTGGCATTTGGAGCTCCTTAAAGCTGACTCCTGTGTCTTTTTTGAAATGATCCCTTTACTCTTTGAATACTTCATTGCTTCCCAGCACAACAGAATGTTTCAGACACATCTGTACTTTCCTGTCCCAGCCCTGGAAACAGACATTTCTCTTAGGAGCCTGGGTTCCCTTAAATGGATAATGATGTTCAAAACCAAGATCTGATGCTACGTATGCTCATTGCTTTGGGGGGTTTTCACTAGTTCCAAGGCTTCTAAGTGGAGAGAGCTAAGGAATATGTGTATATATAATGCACATACACACATGTATATTTATATTTATTTCTATCTCTATTTTTACATTTGAAAGCCAGTAGTTCACTGATATCTGATTTCAGATCAACAGCACAGGGTTCAATATAATTTTAACCCTTTTCATATTTGTGATTCCTTTTTCTGACAGTAAGATATTTGGTTATTTGTATTTATTTCATCATTCCCCTTGTAAGTAACCTGTGTCCCAGGCACATGCCCACCTCATCCCACTGGCTCTGACATCCTACTTGGATTCCCTCCTTAACCAACTCTTGTTTCAATCCCCTGAGCTGCTTTGCACTACTATACAGAAGCCCTCCTCACCTCACCTGGGCCCTGAAACTCACTCTGGGCCGATTTCCCACCCCATGCAGATCCCCACTTCATCTCATTTGGGCTTTGATTCTTCTCCACATTGGGCCTCTGCCTCCCATACCCAACAAATGTGGACCACGTAATGGCTCTAGTACTCAACTGTCCTGGGAGGGAAAGGATAAGAGAAGGGGAGGCTCTGAGAGGGCTTCAGCCAGAAGAAACAGATGTGGGATCTGTAGTGTACAGAATGATTATGCATGAAATCACTCATTCCTTATAGCTTTTGGTCACATATCCACCTCTATATGGTCATTGGCACCCTGGTCCTTACTGTGTGGGGCCTGTAACTGGTTGGAAACATCCATGAACCTGCAAAGTCTGGGCTCTAGTTTTATTTCTCTCTTCTTTCTGATACCCTGGGATTTCCTGGGTTTTCATTTTGAACTTTACTATGCACTTAAAATTTCTGGTTTATGGTTATGTGTCCAGTCTACCTATGAGTTTGTAATGAGAAAAATTTTATTTCTATCAGTTTAGCCCACCATGTTGCCAGACATCTTTCTGATACAACTTTTTTCTTTTTTGGATACAACTTTTAAACATTTTTTTCTGTCAGATTTATATGATTTTTTCTTAAAAATATCCATCAAAGGACAGAAATAGAAGATGATAGATGTCTCTCTTTAGTATTTATCAAAAATGTTTCCAGCAGTTACTATGTTTAGTACAGTTATCATAAAAGTAATTTAGCTTGAAGCGTTATCTCTTAAATGGAGTGACCTTGGGCTTCCCTGGTGGTGCAATGGTTGGGAGTCTGACTGCCGATGCGGGGGGCACATGTTCGTGCCCCGGTCCGGGAAGATCCCACATGCCGCGGAGCGGCTAGGCCCATGGGCCATGGCCACTGGCCCTGCGCATCCGGAGCCTGTGCTCCGAGGCGGGAGGGGCCGCGGTGGTGAGAGGTCCGCGTACCACACACACACAAAAATAATAATTAAAAAAAAATTGAAGCGACCATGTGTACTATATTAACCGTACACTTCTTATTACAGTTTATGAATCCGTATGGAATAATATTGTGAAATATTAAAATAACAGGAGGGTTCCCACCTCCACGTCCAGGCTCTTATCCAAGCAAAGTCACCATGGGCAAAAGGAACCAGAGAGCAGAGAGAAGAATTGCATTCTTGTCATTTACCTTTCAATAGCTATGGTGTAATTTTAAGGGAAAAAGAGATGCATTCTGTGATAGCTGCTTACACCTCTCCTGACAGAATGGAGATAAGTCACTGTATGACTGAATTTTTGAAAGGTGATGGCTACTGAAAGTGGTTATTGACTCAGAAATGAGAGTCCATTCTCTGCCTGAGCAAGGCCACCCAGCATCAGGTAAGTCACGTGGTAGCCAAGTCAGACCCTGCAGACCCTCCAGGCTCCATTCACATGAATGTTGTATCCTGTCTGTGCTAAGAAGGTCTGCAAAGGTCCTTCCTGATGCTGTGTCATGAGGACTCATCAATTCCTCTTTTAATGGTCCAAGACCATTTAAGGACTAGCCTGCAGATTCTTCTCAGATCAGAGGAGTGGAGGCCAACTCCCAGGGACATTTGTTTAGGTTGCATACCATACCACACAATAAGCCATGCCTAAGGGTGCACTGGATACCTGGTACATGTCTTTACTAGTTAGAAAATGTTTGTACTTGTCTTATGACTTGGTTGTCTCCACCTATAAGCTATTTGTATATTAGTTATGACAATCGTACAGCAGATGGCAGTGGAGTGTATTATTCTAACAAATTCAGCATATTACGATCATTTTATGACAAATGAAAATAAAGTACCTTGTTCTAATAGGATTGATATTTGTATTTTTTCCTGGAGGAACACACAGTAATTGAAAGAACTTTTTGATATAATAACACTTCAATAAGGAGTTTCTGCTCCTTTTCCCAACGATATTCTGATTGGTATCTTAAAACAAAAATCAAAGAAACATTTTTCATGTAAGTGTACTGGCTAATTTGACATTTTGTATTTCCGTTTATATTATCTGCCATTTGTTGACTAAATTCCCATTTAAAATTCATAAGTACCTCCATTATGGCATGAATCACTATGTAATCTATATACATTCACCATTAATAATCCACAAAGTAGATATTAAATAGCTATAAATCAAGGATTGTAAAATGCTTAGCTAGTTATACTATAGAAATTGTTTATTTTTAATATGGGAATTTCATCAGTATAAAAAATTGACTTGGGGGCTTCCCTGGTGGTGCAGTGGTTGAGAGTTCGCCTGCCGATGCAGGGGACACAGGTTCGTGACCCGGTCCGGGAAGATCCCACATGCCGTGGAGCGGCTGGGCCTGTGAGCCATGGCCACTGAGCCTGCGCGACCGGAGCCTGTGCTCTGCAACGGGAGAGGCCACAACAGTGAGAGGCCCGTGTACCGCAAAAAAAAAAAAAAAATTGACTTGCTTAAAATTTAGCAGCTTAATTAGGTCCCATTCATTTATTTTTATTTTTATTTCTATTACTCTGAGAGATGGATCTAAAAAGATACGGCTGCAATGTATGTCAAAGAATGCTGCCTATGTTTTCCTCTAGGGGTTTTATAGTATCCAGTCTTATATTTAGGTCTTTAACAAAAACTTTTGCACAGCAAAGGAAACCATAAACAAAATGAAAAGACAACCTACAGAATGAGAGAAAATATTTGCAAACGATGTGACTGACAAGGGATTAATTTCCAAAATACACAAATAGCTCATACAACTCAATAACAAAAAAACAAAAAAACCCAATCAAAAAATGGGCAGAAGACCTAAATAGACATTTCTCAAAGACATACAGATGGCCAACAGGCACATGAAAAAATGCTCAACATCGCTAATTATTAGAGAAATGCAAATTAAAACTACAGTGAGCTATCACCTCCCTCTGGCCAGAATGGTCATCAACAAAAAGTCTACAAATAATAAATGCTGGAGAGGGTGTGGAAAAAAAGAGCACTTCTACACTGTTGATGGGAATGTAAATTGGTACAGCCACTATGGAGAAGAGTATGGAGGTTCCTTAAAAAACTAAAAGTAGGGACTTCCCTGGTGGCGCAGTGGTTTAGAATCCACCTGCCAATGCAGGGGACAAGGATTTGATCCCTGGTCCAGGAAGATCCCACATGCCGCAGAGCAACTAAGCCCATGCACCACAACTACTGAGCCTGAGCTCTAGAGCCCACGTGCCACAACTACTGAGTCCATGTGCCCAGAGCCTGTGCTCCACAACAAGAGAAGTCACCGCAATGAGAAGCCCATGCACTGCAACGAAGAGTAGCCCCCACTCACCACAACTAGAGAAAGCCCACACACAGCAACAAAGACCCAACGCAGCCAAAAATAAATAAATAAATTTATAAAAAAAGAAAAAAAAAACCCTAAAAATAGAGTTACCATATGATCCTGCAATCCCACTCCTAGGCATATATCCAGAGAAAACTATAATTCAAAAAAATACATGCACCCCAATGTTCACTGCAGCACTACTTACAATAGCCAAGACATGGAAGCAACCTAAATATCCATCGACAGATGAATAAAGAAGATGTGATATATCTATATCTATATTTATATCCATATCCACATAATAGACTATTACTCAGCCATAAAAAAGACTGAAATAATGCCATTTGCAGCAACATGGATGGACCTAGAGATTATCATACTAAGTGAAGAAAGCCAGACAGAAAGACAAATATCATATGATATCACTTATATGTGGAATCTTAAAAAAAAAAAGAGAGAGAGAGAGATACAAATGAACTTATTTACAACCCAGAAAAAGAATCACAGACATAGAAAACAAACTTATGGTTACCAAAGGGGAAGGGGGGGGAAGGAATAAATTAGGAGGTTGGGATTAACATATACACACTACTATATATAAAATAGATAACCAACAAGGACCTACTATATAGCACAAGAAACTATATCCAGTATTTTATAATAACCTATAATGGAAAAGAATCTGAAGAAAGAACATATATATATTCTATATATATAGTATAGAACATATATATTCTATATATAGTATACATATGTATAGTAAATATATATATATATAACTGAATCACTGTGCTGTACATCTGAAACTAACACAACATTGTAAATCAACTATACATCAATTTAAAACATTGTATATAGTTTGGTGCTTTTCTGATATATGTTCATGAAATAAAATACACAAAATAAAAAAATTTAGCAGCTTAATATATACATTTTATTTTTAAAAGCTACAAGTTCTAAGATAAAATACTAATTTTTCTTTAAAGAATGCTTTACAGTATTGAAAGAATATTATGGCCTTTCTGTGTGGTCTACAGACCAACAAGATTGGCATCCTATGAGACTGTTAGAAATGCAGAATGTTAGAAATGCAGAATCTCAGGCCCTGAAACATAAACTGCATTTTAACAAGATCCCATGTGGTTTATATGCATATTAAGGTTTGAGAAGCACAGTTCTAGATAACATATATAATTTGAAGAATTACACGAAAATGAAACACTACAGCTATGTAAAAATTTACATTTGACATTTAACAATGAACATAGTAAAGGAGTGTGGTATTGATGGAACATCAACATATGAGGAATTTTAAAACCTGCAGTTGTTTTCTAAAATGTGGTATGATTCCTCTTGAAATACTGCAGTATATTTGTGGTAATTATTTAAAAGACAGATTTCTAAACACTTTTTGTAGTTTTCAGTATCTGACTTTTCTAATATCACTTCTCATTGGAGAAACACTACATCTCAAAACTACAAATTATTAAGAACATAAAGCCATTAATGTCTATGACAATGTTTCTGTGTAGTCCCCTTTTCTATAAAAATGAAGATACTGGGACAAGGAAGCATCAAAACTGCCACAAAGACTATCACTACCATGAAAGCAAGAGAAATGACTATTTTATAACAAATTATTATATCTTAATGATGTGGCTCTTAATTTCCATTTTTTTACCTTAGATCCAATTATTTGATCTGTGTAATTTATATGAAATAAGTTTGCTGTCATCATTGCAAGAGAAATAATATACTCCTCTCAACCTTCTTTATTGAGGAAAGAGCACTTTTTTTTTTTTTTTTTTTACACTCACGTGGAGACACCATAAGTGTTAACGGTGGGTGCAAAGAACCAGTTGGTCGTAGTTAGGAAAAGGAAACTCCCTGACAAGGCCAGGGTGATAGTGGAGGGACTCAACCTGTGATCTCTCTCTGGCTGAGATGGTTATAGCCAGGACCTCATTCAATAGCATTAGTGTCATTCACTAATTTATGATTACTATGTTTTCTTGCTTTGGCACTGTTAATGTAAGTTTCTAAGACAGTCACTTTGTTTCTTTTTGCTGTCTTTCCTCTCTGTGATGGTTCTAACTTATAAAAATCAGTTTTTCTGAAATCAATTGCGTAAAACAACATTCATTCTAACTAATTTCTGACATCACTTAAAGCTCTTTAATATTGTATATGTGCGTGTGTGTGTTTTGTATTTTACTTTTATTTTAGGAACTTGGTTCCTGAGGTACTGGGTCATTTTTATTTCAGGTGCTTTTGAAAATCAGATGCTGGGCATTTTAATGTCAGCCTATGCATTTTTTAAAAAAGTGTGCCTATAGCCTTTCTTAGGCTCACTAAGAAAAATGACTAAAATGAGAAAGGGCTTTTAAAAAACCTTAATAATTGGAGTGCAGATTTATCACATGGGGAACCTGCTTCACAGGAATGCAGTGATGTATGTCCATTGGTCAGTCTCACTCACATGAGGCAAACTCCATTACTTACTGTGAGCAAGAAAAAGGTTACCTGACCCAACTGGAGAGTATTAGCTTTTTTGGTCAGCTATGAAAAAATTGCTTTGCCACTTAGGTCAGCATCATGATGTAAATCTTAATGAAAGTTTCTGAGATGTGAGAGTAACTCAAGCTGTTTGGCCACCTTGATGCTCTCTTAACCTGCCTTTTTCTTGCTTTATTTCCTTCAGTCAGGTTTAGGGAGCACAGATCTCAACGCAGACCCATTTGCAGAGTAATTGTCACTCCACCCAGCCATCTTGGCCCTTTTGGCACCCAAGGCTAAGAATACTGGAGATTCATGCATTAGTTCACCTTCTTTGTGGAATAAAAGAACAAAAAACTTCATTTCTTTCATTTCACTTGAGATTTTTAAAAAGCTTTCTTTTATTTGGGATCCTATGTCTCTTGTACAATGAAAAATTGAATAAGACTGAATTATAAAAGAATTATAAGTTATCTGGATTATTCTAATGGATGAGTAAGGGGCACAAGGATCCTAAACAAACTAATTAGATTGTTTTCCTGATTCTTATGATTTTTATAAGAATAGTTATTTAATTAGACTCTGCTTTTTATCATAAAGATGAATTACTTTAGAATACAATAAGGCACTTAAATAATCTAGGTGAAATTCAAGTAAGCATGGAAAGAATGCAATGTACTTGTCTGGAATCATTTATTCAGTCAACCATATCAACAACTACTTATTGGATGTCTATTCAATTAGTATGAATATGTCAAGTCCTTTTCTTGGTACTGAGGACACTGATGAGGAAGACATACAAGGTCCTTACTCTTATGGAAATCATGTGACAGTAGCGGGGGAGAGAAAATAAGACAATTTTTGTGGTAAATAGTGGTAAATGCCATGAAAACAATAAAACAGGGTTCTATGAAGGGATGACTTATGGGGGGAGAGAATCAAAAATTTAATTGAATGGTCAGAAAAAGCCTCATTGAGGAAGTGACAATTTTGGTTGAAGCATAAATGACATAAAATAACCAGCATTAGGATAGTCTTGGGGTAGAGAATTCCAGACAGAGGGTATAGCAAGTGCAAAGGCTTTAAGGTAAGAATAAACTTGGAGGAAGATGAATTGGACTGGAGCCCAACAGACAAGAGGGAAAATTCTAGGATAGCCAGGCAGATTATTTAGGGCCTTGTAGGCTCCATGAGAAGGGGTTTGATTTTTTCCAAGAGCAATGGGATGCCAAAGCACAGATTTAAGTAGGGTTGTGACGTGGTCTACTTTATATTTTTAAAAGACCATTTTGGATATATTCTAAGAGTGAAAGAGCATGAAACAGCAAATCAGGAAGTCACTGAGGTTACCCAGATGAGGGATGATAATGGCTCTAACAGTGGAGATGAAGGAGGTGGACTCTTTGGGGATGTATTTTGAATTGACCCAACAGGACATGATGATAGATTGGATGTGAGAGATGAAGAAAAAGAAAGAAAAAATTGTTGGCTTGACCAATTGCATGGACCTGGCCTCATGCATTGATCTGGGAGAGACTGAAAGGGAAGAGTTTTCTGGAGAAAGTCTAGGATTCGGTTAAATATGAGAGGTCAACTATATATCAAGTAAAGAAATCAAGCAGGTAAATGGATATACAAATTAAGAGATTGAGAGAGAGTTAATGCCAGAGATACATATTTTGGAATCATCTGCATACTGATTATGCCTGAACTCTTAATTGTGAACAATTTATCAGCATCCAACAAAACTTTGAGAAATACACTGATCACTAAGAGTACAGAAGTACATTAAGGGAAGATAGAAATGCAAAAAGGAAAATGAATGAAATTAAGTAGAATTAAAAAATGATTATAGGAAAAAAATGATAGATATATAAACCACACAAAGGAGATCCAAAAAAGGCATAATTGGAGTCCCAGAAAAAGGAAACTAAAACAATAGGATAATACAATTACTTAAAACTATACTTTCTTGAAACAAACAAAACCACTTAAAATTTCAAATTGAAGGGGCAAACTTTTAGCAGATAAAACCCGTCCCAGAATAATCCACACAGGGACATCACTAGAATTACTGGACTTTAAAGATTGTCTAAAAAAACCTTACACTTATCGAAGGAAACAATGTTCAAAGCCCATGATTTTGTTTCCAATCAAGTTTATTTCAAGTACAAAGGCTATGGCAAAATAGTTTTGAATATGCAAGAGCTTAGGAAATACTGTCCAAATAAATTGCTTTTGAGGAAAGTACTAGAAGGCAAACTTTGAGTAATCCAAAGATAACTGATAAAACTTGGGCAAAAGGACCAGCAGTTTTGAAACCTTCAGAAGATTTATAAAGACATACTGTTCTAGTGTATGAACATAGTTCAAACTTATGGTTAAAACTTCCGAGTAGAAGTAGAATATGGGTACTAATAGATGATAATTCTAGTTGTATATGTAAGAGCTCTGCTACTATCTTTAAAAATTACTACTATCTATAAAAGTTTTGCCGATATATTTGAGCACTTCTTGGCTTTAGAATACATTAGATAACCAGAGGACTCAGAATTTGATATATGAATTATATCAAATTTCAGATCAATTGCTTAGGATTATGGATCTTCATTTTCATTGTATGAGTCATCAACTCGATAGAATATGACTTTCTATTTCTAACAGAAAATAATGTAAATACTTTAGAATGCACTAGGAATGACTGAAAAATATGAAACTTGAAAGAGTTCAATTGATTAGGCAAGTAGACCACTGGTGATTTGACAAATGTATGAACTCTTTAAGTTGAAAAACATTTTGGTGTAAATTGCTACATTTATAAAACAATAGTATATTCTTCTTTACTCCCATTTCTTACTACATGACAAAATAAAATAAACCACACTTTGAAAAACATTCTAAAATAATACTCAAATATAATTTTAATTAACTTTGAAAAACTTTCTAAAATGATATTGCAAAATAATACTCAGAGCAAGAATGCCTATAGCTATTTAATTAATGCCAAAATTTAAAATGTTTTTAACTCAGAAAAAAACTAAAATCTACTTGATATTTTGAAAACAAATATAATTCTAAGTAACACTTTTGGGCCAGTGTCATGCCAAAATGTCGAAATGTCCAAAGTCATACCAATATGTTTTACAGTAAGACGCTCTTTGAAATGTTAACATAATATTGATATTGTCATAGAATGTTGGATGTATCTGTTTCTTCACTTAATATAACTAAGATTAATATTTTCACTTTTTGTGCACAGAAAGTTTAAAAACGATTCAAGAATCAATCAGTGTCTTACTTTATGAAAGATAAATATGAAGAAGGATTAGGGGAAGGAGCTTGAGCTGGGAATTATTTGTTACTTAACGTGATTGTGAGATTTTGTTTTATTTAATTATTCAACATAATTATTCACACAGACTGTTTCTGCCTGTTCCATACTGGCTGAAGCCATGTGCCTATATTTTATGTCCTTATTGTCTTCCTTTTAGGACACCTCTTACTCTGACCAGTGGGCTTCTAGTTGTGTGGTAAAGAGAAAGAAAATACCACCTATATTTAGTCTTGCTCTTTATAAACTGGGAATAGATTTTTGCCTCCAGTGAATCAAATATTATAAAGATGAAGTTATGAAATTAATATTTCAAAAAGGACAACCAATATAATCTACAGAAAAATGTGAAAGAAGTTTTACTTTATTTGCTCTCTGATATAGCAAGCTATAGATGATGCTGAAACTTCAGTCTCTGGTCAGAGATGAGCAATAAGCATGAACTGGGAATAAGATATGGAAGGTCTGTCACCTGATGAGTCACCCCAGGTCATGTGCAATAAAATACTAAAACCTGAAGGTAGGAATGCACTTCAGATCATGTTTGGGTTTTTTTCTTCTTTTAAAGTCTGAACAAAATCACACTTCATAGGCACTATCAGAGAGCCTCCTGTTCCTGGGTAAAGACTGAAGAAAGAATGGTTCAGTTCTCCAAAAGCCACTGGGAAATGTCAGCACCATCTAGTTAATGAATTCCTGATTTGTTTGGCATTTGCACTTTCTTAAGAAATTGCTGATGTGTTTAGACTTCCTCTTCTCCTCAGCGGCAGTGAAATTTGTTGATTATGATGGCCTTATATAACATCATCCAGGCAGAAAGCTAAAAGATTACACATTAAAAAGAAACAGGCCTGTTTATTACCAGGCATTGTGCTCCCTCACATGCATATCTCTGTTCCTCAGTCTTTGACCAGGTTGCTTTGTCAGAGATGCTTTGTTAAAAGTATTTCCACGGCACACCTCCACTCATGAAAATGTCATTTTCTCTGCCTGGTTGTAATAGGAAGTCTTTTTCACCTATTGAAACCTGTTAAATTTCCTTCAAATATTTTTGTTTAACTCTTAGAAAAACAGTTAGTGGAGGACCATTTAAAAACATGTAGATTTAATGAGGAATTGATGTTTGTACTTAAGAACATTTTTCAAAGAACCTTGCTTCTGTATAGCTGAATAAAAGCCTGCAATCTTTGCAGATTTCATTCAACCAGGTCAAACACTCCAGACTGTCTATATTCCACATCATTTTCCCTTAACTACTTTTAACCATATGTTTGTTTTAGGAGATATTCCGCCAGAAGTAAGAATCCTGTCCACTTTAGATTGGATAAGCATCAGCCTGGTAAGAAGCTGTGAGATTAAAATCACTCAATTAAAAATCTTTGGTGTGGCTCTAAAGGAGAAACAGAGCAGGTTTAATATTTTCTATCTAAATATCATTGCCTTGACCAGACTAGTACTGCAGGTTGTATCCTGTATTACATATTTCTTTGAATAGTAAACTAACTTAGTTACTATGCTTCACATTCTTATTTCTTCTAAAGGGACAAAATTCCCCCATTAGGCAGAATCCTGCATTTTGGTGGCACGTTTGTACTCCCACGGGGATCTCCTGTGCATGTTTCATATTGTTCCTGTAACAAAGCCTTCTACTCTGGCCCTCACTTGTCCTTGACCCCCACAGCTCTTCCTCTCAGTCCTCTCTTGCTCATGATGTTAGCTCCTAACTCTTCCCCACCCTTTTGTAAAAATATGAATTACAGAACCAACACCTGTAAACCTGTAAGAATAATTCTTCCCTATTCAGAGAATCATTTTTGACCAATGAGTTCTCAAGTTAACTTGAACTTTGACAGTTTCTGCTAAAGCTCTAAAAATTTTGGTCTCTTTCTCCAAAATAGACTCTCCTTCAGAGCCGTCTGATGTCTAGCATTTTTAGCACAAAGGTTTATGTCAGGATTTCTCAGTTTCTGCACTATTAACATTTTGGGCTGGATAATTCTTAGTTGTGGGAGTCTGTCCTGTACATTACAAGACGTTGAATGACATCCCTGTCTTCTACCTGCAAGAAGCCAGTGGCACACCTAATTCCCAAGGTGAGACACCAGAAATGTCTTCAGACATTGGCATGTGTCCCTTGTGCCATTGCTCACCCTCCCTAACCCTCCCAAGTTGAGAACTACTGGCTTATGCTAATAGTTGCTCTGGTTAATTTTCTTCCACTGTCTTTGGTGCTGTGATTTGGATTTGGATAAGGCTTGAGCCTTCTGATGCTCAGCCTGTGCCACTTCCATGAGGATAGAGTGCTGGGGATACCCTGGCATCTCCCTCCTTGGAGTCTGTGACAGGACAGGTGAGTGAGTCATTTTTTCAGCTCCTAATATCTAGGTGGGGATTCTCCACCAACATAGGAGAAGATGATGGCCAATATCCTTGCTTTTATAGCTTTAACTCTTGGTCAAGATCAGATTTGCATAATCTAATTCAGGACTTGCAAACCCTTCTAAGGAAAGACAAAAGTCCACTGAAGAATTTAGGACTGTGGGAATCTCTGATATCTATCAACTAGTTCAGCTCCTTATGAGACCCAGAAATAATAAAACTTGGTTTGAAAAAGCAGAAAGGATTGATGGTGAAACTGATATAAGATGTATAGGTCAAAATTTGACTACAGATTGATATAAATATAGGATAATATCTCACAACTGCCTTATATACTTTCTCTTTTGGATGGTCTTAAATCTGAGGTAGCAGATTTAGTCAGAAAACAGGCTAGCAGACTGTCTCTCTTTCTGAATTACAAGAGTTTATGGAGTATTTTGAAAATATTTTGCTTTTGAAAAAAGAAAATTTATGGACCAAATTAATAGCCTTTTAGAGTAAACAATTAGACAACCCAAGGACAAGGACACCACTATGTCTAGTCTTGATAAAGACACCTGCCAATATTACAATGACAAAGGACACTGGAAGAACAATCGTTCTGTGTTGGAGTGAAAGGTAGTATTTAAAGAAAAAAAAGCTGTCTGACAGACGAATACCTCTCAAAGTAGCTGCTCTGATCTGCCAATAATTGCCATTAACAAAAAAGAGAAAGATTTCCATAAACCATAAAGATTTCCAAAACCACAATGTTTCATTTCTTGTTGATACTAGGACTATACTCTGTTATAAACTTGACCACTTTTTTTTAATCATTTCTCTGAATAGTAAAAATGTTTCACAGTTTTTTGTTTTATCAATTATATCTCAATAAAGCTGTTTTAAAAATGTTTCATTGGTAGTATCTCACATACCCCTCAGACTTTGCCTTTCTCTTAGCCAGTGGTAGATCTGTGCTCAGCATTCTTTAGAATGGCCTTGCATTCAGATTCGCTGTATCTATTTGCATCACTTGGGAAAATCAATAACACACAGACAATTATTTTCCAAGGGTTTACAGAAGCACCTTCTCACTTCTTATAATTACATAATCCAAACCTTAGAGATATCCAGTTCCCTCAGGACTCTTATACACTCCTGAAAACACATATTATATACATGTTCACATTTATATAAAATGTGGATAGCCTTCTGTTAAGTTTGAAAGATTGAAAGTCTTGCAGAATTTATTCTCTCTCTTTGCTGACAATGTTATTATATAAGGTACATAAAGTCTCTAAATATCAACTAAATAAATATCAATTTTATTAGTCTCAAGTCCATTATCTAGGTCATGACATCACATATAATGGAAAGCCTCTTTCGCTAAAAAATTAAAAGCTATTTGTGACTTTCCCCAGTCAATTACCAATGTGGAGGATTTCTTAATCTCGTGGGATAAGGTAGGAACCTTATCAATTTACATTGCTCCTATATATGATCTGTTGAAAACTGGCATGCCAGAGCCCTTGACAAAGTCACTAGAAACTTTCTTCTATAACTTAAAAAATTCCCCAATTACCATAAACATTTCTTCTATTTGTATATGAACTTTGGGGATTCTAACTCAATAGCACAACAGATTTTATCCAGTTATTCCACCTATGCAGCTATGAATATTTTCCTACTATTGTTTGCTGTCCAGAAGCCCTTCCTAGTTATAAAGCAACTGCTTGAACAGTAGTAAAGAAATTTTAGGCTTGGGTAATATCTCCACATTTGTCTAGTGAAAGAGATAGATCTGTCTACTCATTTCACCAGGACAATAATTAAGGGATTCAGTCTTTGCCTGTCACCCTGAAGTTTTACTGCCTCTACCATCTCCAGTACTCAGAATAAATGACATGTTAAAATTCAACCTTGTGAAACTATTCAAGAAACTTCAGTTGCTGTGGCCAAAGGCTTGACCCTTAGTTCTTTGGGCCATTAAGTCTTCTCCAACAGGAACTCACAGACTATCCACATAGGAGCTGGTTGCTAGATGCCCCACTAAGGATTGTACCTCTTATCTTTTACTCTGTTCTTTTTAAGGCTGATATGGCCAAATAGCATAGAAGTTTAATGCAGTATACAAAAAGACTCAGGTGTTTTTCCCAAAGATAAGCCAACAGCTACTGCTCTCCAAGAATAATTTCTCCATCTCCCAAGAACCATTTTTGACCTACTCTTCCCCAAAGTAGCTGAACTTCAGCTGACGCTAAAGCTCCGTAACAGCACAGTCCAACAGAATGTTCTGTAACCGTGGAAATGGCTCTGCACTATCCAAAATAGTAGCCTTTAGGCACGCGTGACTTTCGAGCATTTGAAATGTGGGCTAGTGCAACTGGGGAACTGAATTTTCAATTTTATTTATTTTAATTAATTTAACCTTAAAGGTAAGTAGCATATGTCGTTTGTGGCTCTTGCATTTGGCAACACCGCTAAGAATTTGACTCCTTCCTCAAGAAAGAATGCTCCTTTGGAGTCTTTCTTGCCTGACATTTAGATCAAAAGCTTGCCTCTAATGGAGTCAATTTCCTTTATAAACAGCTTGTTCTTGACTTTCAGTTTTATCCTCTTTCATCTTTCCTTTCCTCATTTCCTCTCTTTCTTCCTTTTCGTCTGTTTTTGCCCCTTTTCCTCCTCTATCTTTGCCTTCCCCAACTGCTCCTTTTCTTTCTTTCTTTTTGCCTTTTACAACAAGAGCCTCTGTCTGCTCAGCTGGCCAATAGGAGTTATAGTGGCAAATATAGCAGTTCTGTGTAGAGAGGCAGCAGCTAAAATAAGGAGGCTTTTCTTCTTGACCTATAATATTTGATAAGGATCCTCTGCCCCAACCCTAGCTCCATTTCAAGTCAACCTTGATCTTATTTTTATACCCCTTGTTTCATATTCATACTATTCACTGGTTTTCCTGGCCTTTTACGACTACACATTTATATAAATTGTATCTCCCTGAAACCAAAATAATGTGTTAGTTTTGTTTTGTTTTTGTTTTTTGCGGTACGCGGGCCTCTCACTGCTGTGGCCTCTCCCGTTGCGGAGCACAGGCTCCAGACGCGCAGGCTCAGCGGCCATGGCTCACGGGCCTAGATGCTCCGCAGCATGTGGGATCTTCCCGGAACCGGGGCACGAACCCGCGTCCCCTGCATCGGCAGGCAGACTCTCAACCACTGCGCCACCAGGGAAGCCTCTTTGATTTTAAAATGTATTTGTAGGAAAAAACTGCTAAATTAGCTATTGGGTGTTATGTGCTCTGTCATAAATTCAAAGTTTATTAGTTCCAACTTTGCCAGATTTACAAAATACATTAAAACAGAAAGAATAGTAAGGAGTAAGAAAAACAGAATCACATTCAAAAATTTTAAAAATATAGTTTCTAGAACCCGTGATTAAAATGAACTGAGCTCACATGCCTTTTTCCTACCAGAACTTCATTAAAATAATAGTAAAGAAATAAAAAAAGCCATTATAACTGGTTTATTGAATGGGCTAGAATTGGTATAGATACAAGAAAGAAAAATAGTTCTAAATATTTTTAGCCTCTGCTTTCAAGTGGGCAATGTTGAATCTCCCGTTCCACCCTGGAGATGTTCCAGATATATCTGATAGATCTTTCTGTTATTTTCAGATAACAGAAGAGTCTCATTAGTCTAACCCCAACCCAAATTTCTATTTCATATTCATTTCAAGGATTGTATTCCACTCCTTTCCCATTCCCATTACTAATTGAGGCCTGATCCAGGCTTGGAAACTTGCAACAGGGTAAGGAAACATGTTCTGTATTTTACTGATTCCAATCAGCTCTCCACTTCTCTCCCTTCATTCACTATTCTGACTTTGGCTCTTCCAAGATTAAAATGGGAAAGAGTGATGAGTGATAAAGGAAAATAAAGTGTTTGTTTATTGATCTAATGCTGTTTATGACTCTGAGCTGCTAGGTTCACTTTCTGGCAGCTATCTAAATGTCTCTCTCTCTCTGAGATACTTACATGTCTTTAGACGTACCTATTCTCCACCTCCGCCCTTCTGGAGCTGGGAGTCTCTCCCTCACAATCCCCTGATGTAAATGTTCACTCTCTGACCTGTTAGGACTTTTCCTTGTCTCTCTCCCTGGCAGAACACTCCATCTCTTTTTTGATGCTGTGACCTTCCACCACATGTTGTCTCTGACAACGCTGAAAGTAACCTTTCAAGTCATCTCTAGCCAAGTTGCTGTCTGTGGTATTTACTTAGCTCATGGGAAAAAACAGTGACAACATCAACAACAACATTATTTTTGCCCCACGCAAATCTGAGTGATCACGTTGCAATCACTAGTTTTCTGTCATCAATCAGCTGTTTTCCAGTTGAGATTAAGTCACTGATTTTGTAACTCCAGACTTCATGGAAAACAAGTCAAGTTTTCCAAGAGTTTCCTCACCGTGTACTGCTCTGGTTCTGTGATAGAACAGAGTTAACCATAAAGATAAAAGAATCCAAGTGACATTAGATACTTCATCAGTAATATTGAATGCTAGAAGACTACAATTAACCTTTGAAATTAAAAAAAAGTAATTTCAAACCTAGAATTGTATCCCAATCATATTACCCATCAATAGTGAAGAAAGAATAATTTCCGACATTCCAGGACTCAGAAAATTTACCTCCCATGTACAACTTATTAGTAAGTTATTCGAGGACGTAAACCAGGAAAACAAGAGAGCAAACCAAAAAAGAGGACATCACAGGCTTCAGGAAATAGCAGCTCCAACTCAAAAAAGTAGGGAAGGACAAAGTTGTTTAGCAGGTCAGATGACAGCCAATCTAATCTGGAGCAGAATGATTAGTCTCTTCTTAGAGAACGGTCTTCAAGGTTAAAAATGGATTCAATATAATTATACTATAATAGAAAGTTTGAAAAAACTTGATGATATGCAAAATACAGAACAAACAATCCATATTTATTGTCCCAGGCTGTGAGCTGTCCTCTCACCAAAGGATAGGAACCAGGCACTATTATTCATTGGATCTGAAGTTCCTGTCTTAGTTTCTGACACTCAGAAAGTATGGCCAATATACTTTTAATAACTCAGTCATTATTAACGTTATTCTGTAAGTAGACATCTTCTTGGTTGAATTCTCCCACCACCCTGGACTTCCATTATTATTGTACTTATAGCTTTGCAATACTAAATACCTGTGCTAATTTACAGCTCTTACACAGGCTTATTATGTTGATACTTAAGTGTAAAAGAACATCTAGGAAAGAACAAAGAATATCTAGGAACTGTATTAAAAGGCAGATTCCCAGAAATTCAGATGATTACACCTGGGATGGAGTCCAGAGAGCTGAATTACTGACAATCACTCCCAGTGATTCTGATACAAGTGGTCTGTGGCCCCCGTCATTAGAAACTATGCTTTTGGACTTTATGATTTCTTCACAGGGAATTCAGAATTAACTCTAGGGTGGATATTGTTTTCATTATTTCCAAATTGGTTTTTTCCACATTTTTCCCCCCTAAATTCATCAACCATTTTCCATCTTAGCAACTTATGTAAAAATAAAACTATAGTTGAATAGATAAGAATTTGTTTTAAAGGAGTAGGCAACGTTATCCCTTGGGAAGAAAAAAAATCAAGATTCTTTATCTTTTTATTCTGCCTCAGTTACATGCCATGGTAGTAGCTTAGTTTCACTACATTTTTTCTCTTGAAATTGCTACTTTTCAGCTGTCTAGACTTATGACTTCCTGAGAAGAAATATGAGCTTGAAAGAATAAAAGTAATTTAGTTTGCTGTGCTAACATGCCTCTGTAGTGCTAAAGTTGTACTGTTTAAACATTATTTCAAAAACCTATTAGATTATTGGCTTCCCGGCTTGAAATTCTTTCCTGAGTGTTCCTAAGTTTTCCTTTTCTAAATATTTCTACAGAGTATTACATTATGCAGCATATGTATCTTTGTTCATTCATTTATAGATGCATTTCCTTAAGAAGTGGTGTATTAGTGATCTCCACTATATACGACAAGTTAGAAACGACGTATTATTTTCCTTTCCAAGAAAACTAAATTGATGCACAGCATGATTGTTTGCTAGTAGCTGAAATTGCAGCAGAGGGGTATACTTGCCTTATTAAGATGAAATTTCTGGTTTTATTTATTCTGGAAAAAAAGTTCTATCCCCAAATAAAGGATTAGTCTAGGGACCTGGTACATCAGTGCTGCCATATTGAATGGAGAAGTGAGTGGGATGAATATTAGAGCTCACTACTTATACTGGTTTATTTGTAGGTAGGAAAAAATGAAAAATTGGAGAAAGTAGTAGTTCACATTAAAAGGTAAAACAGGAAGAGGCCACTGTCAATTCAGGCTGTGCTTGTTGATTTCCAAATAACAACCTTGTCTCTGGAGTCATTAAAAGCATTGCTCTCCTGAGAAGAGGCTGAGGTTCTCTCTGCCTTTGAAGCTGAATAAACCTGGTGTATCATTTTTATGAGAACTTGGCCTTGAGGATCTTTAAAAAAAAAGCTACCAAAGATTATCTATGCTACCTCCTTTAGAAAAGGATATAGGCACATGCATTTAGTAAAATTTATTCATCGTAAAGCCAGTAAATATTTCAATTCTTTAGAGTTAACACTTCTGCAGAAGATGTCTCAGTGGGTACCACTGGTTAATATTTATTTGCTTGATTAAAAAAAAATATTCTCCGGGCTATTGTAAATAGAGCTGCAATGAACATTTTGGTACATGACTCTTTTTGAATTTTGGTTTTCTCAGGGTATATAGCCCGGAGATGGAAACAACCTAAGTGCCCATCATCGGATGAATGGATAAAGAAGGTGTGGCACATATATACAATGGAATATTACTCAGCCATAAAAAGAAACGAAATTGAGCTATTTGTAATGAGGTGGATAGACCTAGAGTCTGTCATACAGAGTGAAGTAAGTCAGAAAGAAAAAGACAAATACCGTATGCTAACACATATATATGGAATTTAAGAAAAAAAATGTCATGAAGAACTTAGGGGTAAAGCAGGAATAAAGACGCAGACCTCCTAGAGAACGGACTTGAGGTTATGGGGAGGGGGAAGGGTGAGCTGTGACAGGGCGAGAGAGAGTCATGGGCATATACACACTAACGAACGTAGTAAGGTAGATAGCTAGTGGGAAGCAGCCGCATGGCACAGGGATATTGGCTCGGTGCTTTGTGACAGACTGGAGGGGTGGGATGGGGGGGTGGGAGGGAGGGAGACGCAAGAGGGAAGACATATGGGAACATATGTTTATGTATGACTGATTCACTTTGTTATAAAGCAGAAACTAACACACCATTGTAAAGCAATTATACCCCAATAAAGATGTTTAAATATATATATATATATTCTATTCCTTCCAGATACAGTATTTTTAAAAATCCAAAAAGAATATATATTCTTAATCTAGAAAATATATGAACATTAAACTGCCTAATAGATGGAAGGAGATAGAGAAATTTAAAGCTTTGTTTTAATACTTCCCAGGGACAAATCAATTCTGTACCACCAATAAGTGTACAATGGATTTAATATCTAGACATGTAGGTAGAGTTTGCCCCACCAGTGCTCTTCTGGGACAGGCTGAAAATGCCCTTTTCCTGTTGAGGTTGTTTAGGGGTTGGCTGAGGCGGAGGATGTCTGGAGATGTGTTTCCTTTAAGAAGTGTGTATTAGTGATCTCTGCTATATCCACTGTAGACCATAAACTGAATGAAATGGATTCAGTGTTACATTTAGGTAACATTTCGGGAATAGCAAGTGTTCTCACAAACCACAGAGTTCCATTATTATGGGCTAGTAAGGGAACTGAGGAGCACAAAAATTGTTAATTTGACTGTTTAAGACATTTGCTTTTGATAGACCTTCTGGGGTCACATCTTTACCCATATTGGAAACTCCTTTCCCAAGAACCCTCTAGACTCAAGATGCCATACACCCTCTTTGGCATTTCTGAAGTTTATTTTACAAGTCATTCAACTGAAGACAATGTAAATAGTATTGTATAGAGATACTTATTGGCAGTTAAAATTATCATTGTATTAACATTTATTAGGTGCCAATATTGTTTTGGTTGATAATGCAAAGATAATTGATGCAGTTCAAAAATTTGTATTCATTTCCATTTATGTTAACTCTGAGGGGCTTTGATTGATTTTTTCTTCCATTTAAAAAAATGAATCTATTTAAATAAATTATACATTTCTTGGGTGATATTAGGAAGTAGTGAGCTTTTAACATGGGATATAAGGGGGAAAAAACAGCAGTTAACTTCACAGGTGAAAAAGAAAAATATAATTTAAGAATAGTCAAATTTAGAGTATTAGGGCTCATTTCACCACCCTGTCCCTACTACTGGGGCATAATTTTATCTGTAAAAAATAAGTTTTATTTAGACATAGTTGTGATCTCTAAAGAAGAATGAAAACTTTTGAAAGGTTTTTTCTTTAGGGCCCTTTCTTAATATAGCTAAGTATTTTAGCTCTCACTAATATGCAACATTTTAAAAAGTTTTGTTATTTTTGATTGCGTATTGTTTATACAATTTAAAGTACATTAAAATAAAAAACTGAAGAAAAAATTACAAGCCGAGAATTTTGCAGCTTACTTCTTGCTTTTTTAAAATTATGATATTACATTGCATTTTATTATATTTTATTGTATTGTATTTTTCTATAACATTATTTCTACTCCGCTAAATTTTATATATCCATTTTGATCCCTATTCAAATGGATTTAGTTCCCATAATTATTGTTTATTCCATTTTATGTAACTGCAAGTTGAAATAAATGGAATTAAAAGCATTTTAGGATTTTACTTTTTTCATCATCTAGGATAATTTGAGGGTAAATAAAAGATGAGGAAATCTTGACCCCAGAATTTCAAATGAATAAAACTTAAAGACACACATTAAAAATATATTAAAAATATAAGTAACCTAGTACTAAATAAAAATTCTAATTTACATTTGTGGCCACACTTGAAAATACTGATTTCTTTAAGAGATAAATTTACAATATTTTTTCTATGTAATTGTTGTGTTTAAACTTAGGCTGTTTTCTTAAGAATAAGGTATTTTATTTATATCACAAACATCATAGCTACTTTAAAATATTCAATCTGATGTAACTGAAAATTCATTAAATTTCTTACTCAAGTGATCAAAGATTGGAAGAAATATACTAAATATGTATACACTCACATAGAAAGGCTTGGGAGCTGTAGTATATTGATAATCTATAATACTGCCACTGTTGAAAATGTAAATTACATCTATATTTGAGATTAATATGTAACATACTTGGGATACCAATTCCTATCCTGTTTTTTAGAGAATGCTTTCTAATCTGTTTCTTATTTGTTACATTCCTGATAATACATATTTTTAATTCTCATAAATACAGTCTTGTTTTTCAGGGGATATTTATAAAGAAAGTGAAGTCCAGTAAAGCCAAAATATTATACTTGCTGAGGATCCTAAGGTTGATTTGAATCAGCATTAGAATCTACAATCCTCTCTAACTCTTAGACCATCCCTTAGTACCTAAGCCCTCACAGGAACTTGTTGAATAGAAACGTTTTCATCCTATTAACTCATTTGAATAGCTTTAAATGCTCCCAGAGAACTGCTATGACCTTAAGTTTGTTCTGCAGTTTGAATTGATTCATTTTTTTTTCTCAGCTCTCCTTTTTCTTTATTTATTATGTAATGCTTATGATTAACCTGAAAATGATAGTCTCCGTAAAATGTCAAATGAGGTGGCAAGATTTAAAATATCCAAATATCACCAAAACAAAAAAAGAGTGAACGTTTTCATTTACATGTTCATTTAAAAAGCAGATACACACATATGAACTGGTATGTAAGGTGTTTAAGTACAAAATAACATGTTACTTCTTCAACTAAGTTATCAGTTACAGATTCATTAAGTAGTTTATTAAAGTGTTTGCATCGTTGGGCAAAACTTTATCAGCATTAGAAAAGACAAAGGCAAGCGACAGACCAGCATAAGAATGTCTTAGAAAGGATCTAACTTAAAATATATATGTGGAGCTGAGCTTCTGAAGTACAATTAAACTCAAAGTTTCATAGATGTCATGTTGTATTCCTAAGACTGTATTTCCCCAAAATATGGACTTTGGGAATATCAGAAAACTTCACACTGATATCAGCATTCAAAAATACATCGACAGGGCTTCCCTGGTGGTGCAGTGGTTGAGAGTCCGCCTGCCGATGCAGGGCACACGGGTTCGTGCCCCGGTCCGGAAAGATCCCACATGCCGCGGAGCGGCTGGGCCCGTGAGCCATGGCCGCTGAGCCTGCGCGTCCTCCGCAATGGGAGAGGCCACAACAGTGAGAGGCCCGCGTACCGCAAAAAAAAAAAAAAAAAAAAAAAAATCAACATATAAACTTTAAATATGGTAATTAGATTGGGATATCATTTGTCTTGAGTTAACTACATGAGCTAGTATTATAACAGCTACCCAAAGCGCCAGTGTATTTTTGGGTATGCATTTTGAAGCTAAGCTACAGTAGTCTATTTTTAGAAGATGGTATTACAGATCTCCATATCTGTTCAACCCAACATAATATGCCTGTTCTACACCCACACTGAAAATAATGTGTGGCAGGGCATGAGGATTAAGTATTATTTCCTTTTGATTAGGTCGTTTAGAAAAACTGGTTGATTACAATTCAGTTCAAAAAAGACATATCCATTTGCTGTATCACTTTTTTTTTTCTTTTTTGCGGTTCGCGGGCCTCTCACTGCTGCGGCCTCTCCCGTTGTGGAGCAGAGGCTCCGGACCCACAGGCTCAGCGACCATGGCTCACGGGCTCAGCCGCGCCACGGCATGTGGGATCTTTCCGGACCGGGGTACGAACCCGTGTCCCCTGCATCGGCAGGTGGACTCTCAACCACTGCGCCACCAGGGAAGCCCCATTTGCTGTATCACTTTTAATTGGACTGTTTGGCTTCCTTTGTATAACTTAAAATAATGCATTTATTTCTGTACAGGTTTGGGCAACTATAATCAATTAATTGGTATTGTACTTCTCTAGTGAAGACCCTTACAGAGAGAAGGCTGTTTTGACATGACAATGATGAGCTGTGGGATATGGGAATAGACATTTTACAATATCTACTTATTCATAAATGCATTGTAAGACTAGCCTGTTGAGGATGAACATTTCCTGCGCTGAATAGTCTCTCAAATCGTACAGAAGTTTTCAGTAGCAGGTTAAGTATAGAAGATAACGAACAGTATAGGAAATATTCAGAACCTAACAGACTTGCAAAACACAGGTAGGTATAAGATAATTTTCAGTCACAACTTTCCTACCTTGAATTCAACTCACTTGGAATGCAGGCCATTTCTCTAGCTGCTAAACAGAGCACATTTTGAATCTTTGTAGAGTGCCTATCCTCACAGGACACCCAGATTCCTCTCTTTTTTGCAAGCCAATTTTTAGGTTGTTTATTTTCAGGTGCCTCCCCTACTCTCTCCCACATTTTCTCACCCACTCTACATGGAATACTGAACTCAGTGGTACAGAGGAGACTTTTTACAAATGTGTGTATGTCCAGTTTTCATCTCAATCATAGTTCCCACCTAGTTTTCCCCGTTGGAAAGGACAGACCAGAGCAATCACAGGCTGCCCATCTATTACTGCCTGCTGTCTCTGTAGATGATGAGCTGTTCTGGAATCTAGACTTATTCCTCTAAAGCAACTGGTTTGTTTGGCTAAGGAGATCAATTTCCTTATCCACATATCTCAGCTTTGAAACTCTGGCATATTTGCACACTTCATCTGTGTCAAAAACTCAAGCTGGAGTTAAGAGTTTTGTTTAATTGAACTGAGTTATTCTAAGAGTTCAAATATTCTTTGTACGTAAGGAGGAGGGTAGATTGTAATAAAATGTATGTACCCATAGAAACCCTCATGTGCTGCAGTGACTGGATTACAGACTCTAGGGGGCCATTTGAAAATCTAGCACGTGTTCTTTTCTCATGGCAGTGGTAATGGATACTGTGGAAGGAGGTTTAAGGGTGCTGAACTTCTTTTCCCCTCCTCTGAATTTCTGCACTAATTCTGCCTTTTCCCTGTCTTTGTTAGAAGCAAAAACCACTATTTCCTCTATTGATATATAATGTATGTAGGAAAAGACATCTCTTTATCGCAGATTGCTTTTCAGAAGACAAAACGTCTAGAGGTTAAAAATGTTTTTTTTTTTTCTGCTTGCTAAATTGCCTTGTAAGTATCCTACATATAGAAAAGAATGCTGATTATAATGAAGATGACTGTATTTGTCATTGAGACCATTCCAGCTCCTAAGAAATCACTTGAAATGATTATGAAGCTAGTTTGTGCTAACCTTGGTTTTATAAGTTATAACATGATAAAACTATATGAAGCAGCCTTCTGGAGCTTAAAAATGTTAGCTGTGCCACAAGGAATGGAGCACCATGTTCCATATGTTTATATTTTTTGTCCTTTACAGGCCCTCTGCAGTGCCATTGCTGGCTTCTGGATGCCCCTGCAGAATTTTAATAGTCCCAATTTCAGGCACAATTTGTTTTTTGTTGAAATGTCAGACCTATTTTAATGGGGGCTAAAACCACGCAGCTAGTCAGGTGCAAAACAGCTTAAAGGAAATATCAGGGAATGTAGGAGAATGGAGATTGCAATGACGGACTTTCATTTATAGCCTGAATTTACATATTCAGATGCCCATATTCTTTTAAAAATAACAATGAAATAAACCCAATAATCAAGTACATGAATGTAGTTCCTTATGTGATTCATTTGCATGTGGATAAGAAGGTATTAGAGGTAGGACATGATCACCTTAGCAGATTAATAACCAAGCCAGCACTATAATAGCCTCAAAGAGAAAAAGAGCCTTCCTCAGGAATTATTTCTTTCATAAAGAGAACAACCTTGTCCATTTTGGCCAGGGTACACCTTGGGATGAATAAATTACGGTTGTGACTGAGTATAGAAAAAATGCCTGCAACATATAGTTGTACACTTGTGATAACAACAGGACAATGTCATTTGCTGTACAAATGCAGGGGGGAGATGACATTAGTAAGTCTTAGTACGTTTCAAGCCTTAAATAGGGATATGTAAAGCAGAAATGTTTAGAAATATACAGTTTATGATTATCTTAATTTTCACAATAACATGATATCTAACATTGTTGATAATGAGGTCTCTAATTATGCCCACTTGTTCTTCTCTCTTCACTTGTTTATTTTCCTCTAACCACCAAATTTATATATTTTAGCTGAAATTATCTCTGGAGTTTATATTTTATTCTAGTCAATCCTGTATGTTTATGTTTACTGTCATCAAAAGGCTTTTTAGTTGCCTGTTTATTCAGAGTTTAAAGAAACAGCTCAATTATAAAGACTAGATCACAAAATTTTACCAAATAGGTCATATAAATGATGAAATGAGGCAAGAAATTGAAGCACTTTCTAAAACAAAATAAAGAATCATAATCCATAAAATTTTGTAAGTGTATTTTATCCCATGGGAAAGCCCAGACTTAATAATATCTTAAAACGTGCCATCCTTATCTTCTTTCTTATTGTAATTAAATTACCATAGTAATAATTATAGACATATACCTGCAAAGGAATATTTACAATGTGACTTTTATATTATGCAGTTCTCCCCACATATACTTAATATGCATATGTCAGAGGTGTTTGTGTTTTATTTTAATTTACTTTCATGAATAACTTTAGCATGTTAATGGCATTAAGTGTTATTTTCAGGAATGAAATCCTAACCTTATAACATCAGGGACTGACTTAAAAGGGCTTTGCTTGTGATAGAAACTGATTATGTTGTTAAGGCAGGAATCATCTATCTGTATCTTAACTTTGATAAAATTGGTAACCTATGCATAGGGTTATTTCCTATTAAAAAACAGGTTGGATGAGCCAAATGCAACTACTGTGAATGTTTATAATTAGCGAATTCTATGTTAAAAATGATTGCATATATATATATATATATACTCTTAATAAACAGTAAGTTCCTTGAGAACATGGATTGTGTCTTATTATATTTAAAATCTTCTTATGCTTTCAGCACACTATTATCACTAGACAAATGTTTACTAACTGAATGAATAAACAGACAAGAATTTACCTTTATATATGTGTGTGTAGTTTTGCTAGAAAAGCATAGACTTATGAGATAGACAATACTGCATACTTGAACACAAGAAAACACCTTCTTGAAACAATTTAAAACCCTTCTATATTCCAGGGAACTTAAATTCTTTTGTGCCAAATTCCTTTTACTATCATATTTGTTTCCGAAATAATGCTACGTCATTGACTCAAATTCTTTCTACTATCACCATTAGATTCTACCTCCTTCATGAACCCTTTCCATTTACAAAATTCGTTCCTTTGAACTTTCAATTGAATTTTATTTGTACTTTGATTACACACTTCTCAGTTTGTCTTATTATTTTATATATCTTGTATATCTTCACACATATTCCTGTGTCTTCTTTATTGTCCTAGACTGACAGCTCCTTGAAAATAGGACCTACATTTCTTTCACCTTAGTACCTTAGTTGCAGTTCACAGCACATACTAACAATTCAGTAAATTAAACGGACAAAAGACCATCAACAATTTATTAAGTGCCTACTCTGTGTACAAAAGTGGATTTGACTCTGAGGATACAAAGAAACATGAGAGATAGCTCTTATTCTAGGAGTTTATGGTATCTAGGAGAAGTATTCGTATACATAAAAATGTAATAAAAGGTATTCATGACTTCACAATTTCTCAAATTTTTACTCATACTTTATATTTGAGAGGTGTTTTTTTTTTAACCTTTACTTATCATAGTATAATTTTAAAAGTATTTTTATGGAAATAGTTTTATTTTGGCATTTTGGCATGAACTAAATTCAAATGACAACTTTATCAAAACCAAATGGGTTCTAAGACTTCCTGACATTCAGCTTGAACCTTCTGTCTGGATATTCTACCTCTGTGCTTCTAATTTGTTCCTCTTTAAAAATAAAACAATTGTGTGTGCATGTAACCAAAACCAGATGTAGGATTACAGAGAGTATCAGGATAAATTATATAAGTTGTTTATTACGCCTTTGGATTTATAGAGTAAAGTACTCATAGGAGATTCTGAAGCTCATTGAGTAAGTGGACTATCTTCCCACTTCATTGCAAACATCCCTATCCCAAAGGTGAATATGAGATTTTTTTCCTCCCTTGGTTGCCTGGTGAATAAGCCCTCTCTTTGTCATGAACCTCAGTGTCTCAGCATTTTGGCTTGCTGCATGTTGGGCAAAATGAACTTGGTTCAATGCCAGGGCTGGGCAAGAGTATTGGTGAACACCTTAGCTATGGATTCAGCCTTCTTTTATACACTGAAGGAAGAGCTTATATCTAAAGTGAAGTTTCCTAAAAGAATACTAATAAAGGATAAAATTGAGGACCAGAGAACAAGATGGAGTAGAATGACCTGAGCTCACCTCCTCTCATGTAAACACCAAAATCACAACTAACTGCTGAAAAACCATTGACGAAAAAGGCCTGGAAGCTACCAAAAAAAGATAGTCTACTTCCAAAGACAAAAAAAAAAGCCATAACAAGACAGTAGGAGAGGTGCATGATGATACAATCAAATCCCATACCACTAGGTGGGTGAACCACAAACTGGAAAATAATTATATCACAGAGTTTCTCCCAGAGAAATGAGAGTTCTGAGCCCCACATCAGGCTCACCAGTCTGGGGTTGTAGCATCAAGAGGAGGAGCCCACAGACCATTCAGCATGAAGGCCAGCGGGGGCTTGATCATAGGAACTCCAAAGGACTGGGGGAAACAAATGCCACTCTTGGAGGGCACACATATCTCAGGCATACCAGGACCCAGGTGTAAAAGCAGTTACTTCATAGGAGCCTGGGCCAGACCTACCTGCTGGTCTTAGAGGGTCTCCTGGGGAACCGGAGGGCAGCTATGGCTCACTTCAGGGACAAGGACACTGGTGGCAGAGGTACTGGGGAGTATTTATTGGCATGAGGTGTCTGGAAGCTGCCATTTTGACGCCAAGACCTGGCCCCACCCAATAGCCTTTAAGCTCTAGTGCTGGGATGCCTCAGGCCAAACAATCAACAGGGCAGGAACACAGCCCCACCCACCATCAGATAGGCTGATTAGAGTCTTCCTGAACCCACAGCCACGTCTAAACACACCCCTTGACACAGCCCTGCCCACCAGAGGGAAAAAACCCAGCTCCACCCACCAGTGGGCAGACACCAATCCCTCCCACCAGCCAGCCTTCACAAGCCTCTTAGACCAGCCTCACCCTCACTACAATCTTGCAGCCTGGGGACCACAAACACAGAAAGTAAGACAAAATGAGATAGCAGAGAATATGTTCCAGATTCAGAAACAAGATAAACCCCTGAAGAACAACTAAGTGAAGTGAAGATAGGCAATCTACACAAAAAAGAATTCACAGTAATGACAGTAAAGATGATCCAAGATCTCAGAAAAAGAATGAAGGCACAGACCAAGAAGATCAAGAAATGTTTAACAGGGCTTCCCTGGTGGCGCAGTGGTTGAGAGTCCGCCTGTCGATGCAGGGGACACGGGTTCATGCCCTGGTCCAGGAAGATCCCACATGCCGCGGAGCAGCTGGGCCCGTGAGCCATGGTCGTTGAGCCTGCGCATCCGGAGGCTGTGCTCCACAACGGGGGAGGTCACAACTGTGACAGGCCCACATACCGCAAAAAAAAAAAAAAAAAAAAGAAAGAAAGAAATATTTAACAAAGAGCTAGAAAATTTAAAGAACACACAGAGTTGAACAATACAATAACTAAAATGAAAAATACACTAGAAGGATTCAATAGCAGAATAAATGAGGCAGAAGAACGGATAAATGATCTGGAAGACAGAATGGTGGAAATCACTGCCATGGAAGAGAATAAAGAAAAAGGAATGAAAGAGAAATGAGGACAGTTTCAGAGACCTCTGGGACAACATTAAATGCACAAACATTCACATCATAGGGGTCCCAGAAGGAGAAGAGAGACAGAAAGGGCCCAAGAAAATATTTGAAGAGATAATAGCTGAAAACTTTCCTCACATAGGAAAGGAAAAAGTCACCCAAGTCCAGGAAGTGCAGAGAGTCCCATACAGTATAACCCCAAGAGGAACATGTTGAGATACATATTAATTGAATTGACAAAAATTAAAGACAAAGAGAAAATATTAAAAGCAACAAGGGAAAAGCAACAAATAACATACAAGGGAATCCCCATAAGGTTATCAGCCAATTTTTCAGCATAAAGTCTGCAGGCCAGAAAGGAGTGGAATAATATATTTAACGTGAGGAAAGGGAAAAACCTACAACCAAGAAGGCTCTACCCAGCAAGGTTCTTGTTTAAATTTGACAGAGAAATCAAAAGCTTTACAGACAAGCAAAAGCTAAGAGAATTCAGCACCACCAAACCAGCTTTACAACAAATGCTAAAGGAACTTCTCTAGGCAGAAAAGAAAAGGCCACAACTAGAACAAGAAAATTATGAATGGGAAAGCTCACTGGCAAAGGCATGCATACCGTAAAGGTAGGAAATCATCTACAAACAAATATGATATCAAAAGCAGCAGTCATGAGAAAAGGGGAGTACAAATGCAGGATGCTGGAAACACATTTGAAATTAAGAAACCAGAAACTTTAAACAATGTTGTATATATAGAGACTGCTATATCAAAACCTCATGGTAACCACAAAACAAAAATCTACAATAGATATACACACTAAAAAGAAAAAGGAATCCAAACACAACACTAAAGACAGTCATCAAATCACAAGAGAAGAGCACAAAAGAGGAAGGGAAGAAAAAAGACCTACAAAAACAAACCCAAAACAATTAAGAAAATGGTAATAGGAACATACGTATTGATAATTACCTTAAATGTGAATGGATTAAACACTCCAACCAAAAGACATAGACTGGCTGAATGGATATAAAAGCCAGACCCATATATATGCTGTCAACAAGAGACCCACTTCAGATCTAGGGACACATACAGATTAATAGTGAGGGAATGAAAAGAGGTATTCCGTGCAAATGGAAAATCAAAAGAAAGCTGAAGTAGCATGACTCATATCAGACAAAATGGACTTTAAAATAAACACTGTTGGGGCTTCCCTGATGGTGCAGTGGTTGAGAGTCCGCCTGCTGATGCAGGGAACACGGGTTCGTGCCCCAGTCCGGGAAGATCCCACATGCCGCAGAGCAGCTGGGCCCATGAGCCATGGCCACTTACCTCAGGAAACAAGAAAAATCCCAAATAAACAACAAAACATTACACCTAAAGCAACTAGAGAAAGAAAAACAAACAAAACCCAAAATTAGCAGAAGGAAAGAAATCATAAACATCAGAGCAAAAATAAATTACATAGAAATGAAGAAAACAATAGAAAGGAACAATGAAACTAAAATCTGGTTCATTGAAAAGATAAAGAAAATTGATAAACCTTTAGCCAGACTCATGAAGAAAAAAAGACAGAGGGCTCAAATCAATAAAATTAGAAATGAAAAGGGACAAGTTACAATGGACTCCACAGAAATACAAACGATCATAAGATACTACTACAAGCAACTATATGCCAATAAAATGGACAACTCAGAAGAAATGGACAAATTCTTTGAAAGGTAAAATCTCCCAAAACTGAGCCAGGAAGAAATAGAAAATATGAACAGACAAATCACAAGTAGTGAAATTCAAACTGTGACTTAAAAAACGTGTAACAAACAAAAGTCAAGAACCAGATGGTTTCACAGGCAATTTCTACCAAACATTTAGGGAAGAGCTAACACTGATCCTTCTCAAAATCTTCCAAAAAACTGCAGAGAAAGGAACACTCCCAAAATCATTCTATGAGGCCACCATCACCCTGATAACAAAACCAGACAAAGTACCACATAACAGAAAATTACAGACCAATACCACTGATGAACATACATGTAAAAATTCTCAGCAAAATAAAAGCAAACCAAATCCAACAATACACTAAAGGGATCATACATCACAGTCAAGTGGGATTTATCTCAGGGATGCAAGGAGTTTTCCAATGTCTGCAAATAAATCAGTGTGACACACCACATTAACAAATTGAAGAATAAAAACGATATGACCATCTCAATAGATGCAGGAAAAGCTTTTGACAATATTCAACACCCATTTATGACAAAAAATAACTCTCCAGAAAATGGACATAGAGGGAACCTACCTCAACATAATAAAGGCCATATATGACAAACTCAGAGATAATACCATACTCAATGGTGAAAAGCTGAAAGCATTTCCCCTAAGATCAGGAACAAGACAAGGATGTCCACTCTCACCACTCTTACCCAACATAGTATTGGAAGTCCTAGACATGGCAATCAGAGAAGAAAAAGAAATAAAAGGAATACAAATTGGAAAAGAAGAAGTAAAACTGTCACTATTGGCAGATGACATGATACTATACATAGAGAAGCCTAAAGATACCACCAGAAAACTACTTGAGCTAATCAATGAATTTAGTAAAGTCAAAGGATACAAAATTAATACACAGAAATCTCTTTCATTCCTATACACTAACAACAAAAGATGAGAAAGAGAAATTAAGGAAACAATCCCATTTACCACTACAACAAAAGGAATAAATACATACGAATAAACCTAGCTAAGGAGACAAAAGACCTGTACTCAGAAAGCTATAAAACACTGATGAAAGAAATCAAAGACGACACTGACAGATGGAGAGATAGACTGTGTTCTTTGACTGGAAGAATCAATATTGTGAAAATGACTATACTACCCAAAGCAATCTATGGATTCAATGCAATCCCTATCAAATTACCAGTGGCATTTTTCACAGAACTAGAACAAAAAATTTTACAATTTGTATGGACACACAAAAGACCCTGAATAGCCAAAGCAATCTTGAGAAAGAAAAACAGAGCTGGAGGAACCATGCTCCCTGACTTCAGACTATGCTACAAAGCTACAATAATCAAGACAGAATGGTACTGGCACAAAAACAGAAATATAGATCAATGTAACAGGATAGAAAGCCCAGAGATAAACCCATACACCTATGGTCAATTAATCTATGAAAAGGAGGCAAGAATATACAATGGAGAAAAGACAGTCTCTTCAATAAGTGGTGTGGGGAAAACTGGACAGTTCCATGTAAAAGAATGAAATTGGAACACTCCCTAACACCACACACAAAAATAAACTCAAAGTGGATTAAAGACCTAAATGTAAAGCCAGACACTCTAAAACTCTTTGAGAAAAACATAGGCAGAACACTCTTTGACATAAATCGTAGCAATATCTTTTTGGATCTACCTCGTATAGTAATGAGAATAAAAACAAAAATAAATAAATGGGACCTAATTAAAATTAAAAGCTTTTGCACAGCAAAGGAAAACATAAACAAGACGATAAGACAACACTCAGAATGGGAGAAAATTTTTGCAAATGAAGCAACTGACAAAGGATTAATCTCCAAAATTTACAAGCAGTTCATGTAGGTCAGTATCAAAAAAACCCAGACAACCCAATCAAAAAATGGGCAGAAAAGCTAAACAGACATTTCTCCAAAGAAGACATACAGATGGCCAACAAACACATGAAAAGATTCTCAAAGTCACTAATTATTAGAGAAATGAAAATCAAAACTACAATGAGGTATCACCCCACACTGGTCAAAATGACTGTCATCAGAAGATCTACAAACAATAAATGCTAGAGAGGGTGTGGAGAAAAGGGAACCATCTTGCACTGTTGGTGGGAATGTAAATTGATACAATCACTCTGGAGAACAGTATGGAGGTTCCTTAAAAAACTAAAAATAAAACTACCATATGACCCAGCAATCCCACTACTGGGCATATACCCAGAGAAAACCATAATGCAAAAAGACATATGCACTCCAATATTCATTGTAACACTATTTACAACAGCCAGGACCTGGAAGTGACCTAAATGTCCATAAACAGAGGAATGGATAAAGAAGATGTGGTACATATGTACAACGGAATATTACTCAGCCATAAAAAGGAACGAAATTCTAGAGACGTGGATGTACCTAGAGGCTGTCATAGAGAGTGAAGTAAGTCAGAAAGAGAAAAACAAATGTTGTATATTAATGCATATATGTGGAACCTAGAAAAATGGTATAGATGATCATACTTGAAAAGCAGAAAGAGACACAGATGTAGAGAACAAACGTATGGATACCAAGGGAGAAAGGAGGAGTGTGGGATGAATTGGGAGATTGAAATTGACATATATACACTACTGATACTATGTATAAAATAGAAAACTAATGAGAACCTACTCTATAGCACAGGGAGCTCTACTCAAAGCTCTCTGGTGACCTAAATGGGAAGGAAATCCAAAAAAGAGGGGATATATGTATACATACAGCTGATTCACTTTGCTGTACAGTAGAAGCTAACACAACATTGTAAAGCAACTATACTCCAATAAAAGTTTAAAAAAAGAAAGAAGTAAAAGGAATCCAAATTAAAAAAGAAGTAAAACTGCCACTGTTTGCAGACGATATGATACTATACAAAAAAATTCTAAAGATGCTACCTGAAAACTATTAGAGCTCATCAATGAATTTGGTAAAGTCGCAGGACACAAAATTAATACACAGAAATCTCTTGCATTTTGTATACACTAAAAATGAAAGATCAGAAAGAGATATTAAGGAAACAATTCCACTTACCATCATATCAAAAAGAATAAAATACCTCAGAATAAGCCTAGCTAAGGAGGCAAAAGATCTGTACTCTGAAAACTATAAGACGCTGATGAAACAAATTGAAGATGACACAAACAGATGGAAAGATATACCATGTTCTTGGATTAGAAAAATCAATATTTTCAAAATGACTGTACTACCCAAGGTAATCTACAGATTCAATGCAATACCTATCAAATTACCAATGGCATTTTTTGCAGATCTAGAACAAAAAAATCTTAAAATTTGTATGTAAGCACAAAAGACCCTGAATAGCCACAGCAATCTTGAGAAAGAAAAATGGAGCTGGAGGAATAAGGCTCCATTCTTCAGACTATACTATAAAGGTACAGTAATCAAAAGAGCATGGTATTGGCACACAAATAAACACACAGATCATTGGAACAGGATAGAAAGCAGAGAATAAACCCACACACCTATGGTCAATTAATCTATAACAAAGGAGGCAAGAATATATAATTGAGAAAAGAGAGCCTCTTCAATAATTGATGCTGGGAAAACTGTAAAAGTATGAAACATGTAAACATGTAAAAGTATGAAATTAGAACACTCCCTAACACCATACACAAAAATAAACTCAAAATGGATTAAGGACCTAAATGTAAGACCAAATAGTATAAAACTCTAAGAGGAAAACATAGGCAGAACACTCTTTGACTTAAATTGCAGCAACAGATTTTTGGATCCACCACCTACAGTAATAAGAACAAAACAAACAAACGGGACCTAATCAAACTTACAAGCTTTTGCACAGAAAAGGAAACCGTAAACAAAAAGACAACACACAGAATGGGAGAAAATATTTGCAAACAATGTGACCAACAAAGGATTAATCTCCAAAATATATAAAGAGCTCATGCAGCTCTATATCAAAAAAGAACTCAGTCAAAAAATGCTCAGGAGATCTAAATGAATGGACATTTCTCCAAGGAAGACATAAAGATGGCCAAAAAGCACATGAAAAGATGCTCAACATCGCTAATTATTAGAGAAATGAAAATCAAAAGTACAATGAGATATCACTTCACACAGGTCAGAATGGACATCCTCAAAAAGTCTACAAACAATAAATGCTGGAGGGAGAGGGGGAAGATGGCGGAAGAGTAAGACGCGATCACCTTCCTCCCCACAGATACATCAGAAATACATCTACACGTGGCAAAACTCCTACAGAACACCTACTGAACAATGGCAGAAGACCTCAGACCCCCCAAAAGGCAATAAACTCCCCACGTACCTGGGTAGAGCAAAAGAAAAAAGAATAAACAGAGACAAAAGAATAGGGACGGGACCTACACCAGTGGGAGGGAGCTGTGAAGGAGGAAAGGTTTCCACACACTAGGAAGCCCCTTCGCGGGCGGAGACTGCGGGAGGCGGAGGGGCGGAGTTTCGATGCCGTGGAGGAGAGCACAGCAACAAGGGTGTGTAGGGCAAAGTGGAGAGATTCTCGCACAGAGGATCGGTGCTGACCAGAACTCACCAGACCGTCTGAGAGGCCTGTCTGCTCACCCGCCGGGGCGGGCTGGGCTGGGAGCTGAGGCTCGGGCTTCGGTCAGAGCCCAGAGAGAAGACTGGCAGTGTGAACACAGCCTGCAGGGGGTTAGTGCACCATGGCTAGACGGGAGGGAGTCCAGGAAAAAGTCTGGACCTACCAAAGAGGCAAGAGACTTTTTCTTCCCTCTTTGCTTCCTGGTGCGCGAGGAGAGGGGATTAAGAGTGCTGCTTAAAGGAGCTCCAGAGAGGGGCGCAAGCCGCGGCTAACAGCGTGGACCCCAGAGACGGTCATGAGACGCTAAGGCTGCTGCTGCCGCCACCAAGAAGCCTGTGTGCAAGCACATGTCACTCTCCACACCTCCCTTCCGTGGAGCCTGTGCAGCCTGCCACTGCCAGGGTCCTGGGATCCAGGGACAACTCCCCCGGGAGAACGCACGGCGCGCCTCAGGCTGGTGCAACGTCACACTGGCCTCTGCCGCCGCAGGCTCGCCCTGCACTCCATGCCCCTCCCTCACCCCCGGCCTGAGTGAGCCAGAGTCCCCAAAGCAGCTGCTCCTTTAACCCCGTTCTGTCTGAGCGAAGAACAGACGCCCTCCGGCGACCTACACGCAGAGGCGGGGCCAAATCCAAAACTGAACCGAGGGAGCTCTGAGAACAAAGAAGAGAAAGGGAAATCTCTCCCTGCAGCCTCAGAAGCAGCGGATTAAATCTCCACAATCAACTTGATGTACCCTGCATCTGTGGAATACCTGAATAGACAACGAATCATCCCAAATTGAGGAGGTGGAATTGAGAGCAAGATTTATTATTTTTTTCCCCTTTTCCTCTTTTTGTGAGTGTATGAGTATGCTTCTGTGTGAGATTTTGTCTGTATAGCTTTGCTTTCACCATTTGTCCTAGGATTCTATCAAACCTTTTTTTTTTTTACTTAAAAAAAAATTTTTTCTTAATAATTATTTTTTTATTTTAATTATTTTATTTTACCTTACTTTATTTTATTTTATCCTCTTTCTTTCTTTCTTCCTTTCTTCCTTTCTTCCTTCCTTCCTTTCTTCCTTTCTTTCTTTCTACTTTTTCTCCCTTTTATTCTGAGCCGTGTGGATGAAAGGCTCTTGGTGCTCCAGCCAGGAGTCAGTGCTGTGCCTCTGAGGTGGGAGAGCCAACTTCAGGACACTGGTCCACAAGAGACCTCCCAGCTCCACATAATATCAAATGGTGAAAATCTCCCAGAGATCTCCATCTCAACACCAGCACCCAGCTTCACTCAATGACCAGCAAGCTAAAGTGCTGGACACCCTATGCCAAACAACTAGCAAGACAGGAACACAACCCCACCCATTAGCAGAGAGGCTGCCTAAAATCATAATAAGTCCACAGAAACCTCAAAACACACCAACAGACGTGGACCTGCCCACCAGAAAGACAAGATCCAGCCTCATCCACCAGAACACAGGCACTAGTCCCCTCCACCAGGAAGCCTACATAACCCACTGAATCAACTTTAGCCACTGGGGACAGACACCAAAAACAACGGGAACTATGAACCTGCAGCCTGCAAAAAGGAGACCCCAAACACAGTAAGATAAGCAAAATGAGAAGACAGAAAAACACACAGCAGATGAAGGAGCAAGATAAAAACCCACCAGACCTAACAAATGAAGAGGAAATAGGCAGTCTACCTGAAAAAGAATTCAGAATAATAATAGTAAAGATGATCCAAAATCTTGGAACTAGAATAGACAAAATGCAAGGAACATTTAACAAGGACCTAGAAGAACTAAAGATGAAACAGGCAACGATGAACAGCACAATAAATGAAATTAAAAATACTCTAGATGGGATCAATAGCAGAATAACTGAGGCAGAAGAACGGATAAGTGACCTGGAAGATAAAATAGTGGAAATAAGTACTGCAGAGCAGAATAAAGAAAAAAGAATGAAAAGAACTGAGGACAGTCTCAGAGACCTCTGGGACAACATTAAGTGCACCAACATTCGAATTATAGGGGTTCCAGAAGAAGAAGAGAAAAAGAAAGGGACTGAGAAAAAATTTGAAGAGATTATAGTTGAAAACTTCCCTAATATGGGAAATGAAATAGTTAATCAAGTCCAGGAAGCACAGAGAGTCCCATACAGGATAAATCCAAGGAGAAATATGCCAAGACACATATTAATCAAACTGTCAAAAATTAAATACAAAGAAAACATATTAAAAGCAGCAAGGGAAAAACAACAAATAACACACAAGGGTATTCCCATAAGGTTAACAGTTGATCTTTCAGCAGAAACTCTGCAAGCAAGAAGGGACTGGCAGGACATATTTAAAGTGATGAAGGAGAAAAACCTACAACCAAAATTACTCTACCCAGCAAGGATCTCATTCAGATTTGATGGAGAAATTAAAACCTTTACAGACAAGCAAAAGCTGAGAGAGTTCAGCACCAGCAAACCAGCTTTACAACAAATGTTAAAGGATCTTCTCCAGGCAAGAAACACAAGAGAAGGAAAAGACATAATAACAAACCCAAAATGCCCCACTTTCACCAATGAACAGATCATCCAAAATGAAAATACATAAGGAAACACAAGCTTTAAATGATACATTTAACAAGATAGACTTAACTGATATTTATAGGACATTCCATCCAAAAACAACAGAATACACATTTTTCTCAAGTGCTCATGAAACATTCTCCAGGATAGATCATATCTTGGGTCACAAATCAAGCCTTGGTAAATTTAAGAAAACTGAAATTGTATCAGGTATCTTTTCCAACCACAATGCTATGAGACTAGATATCAGTTACAGGAAAAGATCTGTAAAAAATACAAACACATGGAGGCTTAACAATACACTACTTAATAACGAAGTGATCACTGAAGAAGTCAAAGAGGAAATCAAAAAATACCTAGAAACAAATGACAATGGAGACAGGACGACCCAAAACCTATGGGATGCAGCAAAAGCAGTTCTAAGAGGGAAGTTTATAGCAATACAATCCTACCTTAAGAAACAGGAAACATCTTGAATAAACAACCTAACCTTGCACCTAAAGCAATTAGAGAAAGAAGAAAAAAAAAAAAAACCCAAAGTTAGCAGAAGGAAAGAAATCATAAAGACCAGATCAGAAATAAATGAAAAAGAAATGAAGGAAATGATAGCAAAGATCAATAAAACTAAAAGCTGGTTCTTTGAGAAGATAAACGAAATTGATAAACCATTAGCCAGGCTCATCAAGAAAAAAGGGAGAAGACTCAAATCAATAGAATTTGAAAAAGGAGAAGTAACAACTGACACTGCAGAAATACAAAAGATCATGAGAGATTACTACAAACAACTCTATGCCAATAAAATGGACAACCTGCAAGAAATGGACAAATTCTTAGAAATGCACAACCTGCCAAGACTGAATCAGGAAGAAATAGAAAATATGAACAGACCAATCACAAGCACTGAAATTGAAAATGTGATTAAAATTCTTCCAAAAAACAAAAGCCCAGGACCAGATGGCTTCACAGGCAAATTCTATCAAACATTTAGAGAAGAGCTAACACCTATCCTTCTCAAACTCTTCCAAAATATAGCAGAGGAAGGAACACTCCCAAACTCATTCTACAAGGCCACCATCACCCTGATAAAAAAACCAGACAAGGATGTCACAAAGTAAGAAAACTACAGGCCAATATCACTGATGAACATAGATGCAAAAATCCTCAACAAAATACTAGCAAACAGAATCCAACAGCACATTAAAAGGATCATACACCATGATCAAGTGGGGTTTATTCCAGGAATGCAAGGATTCTTCAATATACGCAAATCAATCAATGTGATAAACCATATTAACAAACTGAAGGAGAAAAACCATATGTCAACTCAGTAGATGCAGAGAAAGCTTTTGACAAAATTCAACACCCATTTATTATAAAAACCCTCCAGAAACTAGGCATAGAGGGAACTTTCCTCAACATAATAAAGGCCATATATGACAAACCCACAGCCAACATCATCCTCAATGGTGAAAAACTGAAAGCATTTCCACTAAGATCAGGAACAAGGCAAGGTTGCCCACTCTCACCACTCTTATTCAACATAGTTTTGGAAGTTTTAGCCACAGCAATCAGAGAAGAAAAGGAAATAAAAGGAATCCAAATCAGAAAAGAAGAAGTAAAGCTGTCACTGTTTGCAGATGACATGATACTATACATAGAGAATCCTCAAGATGCTACCAGAAAACTACTAGAGCTGATCAATGAATTTGGTAAAGTAGCAGGATACAAAATTAATGTACAGAAATCTCTGGCATTCCTATACATTAATGATGAAAAATCTGAAAGTGAAATCAAGAAAACACTCCCATTTACCACTGCAACAAAAAGAATAAAATATCTAGGAATAAACATACCTAAGGAGACAAAAGACCTGTATGCAGAAAATTATAAGACACTGATGAAAGAAATTAAAGATGATACAAATAGATGGAGAGATGTGCCATGTTCTTGGATTGGAAGAATCAACCTTGTGAAAATGACTCTACTACCCAAAGCGATCTACAGATTCAATGCAGTCCCTATCAATCTACCACTGGCATTTTTCACAGAACTAGAACAAAAAATTTCACAATTTGTATGGAAACACAAAAGACCCCGAATAGCCAAAGCAATCTTGAGAACGAAAAATGGAGCTGGAGGAATCAGGCTCCCTGACATCAGACTATACTACAAAGCTACAGTAATCAAGACAGTATGCTACTGGCACAAAAACAGAAATATAGATCAATGGAACAGGATACAAAGCCCAGTGATAAACCCGTGCACATATGGTCACCTTATCTTTGATAAAGCTGGCAGGAATGTACAGTGGAGAAAGGACAGCCTCTTCAATAAGTGGTGCTGGGAAAACTGGACAGGTACATGTAAAAGTATGAGATTAGATCACACGCTAACATCATACACAAAAATAAGCTCAAAATGGATTAAAGACCTAAATGTAAGGCCAGAAACTATCAAACTCTTAGAGGAAAACATAGGCAGAACACTCTATGACATAAATCACAGCAAGATCCTTTTTGACCCACCTCCTAGAGAAATGGAAATAAAAACAAAAATAAACAAATGGGACCTAATGAAACTTCAAAGCTTTTGCACAGCAAAGGAAACCATAAACAAGACCAGAAGACAACCCTCAGAATGGGAGAAAATATTTGCAAATGAAGCAACTGACAAAGGATTAATCTCCAAAATTTACAAGCAGCTCATGCAGCTCAATAACAATAAAACAAAAATCCCAATAAAAAAATGGGCAGAAGACCTAAATAGACATTTCTCCAAAGAAGATATACAGACTGCCAACAAGCACATGAAAGAATGCTCAACATCATTAATCATTAGAGAAATGCAAATCAAAACTACAATGAGATATCATCTCACACCAGTCAGAATGGCCATCATCAAAAAATCTAGAAATAATAAATGCTGGAGAGGGTGTGGAGAAAAGGGAACACTCTTGCACTGCTGGTGGGAGTGTGAATTGGTACAGCCACTATGGAGAACAGTATGGAGGTTCCTTAAAAAATTACAAATAGAACTACCATATGACTCAGCAATCCCACTACTGGGCATATACCCTGAGAAAACCATAATTCAAAAAGAGTCATGTACCAAAATGTGCATTGCAGCTCTATTTACAATAGCCAGGAGATGGAAACAACCTAAGTGTCCATCATCAGATGAATGGATAAAGAAGACGTGGCACATGTATACAATGGAATATTACTCAGCCATAAAAAGAAACGAAATTGAGCTATTGGTAATGAGGTGGATGGACCTAGACTCTGTCATACAGAGTGAAGTAAGTCAGAAAGAGAAAGACAAATACCGTATGCTAACACATATATATGGAATTTAAGAAAAAAAATGTCATGAAGAACCTAGGGGTAAGACAGGAATAAAGACACAGACCTACTAGAGAATGGACTTGAGGATATGGGAAGGGGGAAGGGTAAGCTGTGACAAAGTGAGAGAGTGGCAAGGACATATATACACTACCTAACATAAAATAGATAGCTAGTGGGAAGCAGCCGCATAGCACAGGGAGATCAGCTCAGTGGTTTGTGACCACCTAGAGGGGTGGGATAGGGAGGGTGGGAGGGAGGGAGATGCAAGAGGGAAGAGATATGGGAACATATGTATACGTATAACTGATTCATTTTGTTATGAAGCAGAAACTAACACACCATTGTAAAGTAATTATACTCCAATAAAGATGTAAAAAATAAATAAATAAATAAATGCTGGAGACGGTATGGAAGAAAGGGGACCCTCCTACACTGTTGGTGGGAATGTAGTTTGGTACAGCCACTATGAAGAACAGTATGGAGGTTCCTTAGAAAAGTAAAAATAGAGTTGCCATATGATCCAGGGCATATATCCTGGGCATATATCTGGAGAAAACCATAATTCAAAAAGATACATGCACCACAATGTTCACTGCAGCACTATTTACAATAGCCAAGACATGCAAGCAACCTAAATGTCCATCAACAGATGAATGAATAAAGAAGATGTGGTACATATATATATATATATAATGGAATATTACTCGGCCATAAAAAAGAATGAAATAATGCCATTTGCAGCAACATGGATGGACTTAGAGATTATCATACTAAGTGAAGTAAGCCAAACAAACACAAATATCATATGATATCACTTATACAGGGAATCTAAAAAAAATGGTACAAATGAACTTATTTACAAAACAGACACAGACTCACAGATTTTGAAAACAAGTTTACTGTTACCAAAGGGGAGAAGTTGAGGAGAGGGATAAATCAGCAGGTTAGGATTAACATATACACAGTACTATATATAAAATAATCATCAATGGCCTCCTGTATAGCACAAGGAACTCTACTCAATACTCTGCAATAACTTATATGGGAAAAGAATCTGAAAAAAAAAATAGATATACATATACGTATAACTAAATGACTTTGCTGTATACCTGAAACTAACAGAAAACTGTAAATCAACTGTACTCCAATATAAAATAAAAAATTTTTTTAATGAAAAAGACAAAATTAGTCACAACAAAAAATCCCTATCCCAAGTTTGCCAAGTACAGGCAGTATATCTGGAGAAGGAAAATGTATACAGTTCTCTTAGCTAATATTTAACTGAGGGCTGTCAAACAAAACTTAAATGTAGCCTGTATGATTTTCTTTTTGAGTCTTATCATTTTTTCCTGTCTTGGTACTAGATAATTAAATATTTTTTAAAGGATGCTAAAGTATCAAGAACACAAAACAGATATGAGCTTAGTAACTACTGTGAAAAGTTCAAAAGCAGAATAAGGAGGGAATCAAAACTTCAAAGCTTGACCCTTCCCCTCTCCAGCAGATCTTGCCCAGAGCACGTAACTACTTCCATTAAAAAGTGCTGCAGTTGGTAGCACTTTCTTTTTGTCATTATGTAACTGATTTTCAGCTGTATTTAGAATTTTTAAAGAACTATGTTTTAGATGATAGGTGTTTTAAACTACTAGAGTACTGATGTGTGGGTGGCTATTTGTCTCTTTTTGCACTCTGCAGCTGAAAGTCTGAGCCATCTGCAGCTGAACAGTACAGGAGATTTCAGAAGCAGACAAGTATGTACACACCCATGCCAGCTAGCAATCAATCTTCCTTCCTCCTGACTTTCTCTCTCTAAGTGTGTGTTTATAGGCACATACACACACATACACATGCAAATATACATATTATAGAGGAAAAACATTCCTATGTATGCATAAACAATTTTCTCAACTCCATTATTCATATTTTAATATTTCTGATATGTGGATAGGTCAAGCAACCAATGTACGCATTTAATGTGGTACTGCATCTTGCTTTGTCAAAAATCTGTCATAATTAAAGCTAAATCATCTTGCAATTGATGGCATTTTAGAATCAAGAAAAGATTATGAGTATATATAGTAATTTTCATTTTCTTGCCTGAAAGTTGATTGATTCCAAGGTATCAACTTTGCTTATTCTGTTCTATTCTGTTACTCTTACACATATGTAAACATTCTACCAAGTTTCTAAAAGAATGGAAAACAATGTTCTGCTCCAGTTTACATGAAAGTTTCTTCTTTAAAACATGTGTGAATGATGTTGTAAAGAGATGAAGAAGGTGGCTACTTAAAGCAATATTATTCTGAATTATTTCATAAAGTGATGGTCTTCTAAGTAAAATAAACATCAGTTTACATTTGGGTTTTAAATATTTCAAGCTAAACCAATTAAATTTTGTAAAATTTCATTGCTGTATCTCAGAAGTGCATCTTGATGAATTTAGGTGACGATACAAAAACTGAGAGCAGGACACACAGTAGGCTCACTAATTATCCTTCAATTGGAATGTATTTAAATGTTAAAGTGATTTTTAAATTCCCAGTTCAAAGAAGACATACGATGGCCAACAGGCACATGAAAATATGCTCAGCATCAATAATCAGAGAAATGCAAATTAAAACCACCATGAAATATCACCTCACACCTATCAGAATCGCTATCATCAAAAAGAACACAAATAACAAATGTTGGCAATGATGTGAAGAAAAGGGAACCCTCATACACTGTTGGTGGGAAAGTAAATTGGTGCAGCCACTGAGGAAAACTATGGAGGTTTCTCAAAAAACTGTAAATAGAACTACCATATTACCCAGCAATTCCACTCCTGGGTATATATATCTGAAAAAAAAATGAAAACACTAATGGGAAAAAATACATGCACTGCAACATTCACAGCAACATTATTTACAAATGCCAAGATACGGAAGCAACTGAGGTGTTCAACAACAGATGAATGAATAAAAAAGAAGTGTTATATATATACAATAGAATACTACTCAGCCACAAAAATGAATGAAATTTTGCCATTTGCAACAACATGGATGGACTGGGAGGGTATCATGCTAAGTGAATAAGTCCGACAGAGAGAGACAAATACTGTATAATATCACTTATATGTAGAATCTAAAAAATAAAACTAGTGAATATAACAAAAAAGAAACAATTTCACAGATATAGAGAACAAACTAGTAGTTACCAGCAGAAAAAAAAATTCCTAGTTTATATGCTTCCGTACCAAAATGAAAATGTCATTATTTCATTATTGATTCTCTTACCTTGTTTTTAGATATTTAGTGAGAAAGACTCAAGTTAATTCCCATGGTAATAAAAGGCTGATTCCTTTAGGGAGGAATTATTTTAAAATATATAACGATGTCATACTGGATCAGCAAATTTATTAGTTGAAAAATTGGACTATTATTTGAGGTCTGTGTGTGAGAGAGAGAAAAAGAGAGGGCTTTAGAGAGTTACTGTGAGTTCTTAGAGCATTCCACATCAACAGAATCTGAAAAGAGCAAAATATACAATAAATTCCAAGCTGAAGTACATGGATTGAATTAAAATTTTGCAATAGGGGGCGTTGAGCCACATGAAATCAGTATAGAGAGTTTTCAACATACAAGAAAGAAAATTGGTTTAAATATAATATCTCAAAATAGCACAACTTGCAGCAAGTATATAATTTGTGAAGTAATTGGGTAATTAATTGAAAAAAAAAGTTGAGTGGTGCACGGAGCTTGTCCATCTTTCAAAAAAGGGAGCTCAGATGGCATATGGCAGAATGTAAATGCATCTCTTCTCTGTGGCTTTGAATGTTAATTTTGCAAACTATTCTAGTTCATCCAATTTGTAAAGCTAAATATAAACTGCAGTTTACAGAAGAATTTTTGACTTAATGTCACTTTCTTATCATTCGTTTTTTCAAAATTAATATGAAGCCTTATGGAATATTTCCTAAATTTTTAGGATGTCTTCACGTTATAAAAATTTCTTCTTATCAATGTTTTCCTCCTTCAGTATTTTTCTAGTGTAGATTATACTGTACAAAACATGGTAATAACATTTCAAAATCACTGTGGGTTTTACTTCTAATATACAGGAATACCTTGGTGATGTTGTGGGGTCAGTTCCAGACCACAGCAATACAGTGGACATTGCAAAATATTTTTGGTTTCCCAGTGCATATAAAAGCTATGTTTACACTATCCTGTAGTCTATTAAATGTGCAATAGCATTATGTCTTAAAAAGCAACGTACATAACTTAATTTTAAAATACTTTACTGCTAAAAATAAAAATGGCAACCATCATCTGAGTCCTCAGAAAGTCATAATCCTTTTGCTGGTGGAGGGTCTTGCCTCAGTGCTGATGGTTGCTGACGGATCAGGGTGCTGGTTGATGAAGGTTGGGGTCGCTGTGGCTATTTCTTAAAATGACAATGAAGGGGGCCTCAAAAATGGACTCTTCCTTTCGTGACTGGCTTCTCTGCAGCATTCTGTTTGATAGCGTTTTACCCACAGTAGAAATTCTTCCAAAATTGGAGTCAATCCTCTCAAACCCTGCTTTATCAACTAAGTTTATGCAATGTTCTAAATCATTCATAGCCATTTCAACAGTCTTCACAGCATCTTCATAAGGAGTAGATTTCACCTCAAGAAACCACTTTCTTTGCTCATCCATAAGAAGTAAGTCCTTATCCATTGAAGTTTCATCACGAGATTGCAGCAATTCTGTCATATCTTTGGGCTCCACTTCTAATTCTAGTTTTCTTGCCATTTCCAACACATCTGCAGTTCTTCCTCCACTGAAGTCTTGAACCCCTGAAAGTCATCCATGAGGGGTGGAGTCAGCTTCTTCCAAACTCTTGTTAATGTTGCTATTTTGATTTTTTCTCATGAATTCTTAATGGCATCCAAAATGGTAAATCCTTTCCAGAAGGTTTTCAATTCACTTTGCCCAGATCCATTAGAGGAATCACTGCGTATGGCAGCTATAGCCTTGTGAAATGTATTTCTTAAATAGACTTGAAAGTTGAAATCGGTCCTCAATCCATGGGCTACAGAATGGATGTTGCGTTAGCAGCCATGAAAACAACATTAATCTCATTGTACATCTCCATCAGAGTTCTTGGATGACCAGAAGCATTGTTAATGAATGGTAATGTTGTGAAAGGAATCTTTTTTTTCTGAGCAGTAGGTCTCAACAGTGGGCTTAAAATATTCAGTAAGCCATGATATCATCTAGGTTTTATTTTTCCATTATAGAACACAGGCAGAGTAGATTTAATGTAATCCTAAAGGGCACTAGGATTTTCATAATGGTAGATGAAAATTGGCTTCAACTTCAATTACCAGCTCCATTAGCCCCTAACAAGAGAGTGAGCCTGTCCTTTGAATCTTTTAAACCAGACATCGACTTCTCCTCTTTAGCTATGAAAGTCCTAGATGGCATCTTCTATTGGCTTGGCCAAAAATTTCGTTTGGGATTTTCTGCAACATCAGGTAAGATGTTACAGAAAAACTCAAACGAACTTTTTGGGTAGCCCAATATATAAGGCTTTTTCAATTACACTGAAAATCTGTTGTAGTGTAGTCACCTTCATTAATGATCTTAGCTAGAACCTCTGGATAACTTGCTGCAGCTTCTACATCAGCACTTGCTGTTTCACCTTGCACTTTGGTGTTATGGAGATGGTGTCTTTCCTTAAACCTCATGAACCAACTTCTGCTAGCTTCAAAGATTTTTTTCTGCAGCTTCCTCACCTCTCTCAGTCTTCACAGAATTGAGGGAGAGGTAGGGTCTTTCTCTGGATTAGGGTTTGGCTTAAAGGAATGCTGTGGCTGGTTTGATTTTCTATCCAGACCATTAAAACTTTCTCCACATCAGCAGTAAGATTGTTTCACTTTCTTATCATTATGTGTTCACTGGAGCATCACTTTCTGTTTCCTTTGCATTCACAACCTGGCTAAGTGTTTGATGTGAGAGGCCTAGCTTTCGGCCAGTCTCAGCTTTTGACGTGTCTTCCTCACTAAGCTTAATCATTTCTAGCTTTTGCTTAAAGTGTGAGATGTGCAACCCTTCCTTTCACTTAAACACTTAGAGGCCATTATTAGGCCTCTAATAGGATTATTAATTGGCCTAATTTCAATATTTTTGTATCTCAGGGAATAGGGAGGACCAGAGGAGTGGGAGAGAGAGGGGGCAATGGTCCATCCATGGAGTAGTCATAACACACAAAACATTTATCAATTAACCTTGCTGTTTTATATGGCAGCAGTTCATGGAGCCCCAAAATAATTACAATAGCAGCATCAAACATCACTGATCACCATAACAAATATAATAATGAAAAAGTTTGAAATATGGCAAAAAGTACCAAAAAGTACACAGAGACACAAAGTGAGCAAATGCTGTTGGAAAAATGGCACTGATAGACTTGTTCAATGCAGGGTTGCCATATACCTTCAATTTGTGAAAACCCAATCTATCTGTGAATCACAATAGAGCAAAGTGCAATAAAATGAGGTATGCCTATACCTTTATTGTCTCAATATTTATTATTTTCTTGCCCACACACTCCAAACCACAATTTCACAGGATTTCTCTCCAAACATTCTAATCTCTTTGGTGTTTCTTGAAACATGCCTCCCTCTGACCTCAGCTGAGTTAATTCCTCCCTCCTTTGAGCTCTCCTTGCATTTGCCCCCACTGTGTTAGAGACCTTTGTTTATGAAGCTTTCTCCTCCTGTAGATTCTACGCTACTCCAAGGAGAAATATGAGTAATTCATATTTCTCTCTTCAGTATGGAGCACAGTGCCTGAAATATACTCAATAATGCTAATTAATGTAGAAAATTTTTGCACAAAAATTACAGTTGTCCTCTAACAGTAAGGGACATTAAAAATGCACTGAAATACTAAGAATTATACATAATAAGTAAAAGGTCAATAAAATTATTTCTTTGCCTTGCTAGGCAGGTTATTTTTCTTCTTTCTATAAAATTTTAAACTTATATTACTCCATTACTAAGTGATTTACAAGTATAAATCTTCTTCCTATAAGGTACAGGAGCTAGGAGGCAGGGTTCTAGCCAGGATTCTGAGTTTACCCAGAGTGACCTTGGGAAAATTACTTAAATTGACTTTTCTTTTTTGTAAGATAGAGAGAATAGAAATATCTGTCTCATGGGTTGGTTGTGAGGATCATGTGATATGTAAAGCCCCTAAGAAAGTGTTATAATTCAATAACATTAGCTCTTCTTATCATCACTGCTTTTGCACCTTCTTAGAAATTTGCATTCTTTACCATGTTGAATCCTCAGCTCTGCTTTGCATTAAAAAAAAATTTAAACAATTAAATGACCTGCCTTTAGTAGTTGAGATGCCATCTATCCAATTTCTGTATTTTTAGCACAAGTTAATGTAGAGAAATCTTTTGAACTTCATCTAAGATTTCTCCCTGATAAATCCAACTGGTAGTTCCAGTGAAAACACAATTCAACTGGCTTAATCTGGAAGCACGAGTTCCCTTTGAAGAAACTCACATTTTTGTTCTTGCTGTCAAAATCAAATATATGAAGTTTAAGCATTCTATTTTTTTCCTTTTCAGGCACTACTTTACTACATTTCCCATGTTTAGCAGACAAAGACAGTATGGTATATATGCCAGTATCACTTCTGTAAATTGATGCTGCTTTCTGTTGCACACATTAGCACTAGCAGTAAAAAGTTTAGGTCAGAAATTATCATATATATTATATATTATATAAAAATACAATTTCATCTCTTGATCAGTCATGAGCCCAAAGACAGCAGAGCTTATACTTTCCCACTTATGCCATCATGAATTCTGTGCTCGTGACACTGATGAAGAACAGGCACCATTGAAGGGGCTAAAATTTTAGTCCAGAGACGTATATAGAATAAAGAGGTGACGTTTTTACCAAGTTCATTTTAATTGTCACTGTATTTTCTATAGTTTAGTGTTATTTTCCATTTCCTTCTTCGAATCACCCCTGAAACCCTTTGGGGCCTACATCATTGTGTTTGGACTGAGAACAGTATTATGTCAAATTTGGGGCCCTTCACCCAGGCTCGCCAAGAAGAAAAGAGAATACCCAAATAAACAAAATAAGAAATGAAAAAGGAGACATAACAACCGATACCACAGAAATTTAAAAAAAAAACAAACCATAAGGTAATGCTGTGGACAATTATATGCCAACAAACTTGACAACCTAGAAGAAATGGACAAGTTTCTAGAAACATACAGCCCACCAAAATTGAATAATAAGGAATAATTTGAACAGCCTGATCACTAGAGGTAAAATAGATCTGTAATTTAAAAACTCCCTACAGACAAAAGTCCAGGACCAGATGGCTTCACAGGAGAACTCTACCAAACATACAAAGAAGAACATATACTGATCCTTCTCAAACTCTTCCACAAAACTGAACAGGAGGGAACACTCCCAAAGACATTCTATGAAGCCACCATCACCCTGATACCAAAACCAGACAAAGACACCACTAAAAAAGAAAATTACAGGCCAATATCTTTGATGAGTATAGATGCAAAAATTCTTAACAAAATATTAGCAAACCAAATCCAACAACACATAAAAAAGATCATACACCACAACCAAATGGGATTCACCCCAAGCTCACAGGTTGGTTCGACATACGCAAAACAATCAATGTGATACACCACATAAACAAAAAAAAGAAGACAAAAACCACATGATCATCTCAATAGATACTGAAAAAGTATTTGACAAAATTCAACATCCATTCATTATAAAAATTCTTACTGAAGTGGGTATAGAGGGAACATATCTCAACATAATAAAAGCTATTTATGACAAACCTACAGCCAACATAATACTCAATGATAAAAAGCTGAAAGCCTTCCCACTAAAATCTGGAACAAGAAAAGGATGCCCACTCTCACCACATCTATTCAACATAGTATTGAAAGTCTTAGACACAGCAATCAGACAAGAAAAAGCAACCAGACAATAAAACTCCTAGAAGAGATCATAAGCAAAACATTCTCTGACATAAATTGTACCAATGTTTTCTTAGGTCAGTCTCCCAAGGCAATAGAAATAAAAGCAAATATAAACAAATGGGACCTAATCAAACTTACAAGCTTTTTACTTTAAAGGAAACCATAAAAAAATTAAAAGACAACCTATGAAATGGGAAAAAATATTTGCAAATGATGCAACTGACAAGAGCTTAATTTCCAAAATATACAAACAGCTCATACAACTCAACATCAAAAAACAAACAACACAGTTGAAAAATAGGCAGAAGACCTAAATAGACATTTCTCCAAAGGAAAAATACAGATGGCCAATAGGCATATGAAAAGATGCTCAATATCATTAATTATTAGAGAAACGTAAATCAAAACTACAGTGAGGTACCACTTCACACCAGCCAGAATGGCCATCATTAAAAACTCTACAAATAAGAAATGCTGGAGAGGATGTGGAGAAAAGGAAACCCTCCTACACTGTTGGTGAGAATATAAGTTGGTACAGCCACTATGGAAAACTTTATGGAGGTTCCTCAGAAAACTAAAAATAGAATTACCTTATGACCCAGAAATCCCACTCCTGGACATATATCTAGACAAAACTCTAATACAAAAAGATACATGCACCCCTATGTTCACAGTAGCACTCTTCACAACAGCCAAGACATGGAAAAAATCTAAATGTCCACTGACAGATGAATGGATCAAGATATGGTACATGTATACAATGCAATACTACTCAGCCATAAAAAAAGAATGAAATAATGCCATTTGCAGCAGCACAGAAGCAACTAGAAATTATCATACTAAGTGAAGTAAATCAGAAAGAGAAAGACAAATACCATATGATATTACATATATGTGGAATCTAAAATATGACACAAATGAAGCTATCTATGAAATAGAAACAGACTCAGGGACATAGAGAACAGACTTGTGGTTGCCAAGGGGGAGGGGGTTGTAGGAGGGAAATGGAGTGGGAGGTTGGGGTTAGCAGATGTAAGCTGTTATATATGGAACGGATAAACAACAAGGTCCTACCATAGAGCACAGGGAATTATATTCAGTATCCTATGATAAACCATAGTGAAAATGAATATAAAAAGGAATGTATATATATGTATAACTGAATCACTTTGCTGTACAGCAGAAATTAACACAATATTGTAAATCAACTATACTTCAATTAAAAAAAAAGGGGACCCTTAGCAATAAAAAAGGACAATACTCACAGGGATCATGACTGGGGTGGCATGCATTGGGAACCTAGGTGACACAGTGTTCCAAGGGAGGAGGGAGAATGAGGTTGAAAATATTCCCTCTGAGAAAAGAATTGTCTCACTACAACATGTATTTTGTTAGACTATTAAAACAAGTGTTGCAGACTTTGAACCAGAGGACCATATCACTGTAACATTGTTAAAATGGTTATTTAGGGAACAATGAAAGACCATCACAGTTATCTGCCCAGGCAGACAGTTGATATTTGAAATCATGCTTTCTTTTATTTTTTAAAGAACACCATTTACACAAAAAGAGTTACCCACTATCAACAGTACTCAGTAAATATAAGTTAGGTGCCTTTGGATTCTGAATTAATGTCTTCAACTCTTTTGCTTTGGTTGATCTTTGAAGCCTGAAAGAGTTTAGCTTCCAAACATACTGATCTTTTGGCCAAATAACACGTTTTAACTGTTAGAAGATTCTAATTTTAATCAGAATTAATTGGTAATTAAACTATTTGTTATAATTTAGTTTTAATAAGTATAGACAAATTTTTTAATTTACATGAAAGCATACCATTGAAGCAGAATTGAGTGGAATAATGGAAAAGCAAAGAATAGTAAAGAGTACTACAACCAGAACAGTAAAAAAAAAAAAATGAGAGAAGATATTATAAATTTTGACAGTTATTACTTGTGTTATTAAAGCAAAATGAAAAAGTATTGTTTATTTGTATACAGAAAATGTTAAATATAATAAAATTGGCAATATTAAGTGGCATTTCTTTCAAAATACAATGAATTTGTTAGAAATTTCCTCATAATAGTCAAAAAAGAAATTGGTAAAATTTGTCATCTGAAATCAGAATGAAATGTCCCCAGAATATTTTAAAAATAATTTTTAATAGGACCTAAGTTTGTAACTTTGGCCAGCTACAAATTAGCTGAGACTCCTGAACACTAAAGAAAACAATTTTTAAATAGAGAGCTGAAGAAATGTCCTTAATTGTGGCCAAAAAATTTAAATTCATTACATAACTATTTTAAGATGTTATATCTATCTAGGAATAATTTCAGCTAAATATAAAAAAATAGTTTCTATCACAGTGGACAGTGTTCCAGCTATGGTAGGTCAAAAATCCACATTTACTGGAACTTTAAAACAAGAGATCACCCCAAAAAAACAAGAGATTATTTCTCTTATTGTTTTATTTCTCTGTATAATACATATTGAAAATATTTATGCTCAGATTTCTGAACACAGTCTATGAAAAGTGTCATGGATAGGATTGTTACAATTGGTCAGTTATATGTGTGTAGGTGCTATGATAGCACCTGTTTATGGAACTGTTGAAAAAAATAGACAAGGAAATCTAGTGATCCTGTGTTCTTTGTCAGTGTCCATTGTGTGTCTTGGAGGAGTTTTAGAGAAATCAACTGTTTTGAAAAGATTTGCTGATAACTCAAAGTAAAGACTTTCCTGGAAATGTGAGGTTCCAAGCCTATCTATGAGCTAATTAGGTAGGCACAAATAGCTGAAATGGAAAGTTTTTATAATATAAACCAATAATAATGATTTACACATTTGAAAAAAAAATCAATAAATATGAAGAATATTTTAATTGTAATGTAGTGTTATAAAATTGGATGCAAAAATTACAAAAAAAAGTTCTATAAGAGAAAGTTCTATGGAACTTTTTTGTGGATACTGATATACTTAGAGTTGTTTTTCATTTGCAAGACCCCTTAGAATTTTATTCAAATACTTAGTTGACATAAGAGATGATGAATTAACTTGAACAATACAGTTTTACAACTAATGTGTTTTTGTATCAAAGATTAATAAATCAATTCTTCTAAAAAAGAACGAGTTTTGTCATGTGGATACAAATGTTAGAGTAAATGATTTCTTTTGGTACTCAAGTTAGTCACTCGAAAATTTTAAGCATCTTTGCAACAACTTTGGTATGTGAAGACAGTATTCCCACTTTATAATTTATGAACTGTAAGTCAAGTGTTTCCAATGAAAATTTGGAATTGAGATATGCTGTGTGAAATATACAATGGATTTTTAACAGTATGAAAAATAGAATATAAAATATCTCATAAATATTTTTGTGTTTATTACACATAGAAATGATTATTTTGTATCTATCGAATCACATAAAATATATTGCTAAAATTAGTATTATATTTCTTTTTACTTTTAAAATGTGGCTATAAAAAATTTAAAATTATGTAGTTTGCATTATATTTGTATTAGATTTTTCTTGAATTCTATAATTTCTCCCTAATAATATTTTACAAACATTTTCCATTTCCCTTGTCCTTTTCCTATTGTGTATGATTAATAATAAGCACTCTAAATATTTACAAAACTTATCTGGTATTTGTATAACACACTCTGAGCCCTTTTGTTAAATCATTATTTACTCAGATATGAGGATAGTAAGTATGGAAATTATATTTTATTCCTAATCTAGAAATTTTCTTACTCATTTGAACACTTCTGAGAGTTAAATGTTAAAATATTAATAATAGATTAATCAACATTGTATCTTTTCCTTCTGGTAAATGTCATACAGAGAGCTAGGTCTTGGATAGTAACATATCCTGTTCTTCCTTTACTTTTGAATTATTTGTTCTTTAAATCTGAGACTGAAATCAGAACCTGGCAAGAGAGCTTAAAGTGAGAATAAAATTATATAAAGTTAAATATTTTCCAATTGTAAGTGGGTTAAAATCATCAGAAGAAAAGTATTTTAAATAAGACTTGCCTGCAAAGTAGGCAAGGATAGGTTGGCACATCTGTGAGATGGTTGGTGTCATGCTTCAGTGCTGATGTATGGTAAAATCCTCTCCACTCAGTCATAGAGGAGGTGAATTAGAAATTAGATAAACATAACTACAGAATCACTAGACACAGGCAACATACTGTCCTCAAAGAGTCCTAGAAGTAGCTCAAATCACAGCCTCTGGGTAAATGACACAGAAAGATACTTGAAATTACATGTGGGACCACAATCTCTGAAACTAATTTAATTACGCTCAAGACCACTAAGATCTGGTCTGGAATGGGATATTAAAGTTGACTTTGAAATGTGAATAATGCTGATTTGTCACAGACTCAGCTCAAAGTGTATTAATGTTTTACACTGTGATACAGATGCGATAGTCCCTCCAGTGGATATTTTTACCTCTAATTTCAGAGTTCTGACTCTCAAAACAAAAACAAACCAGGACAGAAGGATAAAGAAAGGAAAGATGGGAGAGAGGGAGGAAGGGAAGGAGGGAGAAAGAAAGGAAGGGAAAAAAAAGAAAAAAATCAGCAATAGCAAAAAAAGCCCAAAACGTTAGAAGCAATTCCTGTTTCCCTCGTATAGAGTGTTCTGCAGTCCCATATTTCATCCTTTTTTGAAGTGGATGGAGTAGAAACTAAATACATTTCAATTTAACTGAGTGGTTAAATAGGGAGTTTCCAATCTCTATGTCTTTTCTTCATTCTCTTGTGAACTTGGGCATCCTCAGCATCACAGTTACTTTCCCCTATTCTGTCAGGTCCGTGTTTAAAAGAGTCAGTAGAATGGAAGGCTTAAGTTGGATTCAACTGTCAATCAAAACTCATAAATTCTTATGCACATGTCCAGGTGCACAACGCACGTACACACACACACAACACGCCACAGAATTCCCCTGTGATGAGTGTCTTTGAACCTTAGAATAATGCAGCTTATCCATCATTAGAGCAGCTGGCAGTACAGATACAGCACCAATGTTTTAGAGGAAGTCCCGTAATGCACTTGATTACACTGTTTGTATATGAGGTGACTGACAACAATACTGTCATGTGCCAAACAGAACAAGAGAAGGTCAAGGGGAATTACAATTTTTCCAGCAATACCTTTTATGTTAGTAGGGGACATGATCAAACCAATAGTTTATAAAAAGAGACCCCTGAAGTATTATAAACTACTTATGTGATTCACTCACAATACATGGTCTAGGTAAAGGGGAGAAATGTGGTCCAGTTTTTTTGATGCATAGAAAGACTTTCATTGATGTAAATGGAGTATAGATGCAGATACTCATATGACACACAGAAGTTTATCAAAGATGTTTTATATAAACTGCAACTACATGGAAGAAATGAAATATATAAAATTATAAAATGAATACTGCTAGCTCTACTTTATACTTTCTATGTGTCATCATTAGTGTAAAATCCTTGGGGAATGTGTGTGAGTCACCCTATTTCTTATCCTCTAAAAGGGGTTAAAATGATTCAAGAGGATTGTTGTTGTCTTTTTATTTACCCCTTTCAACACTTTCACTTTAGTATTCATTATGGCTCTACCCTCTGACCAACTGAACTTTCCACTTAAAGGTAGCAAAGCCATCTGAGGAAATAAAGACAGTCAGACCAAGCCTGCATGTGGTAAAAAGGCAGTCTCATTAAGATGGAATAAATACCAGCACCACTATAATTATTCTATGCTATTGGCCATAATATACTGCAGCCCTTCATCAAATATGTCAAATAGCATTTGCTGGAGACAAACTGAGAGATCACGGAAACACTATCTCTTTCAGTGCACCTTAGTTCATAATGATTTCTGAACATCTAAATAGCCTGCACCTAGCCCTATCCTTTGTTATAGTGACAGAGTTTCTTGGTATATAATGTGTGTGTGCACACACATTATATACACCTTAATCATAGCTCTCATACAACCATGGTGTCGCCATGATCTTTTTCTACTCAAATTTGTCTTATGCAAGTTGGCCTAACATATGCAATACCAGTATGTATTTATTCTTCCTCCTTCAAAATGCATAATCTTAGGTCGTTTGATACTAAGCTCTCAACTAGTCTCAGAAGAACTAAAGTCTTTTTTCTACAAAGCCCCCTATTAGCATTATTAAATTAAAAACCCAGGACAGTTAATTTTACTCCTCTGTCTCTTTAAGTAGAATTTAAACAGTTAAGCAAATAATTTATTTGTTTCTAACAGACTGCTTCAGGGGTCTGCTAAAACTTCATGATTTTAATTCACTATTTGGCAAAGTAGTCTATATCACATAGTGTTTTCTACATTTAATATTTAATCTGCCAATTTACGTTAATGGTAGTGCCAAATGAAAATAATGTACCATGTTACAACTTGCACAATTGTATGTATATGGAAATGTCATGTATTTTTCATGAAACTTATGATTTTTTTCGGTAAGTGTGAGCATGTTGCAAAGAAGTATAGATGAAGTTTGTACATGCATAACTGGAGAAAAACTAGATTTAAAAAATAAAGTATTAAGGCAATGTGATCTTAAAGTTCAACGTGTTTCCCTTCTAATTATAATTCTATTCTGTAACTCTACAGATCTCATTCCATTTGAATAAGAATATTCACTACTTACCTATTTTAGCCAAAGTAATTTGAGTATAAATATCACACAATGATTTATGTGTTAAGTGCTTTGAAATTGTCTGAGAGAGATTGCATACGTCTAAGCTATAAAATAACACATTGTTCATAATTTCATAACACAGATGTTCTTTAAGATCCATTTAAACAAATACCCAAATGTTATAAAATAAGTAAAAAACTTTCCATTTTATCTAAAATTTAGCTGATATAACATAGTATGGACTTTAAGAGATACTTGCAGTATCACACACTTAGAAAGTTGTAAATATGATGGATTCTGAATTTTCCCCAAAGTCTGTAAAGACACAACTAAGTTTCCTCAGATTCTCCATACTGGCACAAATTTACATAGTAACCTTCTGGTCATTTAGGTGTTGCTTTGGTTTTAATCATTATGGGGCTGACATTAGTAACTACATGAAAATATGTTCTCTAAAAGTAGAATATAGAGGCTCATAAAATTTCAGCATGCACACAGTTGAGCCATGTCATTCATACTAACAAGATACATAATCAAATTTCTATCATTATAGATGTAATTCTACTGAAATCTTTTATCATGACATAAGCTTTTCTTTATGTAAATTCATTAGGATTCATAAATTGGTATTTTTATGTTTTACCAGGAACTAAATATTTAATCTAATTATAATATTCTTCAGAAGAGAATACTTGGAACCAGATCAGGAAAATCAACCATTTTTTTCCCCAGGAAATTAGTAATAAGGCTATTTATTTGTGAGTTGACATACATAAGTAACATGTAGCTCATATTAAGAGCCTGATTGAGAAAGATGTTTAAAATCAGCGATGCTTCCCATTCTAAAGCTAGTGTCTATAAGAATTCTGTTTTTTTATAAACATAATACTAGAATTCCACCTTAAAATGTTGTCTGAATGACTAAGTCTTTCAAAATACGTTTAGTTATTTTAAACAAAAGTCTAAAGCGTAAAGACATGTGTCTCCAGCATTGTAAATCATTCTCTACCAGTTATTTATGGCCACAGTAATGCTGTGTAACAAACACCTATCATGACTGTTGCTGCTCAAATATCTATGGGTTTGAAGGCTTGGCTCATCCATGATGGCCACAGATGGGACAACTCATCTGTTTCTCAGGTCTCATTCTTCAACAGACTAGCCCAGTTAAGGTCTCTTGGCAAAGGGAGAAAAGCCATTGCTTGTGTCACACTTGCTAACATCCAATTGGCCAAAGAAAGTCATATGGCTAAACTGAGTATCAAGGAGTGGTATAAGGAGCTTCAAATTTATGTGACAGAGGGTATGAATTAGAGAATGGTAAAGAGTTGGACCAATAATGCAATACCTCCCTCATACACTCTACTTCTTATTAATGATGAGATGAGATTAAATTACATATTGTATACTGTACATATGGTATTCTGTATGTCAATTTGTATTTTTCTGAAAATGGTGTAACAATATATTCAGCTTCATTTATTCACTTATTAGACAATTTATAAGCACCTACTCTATTCTAGACACTGTTCTAGGTGCCAATGAGCAAATCAGATAAAAATTTCCAATCTTTTGGAACAAATATTCTTGTGGGGGAGATAAACAATAAATGAGATAAATAAGCAAAAAAAATTTTTTTTTTTTTTTTTGCAGTGCGCGGGCCTCTCACTGTTGTGGCCTTTCCCGTTGTGGAGCACAGGCTCCGGATGCACAAGCTCAGCGGCCATGGCTCACAGGCCTAGCTGCTTTGCGGCATGTGGGATCCTCCCGGACCAGGGCACGAACCTGTGTGCCCTGCATCGGTAGGTGGACTCTCAACCACTGCGCCACTAGACTAGGGAAGCCCAATGAGCAAAATTTATTGTATATTAGATAATGAGCCATAAAGAGAAAAACCAAGAAAATGAGATTGAAAGATTTTTGTAAGAAAAAAATTGCAATTTTAGATGGGGAAGCTGCATTAAGGTTACACTGGAATAAACATCTGAAAAAAAATGAGAAAGTATGCCATGTGAATGACTGAAGAAAGAAAAATTTAAATAAAGAGAACATTAAATGCAAAGGCTTTGATGGAAGCATGTCTGAAATGTTTCAGGAAAGCAAAGAGGCAACTATGACTATAGTGGAGTGAGAAAGAGAAAAATGGAAGGAATTGGGGTTAGAGAGACACTAGGGCCAGATAAGGTAGAATTACAGTTGTTGCAATGCCTTTTGTTTTCACACTGAATGAGATGGAAAAGTTTGGAAATTTTTGAGTAAAAGTTTCATGATCTAAGTTAGCTTTTAACAGGTCCCTCTGACTGCTGTGTTGAGAATAGATTGAATAGTGGCAAGAGCAAAAGCAATGGACTAGTTAGGAAATTATTGCAATTAACCAGGTGACAAGTAATAGTTGTTTGAACAAGACTGTTAGAAGCGGTGATGAGTAGTGGACAAATAATAAATGTATTTTGAACTTAGAGCCAACAGGACAGTCTAGTCAATGACTGTGTGGGCATGAGGAAAAGACAGGTGTCAAAATTACCCCAAGGTTTTCCATTTGAGCAATTGAAATTGCTCAATTGAGCAGTTTCCACTTACTGAGATAGGAAAAACTGTGGAATAGTCAGGTTTGTGGTGGTGGTGGTATCGGGAACTAAGTTTTGGACATGTTAAGTTTGAAACGACTGTTAAATCCTAATCAGAGATGTCAAGGAGGCCACCAAATGTTATGTGTATGGCAAACAGAGGTGAGAGCATGAATGGAGATATTTATTTAGGAATCATCCTTGTACATACAGTACTTAAAACCACAAAGCTGTATGGGGTAACCAAAGTAGGTCAGTGAGATAGAGGGAAGAAAAAGTACAAAGAGTATCTATCTACATAAAGAAACTGTAAAGGAAGGAAAGTGTGTGATATATGTTCTTGGACAATAAGAGCTAGGAATTGATGACTGCACTTAGCAATAGGAATGTTGTTGATGGCTTTGGTGGAGCAGTGAGGCTGAAAGGTTGTTTGGAGTGGTTTATGGGGAAAATGGAAAATGAAAAGAGACATTACTACTGATCCTACAGTCTTTAAAAAAATAAGAAGAAGATGTTTTGCTAACCTTGTCCATTTTAAAATTTAGATAAAATTAATAAGTCTCTAGAAAAAATACAACTTACTAAACCTGACAGAAGAAAGAAAATCTGAGAAGATCAATACACAGTAACAAAAATACACATTAAAGAAATTGAATTTGTACTTTAGAACTTTTCATAACAAAAATTCTAGGCCTAGATGGCTTTACTTGTGAATTCTCAAAAGATTAAAAAATATATAATAACACCAATCTTATCCAAATAAAATAGAACAGAATAAAATAGAAAAGAATGGTACACTTCTCAACTTATTTTATGACAGCAGACAAGTACAATACCAGAAAGAAACATTACAGGCCAATCTTTCATAAATCTGAATGCAAAAGCCTTCCTGCCTCACACACCAAATCTAGCAAATAGAATGCAGTGATTTTAAAAAGCATAATAAATCATAATTTACTGATTTATTCTTGTGATGTAAAGTTGACTTCACATTCTGAAATCAATCTATCTCAGAAATCAACCAAATTAATAGAAAAAAACCCCAAAAGTACATAATTCTACAGATAAAGATATGTAATCAATAAAGTAAAATTTCATATCCATTCATGAAAAAAAACTTCTTAATAAACTAGGTATAGAAAGGAACTTCCATGATAAGAGAAACTTATTTATAAGGAACATATAACAAATACCATACTTCACGGAGAAATACTGAAAGCCTTCCACCTGAAAATGTGACCAAGATAAGTATATTTACCCATCATTATATCCGTTCAACTAATGTCAGAGGCCCACGCCAATGCAATTCTAAAGAAATTATAATTTTCAGAATTGGAAAGGAAAAAATAAAACTCTCATAATTTACAGGCTGGTATGGCTGAGTATGTAAAAAATTCAAAAGGATGCATAAACTATTATACTTAGTAATGAATTTAGTAAGGTTGCTAAATGCAAGATCAATATACAAAAATAATTTTATTTCAATATAAGCAATAAATAAATAGAAAATAAATTTAAATAAATAATACCACTTATAATGGCATAAAAAATACCTAAGAAAAAATATAAATGAAAATGTGTAAGACCTCTTTAGTAAAAACTACAAAATATTATTGAGAGAAACTAAGAAGACCTGAGTAAATGAATTGTTCAAGTTTGTAGATTGGAAAACTCAATATGGTAAAGGTGTCAAATTTCCTCAAACTGATCTATGATTTCAATACAATTGTGATACAAATCTTAGGGCTTTTTTGTTGTTGTTGTTTGTTTTGTTTTTTCTGGGATTTGACAAGCTATTCTAAAATATATATGGTAGGAGACTGGATAAAGATGGCGAAGTAGGAAGATCCTGAGCTCACCTCCTCCCACAGACACATCAAACTAAACTACAACTACACATACTACAACAATCTCTAAGAATAACCTGAAGACTAGCAGAACAGATTTTCTACAGCTAAGGATATAAAGAAAAGGTCACATCAAGATGTGTAGGAGGGGCAGGGATACAGTATAGTCAGAACTCACACTTCCAGTGTGGCAACCGTCAAGTGGAAAGGATATCACAACTGTGGAGCTCCCCGCTGAGAAGCAAGGGGTCTGAGGCCCACACTGGACCCCCAGCCCAGGTGGCCCTGGGCAGCACTGGCAAGCCTCCTAAGCAGCTCCTGCTCTAGCCCTGCCTCACCTGTATACCCTAGCAGTTGCAGCCAGGCCCTGTAGAAAGCTGGCCAGGCAGCCCTGCCCACCAGGGCATCCACAGCAATCTTGACCAAGCCATGCAGCCAGCCAAGAGCTGGGGGCCAGCCCCATCCACAAGTGCATCTGCAGCAATCATGGCCCAACCACAAGATGGTACATGCAATCCACACAGGGGATATCCCTGGATCACCTGGCTATGGTGACCAAGAGGGATTGTGCCACTGGGCCTACAGTGTTCCTTCTACATAAGGCCACTCTTTTGAGACTGGGAGACTTTGCTGATATACTTAATACATGGAAACACAGATGGTTAGGCAAAATCAAGAGAAAAAGGAATACCTTCAAAATGAAAGATAAAACCTCAGAAAAAGAACTAAATAAATTGGAGATAAGCAATTTACCAGTTAAAGAAATCAAATAATCATAAAGATGCTCACCAAATTCAAGAGAAAAATAGATGAACTCAGTGAGAACTTCAACAAAGGGATAGAAAATATGAAAAAGAACCAATCAATCTGGAGAATACAATTACTGAAATGAGAAATGCACCAGAGGGAATCAACAGTAGATTAGAGGATACAGAACAGAGCAGTAATCTGGGAGACAGGATAGTGGAAATCACTCAACTGGAACAGCAAGAAGAAAAAAGAATAAAGAAAAATGAAGATACTTTAAGGTACCTCTAGGATAACATCAAGGAAACTAACATTCATGTTGTAGGGAGAAACCTCTCTTCTCCATCTCCCAGATGGAGAATAGAAAAGGAAAGGGACAGAAAAACTATTTGAAGAAATAATGGCCAAAAACTTCCCTAACCTCGTGACAGAAACAGACATCCAAGGTCAAACAAGATGAGCCCAAAGAGACCCACACCAAGACTCAATATAACTAAACTAATCAATATAACTAAACTAATCAATATAACTAAAATGTCAAAAGTTAAAGATAAATAAAAAATATAAAAATCAGAGAGAGTAAAAAAACTAGTTATATACAGGGGAACACATATAAGACTATTAGCTAATTTTTCAGCAAAGGTTACAGGCTAGAAGGGACTGTCATGATATATTCAAAGTACTGAAAGGAAACAAAAAGAAACAACCAAGAATACTCTACCCAGAAAGTTTGTAATTCAGAATTGAAGGACAGATAGAGTTTCCCAGACAAGCAAAAACTAAGAGTTAAATACTACTAAACTGACCTTACAAGAAATATTAAAGGAACTTCTTTAAGTGGAAAAGAAAAGCCCATAGATAGAAACAAGAAAATTATGAAAGAAAAAGAAACTCAATAGTAAAGGCAAACATAGTAAAAATAATGGATCAACCACCTACAAAACTAGTATGAAGGTTAAAAGAAAAAGTAGTAAAATCATCTATATATAATTAAATAATTAGTTAAGTTATACACAAAATAAAAGATGTAAAGTATGTGAAAAACAAAATGTGGGTGGAGGCAGTAAAAATGTAGTACTTTTAAAATTTGCTTAAACTTGGGATACTATCAACTCAAAATAGACAGCTATATAAATAATTTGTTATATATAAACCTCATGGTAACCATAAATCAAAAATCTATAATAGATACACACACAAAAAAGAGAAAGGAATTCATATATAACACTGAAGAGAGTTATCAAATCACAAGGGAAGCAAACAAGAGAAAAAAAAATAACCAAAAAAGAACTACAAAATCAACCCCCAAACAACAAATGAAATGGCAATAAGTATATACCTATCAATTACTTTAAACTTAAATGGACTAAATGTTTCAATCAAAAGATGTAGGGTGGCTGAATGGGTAAAAAAAACAAAAACAAAAACATATATATGCCACCTATAAGAAACTCACTTTAGCTCTAAAGACATACACAGACTGAAAGTCAAGGGATGGAAGAATATATTCCAAGCAAATGAAAACAAAAAGAAAGCTGGGGTAGCAATACTTATCAGACAAAATAGACTTTAAAGTAAAGACTGTAACAAGAGACAAAAAAGACATTATATAATGATAAAGGGATCAATTAAAAAATAAGATATAACAATTGTAAATAAGTATGCACCCAACATAGAAGCACCTAAATATATAAAGCAAATATTAACAAACATAAAAACAGAAACTGACAGTAATGCAATAATAGTAGGGGAATTTAACACCCCACTTCCATTAATGGAGAGATCATACAGTCAGAAAATCAACAAGGAAACATAGGCCTTGAATGACACATTAGATCAGAGGAACTGAATAGATATATAAAGAACATTCCACCCAAACCCAGCAGAATAAAAATTCTTTTCAAGTGCACATGGAATATTCTCCAGAATAGATCACATATTAGGCCACAAAACAAGTTTCAGTAAATTTAAGAAGTTTGAAATCATATCAAGCATATTTTCTGATGACAATGGTATGAAACAAGAAATTATTTACAAGGAGAAAACTGGAAAAAACACAAACTAAACAACATGCTACTAAACAACCAATGGGTTGATAAAAAAAAACTCAGAGAGAAAATGAAAAAATACCTTGAGACAAATGAAAATGGAAACACAGAGTCCCAAAATCTATGGGACACAGCAAAAGCAGTTCTAAGAGGGAAGTTTATAGTGATACAGACCTACCTCAGGAAACAAGAAAAATTTCATATAAAAAATTTAATCTTAAAGAATCTAGCAAATGAAGAACAAACATAGCCCGAAGTACATAGAAGGAAATTAGAGTGGAAATAAACAGCAAATAAAAAAAATCAATAAAACTAGGAGCTATTTCTTTGAAAAGATAAACAAAATTGATAAACCTTTAGCCAGACTCATCAAGAAAAAGAGGACCCAAATTAAAAAATCAGAAAGGAAAGAAGTTACAGCTGAAACCACAGAAATAGGAAGGATCATAAGAGATTACTATGAACAGTTATATGCCAACAAATTGGACAAGCTAGAAGAAATTGATATATTTCTAAAACAAACAATATTCCAAGACTGAATCAGGAAGAAATAGAAAAGCTGAACAGACTGATCACTAGTAATGAAATTGAATCAGTAATCAAAAAATTCCCAATAAACAAAAGTCCAGGACAACATGGCTTTGAAAACTTACAGATAGGGAGGGCCAACTGTACTCTTAAAACTAAAAGACATTGATGAAAGAAATTGAAGACAACAGAAATAAATGGAAAGATATACCATGCTCATGGATTGGGTGAATTAATACTGTTAAAATGTCCATACTACCCAGGACTTCCCTGGTAGCACAGTGGATAAGACACCACGCTCCCAATGCAGAGGGCCTGAGTTCAATCCCTGGTCAGGAAACTAGATCCCACATGCATGCCACAACTAAGAGTTCACATGTCACAACTAGGAGCCCACGGGCTGCAACTAAGGAGCCCACCTGCTGCAAATGAGCTGGTGAGCCACAACTAAGGAGTCCTGGAGCCACAACTAAGAAGCCCACCTACCTCAACTAAGACCCAGTGCAACCAAATAAATAAAAAAATATTAATAATTTTTAAATGTTTAAAAATAATTTTAAATGTCCATACTATCTAAAACAATCTACAGATTCAATACAATCCCTATCAAAATACCAATGGCAGGTTTCCTAAAACTGGAACGAATAATCCTAAAATTTGTATGGAATCACAAAAGACCCTAAACATCCAAAGCAATCTTAAGAATAACAAAGTTGGAGGCATCACACTCTCTGATTACAAAGATGCAGTAATCAATACTGTATGGTACTGGCACAAAAACAGTCTCTCCCTCTCTCTCTCTCTCTCTCTCTCTCTATCTATGTATAGATAGAAAAAGAGAGAGAGAATATAATAAAGACAAACATAAACCCACACTTCTATGGTCAATTAATCTATGACAAAAAAGCCAAGACTATAAGTGGGGAAAAGACAGTCTCTTCAATAAAAGGTGTTTGGAAAACTGGACAGTTAAATGCAAAAGAATCAAACTGGACCATTTTCTTATACCACATAAAAAATAAACTCAAAATGGATCAAAGACTTAAATGTAAGGCCTGAAACCATAACACTCCTAGAAGAAAACATAGGAAGTATGCTCTTTGACACTGATCTTGACTATATATATATATATATATATATATATATATATACACACATACAGTGAAAAGGCAACCTACTAAATGGGAAAAAATATTTGCAAAAGGTATATCCAATAAGGGGTTAATAGACAAAATATATAAGGAACTCATACAACTTAATATAAAAACCCACAAGAATCCAATTTAAAAATGGGCAGAGGACCTAAATAGACATTTTCCCCAGGAAAATGTACAGATGGCCAACAGGTTGATGAAAAGATGCTGATCATCATTAATCATCAGGGAAACAGAACACAAAACCATAAGATATCCCCTCATACCTGTCACAATAGGTATTATCAAAAAGACAACAAATAACAACTGTTGGTGAGGATGTGGAGACAAGGGAACCCTCGTACACTGTTGATAGGAGTGTAACTTGGTAAAATCACTATAGAAAACAGTATGGAAATTTCTCAAAAAATAAAAAATGGAATTACCATATGATCTGCAATTCGCTTCTGGCTATTTCTCTGAAGAAAACGAAAAACTTATTTGAAAAGATGTATGCATGCCTATGTTCACTGCAGCATTATTTACAATAGTCAAGATAAGGAAGCAACCTAAGTGTCCATCAATAGATGAATGGATAAAGAAGATGTGAGTAATGGAATATTACTCAGCCATAAAAAATGAAATCTTGGCATTTGGGACAACATGGATAGACATAGAGAGGGTATTATGCTAAGCAAAATAAGTCAGACAGAGAAAGACAAATACTATATGATTTCACTCATATGTGGAATCTAAAATACAAAACAATAGAATAAACATGACAAAATAGAAATAGACTCACAGATACAGAGGACAAACTGTTGGTCACCAGAGGGAGGAGACTGGGGGTTGGGCAAAACAGGTGAAGGGGATTAAGAGGCACAAATTTCCAGTTAAAAAATAAGTAAGTCACAAGTATATAATATATAGCCTAGGGAATACAGTCAATAGTACTGCAATGACTTTGTATGGTTACAGATGGTTATTAGACTTTTCATGGTGATCAACTTGTAATATATCAATATATAAATGTCAAATAACTATACCGTACACCTGAAACTAATATGTCAACTATACTTCAATAGACTTCAATAAAATATATATATGGTAATCATAAAGGCCAGTAATAACCTAGACAATCTGAAGAAAAAAAATTGATGATTTACTCTGCAAATATAAAAATTTATTATAAAGTTGCAGTAATAAGTTGCAGTAATTAATACACTGTGTTACTGACAAAAGGATATACAAATAATCTAATGAAAAGAATCAAGTTTTAAGAAACAGATTCATGATATCCTATGACATGTTTTATTTTTTGTTTTTTGAGAAGGTGGCTCTGCAGAGCAGTAGGTAAAGCGTGGTGTTTTTGACAAATGATGGTATGAGTAATTGGAAATTCATGTGGAGAAAAATGAAGCTTGACCTCACTTGATTTAATCCCAGGTAAATTATAGACCTAAATGTGAAAGACAACATCATAAAGATTATAGATGAAAACACAGAGACATATCTTTGTAAAGAGATAGGTAAAGATTGAGACAGGTAAAGATTTCTTAAATGAGAAATGAAAAATGCTAACCATAAAGTAAAATGCCTGGTAGTTTTTACTATACTAAAATTAAGAACATCTATTAATCAAAAGACATTCTTAAGGAAGTGAAAATGTAATCCCTGGAGTGGGAGAATACATTCACCACATATACAATCAAAGCAGACGTAGAGCATTTGACTGCACATATAATAGTCAAAGGGCTTGTGTCTTGAAGATGTAAAAATTTTTCTAAAAAGATATCTCAAAGATGGTGGAGTAAGAGGACTTGGAGTTCCCATCTCCTCACAACTAGGGCACCTACCAGACACTGGTGGGGGACCTCGACACCCAAGGGGATGGGAGGAACTCCTGAGTGACCAGGATCTTGGTTCATGGGCCAGGGGTCAGGCCTGAGCTCCTGTGGTGGAAGCACTGGGTCTGAACATATGGACTAACAGAGAACCTCAGGCCCCAGGGAATATTAATTGGAGTGAGTTCTCCCAGAGGTCCTGTCTCTGCACCAAGACCTGGCTCTACCCAATGGCCTGCAAACTCCAGTGCTGGGAGCCTCAGGCCAAACAATCAGTAAGACAGGAACACAGTCCCACCCATAAAAAAAAAAAAAAAATGAGATGACAAAAATTATGTTACAGACGAAGGACCAAGGTAAAAATCTACAAGACCAAATAAATGAAGAGGAAGTAGGCAACCTAACTGAAAAAGAATTCAGAGTAATGATAGTAAAGATGATCCAAAATCCCGGAAATAGAATGGAGGCACGGATTGAGAATATACAAGAAATGTTTAACAAAGACCTAGAAGAACTAAAGAATAAACAGAGATGAACAACTCAATAACTGAAGTGAAAAATATACCAGAAGGAAATCGATAGCAGAATAACTGAGGGAGAAGAATGAATAAGTGAGCTGGAAGATAGAATGGTGGAAATAACTGCCAAGGAGCAGAATAAAAAAAAAAGAAACAAAGAATTGAAGGCAGTCTCAGAGACCTCTGGGACAACACTAAACACACCAACATTAGAATTATAGGGGTCCCAGAAGAAGAAGAGAAAAAGAAAGGGTCTGAAAAAATATTCAAAAAGATTATAGTTGAAAACTTCCCTAACATGGGAAAGGACACAGTCACCAAAGTCCAGGAAATGCAGATAGTCCCATACAGGATAAACCCTAGGAGAAACACACCAAGACACATATTAATCAAACTAACAAAAATTAAATTCAAAGAAAAAAGTATTAAAAGCAGCAAGGGAAAAGCAAAAAATAACATACAAGGGAATCCCCATAAGGTTATCAGCTGATTTTTCAGCAGAAACTCTGCAGGCCAGAAGGGAGTGACAGGATATATTTAAAGTGATGAAAGGGAAGAACCTACAACCAAGATTACTCTACCCAGCAAGGATCTCATTCAGATTTGATGGAGAAATCAAAAGCTTTACAGACAAGCAAAAGTTAAGAGAATTCAGCACCGCCAGACCAACTTTACAACAAATGCTAAAAGAACATCTCTAAGCAGGAAACACAAAAGAAGAAAAAGAACCACAAAAACAAATGCAAAACAATACAGAAAATGGTAATAAGAACATACATATTGATAACTACCTTAAGTGTAAATGGGTTAAATGCCCCAACCAAAAGACATAGACAAGCTAAATAGATAAAAAAAACAAGGCCTGCATATCTGTCTACAAGAGATCCACTTCAGACCTAGGGGCACATACAGACTGAAAGTGAGGGGATGGAAAAAGATATTCCATGCAAATGGAAATCAAAAGAAAGGTGGAGTAGCAATATTCATATCAGATAAAATAGACTTTAAAATAAAGACTGTTATAAAAGATAAGAAGGAAACTACATAATGATCAAGGGATCAATCCAAGAAGAAGATTTAACAATTATAAATACTTATGCACCCAACTTAGGAGCACCTCAATACGTAAGGCAAATGCTAACCACCATAAAAGGGGAAATCAACAGTAATGCAATAATAGTAGGGGACTTTAACACCCCATTTACACTAATGGACAGATCATCCAGACAGAACATAAATAAGGAAACACAGACTTTAAATGACACAAAGACCAGATAGATTTAGTTGATATTTATAGGACATTCCACCCAAAAGTGGAAGAATACACTTTCTTCTCAAGTGCCCATGGAACATTCTCCAGGATAGATCACATCTTGGGTCACAAATCAAGCCTCAGAAAATTTAAGGAAGTTGAAATCATATTAAGCATCTTTTTGATCACAATGCTATGAGATTAGAAATCAATTACAGGGAAAAAAACTGTAAAAAACACAGAAACATGGAGGCTAAACATTGGGCTGCTAAATAACCAAGAGATCACTGAAGAAATCAAAGGAGAAATTTAAAAATACATAGAAACAAATAACAATGAAAACACAACGACCCAAAACCTATGGGACACAGCAAAAGCAGTTCTAAGAGGGAAGTTTATAGCAATTCAATCTCACCTCAAGAAACAAGAAAAATCTCAAACAATCTAACCTTACACCTAAAGCAACTAGAGAAAGAAGAACAAACAAAGCCCAAAGTCGGTAGAAGGAAATAAATCATAAAGATCAGAGCAGAAACAAATGAAATAGAAATGAAGAAAACAACAGCAAAGATCAATAAAACTAAAAATTGGTTCTTTGAGAAGATAAACAAAATAGACAAACCTTTGGTCAGACTCATCAAGAAAAAAAGGGAGAGGATGCAAATCAATAAAATTAGAAATGAAAAAGAAATTAGAACTGACACCACAGAAATACAAAGGATCATAAGAGACTACGACAAGCAACTCTATGCCAATAAAATGGACAACCGGGAAGAAATGGACAAATTCTTAGAAAGGTACAACTTTCCAAGACTAAACCAGGAAGAATTAGAAAATATAAACAGACCAATCACAAGTAATGAAATTGAAACTGTAATTAAAAATCTTCCAGGAAATAAAAGTCCAGGACCAGATGGCTCCACAGGCAAATTCTATCAAACGTTTAGAGAAGAGTTAACACTTATCCTTCTTAAACTCTTCCAAAAAATTGCAGAGGGAGGAACATTCCCAAACTCGTTCTAGGAGGCCATCATCACCCTGATACCAAAACCAGACAAAGATATCACACACAAAAAATTACAGACCAATATATCATTGATGAACATAGACACAAAAATCCTTAACAAAATACTAGCAAACAGAATCCAACAACACATTAAAAGGATCAATACACCACAGTCAAGTGGGATTTATCCCAGGGATGCAAGGGTTCTTCAATATATGCAAATCAATCAATGTGATATACCATATTAACAAATTAAAGAATAAAAACCATATCATCTCAATAGATGCAGGAAAAGCTTCTGACAATATTCAACACCCATTTATGGTAAAAACTCTCCAAAAAATGGGCATAGAGGGAACATACCTCAACCTAATAAAGGCCATATATGACAAACCTACAGTAAACATCATTCTCAATGGTGAAAAACTGAAAGCATTTCCACTAAGATCAGGAACAAGACAAGGATGTCCACTCTCACCACTCTTATTCAACAGAGTTTTGGAAGTCCAGCAATGGCAATCAGAGAAGAAAAAGAAATAAAGGGAATCCAAGTTGGAAAAGAAGAAGTAAAACTGTCACTGTTTGCAGATGACATAATACTATAAATAGAAAATCCTGAAGATGCCACCAGAAAACTACTAGAGCTAATCAATGAATTTGGTAAAGTTGCAGGATACAAAATTAATACACAGAAGTCTCTTGCATTCCTATACACTAACAATGAAAGATCAAAAAGAGAAATTAAGGAAACAATCCCATTTACCATTGCAACCAAAAGAATAAAATACCTAGGAATAATCCTCCCTAGGGAGGTAAAAGACCTGTACTCAGAAAACTACAAAACACTGATGAAAGAAATCAAAGATGACACAAACAAATGGAGAGATATACCATGTACTTGGATTGGAAGAATCAATATTGTGGAAATGACTATACTACCCAAAGCAATTGACAGATTCAATGCAATCCCTATCAAATTACCAATGGCATTCTTCACAGAATTAGAACAAAAAATTTTACAATTTGTATGGAAACACAGAAGACCCCAAATAGGGTTTCCCTGGTGGTGCAGTGGTTGAGAATCTGCCTGCCGATGCCGGGGACACGGGTTGGAGCCCTGGTCTGGGAAGATCCCACATGCCACGGAGCAACTAGGCCCGTGAGCCACAACTACTGAGCCTGCGCGTCTGGAGCCTGTGCTCCGCAACAAGAGAGGCCACGATAGTGAGAGGCCCGCGCACCACGATGAAGAATGGCCCCCGCTTGCCGCAACTGGAGAAAGCCCTCGCACAGAAACGAAGACCCAACACAGCCAAAAATAAATAAATAAATAAATAATAATTCAAAATGAATATCTGCTTATTAAAAAAAAAAAGACCCCAAATAGCCAAAGCGATCTTGAGAAAGAAAAATGGAGCTGGAGGAATCAGGCCCCTGACTTCAGCTTATACTACAAAAGCTACAGTAATCAAGACAGTATGATACTGGCACAAAAACAGAAATATGGATCAATGGTACAGGATAGAAAGTCCAGAGATAAACCCACACACCTATGGTCACCTAATCTATGACAAAGGAGGCAAGAATACACAATGAAGAAAAGACAGCTTCTTCAATAAGTGGTGCTGGGAAAACTGGACAGTTCCATGTAAAAGAATGAAATTAGAACACTACTTAACACCATACACAAAAGTAAATTCAAAATAGATTAAAGACCTTAATGTAAGACTGGACACTATAAAAATCTTAGAGGAAAACATAGGCAGAACACTCTTTTACATAAAATGCAGCAAGATCTTTTTTGACCCACCTCCTAGAGTAATGAAAATAAAAACAAAAATAAATAAATGCGACCTAATGAAACAAAAGCTTTTGCACAGCAAAGGAAACCATAATCAAGACGAAAAGACAACCTCCAGAGTGGGAGAAAATATTTGCAAATGAAGCAATGGACAAAGGATTAATCTCCAAAATATATAAACAGCTCATACAGCTCAATATAAAAAAAAAAAACCCAATCGAAAAATGGGCAGCAGACCTATATAGACATCTTTCCGAAGAAGACATACAGATGGCCAAGAGGCACATGAAAAGATGCTCAACATCACTAATTATTAGAGAAGTGCAAATCAAAACTATATACAATGAGGTATCACCTCACACCAGTCAGAATGGCCATCATTAAAAAATCTACAAACAATAAAATTCTGGAGAGGATGTGGAGAGAAGGGAACCCTCTTGCACTGTTGGTGGGAATGTAAATTGATACAGCCACTATGGAGAACAGTATGGAGGTTCCTTAAAAAACTAAAAATAGAACTACCATATGACCCAGCTACTGGGCATATACCCTGAGAAAACCATAATTCAAAAGGACATATGTATCCCAATGTTCATTGCAGCACTATTTACAATAGCCAGGACATTGAAGCAACCTAAATGTCCAATGACAGATGAATGGATAGAAAAGATGTTGTACATATATACAATGGAATATTACTCAGCCATAAAATGGAACAAAATTGGGTCAGTTGTAGAAACGTGGATGGACCTAGAGACTGTCATACAGAGTGAAGTCAAAAAGAGAAAAACAAATATCGTATATTAATGCATACACATGGAATCTAGAAAAATGGTATAGATGAACCTATTTCCAGGGCAGGAATAAAGAAGCAGACATAGAAAACGAACATGTGGACACAGAGGGCGAAGGGGATGGTGGGACAAAATGGGAGATTAGGATTGACATATATACCCTACTATGTGTAAAATAAATACCTAGTGGGAATCTGCTATACAGCACAGGAAGCTCAGCTCTGTGCTCTGTGATGACCTAGATGGGTGGGATGGGGATGGGTGGGAGGGAGGTCCAAGAGAGAGGGGATATAGGCATACATATAGCTGATTCACTTCATCGTACAGCAGAAACTAACACAACATTGTAAAGCAATTATACTCCAATTGAAAAAACGATATTTCAAGAGAAAAATAGAGCAATAGAGGATATCTAGGAGACAGATAGACATATGCAAAAATGCTCAACATCATTAATAATCAGAAAAATGCACGTAAACTACAATTTTTGCACACTCCATACCTAGGAGTATGGCTAGGCTTAAAGGAAAAAGACTGAGTTACTAAGTATATGAAGCAATAGGAACTCTCATACCCTGCTGGTGAAGTGCAAATTGCTTTTAACACACTGGACCATCTTTTAGAATTATCTTTTGAAGTTGAACCTACTATGTGATCTAGCAATTTCATTCCTAGGTACATACAAGTGTATGTACATATGCACCAAAAAAGGTGTATATCAATGTTCATGGCAACGTTATTCATAATACCCAAGAGCTGGAAACAACCAGAATGCCCATCAACAGAAGACTGGATAAATAGTGTGTATTTGTTCAATGGACCACTATAAAGCAACACAAATGAAGGAGTTACACCTACACTCACACATGAAAAAAAAATCTCACAAACATAATATGGGGCAAAAGAAACCAAAAATGAAATAACCTACACTCTAAGATTTTATCTGTAAAAAGTTCAATAAATATGCAATACTAAACTACAGTGTTTAGGGACACATGTAAGTTAGAAGAGGCATGAGGATATTTCTGGGTTGTTGGCAATGTTCTATTTCTTGATCTTCTTGACAGTAACATGAATGTTTGCTCTGTGTTAATTCGCTGAGATGTACGTTTTTGTTTTCTATATTTTGGATGTGTGTTATATATTCCTACAGGATACATTTTCAAAGTAGAGGTTATGTTTTCTGGAATCAGGAAGTTTTGGTTGTTTGTGACACTGGAAGTAATCTTGTGATCATATGTGTTCCAGTCAGAATGATACACTAGGACTAGATGCTGGTAAACTTTGGGAATGAATGTTCTTTAGAAGGAAGAACATATTATTTTCCCCTTGTTTAATTTTCCCTAAGTACAGTAGAAAGATGTTTCAGCCTCCCACCTCCTCCCATAAAAGCAGGCTATAATGTCAAGACGTGCAATATATTTTGAATCTATGCAAGATCTTCTTTCCTGCTGTGCTTAATTTCTGAATCCAATGCTGTCACAAAAACAGATGCAATGTGATGCCCAGTGGAAAGAGCAAGTACCGATTTTCATCAGCACTCCATGGCCTGTACTTTAAACTGGCCTTGCATATACTGCTCAGGCAGATGAACCACACTTTTTTTTTTTTTTTTTTTTTTTTTTTTTTTGCGGTACGCGGGCCTCTCACTGTTGCGGCCTCTCCTGTTGCGGAGCACAGGCTCCGGACGCGTAGGCTCAGCGGCCATGGCTCACGGGCCCAGCCGCTCCGCGGCATGTGGGATCTTCCTGGTCCAGGGCACGAACCCGTGTCCCCTGCATCGGCAGGCGGACTCTCAACCACTGAGCCACCAGGGAAGCCCGAACCACACATTTTTAAAAGACTTTATTTTAAGATGGAATAATAGAAAACAAAGTTCCTTTTTAAATTAAAAGTAGGGGAAGAGGGAAGAGATATGGTAACATATGTATATGTATAACTGATTCACTTTGTTATAAAGCTGAAACTAACACACCATTGTAAAGCAATTATACCCCAATAAAGATGTTAAAAAAATAAAAATTAAAAAAATAAAAGTAGGGGTATTTTTTCTTTTACGTGGAACCAAAATCATCAAAGTAAGAGGAGGTGAGTTTTTTTTATTTTCAGTACTCAACTCTATTTTGTGCTAGAAAGATTTATTGATATTATTGAAAACAATATTTATTAAACTTCATCATGCCAAAAGCTCATAATATGTCTGTTATCCATTTTGCGTCTGATTTCAAACTAACTTGACAATTGGATCCAAAATTTAATGGAAAATGCCAAACCTTAAAAAACATTTCTAATAATTATAAATGAGTGAAAATGAGGGCTCCCTATATCTAAAATGCTAATTTGTTTAAGTGACAAGATAAATATCCTTTCTCCTTTCATCAATTATGCAATCATCTCAACTGTGAATCCAGACCTATCTCTACAACAAGTAAGCAGTTTGCAGAAGGAATTATTAAGTAGACAGGCCTTAGTCAATCAGTCATTTTTTAATACAGGAATTCGTCCTGCCTTACAAAACCTGCCATTAAAGTACTGGGTGACTGTTTAGGTAATGGGAGAGGTTACCAGACAACAGCTTCATATTCCTGTCTGTAGAGAGGTTCCTGTATAGATATTTGATGCTACTGATGGGAAACATTTATACTATGACTTGAATATACTTGTGCTGTATATAAACAAGACCTCCATGCAAGGATTCTCCAATATACGCAAATCAATCAATGTGATAAACCATATTAACAAATTGAAGGAGAAAAACCATATGATCATCTCAATAGATGCAGAGAAAGCTTTCGACAAAATTCAACACCCATTTATTATAAAAACCCTGCAGAAAGTAGGCATAGAGGGAACTTTCCTCAACATAATAAAGGCCATATATGACAAGCCCACAGCCAACATCGTCCTCAATGGTGAAAAACTGAAAGCATTTCCACTAAGATCAGGAACAAGACAAGGTTGCCCACTCTCACCACTCTTATTCAACATAGTTTTGGAAGGTTTAGCCACAGCAATCAGAGAAGAGAAGGAAATAAAAGGAATCCAAATCGGAAAAGAAGAAGTAAAGCTGTCACTGTTTGCAGATGACATGATACTCTACATAGAGAATCCTAAAGATGCTACCAGAAAACTACTAGAGCTAATCAATGAATTTGGTAAAGTAGCAGGATACAAAATTCACAGAAATCTCTGGCATTCCTATAAACAAGACCTCCAGTTCACCAGTTTTGGGGGTAGAAAATAAATTCATATCTGTGGATTATTCAAATTAAATATTTCAAATCCCATTTTCTAAGCATATCTTTCTTTCCTGTTATGGTTCTCTTGCTCTAATTCCTTTTTGATAATTGCAAAGACTCAAGACTAACATCATCCCCAGCCTCATTCCTGTTACAACGAGCTGAGAACTTAGATTTCTTCACTGGCAACCGCTGACTCTTCCCATGAAGAGTCAGTGTTAAAACACTGTGATTCTCTTTGCTGTACACAAAAAAAACACAACACTGTAAATCAACTATACTTCAATTAAAAAAAACAACCCGACAATGTGATTCTGCCAATTCTCTCCCATTGTGTGATTAGCAGGGAGTGAGGAAGGGTGGGGAGGGGGGAGTGCCACTCTTCCAGAGCCTCCTCTTCAACTCCTACTAAAAAGTCCCAGGTCAATTGGTATTTACTTAGCAACTAACCCTAAAGAGGTTTTTCATTTCAGGTGTACATTCTTTGAAATCTGTCCCTCCTTCCTCTCATCTTCTACACCTTTTTTCCCTCAGAGTACTACCACCTCCTTTTGCTTTCCTTCTCTTACAAAAACCTGCCCCAATTTTCAGTTCCCAAGATGAATAACACTCTCTGGGGGAAAATCTACTATTTTTATAGTTCAGGAAGGTTTTTTTGAGACTTCTTTGAACTTCGGATTACATAAAAATGTGCTATTCAATTTTTAAGTAATTTCTTTAGGAATTCTTTTGGATTATGTCTACCTGCAACAAATTCTTAGTTTTTCTTCATCTGAGACTGTCTTAATTTCACCTTCATTCCTGAATGATATTTTCAATGGATATAGAATTCTGGATTTTCAGGTCTCTTTCAGAAATTTAAAATGTTGCTCTGTTTCTTTCCAGCCTCCATGGATTATGATATGACATCCATTAAATTTAATAATGTCATTTTTCATGTCTGCTTTCAAGATTATTTTTCATTAGTTTTCAGCAGTTTGCTAATAATGTACATTAGAATAGATTTCTTTGGCTGAATCATCTTTGGTATCTGATGAACATTTTGAAATTCTAAGCTTACATATTTTACCAAATTTGTAAAGTTTTCAGCCATTATATTTTCTAAGATTTTGTTCTGCACACACTTTTGCTTTACGTCTGGAAATATAATTAAATGAATATTAGACCTCTTTTAAAAATTGTAACACTGATCCCTGAACTTCTACATTTTTTGATGTTCTTCACTTTGTCATTCAGATTGGATAATTTCTATTGATCTATATCAAGTTCATTGATCTTTCCCCTTTTGTCTTCATTATGCTATTGAGCCAATCCAGGGAAATTTTTACTTTGGTTATTTTCTTTTTGCTTCTAAAATTTTCATTTTTAATATTACTTTTTCTTTGTTGAGACTTTTTATCCTTCCTTATGTTTCAAAAGTGTTTACCCTTACTTTCAGGAACATGGTTTTAATAACTGCTTTAAAGTTTTTGATATGTCCAATATCTGTGTCATCTTGGCATAGTTACTCTAGTGTCTTTTTCCTTGTGAGATATTGAATGTTTTTGGTTCTTTGTATACCAAGTAATTCTGTACTATACCCCTGCCCTCGTGTTAAGAGACTCTGAGTCTTGTTTAAATCCTATAAAGAATGTTGGTTTTGAATATGTTTGCTTTAGAAGGCAACTGACCTAGTCAGATACAGTCCACAAGTTCCTTCCCACTTTTATGTTGTGACTTCAATATCAGTTCAGTTTTCAAAGGCTTTGCAGTGCCATTCCCACAGGGGCCAGTCTAGGACCCGGGCCATGTCAAAACTGCAGTTCAGTTCTCAAAGCTTTTGCTATGCTATTAAGGGTACTATTCATGCATTTGCAGGTCAGCAGTGAGCCCAGGGGTTCATGCAAAACTTTATGGGATTGCTTCTTTGAGCTTCCTCCTTTCTACAATCTCGCCAACACTTTGCAGTTCCCAGAAGCCCTCGCTTCCTGGTTCTTTGGCTAAAACTCTGAGGTTTTGGTTCTCTGGTTCCACCATGCACTTCCCATCACTGTGTATGCCTCCAGGGCAAAGGGGTAAAGAGAATAGAGGGGAAAAAGCAATGGGGATTCTCCCTATGCTCCTGCAACCACAGGACCTATGATCAGAAATATTTTCTTTCTCTGCAAGTTTTAGGTATCTGCCCAGCTGCCATCACTGTTTCTACTACTGCCCCTGTGGGATTGCGTGGGGGCAATCTCTTGGCTAGGACAGGAGAAAACAGAAATAAATAAGGACAGAAATAAATAAACATGAAACTTTCCTCACTCTCTTTGACACATAGGGGTCCATTTTCCCAGTCCTCATAACAGAAATAGAGAGCTTCTCTTGGAGCTCTTTCTGTGCCTGATGTGATGTATTGGGTTTCAGGCTGCATTTGCATTCAGGCCAGGAAATACAAAGGGAAAAAATCTTATCACTGAACTAGCAGTGGGTTACACTTTTAGTGGTTCCACCATTTATTTTTCAGTCCTCAGTCACCTCACACATTCTGTCCAGGGACTGTAGTTGCATTCATTTGGAGAGACAGGGCAGAGTATGCATATTCTACCTTGACCAGAACAGAAATGCCATTTTTTTAAAAAAAATAATTCAAAATTCTTTCAGTAGTGTTAAGTATATTCACGTTGTTGTGCTACAGATCTCCAGAACATTTTTGTCTTGCAAAACTTTAAGTGTATACCCACTGAATAACAGCTCCCCAAGTCCCCCTTCCTCCGGTCTCTGGAAACCACCATTCTACTTTGTATTTCTATGTTTGACTACTTTAGACACCTCATGCAAGTGGAATCACACTATTTGTCTTTTTGTGACCTGTTTATTTCACTTAACATATTGTCTTCAAGGTTCAGCCGTGTTGTAGCATGTGACAGGACAGTCTTCTTTTTAGGGCTGAATAATATTCCATTGTATATATATATATACATTTTCTTTATACATTCATCCACTGATAGAAAATGTATTTTTTTACCTCTTGGCTTTTGTGAATAATGCTGACATAAACATGGTGTACAAATAACTTTGAGACCCCTCTGCTTTCAGTTGTCTTGGATAGATATAGCCACAGGTGGGATTACTGGCTTATATGGTAATTCTATTTTTAATTTTTTGAGGAGCCTCAATACAGTTATCTATAGCAGGTATACCATTTTACATTTCCACTAACAGTATATCAGGGTTCCAAGTTCTCTACATCCTCACCAACACTTGTTTATTTCTGTTATTGTTTTCTTATAGTGACCATCATAATGGGTGTATGGTAGTATTTCATTGTGGTTTTGATTTGCTTTTCTCTCTAATGGTTTGCGATATTGAGGATCTTTTTATATGTTTGTTAGCCATTTGTATACCATCTTTGGAGAAATGTTTATTCAAGCCCTTCAGTTGAGTTATTTATTTTTTGTTGTTGTTGAGTTGTAGGAGTTCTTTACATATTCTGGATATCTACTCCTTATCAGATATATGATTTATAAATATTTTTTTCCATTTTGTGGACAGAACCTCCATTTTCTTTTAGCTTCCAGTGTTACTATTGAGAGGTCTGCCTTCCTGATCTTTGGAAAACATCTACCCCAGCCTGCTTTGGGGGAAAGCTTATATGATCTTCTCTTTTCCCCCAGTGGTCCAAAATTTTTTGACAGTATACTTTGGCATTTGTGTGTTTTGCTCCATTTTTATGGATCTTTTCCATTCTGAAACTCCCCTCCCTCCAGTTCTGGGAAATATACTTGACTTGGTTCTATGATGATTTCTTCCTTTCCATTTTTGGTTTCCATATTTTCTTTTATTCTAACATCACCTGGATTTATTTTTGAGAACCTGTCTTCTATCAGTGAAGTTTACATTTATTGTGATTGTTATTTGAACTTATTTCTATTATATTATTTTGTTTTTTATTTCCTATGTTGTATTGCTGCATTTGCTTCTTTTGCCTCTGCTCTTTTTAGACTACTCTTGGATTGTTAGAACTTTATTTTCTTTTATTTTTTTTATTGGGTTGAAATTTGCACATATTCTTTACCTTCCATAGTGATTTAGCCTTAAGGCCCTATCTACTATGTTTAGCCTTAAGGTCCTATCTACTATGTTTAGCCTTAAGGCCCTATCTACTATGTCACTGCAGTTGTTAGAATCCCAACCCTATCCCCTTTGACCTACATTTCATATCCAGCAATCCGTGGGCTGCCTAATGCTTGCTGCTATCTTTTGAGTTGGGTCTATTTGTGTCAAAAAAACATTTGTAGTGGGTCTATTTGTTTATTTATTATATTTATCCAGCATTTCTGTGTTTGTAACAGGAAGGGTTACATTGCAGTTCAGTCTATCATGTTGCTTTACAGAGTAGTCTACCCTTAACAATTGTCATCAAATATAAATATATATGTATATGTACATATGTATGTATGTGAATGTATCAATTGAGTGATGAAGTAAAATAAGGACGTGATTTTCTACGATTCCACATAATATAGCTTTTGCTAGCATTAACTTGATAAAGAGCGCTACGTTATTTTGTATGAACCAAAGACAATCCTTCTGACAACTTTCAAAGCCTTTGTAGTTTTAGAAAGGATGCCCTATAACTATCTCAGCCAAGTTTGAAAGATAATGAATACTGCGAACAGCAGTGTACTACAATCCCCAACACGAAAAACTTGCAGTTGTTTTAGGGAATGAAATTTGGAAGTACGTATCAGACCTTCTGAACTTTGAACGAAGTTTAAAAGCCTGGCAGCACTTTTTTTTTTTTTTTCTAAACTGTGCTAGTTGACTTAGAAAACAACTTCTCTATTTGAACCATGGCTTGTATCCCTCTATGTTAGCCATAGCAAATGTTCATCATTATTTTAAAAGCTGGAGAGTAGGAGGGAGAGTAAAATATCTGCCTCCAGCATTTTTTTCTCCAAAAATAAAAATAAAAGAGAAAAGACGCATAAAACAATATTACGCTGCATTCTCCACTTTGTCGTTCAATGTCTTACAATTGCCTAATTGTTCATCAGCTTCATAAAAGAAATGCCTTTTATTTTCTCCAGGCACTTAGAGATGACTAAGTGTCACTTAGTCAATTGGCAGAACAAAGAAGTCAATTATGGATCACATTTTCTCTGTTTCGTTATTCTTGAAAATAATTCACTTTATTGGTGTAGTGTTCTGGAAAGGTGAGGGATTGACAGGTCTGGAGTACAGAAATATCAACCCATAGATTCAGGTTGCACACATGCATTTCTGTTTAAAACTAGAGGTGAAAAGGTAACCATTTCTCAGTCTCTTCATATTGAAAACTACTCTAAAAATTAAAATACTAAAAACTCCTGACTTCCTCCAAGTATATTTCACCTCAACTTAAAGTCACATGCTCACATTTTCCTTTCCTCACCAGTCCTATTGATTAAGCTAGTCCTCAATCATCTCTTTGATATATGTACAGTGATTTAGCATTACAACATAAAAAACTTAAAGTATAATTTTTTGTAGTTTCCCTCTAGCTAAAAAGTAATATTACTCTTGTGGAAATTTGGAAAATATATACACGTAAAGAAGAAAATAAAAATTACCAGTAACTTCATAACACAGAGAAAACCACTGTTAACATTTTTGAATAATCTTGCCATAATTTTCTGTATTTATATTAATAAACTACAATCATATGAATGTTATTTTATAACTTCATTTTTATATTTTTGAGCATTTTTAAGAGATCAAATGTTCCCGCTAAAATGATTTTTAATTGCTAAATTATTGTCCATAAATGGACATACCCTAATTTGTTAAACCATTCCTTTCATATTGGACAGCCAAAATATTTACACTATGTGCTATCATAAATAACATTGAAAAGAATACCATTGAATGGGTGTCTCTATTTTCTTAGAGTAACTTACTTGTAGCAGACTTACTACAGTAACAATTACTGATGTTAAGGCTTACACAGTATGTGGCCAAATCACCTTCCTCAAATTTATTAATTTACTGTCCTAAAAGCAGAGTCAGTTTCATTTTATATTCATAATAAATTTTTGAGTGATGAAAATAATAGTTTAACTATCAATTGACCATGGACGGCCTTAAGGCGTAGAGTCAAGCTATTGGATTTTTCTATTAGTTGTATAGAAAATTAAATTCACTATTGAAGAATGTGTGTTCCTTTATTGTTTGTATTTTTTCAGTATAATGTTAGAAAAAAATTTTAATTTTATACTTTTAACTATCATTTAATCTTGTATACTAGTAAATCTCTGAAATAACTCATTGTTATTCTGACCATTTTAATGTAAATTTGTTACTCAGAAGTATAAAACATATTCATGTAGCAACATGTTTCCTTACCTTAAGAAAGGTGTCTAATTATAGAATATCTCATGCTTTTGTTTTAAAAAAAACCAACATGCACTTTTCCTTTTAAAATTGAACTGAAAACTTTTGAGAGATTGGTAAAAGTTGGAGAAAAGTCTGGAGAAAACATGCACAGATGTTTGCTATTTCCTTTAAATCACTTTTTTCCCCAGAAAGTGTTCATTTTACCAGAATTTACTAAATATGGGAATAAAACTGCTGCAGAGTACAATCTATATCCACAAATGGAATTATCGAGTTATATTCAATCTATTCTGTATTTTTTAACAGCGAGTGCATTTTCTATATGCAGAGCGAGCACTGAAGAGCACCACAGCCACAAACTGCGATTAGAAAAGCTGCTTGTTTAGCAGTTTCAAAGAGAACCAACATGACAATCAAACATGGAAAGAGCAGATGGAAAATTTATTTTAGGACATGCAGCAATAATAGAGAAATTAGGGAGCAATTAAAACATGAAAAAAATCAACTTAGCTGAGAAAGTGAATCTAAAGATAGTTCAATTCCCAATTATGCTTTTTTTTAAACCAAAGTTTGAATTAGAAAGAGTGAAATCTGAATGTTCTTTTAAGAAATAAAGTACAGCTTAGAGTGACATGTGGGGATTGTTTAAAACAGTCTTAAAAACCAGAGCAATTATTCAATACTATCACTTATTTTTAGAGGATAAATTATTGGTACCTATATTTGACTGTCTGGTAGAGGGCAACAGTATCAGAAACTCGCTGTAGACAAACTTGTACTTTTTTAATTAACTACTCCTCAAAATTAAAATTTTTGTTTTAAGTTGGTTGCATAAGAGTAAAGGTTTCATGTATGAGTTTCTCAGACATTTTGTACCTAACACATCAGGAGAAATTAAGGTGACCTTTGAAAATAAAGCTTTCTCTAAATCAGTACGACTGGATTTAGATGGAATATGCCAAGGCACAAGAATACCTTCATAGTAATAGTTGCAGCTCTAAATGAAAATGAATTGTAGTATTCAGTAGAGGTAATTCCAGACACTTACCCAGAAATCTTGTACTGCCAGCACTTGAGCTTAACGCTGAGGGCAGCCGTAATACTGTGAGGCGAAGAGGCCAGCCGTGATACTGTGAGGCGAAAAGGCAACTGGAAGTGAAATGGTTCTCCCGTGCTAATAAAATAGGGTCACAAATTGGATTCCCTGGAAGCCAATCCTAAACCAAGGATTCATGTGCTAGTGATTTAGTAAGTGCTCCCATGTGAAACCAATAAAGGGGTAGGGAAAACAACTCAAGGAAGAGGTTGAAACTAACCAGGTGCTATTTCAGGCAAAGGCCCTTGGAGGGTGGCTTCAGCCTAATCCAGAGGGAATTTTGAAGTGTTATTATAGCTTAGTTTATGCCAACACATAAATGCACCTCCAGGGAAGACGTGGCTTCATTAAATTAAGTTGCCACCAAAAGACTATTGGTCTCCTCAAGGGTTGATAACACACTGAGCAATTAATATCAAATTCCACACCTGACAAGTCAGACATTCAGCCTCAGTATTGGGCCTAAGCATGGTCTCCAATCTAACAGCACAGGCTACTCAATTTGCAGGCCTAAAGTGGGAAAAGCTGTGGTTGGAGCAGAGTTCTTTTCCGTGGGGGGAGCTCAGGGAGAGTTGGTCACAGAAGGAAGGGTGAAACATAAGAAGCAAGCACATATATTTCTAACATTCATTCTATCTTTTGGAAGAGTAATGAACAGGGAGCAATACACATCATTATCTGGACACTTCTCAGTCTATAGAATTCTTGAGGAATAAACTCAGAAGATGCTTTGTGTGGTGCGGGGCATGGTAATGAAACACAACTGGGGAATGCTCTTCATGGGCCATAGGAATATAATTATCAGAAAGTAAGATGATTGGGGGAGAATGGGTAGATTCTTCTTGAAAAACTTCCATGTTGTATTTTTTTTTAATTGAAATATAGTTGACATACAATATTATGTTAGTTTCAGGGGTACTACATAGTGATTTGACATTTGAATACATTATGAAATGATCACTACAGCAAGTCTAGTAACCATCTGTTTCCATATAAAGTTATTACAGTATTATTGACCATATTTTTTATGCTGTATATTACATCCCCATGGCCTATTTATTTTATAACTGCAGGTTTGTACCTCTTAATCTCCTTCACCTATTTCACCCACCCCTCAACCCCCTCCACTCTGGCAACCACCGAGTTTTTCTCTGTATCTATGAATCTGTTTTGTTTTATTTTGTTTGTTCACTTGTTTTGTCTTTTAGATACCAAATATAAATGAAATCATAAGGCATTTGTCTTTCTCTGTCAGACTTATTTCAATTAGCATAACACCCTCAATTCATCCATGTTGTTGCAAATGGCTAGATTTCTTTTTTTTTAATGGTTGAGTAATATTCCGTTGTATACTTATACCACTTCTTTATCCATTCATCTATTGATAGGTACTTAGGTTGCTTCCATATCTTGGCTTTTGTAAATAATGCTGAAATGAACACAGGGGTGCATATAGCTTTTTTTTTTTTTTTTTTCCGGTACGCGGGCCTCTCACTGTTGTGGTCTCTCCCGTTGCAGAGCACAGGCTCCGGACGCGCAGGCTCAGCGGCCATGGCTCACAGGCCCAGCCGCTCCGCGGGCATGTGGGATCTTCCCACGAACCCGTGTCCCCTGCATCGGCAGGCGGACTCTCAACCACTGCGCTACCAGGGAAGCCCGCATATAGCTTTTTGAATTAGTGTTTTGGTTTTCTTCTGTTAAATACCCAGATATAAAATGGCCGGATCACATGACAGTTCTATTTTTAGTTTTTTGAAGACCCTCCATACTGTTTTCCATAGTGGCTACACCAATTTACAATCCCACTAACTGCATGAAGGTTCCTTTTTCTCTACGTGCTCACCAGCACTTGTTACTTATTGTCTTTTGATGATAGTCATTCTGATAAGTGTGAGGTGATATTTCTTTGTGGTTTTGATTTGCATTTCTCTGATGATTAATGATATTGAGCATGTTTTCATGTGTCTATCTGTATGTCTTCCTCAGAAAAATGTCTACTCAGGTCTTCTGTCCATTTTCCAATTGGGTTGTTTTTTTGATGTCAAGTTGTATGAATTCTTTACATATTTTCGATATTAACCCTTTATCAGATATATCATTTGTAAATATCATCTCCTATTCTGTAGGCTGCATTTTTGTTTTGTTTTGTTTCCTTCACTGTGCAAAAACTTTTTAACCTGATGTAGTCCCATTTGTTTATTTTGAAGTTAGCTAAATGAGTAAGTACCTGAATGAATGAGGCCTCCAAACCACATGATTATGTGGTTTGGAGGCTTGTTCTGGTTCATTGTGAAATCTGAATTTGTTTTCATGCCTATAGATGTGGACAGAATGTATCCACATTGGATCTCTTCGAAGCCTGGTTTGCTGGAGGCAAAAAGAAGTAATCCTGGTCCTAATGCAATGGTCTTCAAAATAAAAATAGAGCTAAATCTAGGAAATAATATTTTTGTTTTTTATTATTTTAAGTAAAACATGGTTTGTATTTGTTGAAAAAAATTAAACAAAACAGGTACATAATGTTCTGTTGAAAATCCTCTCCCAGTTCCCCACCTTCACCCTCAGGTGCAATCACTATTATTTGGTATGTACCTCTTTGTGACCTTTCATTAAGTATCCTGTATAACTCTTTATTTAAAAAACCCTGGGGGGGAAATTATTCTTGATTCTATCACTTTAAAATAGTGTATGAGTAAAGTGCAAGTTTACCCCTCTGTCCTTTTTGCTGTCTTCAGATTTAACTTCTAGAAATAATCACTGTTTTAAACTTTGTATTTATTCTTCCCTATTTTCCAAGTTTATACATATAAATATGCTAAAATATATTTATGTAGATATAGTTTTAGGCAAAGATAATATGCTATGCTTATTACTCACTGCCATTGCTTTTTTCAGTTAAGAACATGATATGCACAATTTCCAAATTAATATTTATAAAAACATGTCATAATCTTTAAATTCTTATATAATAACCATTTTATATGACACATCATAATTTATTCAGCCATTCAGTTTTATTGGACATTACATTATTTCTAGGTTTTTGTTTTAGAAATAATACTGAAATAAATATCTTTCTACTGCTGTTATACCATTACTTTTGTGGGATAGATTCCCAGAAAAGGGATTTCTGCATCATAGTGCATACATCTTTTTATTTATTACATATCACCATTAGAGCAGTTTGTAAAAGTAAAGTCTCCAAAACACATGTTTTAAAAAATCAGTTCTACTGTAACAGATATGTAACTTATTGGGATGGAATATTGTGCATTTTATAAAATAATCTAGAACAAGATCTTAAAGATGAATGAAATCTTTGGATTGTTTTAGTGATTTTTTTCATAAACTCCCCAAGCTATATGTTTATACAATATGATAAAGCCATGACATGACATTCATGACCCAGTCTCAGATAAAAGAATTCCACAACCAAAAAGAAAATGTTTAATAATCTACTTATTTGTCTATCTTTATATACCATTTAGGGATACCTGTCCCCAAGTGGCACTAATTGAAACTCTCCTTTTCTCTCCCCATTTTTTTTTCCCCACACATCCAAGATGCTTCCATGTTCAGCCTTAATAATTATCAAAAACTCCTACCCTAGTTCTAGCTTGCATGTCTTCTGCTCTCTACCTTTTCCTTTTCGTCTTGAGGTTTCTTTTCAAATGAAAGTGTGTGCAAAAGATAATACCCGTCAAAAAACAAGGGAAGAAAAGTAACTGAGTAGGAAAGCTGGAATTCTCTTTAAAAGGGGAGGGGGCGGGGCTTCCCTGGTGGCACAGTGGTTGAGAGTCCGCCTGCCGATGCAGGGGACACGGGTTCGTGCCCCGGTCCAGGAGGGTCCCACATGCCGCGGAGTGGCTGGGCCCGTGAGCCATGGCCGCTGAGCCTGCGCGTCCGGAGCCTGTGCTCCGCAATGGGAGAGGCCACAACAGTGAGAGGCCCACGTACCGCAAAAAGAAAAAAAAGGGGGGGAGGGGGCAAAAAACAGATAGACTTTCCTGTCTATTTCTGTTTATTAGTCATTCCATAAAGGATTTGAGGTTATCTTGTAACATATATGCAATATAATGAAAAATCTAGATAGAAGAAATGAGGCCAAAAATAAAAGTGAAACCTATATTGCATACCATAGATTTCAATGGGGTAATTATATTTGAGCCTAGGACTTGGCTTTGACTTGGGAGGCAATCAGAAGAGAGGAATGGACCTCTGGGTTCTGCTGAGGATGTAGAAAGCTGGAAAGTGTACCCCTCTGAGCCTCACAACAACAAACAAATTCAGATAATATATAAAATCACAACTTGTTTTGAACCCCATGGAATTTAAGCTGAGGGTAACTAACTAACCTAAAATCTAAGGAAAGACAAGAACTTCCAAGGAGAGACAGGACAAGCGCACTTATTTACCTTGACACCATACAATCTGGTAAGAAAAATTCAACCAAAAATTTTAACCAGTTGGTGGAGGCCAAATGTGGGCTAATAGGAGGACATGGAACATGTAGGGGACACAGACACTGGGAGGATTCATGCCCACTCACCAGCTCTTCTTCATAGACCTCACCTGGTGTATACAACCAGAACTGGAGCAAACTTTTATAATTAATAATTAATGTTTTATGTAAGTTGTTTCTAAGGACAGAAAAAGAATCCATTTTATGAAATGAATACAACCTGAATGTCAAAGCAAAATTGTAGCAGTATAGGAGAAGAAATTATATGGAAATTTCACTTAAAAAAATGTAAAACCCCTTAATTAAAATGCTAACTTAATTCTACAGACTATTTTTAAAAGAAGACAACCATGACTGATTAAGATCCATCTCAGGATAGAGTGGGTGAAGAATGGGATTAGGGATTGGGATGAGGGAACAAAAAGTAAAACAAAACAAGATAAATGAAATAAAATCAGCATCATAAATTGATGATGATAGGAAACTTCACATTTATTCTATATACCTAAATTTTAATTAAAAAGAAAGCAAACTAGAGCAAGTAGAAGGTATGGAAAATCACATGAAATATTCTTATTTTGGAGATGGTCAGATGTCACCCTGGGGAGAGCAAATATATTTTTTTCCCTGCTTGTCTGCACTCTCCTCCCACCAGCAGGCAGTGTCATTTGGTTGGTCCCATCTCTGTGAACAAAGACTGATAATGCGTTTCATGATGTCACTACCTAGCAAGAACCCCTTGGCTTTGAGATTCTGTAAACTCTGAGAAAGTGAGACCCACATGGTCAGAATTTTGCACAAGTAATATAGAACAATAAAAATTAGAAAGTAAAAGAAAATCATATCACTTAGAAACATAATAAATATTAGGCAAATATCATTCTAGACATCTCTCTATTCTCATCTGTGGATAGAAGGATAGACGTATGTAGAGATACCTAGAAATAATTTCATAAATAAGAACATACCATGCATGTTATTTTCAAGTGAAGAATTAAATTAACTTTATTTGAATTTAACAAAAGAAAATGAGGTGAAGGTGAAATAATTGCTAACTTCACATAAATATTTCTTCCCTACAAGATATGACGGTTCCTAAAATATACCTATAATGTTGAGAAGGAGAATGACTATACATTCATTAGGAATTAAAATATTAACTACATTAAAATATTCTAGATATTATTAACTCTCTAATATCAAATATAGATAAATTAATAATTTGGAACTTGTTTCCACCAGAAATTTAAAAATATGTCCAGAAATTGTTTGAAAGTTTTTCTGATAAGAGGTGTAATTAACTCACCCTATTCTCCCTTTGAAAGAGGAAGAAGCAACATCTGAGATTAGGACATGAAGGGCATTGTGGCATTGTGGCTTCTGTCTTGCTCTCTCTCAGACCACTCATTCTCGGAGAAGCCAGATGTTATGTCATGAGGATATTCAAGCAGCCCTAGGGTAACAATGAGGAACTGGGGCCTCCTAAGAATGGTAGCAAGGAACTGAGTCCTTTGTCACAGCCTTTGAGTGATTCTCCAGCAGACTCTCCAGGCCCAGTCAAATGCCAGCCAACATTCTGACTCATGAGAAATGCTGAGTCAGTACCACCCAGCTAAAATAACCCCAGATTCCTGATCCACAGAAACTGTGACATGATAAATGTTTGATCTTCTAAGCTGAAAGTTTTGGAGTGATTTGTTATACAGCACTAGATTGTTAATACAGCCTTTTTTTTTTCCTGAATTGTAAAATTTTGATTCACATTTTAATGCTGGATTTTGTTTGCTCATTTTTCTTTTCCAGAAGAATTAAGTGTTTGTCTCTGCCTTTAAATCAGATGATAATTTAGCTCAGCAGAAAATCCTTGGATCAGACTTCCTTTCCCTTACAACTTTGTAGAGGTTGACACTCCATCTCCTAGCATTGAATAAACATACTAGTTCCTCCACCACAGTTTTCCCATTTATGCCTTGACTGTTTTAATCTGGTTGTCAGGTTTTTTTAAACCTAAAATTTATTTTAAAAATTTTTTAGATTTCCAGAAAAGTTGTGAAGATCATACAGAGACTTCCCATATACCCTGTATTCCTTTGTAATTAACATCTCATGTTAACATTGAGTCGGAGAACTTAACATATTTGCAAAATGAGAAGAGCAATTCTGATTAGAAATTAAATGTGGGGTTATTGTATATAGGTAATTTTTGAAGCTGTCATCATGGAAGAGATTACCTAGGAAGTGAGTTGTACAAAGAAAGAACCTAGGGCAAAACCTTAAGAAAACCCAATACTTAACGGTTAGATAGAAAGGAATGAGGCTACAAAGTAAATATAGAGAAACTCACGGTCAGAAATACAGGGGAAAACCAGGAAAGTGCAGTGTTACAGAAGCTAATATGAGAATATTTCATGAAAGGCATAGTCAAGGTTATCAAATGTTACAGAAAAATAAAGAAAAATAAGTGTCCCTTAAGGTATATGACATGGAATTCCCTCTTTAAATAGGAAAAAAGAAAACTCACCAACAATGAACATATTCAATATTTCAAAAGAGTAATATTCTGGGGAGTTTTAACAAAGATAAATATCTTTTGAAATGTCTAATTTTAATGTCCAATGAAATTTAAGGCAAAACTGCATTCATCAAAAGGAGTCTATTCTTAGATGATGTCAGGTTCTGCACTTGCGATTAGAGTATACATGCCCTAAGCTATGTGTTTTGGGGACATTGCAAAATGCAGAAGTCTCCTAATCATAGCTGATTAGACCAAGGGTGAATCTTTGATATTACATGACCCAGTCAGAGTCCTTTCCCAAACCTAAATTAGGACTGGGAATGAGAGAGTGAGAGTCAACTTCTCCATGAGATTATAATAATAACAAATGGATTCAAACACCTTTTTGCCCCTAATGAGGTTTGTATAGGCCAGAAAGCCATCTGCTCTGAAAGGGGCAGCTTGTATTTTTTGGGTTTTGTTTTCTTTTTAATATTGAAGTATAGTTGATTTACAATGTCGTGTTAGTTTCAGGTGTACAGCACAGTGATTTAGTTTCATATATATATATGAAATGTATTTTTTCTTTTTCAGATTCTTTTCCCTTATAGGTTATTATAAAATATTTCATATAGTTCCCTGTGCTATACAGTAGGTCCTTGTTGGTTATCTATTTTATATATGGTAGTGTGTATATGTTAATCCCCAAATCCTAATTTATTCCTCTCCCCTTCCCCTTCGGTAAACATAAGTTTGTGGGCCTATTTCTGTTTTGTAAATCAGTTCACGGTGTCTTTTTTTTTTTACATTCCACATATAAGTGGTATCATATGATATTTGTCTTTGTCTGTCTTACTTCACTTAGTATGATAATCTCTAGATCCATCCATGTTGCTGCAAATGGCATCATTTAATTCTTTTTTATGGCTAAGTAATATTCCCTTGTATATATGTACCACATCTTCTTTATCCATTCATCTGTCAATGAATGGATAAAGATATCCATAGGTTGCTTCCATGTCTTGGCTATTGTAAATAATGCTGCAATGAACACTGGGGTGCATGTATCTTCTTGAATTATAGTTTTCTCCAGATATATGCCCAAGAGTGGAATTGCAGGATCATATGGTAACTCTATTTTTAGTTTTTTAAGGAACCTCCATACTGTTCTCCATAGAGGCTGTACCAATTTACATTCCCACCAACAGTGTAGAAGGGGTTTTTCTTTCCCCCACACCCTCTCCAGTATTTATTATTTGTAGACTTTTTGATGATGGCCATTCTGACTGGAGTGAGGTGATACCTCATTGTAGTTTTGATTTGCATTTCTCTAATAATTAGTGATGTTGAGCATGTTTTCATGTGCCTGTTTGCCATCTGTATGTCTTCTATGGAGAAATATCTATTTAGATCTTCTGCCCATTTTTTTGATTGGGTTGTTTGTTTTTTTGTTATTGAGCTTTATGTGCTGTTTGTATATTTTGGAAACTAATCCCCTGTTGGTCGCATCATTTGCAAATATTTTCTCCCATTCTGTGGGTTGCCTTTTTGTTTATGGTTTCCTTTTGCCGTGCAAAACTTCTGAGTCTGATTAGGTCCTATTTGTTTATTTTTGTTTTTATTTCCATTACTCTAGGGGCAACTTGTTCTGATCTATCTCTCATTTCTTTAATTCTCTCCCTGTGTACATCTTAACTGCCGTTGTGCTTTGAGGGAGTTCTTACGTTTCTGTGTGCACTTTAGCCATAGAATTTCCAGGGTTTTTTAATAGGCTATATCACCATTCACAATTTCCAGTTCTTAATTTACATTTGGAGATTATGCTTTTAATTCCAAGAGCATATAAGCATAGTTTTTTTTTATATATAATCTGTGTCTGATAATTTCATTGACTAGTGTGCCTGTGGATCTATTTCATTGTCTATAGTGTTAATTGCTTATGTTGTCTTTTCCTCTCACCTTTGGTTGTGTGATAGATGTTCTATTTGAAAAATAATTTGTAGAAATAATTTGAAACCTAAAATGAAGTTATCTTCCTTTAGAGAGAATTTCCATTTGGTTTTGGGTGCACAAGCAAAACAGATGACCTTCAGTCAGTTTCAAAGTGTGAAGTTTTCTGTGCAACCCAGATGACTGAGAGCTCATTGCACCTGCTTGCAAAGGTTGTAGTACTTTCTATTTGTCCATGTTCCTAAGGTGTGGCCCACAGGGGTTGTTCACCAGGGCCACCTGCCTTGCTAAGCCTTGGACTTAGCTTTTGTTGCTCTAGATCAAAGTGGTTATCAAAGGTACTGCTCAGCTTCTTAAATCTGCAAATATCTCCTGCACAAAAGGAGCTCAAAAAACCAGTGCTCTTGGGTTTCTATATTCTCGTGGACATTGACATGGTTACTTCTCACTAACATTTTGAACTCGAATACTTTTCTGGTTGGCTCTCATGTTTTGTGGAATCTGAACTTAAACAATTTGTGGGTCCCTCTTTAAGAAAAATCATACAAAATTAGATACAAGGACTTAAGAGGAAATATTGAGTGAGGGGCCCTGAAACTTAAACTTCATTAGCTTCATGATAAATCCTCCTCTAGGGGCTCCACTTGGTGGTTTGGTCCAAATTACCTGTTCTGTCATTACCAAAAGTGGAAGGTACTGTAATATATCTTTAATGACATGAACCCTATTCAACATGGTGTTAAGAGTCACATCATGAAGAACAGCAGAGCTAACACAGCAGAACACCCCTCCCTGTCCACATGCATCTGCTCTTTGAGTGGAGTGGCAGGCAGAATCAACCACATTATTTATATAGTTATTTATATCTCATTCCCACTCTTTTTCTCTCATATAAGAAAGCATATTTGAATCTAAAGAAGTAAAATTTTCATGTGATGCAACTCCATTATTATCTGCAATTTTTCTTTTGAAGGCTTCTTTAAGAGTTATTTCAAAGTGCATATTCTAGTTCCAGATGAATATAAATTTTTAGTTACTTTTTATTGTTAATTATAAATTTTATTACATTGTTGCCAGTATTATAATCTGTGTGGTTTATACTTTTTGGAATTATTGAGATTATGTTGAGGTCAAATGGTTAACATTTTAATGTTTTGTGTACATTCTAAAAGAATGCATATTTTCTATTATTGGTAGGAAGTTCGGTACAAATCAATTAGATTAAATTTATTAAATGTGCTCTTAAAATTCTCTATAGCCTTACCTATTTTGTGCCTATATTATTTATTGATATCTGAAAGAAATGCCTAATGGCTGTATACTCATCAATGCTCAATATGGTTGTTTTTTTTCAATTCTGATAGCATGCAAAAAAATGGTATCTGGTGGACCAGAAATTGTGAATAATCTGTGAAAAATGAAAGAGAATATGACCTAATTGGAAAAACTTTTAAGTGTGAAACACAGGAAGAGAGGTACACTTCTTGCCATGATTAGCAACAGAGATTGGACTTATATCTCCACTGAAAACAATTATAAAACTGGATTTGATGCCTAAAACAACAATTATAAAACTGGATTCGATGCCTAAAAGAACTGTTTAAGACATTGGAGAACAGGCAGGTAAGAATCATTAAGGGAAACATAGGGCTGAACTCTATGATTGCTTGGCTTTCTGCAGGGAGGCACATTGGATACTGTGAAACATGGAGGGCAAAATGATGCTCTTACTGAATTGACAGCATGGAGATTGGAGTTCAAAGAAGCTGAGGCACCTGAGAGTTGCAGGCCAGAGTTATGGAGAAGAGGAGATATGCAGAAAAAGAGCTTCAAAGTTCTGTATAGGAGTTTTCTTGAGTCTTTGCTGAACACTAAGATAGACAAGCATTGGGCAAAGAGGGACCAGGGTTTTAAGCTGAACACTTTCCAGAGCTCACAGAGAGGAGAGTTTTGGATGTTCACTCAGGGAATTCGACAGAAGCTCCAGAAGATCCATGTAGAATTAAACTATCCCTAGAGTCAAGGCTACTCTAAGCCCACCCAAACAAATTTTGAAAATGCCAAGGAAGTCGTAAATAAAATCTAAAGCCTAGTAAGGTAACAGAACCCAAGGTCAATGTACAAAAATCATTTTTATTTGTATACAGGTAACAAATCAACTAGCATAAATTTAAAAATTTAAAAAGCATTTAAACTTGTATTAAAAGCATGAATTGTTTAGAGCTAAATTTAACATAATGTATTCAGGTGCCGACCTGGATACTGGGAACTACAAAGATTGTTGTGAGAAATTAAAGAAGATTTAAATAAATGGAAAAAAATATCATGTTCATTCAGCAGAATACTCAATATTGTGAAGGTGTCAGTTCTTCCTAAATTCATTTGTAGATTTAATGTAATCCTAATCAAAATCCAAGCAAGGCTTTTTATAGAAAATGAAAACATTTTTCTAAATTAGATTAGAATGGTTAAAATGGAAAAGACAGACACTATCAAATGAAGGATGTGGAGCAACTGGAATGCACATTGTTGGTGGGAATACAAAGTAATACACCTACTGTATTAGTCTTCTATTGCTGTATAACAAATTACCACAAAGAGTGGCTTAAAACAACACACATTTATTATCTCATACTCTCTTTAGGCCAGAAATCTGGGCACAGTTTAGGGAGGGGAGTCTTCTGCTTAGAGTCCTTTAATGAAACCTTTAAGTCAAGTAATTAAATATTTGAGAAAGATAAAAGAATAGACAGGAAACCTGTAAGTTATTGCAGTGAAGATGGGGAGATCATGATGCAAACAGATACAGTGGACTGCAACAGCCTTGAAGTGGGATAATAACCTCAGGACAGTGGTTGTTTGTTATTCTGAAAATGTTCTTATCAAAATACCAGTCTGTGCTCTGAAATATGTAAGTTCAAAAGTTACCTTAGTAAATGAGACTCTGGGTTGCAACAATAGTACCTATACTAGTATTAAACCATAGGGTAATCAAGCCATCAATTAGAGGTTCCCCATTCCCTCACTCAAATGAAATCTGTACCATGTTTGTAAATGATTTTTCCAATGAATTTACTCTAGTATTACCTCCTTGCATTGCTTTTAAAGTTTAAATTAGGTATCACTAGAACCAATATTGTTTTGGCAGATACTTGCTTGTATAGAATGATTTGAAAGATTCATTTGAACCAAATTGTCTCTGCCACTGACCTTTTTATTATCTATTAAACTGTTTCAAATGAATTTATCAAATTAATTTCAATGAACCAGACATCAGTCAGAGCCCATAAAAAGAAACAGTAAAAAGAATTTTGAGATGTAGAGAACAGAGAAAGGCATATCGCCCAGGAGAGCTTAAAGTACTGGGCCTGTCTATAATCATGATGCAGGGTCCACGCAACCCAAGCAGAGGGGAGAGGAAGAAAAAGGAAGAAACACTGGCCTACTTTTCAGTTTGGGATAGAGAGGACCTAGCTGGCTATGTACAAGCTTCTCATCTTAATGTATAACAAAACCATAATGTTCAAAAAGCAGTTAAGCTTTTTTGACTTGATTTAAAATATTTTTTTTTTACCTGTGGGAATAGAGCATTTTTTAGAAAAAAATAAAATCTATGTAATGGTATGACTAAAGAATGGTATGTTCTAACTATAGGTGTAATTGTTTACACTTGTGAGCAATGCTTGCTAAGGATAAGGTAAATTTCAACCAAAACCTAAGGGTTATTAGTTATTGTTAGTGAGACCGTAGAGTGGATAGATTGTTTCTCCATTACAAATAGAAAGAAAAATCGCCGTCTTATGATTGGACTAGAAGATCACAAGTTTTCTTGCCAAAGGGTTCATATAGACCCATGTAATCATCTTGGCTATGCACTGGGGCCCTGGAGGAGAAGATGAAGGAGTTCTCAAGAGTGTCTGAGAACTTTTTTTCTTCTTTTTCCACCAAATTAGAGAAGCAGAGTATCAAGTAAAAATTATGAATGGCAAACTATGAGGACTGAGATCCCTGGTGAAACCACAGATAGGCTCCAGAAAATTGAGGTATTTGAAAATTGAAGCAAGGAGTAAAGAGAAAAGAACCCAGGGATTCTGCCTTTGAAGTTATTACTAAAAAGGATATAGTTAACAGTAATGTACCTACTGTAGGGTATGTGTGTGTGTGTGTAAGTTTGCTATAGGAAAATTATCTGTAAAATATTAGTATTGATGGTTATTTCACTTTTCTATTCAAGATGTTTTTGTTGATGTTGTTATAAAAAGGATAGCATGATTATGTCTGATAGAAGCAGGAGTGTCAAAATGTACCTGTGGAAGCAGCCTACCTAGTGTCAATTACGCTTTGTGCAGATTACTTTTTATTCTCAATCATTTCTTGAACAGTAGATTTATAAACATACACCTATCAAATAAAAATGTAAAAATCAGACAGTACAGTAGATTGAAAACAGTCTCAAAATTCAGTGCCTACCCCAGATTTCATAAGTCCAACTCAAATGCCTCATGTTACAATTTCAGACGCCTCCAAGGATAGCCTAAAAGAGCAAGCATCCCGGTGAGAATGGAGTGCAGGTGGAGAACTTGGGACCCGCTTAGAGGGAGCAAGCCTACCAGGCCCCAGGGGGTTGTTACTTTGTGGCAATGCCAGCCCAGAGTAAAGCTCCTTCTGATTTTCCAAGAAAACCAGAAAATTCTGTTTTTTCAAAATGTAAATCCTTGTAATTTTAAAACTTGGCAACTGATTTTAATTTAAAAACATTTATAGACCAAGAATTTTACAAATTCATTTTTTGGGGGGTGGGGGAAGCCAGCCCCTGGCCAAATTTTATATCTGGGCCAATGGACTACCAATTGATTTACTGACTTTTAGTTGCTTCTGTATATTCTTTCACATTCTTTGGATTAATTATATAAAGTCCAGTGAGTCAGCTTCAAAAGAGAGACTCAGCTTCTAACATAAATGGCAAATGAGCTGAATTTTTCTGTTTAGGAAACCTTTATAAGAATTTATAAATAGCCCTTTAGCATTTCATTGTGATCACATAGTAGACAATTGAAAGAATTATGAAACTTGAAATTATGAGTCCATCATTTAAATCAGTTAACTCAGTCTCAAAAGTTTGGGGTTATTTCATGTGGAATAGACTATTTTGGTTTTCTACAGAACCTAGTTCACTGAATAAGCTACTCTTGCCCTGCATAGAGACAGGATAAGGGGTCTGAGGTGACCATGGCCTAGGGCAGTTTGGATTTGTTTTATAAATATTTTAAAGATGTCAGAAATACCCTAGAGTTGTATAAGGGCCAGAGATTAAGAGATAAAATCCAAGAAAAGGAAAGAAAAATCCCACTAATGATATCAGGAATCAGAGAAAGAATGACATTAATGATACTCACTTATGTTTTGCTCCGGCAGTTCATGTGTGTGTGTGTGTGTGTGTGTGTGTAATGTGTTTTTTTTGAAAATAGAAATATTTTTCTGAAGGAAGTGTTAGCTTTCTTGTAATCAAAGCATAGCCAATGCAGCTTGAATAAACAATAACTGGTCTTGGTAAAAAATGTGTTTGAATTTTAATTTGAAAGTTGAAAAATTTTGACGTTTAAAAAATTTGAATTTACTAACATGAAAATACATTGTTACGTTATTGATTGGTTTTGTAATTTTAGCATTTCTTCTAGGGCTTTGATTGCGGGTAATTATATTGAAAACAAAATCAAACGATAATAGTAACTATTATTATTATTAGCTATTGGAGTATATATTATCAGAAAAGTGTTTCTATTGGTATTAAACTACTTGAAGAAATGCTCTTTAGAGAAAGAGCGGGGGAACAGATCATTGACTACATCCACTGATTTTTTTCAAAAAAATAATTTTTATGGAGAAGGGGAAGCTTCAAAAAAGGCAACTGTTGCTGACTGACCTAAATATTGTTTCTTAGAAGTTTTTAATTTAAGATTATTTAATTAGAAACTTTAAGAAATTACTAGTCCACCTTCTAAATAATATGTTCTTAAATCAATAGAAGAGAAAGAATTGCATGATTACTAGGCAGGTGGACTACTAGTTATCCATTAATTTTTATTCTGTATTTTGGAACAGATATGTATGAATATTATAACTAATAAATCAAATGAAAGAAATAACCATTAAACAATATTGAAAATTCACAGCTTCCAAAATTTTTCCAACCTTAGTCTAAATATATGTCAATCACACTGTGTTTTTCAAGTCAATTCTAAAATTTAAGAAAAGGGAATCTTAAGGAGACATCAATGAGAATCAATACATACATATAATATCAGTTATAGAAAATATATGTGGATTTATAAGTGTACATTTATGAGGGTTACTCTCATGGGAAGCCAATGAGCAACTTTAAAAGAAAGGAAATTATTTGAAACCATGAAAGATGTAATTAGGCCACCATAGGTGCCACAAAGAAATCTCTTTCTTTTTAAATGCTTTCCAGGACAACTGTGTCCAGGCATTAGATCTGGTCTCTTCCCCCACACATCGGCTTTCTTGAGGTCTAATTAATATACAAAAAACTGCTCATATTTCATGGATACAATTTGATGAGTTTAGACATATGCATACATCCGAGATCAAGGTAATAAACATTGGATCTAGTTGTTATAGCATTTATGATAAGTGTAGCCAGCTTTGTATAGATGCTTAAGGTGCTTTAAATATTTTTATTTTTTGAAAGTATTTGAAAGGTCATTATCTTGTGTGGGGGGAGACCAGAGTGATTTTGGAGTGAGGATGTCAGAATTATTAGGGAAATACTGGAAATGATAAATACTCTTCAGTCAGTGGTAACTGCCATGAAGAACACTGTTCTCTTAGTTTTGAAGTTTGGAAAGTATGTTCCAGAAAACAAAGAGAAAAACCAAAGCAAACAAAAAAGCCTATCAGATGCATTCCAGCATTTTTAACCATCTCCATTTCTTACTCATTAAAAAAGTAAAAGATGGAGAATATCCTTGACAATGTAAACATTTTATGCCAGACATGCATTATATTATTTAAATATTATGAATCCTGTCAATGCCTGTAATTGGTTCTCACATACATACGTGAGGATTCACATTTTTTCATGATTAGGACACAACATATTAGCACACGTTTCAGAGAATGTTATTGCATTGGCGTTCCAAAAGTGAAAATCCTTGGATTTTAAAACTGCATGTGCCAGAATCTTCTTGGCCAAAAGATTCACAGTATCTATTATAATATAAAATAATTTCCATTTCAAATGAAGCAGATATACATCAGTATTAAGAAAGCAAAGAGCTCAACCTAATGCTGGAGGTCTTCTAGTGACACTTCACTCCCTCGTAAGATTTTTCCACAAAAGGATCACTACATGAAAGACTTAACAAAGGGCCACACGTGGCCCTGGGTTTGGTTTTTAGCATAGTGGGGTATATTCTAATTATAATTGTTTCTTCTTTACTATTCTATGCTTAAGGGGTCTGCTCTTATAAATGACTACAGGATAAGTAAAGCTAACAAACACAAGTGACGGTATCTTTTGGCATTAAGATAATTATAGATCATTACATGATAGGAACAGTTAATAGTCCTAAAGTAATATGATTAAATAAAGAACTTTAAAACTGTAATTCACCTAGGCTTTTTAATATTTTACTGTTTCTCCTTTGTTGCTTCAAAGCTATGAATTTCAAGATTTATTTGTCACTACTCTCTATATTTTCTGCTATACACAGTATTTGTAGGCTATGGCAACCAATCCCCTTGGGCTTTCTTTTGCTTTAATTTGCATAAAGACAGGCATCATATGAATATTCAGTGAGTGGCTTTGCATTAAGTAAGTGCCCTTAATCAGCTTTTCAGTTCAGTTTTATTGGTTGCACGCACAGTCTGTTATTTCATCCAGAAAATCTGAAGGCCCTACAAACTAACCAGGTAAGGTTGTAATTCCTTGATGCATTTAATGAAAGAATATTATCATTTGATTACATAGGTTCTGAAGAATGCTAAAAGCATGGTGGGTTTTTTTTTTCCCTGTGTTTTTTTCTTCCCGTGGTGGTCAGGTGGGTGCATGATTCTGTAATTTGCATAAACATCAGCTCTATGAATAATTCATCAGGGTTATTTTAAACACTAGGTTTCTACTTTGGATGGCACTAGGGTACTGCCATTTGATTGGCTGAATGCTGTTTTCATCACCAACAGAATTCCTATAACATGAAAGTACCTAAAGGAGCTGAATTGAATATACAGTATTTGTTTTTTGAAAAATGCCTGTTATCTTTTCAAAGCAAATTGTGCTGTTTTCCCCCTCCCTAACATTAGGGCTTCTAGCTTTTCATGATACATACATTACAAGCTCAAATGTGGCTACCGTTTGTAGACTTGATCGGTGTCTGTGATTTCTGGAGAATGGGATAGCAGCTGTATTCTTCTGAACATGCATAAACATGAGCGACATGTAAATAAGAAACTGTCACATGCATATGGAGCCCTGGACAGCTCCATTGCTAGGATCCATTTATTTTCCTTTAACAGAATCCTCTTTTTGAATAGATAACTTTGAGACTGTTTCATCTATTTTAAAATGCCATGGACAATTATGGTACTATATATGGATATAATAAGCATATATGATCTGACAAATTATTTCTTGCTGAAAACGCAGTTTATGGTTCCTCTCAGCCCACCTACAGGTTTTTTAATTTGGTACTTCTTTGCAATACACTAGTGACAAGGGAAGTGTTAATCAAGAATGACCAGGTAATTAATTTAGATATTAGTGTGTAATTCACTCCCATAATTTACTAAAAATAAATTGTCCCTTTCTTTATGCTTGTGGAGATGAGGAATATGGAGGTTCACGCCATTCTTTGTTAGTTACTTGAACATTAACCATTTGCATTTCTGGTCTGTGTCCTCATTGACAAGATTCTCATTGTAAACATCTGTGATCCTGAAACATTACAGGCATATGGGATTGGAGAATGGTGTAAATTGAATTTAGTCTTTGGCACATTCCGTTTTTGTTTTCCTTCTCCATAGAGGAATGTATCACAAATAAGATGCTGAACAATTAGTGTTAGGGAAGGTATAGTAAATGATATGTGTAATCAGTTAGTTTGTGTAATCAACTATAAAATACTCCATGTTCACTGTTATTTCCTGTACATTGAATGGGTAAAAATACCAAAGGCATCTTCAATAATGAATAAAGAAAGCTGAAAATTTCTCAATATTTAACAGGTTTTCCGTATAAATTTTTTAAAGTTCACTCTAAATCATTACACTGTAACATTCTTCACTGACTTTTTGTAATTAATATTCAAATATGAGTTTCATACGACACTGCAACTGAAGAAAAATAAAATTCTTTTCATTTTCTTTCTTAGCTATCTATACATGTAATGATAGTGTTGGGTTAGTTCCCATTTTTCGTTATTTGATTTTGTGTAGTTAGGTGAGGGTCTATTTCTATTTCCTTTTCTTTCTTTTTCTTTTCTTTCTCTTCATATTCTTTTTTGCTATATCTTTGGAATCAATAGAATAAAGAAATACCTCTGAGACAATATTCCTTCACTCAGAACCAACGTTCATAAACACATTTGACATATTTATTTTATCTGTTGAAAAAATACTTCATAATAAAAAATGGAATAAGGAATTCAGAATAAAAATTTTTTTAAATGAGATGAAATTGTAAATTTCTATTGGAATTTCATGTACTCACATCAGCTACTGTGTTTTACATGCAATTATAAATAGTGATTTAAATCTCACATCTGTAGTGTTCTTTGTTTAGTTAAATCTTGCAGGATTCAGTATGGATGCTGTTTATTTAATTATCAGCCATTAAGCGTTTACAGCTGTAATAAGCACCAAGCAATCTTTACCATACTATACAAAGACTGTAGGTTTGGAAATATTTAACCAAAGGCTCTCATTCAAGTGATGCTCAATCTATTGAATACTTTTCATATGAAATCAGCTAAACTTACATTTCTTCAACATTTATTCTTTTCATTTGTTTCAAAATAATCCAAATAATTTTCTGAACAAGAATGAATAGGTATAATTTCAGAAGAGATTCCTATCCTTCTTAAGATCCATGATAGCATGTTTATAATTCTATTTAGATGTGTATAATTTTGAAAATGAAAAATTCTCATCTAACTTTTTGATGGAGATATTGTGAAATATCCAATTTAATGTGATAAACTGAGTTCCTTTATGCTTTTGCCATTTATATTATTTTTAGCAATCACTGAAGCTCTTTTAAAGAAAACATTTTAAATGAATTTGGAAACAGCAAAGCTAGTGAGTGACTACAGAATTTACCTTCCATTTCAGTGAGAGATTCTTCCTAGAAGGATAGGAGTCATCTTGTATTGCATAAACCTTGTTTTAAAAAAACAAAGCATTTGTTTATATTTTAGAACAAACTCATGACACAAATTGAATTAAAATTATAATGCATTATATTGCTAAGGAGAAAAAATTTATATCTTGCAAGTATAGTCTTATTTCATGTAGTGCTTTTATATGTTTAGACATTTAAAAAGAAAAGCAGTGAGGCATAATATATGTTTATACTGTCATTTAAAAGATGTTTTTCTTCAACATGTGATCATCTTGTATTTGGTAGATAAAAATAAATATGCAGATACTATTATCTGTAATATTTTCATTTTCATTTAATCTGATTACACTGTCAAAAAATTGTTGGTGAGGGATTTAAGCAATTAAAGCTGTGTATATATCCTTGCTAAATCCACTGGTAGTTAAGGAAAATTGCAACAATCAAGTGCTTTGGTCTAAGTAGAATAAAACCTAAATTGATCTACAGAAGGTGAAGCCTTAAACTTGAGGAACATTTGTCTGTACAAAAGTTTTGGAACTGAATGTCACCTTAAGGCAAGAGGTATCAACTACCTTGTATGGATTCCCCTAACAAATTCATGCATCTTTATGAAAGAGTGAATCTTCTCAATGAAGCTAGGATATCCCTTAAGAATTCTAATCTAATTGATGGTGCAAGTGTATGACATGATTACCCATATACAAATCCTTCTATCCAGTGTCACTCATTTCCCAGGAACCCAGTCAATCAAATTTGCAAATATACTTGAAACTTTCTTTGTTTTTTCCTGAATGGATACTGTTTAAATCTACATAGATTGTCTTGTCTAATAACATGTGAGAGTTAGCCATTAATTTTCTTAGGATAGAGGAGGATGAAGAGGAGGAGGAGAGGAGATGGTGCAGTGGCTTACTTCTGAGCTCTCTTGTTCTCTTGAACACTCTTGTTGGAGTTCCTTTCTGCTACCCCGATTGCTCAACTCCATTAGTTAGAATTTGTACACTCAATAATTTAATGGGGTGAGGTTTCATGAAGTTATTGGGTAACTTGAATTTGCACAGTCACTCTTAAAATATGATCCTTATCACATTTAGGTTGCCAGCCAGTATCAACAAAGATGCTATAGGCTTAGGTAATATATATTTTTATTAAATTTTTAGTTCAGACCTGGTTTAAAATTTCCCAAGTATCATAAACCCAGCGGCATCCTGATTAAGTGATGAGGAGAGCAAAAAATAACATTTGTAATTAAAATTCTATTTTAAAGGTTAATTATTTTGGAGGGAAATAAAACATTTTCAGTCTTCTATTGCATTCTTTATGGAAGAGATACATGATATTTTGAGAATCTACTTGGTATGAGTACTTAAAATAGAAAGATCCTTTAGGAGAAATTTTTCATAAGGGAGGCTCTTTTCGGATTAACATGTGGTCTCTATTTATTTGTTAGCATAGTGCATTAAATTTATAGATTTTTTATGGTGAATCTTGAATAAATCACTCTGGATTCAAATAGTTAGTATTGTATATAGTGTTTTTGCATTTCTAATTAAAAGGGAAGCTGGTTAAAAGTTGGGTGTTATAATTTTTTTGTTAAGTTTTAGTATCAAAATTATATTAGTCTTATAAAATGTGTTGGGCAGCTTTCTTCTTTTTTTTTTCTTTTTCCTCTGACACAGGTTGTATATGAATTACTATCTATCTCTTTGAGTTTTGTATAAATTGCCTGTAAATCTACCTGGGCCAGGCATCTTTGGGGGAATTATTTTCTTCTTGATTCAATTTCCTAAGTGGTAGTAATCAGTTGGGTTATTTCTTCCTTATTGTATGCATTTTGATCATTTATATTTTTCTAGGAAATCGTTCTTTTCATCTAAGTTTTCAACTTCACTAACATAAACTTATTCATTGTATTTTCTTATGATTTATAAAATATCTACTGTATGTGTAGTCTGTCCCTCTTTTCATTTTGTATTTTATTTATTTGCGATTTTCTGTTTTTCCTTTGGTCATTCTTGTAAGAGTTTTTATTATCAGTACTTTCAAAACAGCATTTTTGGGTTTTTCATGTTATGTATCTTGTCTCCTTGTTCTTTGTTTTATTAATTTCTGTTCTTTAAAGCTTTGTGACCTCTAGTTCCTTACAGATTATCTCTAAGATTTGTTCCAGCTCCAAAATTCTACGGTTCTGTAAAAAGTTATTCTATGTTTAGAAGCCAGTGGAACTCTTACATTAGCATAAAATGAAGTGGGATGATAGTTATTATTTGTTGAACTTATTCTTTTATGTAGAAACCCTTTGTCTTGAGTAATCACAACTAGACCATTCCACATGCTATGAGTAGACTTTAGCCTTTGAGGAAGTCTACTTGGAAATACTCTTATCTTGCTACTCCTGATGATCATGTGATATTTTTAGTGATTTTTAAAGTCTATCACTTAACTTTAATAGAGAGAACTCAAATAATCTGCAGAGTAATGTCTGGAATATGTTGTGCTTAGGATTAAATAGGATTGCATTAATTGCTTAGAAAATGTTTGTGAAAAGTTCACAGTATAACACATGATCATTTTAGACTCATAGAAGGTCACTAAAACTAGTTGGGAATCTTTGACGATTCTCCATTTTGTGAGTTGACCACTCAAATAAAATTATCTCAGAATCAGGCAAAGTTAATGAAAAAGTGCATCAGTATTCTAGTCTGCTTGCTTTGAAGTATTTTCTTAGTAAAATCAAATTCATGCCTTTGGTATTTTAACATTAAATCAAGTTAAACTCTCAGTTAATTAATAGACACACATAAAAAAATCACAGACTGAATTCTTATCTGTATGAAGAGTTGGTTTTTGTTTGTTTGCTTGTTTGTTTGGTCCCCTGTATGTACATTGTCCTAGGATGAATTGCTAATGCAGAGCGGCATTCATTCTTCTTCTTTTAGCCTGGAACATGATAAATCATATGGACTATACAAATGTTGTGATTGAAGCTATTGGACACGTTTGAGATTTTGTACAAATATACTTAAATAAAATCCAAAAAGAAAATAAGAACTTTTTGAAAAAAATATTTTAGCAAAATGATCGAGTGTCTTGTGGAATATAGTAACTCTGACTGACAGCTATATCATTAGAATTTTGTCATCAATTATAGCCTCCTTACAGCTTTTTTGATTCGTAGAATACTGATTTGACCTACTTTATTTAATAAAGGCTCTGATTCATTTATCTGCTTTAAATGTAATAAAAATTTGAGAAGAAAATAATTCTTTAAATGTTAATGTTATACATAAGTGATCCAGCATGTAAAAAATAATTTTCTTTTAAATACAAGTCCTACAGTAATGAAAAACATTTTAGTCATGATTGTTTTTATTCCAATGTGATCAATTTCACATTTGCTTTTTAACATGATTTCAAGAATAATTTTCTACTTATTTCAAGGTCTGTAAATTGTTTAGTTCCATATCTAGTTCCCAGATACTTGTATCAAAATATGTCTGAGCTTGCACCTATATTTTCACATGAAATTAGACCATTAAACCTTACTTCAAATACCCAACTCAGTGATTCTTTTTCTCTGAGAATATCCAAATTCCTTTGCCACCAATTTTAAAGTCTTTTGGTCACAGTGAGCAGAATTTTGCCTACCAACAGACTATCTTAATAAGTCATATAAAGTACCCTGGAGAGAATTAGATTTCACATAGAATAAAATCTCAATAGTGGTTGTTTCTTGATACATCTGAGACAGTAAGGGGTATTTAAAAAGTAGTAATATCAAGATTTTGAGGTTTTTTTACTTATAATTAACTTACAGTGCTTTTGTGCAACCTTATAGGATTTTTACCTGATGGCAGATTTGTATGACATAATGGAACAAGCTGGGAATAGACTCAAATCTCATAACAAATCTTGCAATTATATAAACACTCACTGGAACAACTTATTCTTTTACATGTACAATGCAATATTATATTACCAGTACTTATATTTTATAAATCAAACATTGAATGTCTTCTATCTTCCTAGTCTTTCTATGAGAAATAAATGATAAATAACTTTCTCTAAGTACTGAGACTCATATGAAGCAGTCTGTTAAGAGGCAGCTACAAAAAAAAGAAGTGTTGCTTGGAAATACTTCCCTTTTTATGTCAAAATTTGTAGTTTTTTTCTCTTTATATTTTCAGAAAAAGAGAAGAATCTTGTCTCAATTATTCATCTACTTCTGCTTATTCTCCACCTGATATGCTAATCCTTGATTATTGTACCATGATAATTTTCATTGAGACTGATTGTAATATTCCAAACAATAGATGCAAGCATGAAAAGGAAAATATGGAGTAATAGCAGGTGATGATTTTTTTAAATCAAAAATTTATTTTTATGTAAATGCCTAGGGGAGGAAGAGAGAGGGGTGAGGGAGAGAGAAAAGAGTATTGCAATTCCACATGTAAAAGAATAAAGTTATCTTACAAAAATTAACTAAAATGAATTAAAAACCCAAAATGTAAGACCCCAAACTATGAAACTCCTAGAAGAAAACATAGAGTAAAAGCTTCATGACATTCAAAGTGGGAATGATTTCTTGGCTATGACACCAAAAGCACAGGCAACAAAGCAACAGCAGACAAATAGCAATATGTCAAACTTCTGTGTATCAAAGGACACAATACAGACTGAAAAAGCAACCTATGGAATGGGAGAAAATATTTGCAAATTATATATCTGATAAGAAGTTAATGTAGAGAATATATAAATCCCTACAGCTAACAATTTAAAAAAACCCTGATTAAAAAATCGACAAAGGACTTGAATAGACATTTCTCCGAAGATGATATGCAAATGATCAACCAACATATGAAGATATTCTTAATATCACTAATCATTGGATAAATGCAAATCAAAACCATAATAAGATACCATCTCACACTCATTAGGATGGCTAATATCAAAAAAACAGAAAATAACAAGTATGGGTGGGGATGTGGAGAAATTGGTAGCCTGTGCATTGCTGGTGGAATTGTAAAATGGTGCAACCAGTATGGAAAACAGTATGGTGGTTCCTCAAGAAATTAAAATTAGAAGTACCACATGACCCAGCAATTCTTATCTATCTAAAAGAACTGAAAGCAGGGTCTTGAAGAATTATTTGGTTTTTTAAAGAATTTTTTGGACATCTGTATTTATAACAGCATTTTTCACAATCACCAAGTGGTGGAATCAATCCAAATATCCATCAGTGGATGAATATATATATAATGGAATGTTATTTCAGCCTTAAAAAGGAAAGATATCCTGTCACATGCTTCAACATGGATGAACCTTGAGGACATTATGCTAAGTGAAATAAACTAGTCACAGAAAAGGCAAATACTGTATGATTCCACTTATATGAGGCAAACAGAAAGCAAAATGGTAGTTAGCGGCTGGGGGAGGGAGAAATTAGAGAGTTTTTGTTCAATGGGTATAGAATTTCAGTTTCAAGATGACACTGTTCCAGAGGTCTGTTGTACAACAGTGTGAATATACTTGATACTGCTGAATTAAAACTGGTTAAGATGGTCAGTTTTATGTTATGTGTTTTTAACCATAATTTTATGTTATGTGCTTTTTTAACCACAATTACAAATTTTAAAAAGTGTTAACTCAACATGCATTGGACAATATAGAAGATTTTGCCAAACTTTTCACTATTAAGAAGAATTGATTTGAAATGAATTAAAAATACATATCTTTCCAAATTTTTGAAAGAAAGTAGTATAATTTCAAAATATTTTTTATAGTGGAAGTCAGCAACATACACAAAGTTAGAGTTTGAAAAATCTGGGTAATTGTTCTAGTCTTCTGAACAAACAGGCAATTGGGCAAACCAGAAAATATTGACTTTATCCTAAGATATTATCTACTTACATTTGGTTCTGAGAGATTCAGAGCACATTAATCTCTGGTTTTATAGCCCGATTAGAATTTTTAACATTTTTTGCCTCTGATATTTTTAATTAACTAGCTATCCATCTATCCACCCATCCATTCACCTCTCCATGCATCCATCTATATATACATAATTTTCCTCCTTCCATTTTTCCTTCAACCCTACAATCCCTGTAGGTTCTTACCATGACCATATGTTCCTAAATATTTTGTCTAAGAATTTAAAGAATGTTGAAAGGAGACTTATCAAGACTTTTTAGGAATTCTTGATGAAGCTGTGGACATATTTTGTGCTTTTTTACCTGTCTATAAAATCCCCCTAAATTTTAAGCAACAGCTAATGTGACTCATACTTTTCTTAGTCTAAATGACAAAAGGTAGCTGCATTGTAATTCACAATGGATGATCCTCTCCCTTACTAATAATGACTATTGTATTTGCTGTTCTTCACACTAGTTGCTGTGTCAGGACAACTGCATATTTTGCACAGTGCTCTCTAGCAAATGTTTTGAAATTTACCCTCCAGAGATCATCTGCTATAAATGGGCTTCAGTGCAGTTAATGAATATTTTATTACCCTCATTCCTTTTTTTGGTCTAGAATGAAAAACATGGGTTAAGTGTGAAGTGTCAAATTAACAGAAATGTTTCATTGAACATGTTTTGTGTTTGATGAACAACATCAAACACAAAATTGTTTCATTCTCTGAAACATTTTTCATTCTCTGAAACATTTTTCTTAAATATATGTGTGTATTTCATGTAATCAATTTACTAATGCAAATGTATACCAGGGAAAACATGAGTGACTCAATATGAAATGTTTAATAGTTTCTAAGCATAATTTCTGGCACTATAAACACATCACTTTTGATTGACTTAAAATAAGACAGTCATTGACTGGTTGAATGAATCTGATAGATCATATATTCTCTAGAAAATCAAACGCCTTGAGAAAATCTTCTGCAGTGAAATTATTCACCACATACTATTTTTCTGTTGTCACTATTTGATCATCTTTTGCCTTGTGGCCATGTAAAATAGTACTGAATTTCTCAGATCGTTCATTATTTGCCTATCAGAGAATTTCTGTGTGGTATGGGTCAAATTTGGAGCTTTAGTCTTCCAAATTCCTCCTTCGGGGAATAACTCAGAAAATGACTCTGTTACTATTAGTTAAATGATGTCATGTAACATCATATCTTTGCATTTCAGGAACTGCACAAATGTTTTCTATGGTTTTAAAAACAGATGAGCCAAAATATCATGTGAGATTTGATGAGTACATATTGCTCTGGCAACAGGGTGCAATTAAAGAACATTTAGTGAAAAGCTACTATGCGTCTGATACAGTGTTAAACATTTCAGTGTGTCATCTCATTATGTCCTCACCATCACACTGTAATATAAAAGCTAATATTACCTACGTTTTATAGTTGAGGAAATTCAAGTTCAGAAAGGCAAAGCAATTTTTCCTAGGCCAACTTATAAGTTGAGGTTTGGGCTAGTCTAATGCAAAAGCCTATATGTTTTCTATTTTATCATGTGGATCCCAGGTTAATACTGATAGCCCTTCATAATATGAATACAGTTATTTTTAATTAGATTTTTTAAAAAATTCACTTTTTGAAATAAAAGTAGAAAGGGGAAAAGAAACTTATGACTTCTTATTATGTAATAAACATAAGGCAAGATACTTTCAAATGCTTTATACTGAATCCTTAAAATAAAAATTAGGTTATTTCTATAGCAAATATGATAGGTATTGTTGAATTTTGAATTCTCGACTTCATCTCTAATTAATATAGTCCACATGTTTCTCAACTAAGGTGGATAATTGATTTTTTAACCTCGTGTAAACATTATAGATAATGTATGTTTTGCTTTTAGATCAACGATTGAGCCAGTTTTTTCTTGCTAGATTTATTCATGCATCTAGCAAAGAGTCTGTGAATGCATTCAATATGACAGGCACCCTTCTAGGTGCTTGAGTTGGATGGTGAAATAAAAATATCTGCCCCTATGGAAATTACATTTTACTGAATTTGATCTCTGGAACTAACTCACACACTACATTGAAATATATTAGTTGTAGAAAATATGCCTCTATAACTTTCATCTGCCATTTGTTGGATTCAAGATGTCAGGATCATCAAAACATCAAACTTAAGCTGAATCTTAATCTACCAGTTGGTAAAACAATTCCTTCCGTGTGTGTGTGTGTGCGTGTGTGTGTGTGTGTTTGTGTTGTATCTCAAGAAAATTGAATAGAAGGAAGTGCTGAGATGTTCAGTTGAAACAGACTTTCCTTCGGTCAACAAGTAACGTCAATAGCAAATTCAGAGATGGAGTAGGTGGTTATGTTACTGAGCCTCTTTTAATTTGTTTCTGTCAATCTTATCTCTTATGTTCCTTTGCTTTCTTTTTTTTAAAATTATTTTATTTTATTTTATTTATTTCATTTTTGGCTGCGTTGGGTCTTTGTTGCTGTGCACGGGCTTTCTCTAGTTGTGGCGAGCGGGGGCTACTCTTCGTTGTGGTGCGCAGGCTTCTCATTGCGGTGGCTTCTCTTGTTGCGGAGCACGGGCTCTAGGCACACGGGCTTCAGAAGTTGTGGCACGAGGGCTCAGTAGTTGTGGCTCACGGGCTTAGTTGCTCCGCGACATGTGGGATCTTCCCGGACCAGGGCTCGAACCCGTGTCCGCTGCATTGGCAGGCGGATTCTTAACCACTGTGCCACCAGGGAAGCCCTCCTTTGCTTTCTTATCCCTACCTCTGTGAGAAGGCCTAAGACACCTGCATTACATGGTTCTCATTACCTCTCACTTTATATTTGCTATTTCTATTTCCACTCTTAGTGATCTTCTTCTCTGTTTCTCCATTATTTTCTTGCATCTGAATTCATGTCATGAAAAGATCCAGAGTCACTGTATGCAAAAGGAGTCTAGTTCCTGTGGTTAAAATGCTATCAGATAATACTGTGATGTTTCCGTATATATATTAAGCAATTACAAATTTTATTTAGGTCTTAAAATTTATCATTACATGTATAAACCAGTTGTCTTCATTCTCTGATTACTTAAACAATTAAAGTGATAGACAGGAATAGAAAATAAGGGGCAATTCCCTACAAAGTGCAAATATTATACCAATCCCAGTCAAAAGCAGACAGCTCAGAAACAAAAAGAGGGAAAAGATAATTTTCAAGAAAGCTATTTGTACTTTTTCTTTAACCTAAACACAGATGAGCATGAAAATATGGAAATTACTGTTAGGTAGAAAATAGACTGTTTTAACCTTTGCTGTGCATGGGTAACTGACACACACGGGAACCTTTGATCCCAAGACTTTTGGGTACAAGAGGCAGTGTTCTTCTCTTCTTGCCAAGGCCACTGCATCAAAGAGAAGGCCTTTTAAAAATTTCCTTAGTAGTAGAATTATTTATAAAATTGGAAAGCTTAGTCCAAAATTCCACTATTTCTTTGTATCTATGCATTAGAAAATAGAAATAGAAATACCTTGCTATATAGAATTATAATCAATGAATACACTGAACTTTTAAAGTTAAAATTTGAACAACATGCTATTAGCCTATCAAATTTCACATGGGTAAGCAACAGTTGACATGAATTGGATTGGATCAGCCTGTTGATGTCCCTGTTAAGGGACACAAATGATGATTATGGAATGACACAGAGCCAGATGATTAAGGAGAAAATGGCCCACACTAGAACAATGGCAAAGACGTTCTCCCTACCTACACCCTCATTATAGACCAATATTACACCAGACATTCATTTTTATATTAATTTATTGGGATTGCATAATATATTAATATCTAGGCACTATGATAGGTGTCAGGGATATAGCAGTGAACAAAAAACATATAATCTCTTCCCCACAGAACTCACAGTTTAGTTATTTACGTATACTTGTGGAAGTTCAGTAATATTTGTATAATGGTAGAGATTCTTTCCTGCCTACCCCATATCCATTCCCCTTTCTTCATTACTATAGGACTCATATTATTGGGGTTGCCAATTGGCACTGACAAAACTGTATTTCCCACCTTCCCTTTCAAATAAAGATGTGCAATAAAAGGGAAATCAAAAGTCAATGAATGCGACTTCCAGAAAAATTTTTTAACTGAGAGATGTATCCCTCTGCATTTGCTCCTTTCTCCTTCCTGGTGTCCAGAACATGGATATAATGGCTGGAGCTGAAGAAGCCATCTTGAGACCACGAGCCAACTTGAAGATACAAACAATATTCTAAAAATGTAGAGCAGGGGACTTCCCTGGTGGTCCAGTGGTAAAGAATCCACTTTCCAATTCAGGGGACGCAGGTTCAATCCCTGGTCAGGGAACTAGGTTCCCACGTGCAGCTAAATCCATGTGCCACAACTACTGAGCTCACACGCCTCAACTAGAGAGCCCGTGTTCTGCAAACTACAGAGTCCACATGCCCTGGAGTCTGCGTGCCACAACTAGAGAGAGAAAAACCCAAACACCACCACTAGAGAGAAGCCTGCACTCTGCAACGAAAGATCCCACATGCCTCAGCGAAGACCCTGCGTGCCGCAACTAAGACCCAACACAGTCAAAAAAAATAATAAATAAATAATAAAATATTTTTTTTAAATGTACAGCAGAAAAATCAAAGGAGTCTTGATCTCTGGTGAAATCTCAGAGTGATCATAGAAGTTCAGGAAAGCCTGCCTCTGAATTTCTTCTACATAAAACATAAAGTCATATATTCATCTTATTGAAGTTATTGTTATATGAGGTATTTTTATATGCATTTTTCTCCACTTTTGAAAGATATCCACAGATATAGAGAAAAGACAAATTCTAATACAAATGTGAATTTATTCACATATTGAAATGTTATTTCGGATGTGGACTTGGTTATTTTCAATCAAATCTTCCGCATACTCCAGGTTTATAAAGCTCTCTGTTGAAATACTGTTTTGAGACGGTTTAAGGAAAGATGCCTAACCAGAGAAACTGGTTGACCGTTCTAAGCAGTTTTTGGTATTCAAGAGGGATGAACCAGGCAAGAAGAGTCCCTTACCCCATGAACTTCAAAATAAGCTACTCCTGTGTTATGGTTTCTTCTGCATTTGCTTTGATTTTGATTTCACCATTTTCTAAATTCTTGTAACATTTCCTCTATATCACAAAATTCATTGTTTAATTAAATACCTTTAATAATTTCCATTTATGAGTATCTTCTCTCTTCAGTACAATTACTCTTCTACAAGAGTAGAAGACAAGAAAGCTGCCTCATCATCTTATTTTAGCCACCATTGTCAGATTAGGACAGGATACTCAACTATTAACTAGGTGTTTGTGTGATCCAGGGATCCTTGTTTAGTGAATAAAACATGATATTGTGATTTTATTGGCATACTTAAAGTTTCTCTGTTTTAGAAAAAGGTTTTTATGAGTACATCTTATAAGATAAATATGTTTTCTAGTGGCACATACAAGTTTCATCTTTTGTTGCAATTTACAAGAGCATTTTTAGAAACTGTCTTTAGAGGTGATCTCAGTGACAAATTTAATACTACTACTTAACATGCTGCTCTTTTATTCTTTCATTAGTGGATTTTTCTTGAGCACCTTCTACATAGCAGGCACTAATCTAGGCTAGAGGGGAAAAGTGTGATGGGTGGGATGGGAATTAGTAAGGCAAAGACTGCACCACAAGGAGCTATTCTATTTGGGAAAGCAGACTATAAACAAGTGTGCAAATGCATAATATAATTCTAGATAATGAGAATGGAAAGTTCTAGAAAGAAATTAAAGCAGGATGGAAGGAGAGAGAAATTAAAGCAGGATGGAAGGAGAGAGAGAGAATCATGGGGATGAGGATGCTTTTTGATGTGGAAGCAACAAAGCCAGCAACAAAAGGATCTGGAAAAATAGATTCCAGAGCCTGAGTTGGAAATGAGCTGGGTTTGTTCCAGAAAGAGCTAGGAGGCCAGTACAGCTGGAGGACTGTTGAGTGAGGTAAAGTGGTAGGGGAGGAGTGCTTAGCAGGAGGCAGAGAACGGATCACTCAGGACCTGGGAGGTGAAAAAGAGTTTGTATTGTATCCCATGGGTAATGGTAAATAACTGGAAAGCTTTAATCAGGGCAATGCTTATCAGATTTACACGTTAAATTGCTGTTCTGGCTATAGGTGAAAGAATAGAATATTGGAGAACCTGAGTGGAAATTGGGAGACCAGGTAACAGATGACAGAGGTAATCTAGGTGAGAAATCATGTAGACTGGACTAGGGGAGTAAGAGTGAGGTGTCAAAAGGGGCCAAATTCAGAAAATAATCATCAGGTAGAACTGACAGGACTTGCTGATATAGGAGGTATGGTGTGTAATGTTTTGTTCAGACTTGGCATACAGAGCAGATGATATTCACAGAGACTACATTAACACATTGAGGTACTAAATAAAGTGTTCTTATTTCATCCTGAGAAAAGATAGCTTTCCTTAAAAGAGTTGACTTGGCAGAGGATAAAGGGAGTCACAGAACCCTTTATAAAGAATTCTTATTGATGGCTAATAATTCTTATAAGTCACTAATCAAGAGGTGGAGGGAGAAAACAAAGAATGACAGTTTTTATCATAATTTGGTGAACAGTGTAAATTATCTGGATTCTAAATCACAAATATTGAATGATTCTGCTTTTATTTTGCCTCAGACTTTCACTTTGTCCCCTTGGCGACTGGCAGTTTTAATTTTAGTAAGAAAAACAAAAAATTTGACAACTTAAAAATTTATGAAACCAGATTGGTTAAGTTGAAAGGACTCAGAGTAGGATGCTAGTTATACTTATTTTTTAGTTATTGGGTACCATCAGGAATGTAGACATTCAGAGAAAGAAGAGCATATCAGAAAATTGACAGCTTTGTGGATGGCTTAAAAGGCAGGAGTGAGATATATTAAAAAAGAAAATACCAGAGAAAATGAGTGAAGCTTCCCAAATGTACAGAATTCAGTGATTAAGTGTGTTGTCAATAGATTCTGACAGTAAGCATGCAATGAGAGTTTAGGTATTTCACACACAGGCACTATTGCACCAGACAGATAAACACACATCACTAATTTTCTCAATGGGTTTGATGGGTTTATCCCAGTCTTCTTCTATAGTCAACAAGACTAGTATTTAATGGTATTTATTATTTATTCCACTAGGAAGATCTATGTGGAATGTGGTTGATTTGTGATCACAGTGAGAGGTGAATCAGTTAGAGATAGATAGATAGATAGATGATAGGCACTGAAACAATTGTGGCTAGACTTTTGTAGCCAAAAGAAGGGTAAAAATACTTAACAGACCAATATGTAAAATTCCTGGTTTTTTTTTTTTTTTTACATGATAGCTCTTACTTAGGGATTCTGTGCAATTTTAGAAATTAAAGACTGAAGAGGAACTAATGAGATTATTTGGAGGTACTCAAATTTTAACACTCAATTCTCACTAAAAATCTCAGTGTAGGAAACTTCTAAAAATGAAGCATGATCAAATAGCATCAGCAATAATAGTTTTGGCCAAGACAAAGCCTGATCTTTCTAACTTAAGTAGGCTATCAGGTTCACTGAGGTGAAAAAGGTAACTTATAGTTGGAACTAGTGGTTAGCAATTAGGGACTGTGCATTATAATCATTTTACTTAGCATTCAGACAACTCTACAATGTGGTTGTTACTATCTCCATTTCATAAGATAAAGGAACAGAGGTTCAAGAAGGTAAATATTATCTAGGACTTGAAAACTGAAGTAAGTGGTGGGACTATGATTCAAACTCATATTCTTTTCATATTTACACCTCGTCTCAATAAGTCTCTTCTTTAGCAGTAGGGAACCTTCCATTAGTTTGAAAGAAATGGTTAGGAGGTAAATTTCAGCTCCATAAAAAGAAGTAAGATCATAGGCGTCTATGATTATAATCATGATGAAATAAATTAGGAATTGAATTTCATCATTCAATTCAACTTATAAAAAGGGAGTTAGGTAGGTATATATCATTGCTAACAGCACTCAGAGAAGATGAGGAAAGATGACTGTAACCCCTTCACCACTGCGTAGAGACACCTGAATAATCACTGTTCATCTTCAGTTGCTTTGTAAGGGCTGAAACACTTGGATTGTGAATACCATCCACAGGGCTCTACTCGTGAGTTGATCTATGTGTTTTTCAGATCAACAAGTAAGAGTAAAATACACCAGATATTTTATGCCTCTTACTTACTATAAGTTTTGAAATTAGATCTTAAGTCTACTTTATATCTTGACAGAGCACACTCTGTCCTTTCATAGAAACGAAACCAAAATTGTTGGTCTCACTGGTGCTAGTGACTAGATTATTTTGAGTCCAATACAAATACATTTAAGAGACAAAAAAATGCTACCCTAACCTAACCACAATGTCCTTATCACATAGATACTTCTTACTCAGCTGATGCATTAGAACCACACCAGTTATATTCCTGTTTTCTGAGAAGTTGTACTTTCTCTAATTTGTTTCCTTTTGGACCTTCACCTATAGTTCTGATGGACTTATTTGTAACTTCTATATTCATAACTAAATAGTAGGTATCACTATAATAATGTCTATTTAAAATTTGTGGTGATCATTTTTATTCTGGCTACAAATTATGACAAGGAAAATTAACAGAAGGCTGACAGATTTCTCAAGATGCCTTTGAAATATAGATATTTGCCTCTGTCCTCTAACCTCTTAAAGCTGAATTGTGCTTTATATTTTTATTATCAATAAATATTATCTGGTGTGAATACTAAGATTCTTGCTTTTACATGAGATACAGACTGCATTTACTACAAGTGTTGGCAAGTGTGCGGAGCAGCTGGAACTCTCTTACACTACTGGTTGGAATATAAAATGGTTCACCCACTCTGGAAAATAGTTTGGTAGTTTCTTAAAATTTTAAATACACATCTATAAAATGATTCATTCATTCCATACTAAGCATTTACTCAAGAAAAACAAATATAGCTGTTCATCAAAGATATATATGCAAATGTTCACAGCAGTTTCATTTGTAATAGCCCAAAACTGGAAACAACACAAATGTCCATCCACAGGTGAACAGATAAACAAATGTGATACACCCATACAGTAGAATACTATTCAGCAATTAAAAGGAACAAATTATTGATTTATGCTACAATGTGGATGAATCTCAAAACTATTATGCTTATCAAAAGGAGTATATATTGTATGATTCCATTTATATAAAACACTTTTTTTTTTTTTTTTTTTTTTTTTGCTATACGCCTCTCACTGCTGTGGCCTCTCCCGTTGCGGAGCACAGGCTCTGGACGCACAGGCTCAGCGGCCATGACTCACGGGCCCAGCCGCTCCACGGCATGTGGGATCTTCCCGGGCCGGGGCACGAACCTGTGTCTCCTGCATCGGCAGGCGGACTCTCAACGACTGTGCAACCAGGGAAACCCCCATAAAATTCTTTAAAAATTGCAAACAAATCTCTAGTGACAGAAAGCGGATCAATGATTGGAGAATAAGGTAGGAGTGGATCGGGCATGGGGAAATGAGAGATTACTGAGGAGCAGGGGAAATTCTGAGGAGTGATAGATATGTTTACTGCCTTTGGTTTCGGTGATATTCTCATGGGTAAATACAAATTTCAAAACAAATTCTACACTTCAAGTATGTGCAGTTTATTATATGTCAATTATATCTTAATAAAATTATTTTAAAACTATAGTATATAAAGGAGTTGCATGCTTTTGAAGAAAAATGTTTATATTTAAGACTAGGTTGTAATGATATTTAAGAAATTTGCTTAACATTTTGTTAATACATTCAGATGGGAAGACAAACCACTTTTGAAAAAATGACGCAAAATGCCAAAAAGCAGTCAGTGAATATGTGTCACCCTGATAACACCTCTTGTCTATCCCAATAACAAATTTTTAATTATAGAATTATAGAATTCATATGAATATTTCAAGGAGCTGATCTTAGAGACACACAAACTTAAGAAAAAGAACCTCATATGTATACCTTTACCTCTATTCACATTGGATATCAACTTTGGTCTATGTTTAGCTTCATTTCTGTTCCACCTCTATCAAAAACAAAATGGACTTTCACAATGAAAACTAACCTCTTTCATAACAAAATCTGAATCTACTACCATCTGTCATTGTCGTTTACAATAAAATGTTACCTAAGCCCCAATAATGCATCAGGTAGCAAGAATAATAGTCACTTTGGATAGTACTCAACTCCAGGAATAATGCAATTGTACTCCGGAAAATATCTTCATTTAATGCTCCTCAACCATGCTGTGCTTCAGCATGAACAAATTTTTTTATTCAGTAATAATATACCCTTCTTCCAGTAGCAGTCTCAGTACTACCATATATCTTTCTTTTTACTTTAATGATGAAAAAAACCCTCTTTTGTTTGTATTACTAATATTCTTTGTCATCTAAATATTGCACGATGTCATCCAAGTTTAGTTCTAATCAGAAAAAGTAACACTTGCTGTTAGAATATATTGTGGAAGGAGCCATAGTATATAGGCTAGTAGTTAGCTGTAGTTCCCCTTTGTACTGTAAGAACCTCCTTTGTTCCCAACATTTACTATTTTCACACAGAGAATCAGTAGAGAGTCTTAAGTCTTCTAATACTTTGATATCCCACCGAGGAGTTGTGTGATACAGGTGAGATTAAATATCCAAATCCTGACTGTGAGAAAGTTTCTTTCCTCCAGGCATTAAAAAAGATCAACTGATAACTACATATGAACTCTGGCTACCCCAAGGAACCTTGACATTGAGTAACTTACTCGGGAGAGATGGAATATAGCCTAAAGGTTGAAAGCAGTAACTTAAGGGCAGGGCTAGTTTCATAGGCATAAGACCTGCGCAGTCACACAGCACCCTGCTCCTAGAAGGGCCCTTCATTTGGTTTAATGTTCTGTTGTCACCTTATGATGCTCACTAATTTTTGAACAAGGGGTCCCACACTTTCATTTTGCACTGGGCCTCACGAATTAGGTAGCCAGTCCTACTTAGGGATCAGACAATTTATAAATTGTGTGACCTTCTAAGAACCTGTTTCCTTATCCATAAAATGGAGATAATTGTTGTACCTACCTCCCAAGATTGTTCTTAGGAATACATATATGAGAAAGTATTTACTGTAGGAGAAAGAATTAGGCTTAATATCTGGCATATAATAAATACTAAAAAATATTGACTGCTTTCTTAGTGAATAACATTAAATGATCTGGTTCATTATTATCTGCTGTTTTAAAATGTCTATAAAATAGAAAATTTTGCTTTGATGATGTGGATTACATTGTACAATGTATATCAGTGTGTTAACTTTTAACATACACATGTATATAATATAATTTTAAATGGAGTATGTATATCAGTGACTTATATGCCATCCCTGTGGAGTTCCTCAGCAGAATTAAGGCTAACACTCCGCATTTCACTGCATCCCATACTCCAGCGTAAGTGATGATTAAGAAGATCTTAATGTTCCCCTCAGCTTGACTACACTTTAGGCAAGTGTTTGCAATTATAAATTCTTTCTCTGCCTCTTTGTGATATAAATATTCTCCTAGACTCTTGCCAATTTTACAGCCCAGGAATGTCTTCCTCAAGGATCTGGGAGCCGTCCTTTTTAGTGAGTATCAAGGGACATAGTGCCTCTGTCTCCCAATCTTGGTAGGAAGGTAGGAGCCTAACTTGCATAAGCAACTATTAACAAATACATAAGGCCCAATCACATTGACCAACCTTCCGCCTAACGTCCTTCAGTATTTTTTTTTACTAGCTTACTGCAGCACTTAAAAATCCTCCACTCTGTTTGAGTGGAGTTGAGTTCAGTCTCTCCCCCCATTGCAAAAGTCTTAAATAAAGTCATCCTTGCTGGTTTAACTCTGTCCAGTACAATATTTCTTTGACATTGAGAACACCCCAAGGGTAGGCTTTATGAGATAACATTTGAAGGTGTAGCCAGGGAAACAAGCTAAATGGATTCAGATTCTGGCCACACCATTTATCCGCTAGGTGTGCTTGGGCAAGTATCTTAACCCCTCTGAGTCTCTGTTTCCTGATTTATATATTAGAAATATTAATAAAGTTATACCTTATAGAGTTGTAAGAAATAAATGAGATATCCATTTATAATTGCTACTCAGGTTAAGCTTGACTAAATAAAGATTAACTATAAACAAATATCTCAATAAATGCTAGCTATTAATATTAGTCACAGCATTAAAAAGACATTATTTGAGCTCAGCTGATAAATCAAGGCCTTCATTATCTTTCTGTGAATATTGAAAAAGTTTCTGATTTCCCTTTCAAATCTATAGTCTTGCCCAAACCTTTAATTTGCAACACAGAACTTTTCTAAAATTCAGCTTCTATAATTTTTTCCCATTCTTATTACCTCTCAATGCTTTCTCAGTACTTTGAGGATGAAGTTCAAATTCCACAGTATGACATCCAAATGGCACTCAGATCTAGCCCTGGCCATCTCTGCAGTCTAATTTCTTATGACCCTCCCCCTCACGTTGCTCTCACTGCACCCTGCCCCTCATCATTCAGGTCCTCTGCAGGGTCCTGGCAGAATTGCTCTATCTACTCCATGGCTCACATTACTCTTTTTGCTGGAAAATCCTTCCCTTTCTTATCTCCCACACATGGAGACTCACTTAAGTGTCAACTCCCCTGTGAAACCTTTATGTTTTTTCATTTTTGTACTGACTTCATTTATATTTTAATTCCTAAATAACCTAAGCTTATTGTATAATATTCACAAAATTCAAAGATAGAGTGTGGGGATCACTTACTTAACACTTCCCCCCTTTTTCATATCCCTTCTGAAAGCTTATCATTTTTGAGTTTGGCTTTCTTCTTCTTTTCATTGCATTTATAAACATTCATACACAAAACACACTTTATACACACAAAAGTATAATCATACTGTACATACAATTCTGAAACTTGCCCCTTTTTTAAAAACTATATTTCATTGAGTGATATCATTCATTCCCACAAAGACCCTATGGAATAGGAGGTAATATTATCTCCTATTTTCTAGCTGAGAAAACAGGTTCAGAGACATTAACTCTGTTGCTTAAGTTCCTATGGATAGAAAGAGGCAAGATGGATAGAAAATAAAAGGCAGAGATGGATGTCTGACTCCAAAGTGCTTTATCTCAACAAGGATGTTATATTAGTATGTGGATAGGCTCGATAAACAAGAACCAGGCTGGTGATGGATTAGGAGAATTAGGAGGTGGTGGAGGGACCAAAAGTGTTGATAAGAATAATCAGGAGGCTCAACAGGAATAGGGTAGTGAGAGAGCTGGGAGAATGGAAGGTGGTCATCAGACAAAGGCTAGCATTTGACTTCTCACCAGTGGAGGAGTTTGGGGTCTGAGTAGACCTAAAGAGAAGTGCTGCTATGGGTAACAGAAGCACAAGCAACTTTGAGATCCTAAACCTCCCTTCTCAGAGAAAGTGGTAGGGGCAAGGATGCTGAGTTATTTCCTAAAGCTGACACCTGGGTTTATTGGACTATGTTTATTTCTTTGCTTAGGAAATTGGGAGGAGTGGTAAGGGAAGGTATGGCTTTGTTCTCAGGGTGACCAGCTGTCCTGATTTGTCTTTTTCCCATGGCTTGGGACTTTCAGTGCTCACAGGAGAGTACCAAGCAAACCAAGCAAACCAGGATGAACTGGTCACCTTGCTTGAAAATAACCTTTTGGAGCAATTCTTCCCATATTTCTACCTCTGTCTCTTAGTTCTATTTTAATCCCACTCAGCCTTGGAAGCCCAGCTCAAATGTTACATTTTCCTTGAACTCTAGCACCATTCTTAATTCAGAATTGTAATTGCTTTCCTCAACTTGGTTTTTACTTGATATTTAGAATTTGTGTTATTTTGTCTTGAATCACATTTTTTTTGGGTGACGTGTCTCTCCTGTATTAGAATTTTTTTGATTGGTGTGAGATACAGATGCAATTTTATTTTTTACATATAAAATTATCCCAATTTTTATTATTAAGTAATAATCCCCATTATTATTTAATAATAATTATCAAGCAGTTATCCCAACATCATATATTGAATAACCCATCTTTTCACACTGATGTAATCTGCTACCCCTCTCACATGGTGAGTTTCCCTGTGTATGGTTCTGTTTCTAGGCTCTCTCTAAGAATTTAAACTCCTTGGGGAGAAACCATTATCCTAGTCATTTTGAGTCATCACCATTACCATTACCAATGCCAAACTCTATACCTCCCACTTGGTAGGTGCTCAATACATATTTACTGAACTTAATTAAAACAAGCCTATTGTTGTTATAAGCGCTTTTGACTTTTACTGCTTTAGATCCAATGAGAGGATTCATGGCAAGTCTATATTTGCTAGATCTGAAAGGACACATCATTTAGATATGTTTGCATTACAAAGCCACAAAAACCTGTTCAATATTTTCATAACTGTTTACTTGAACTGAATTTCAAATATGACATTAGATTAGGTTCTAGAACTGAAAAATACTTTACCATTTCAATTTGAAGCAATCAGAATATTCATTTGAAAACTAATATGAAGATTAGAAAATGGTTTTCAAAATTTTGGAAAACATGGAGATGTTGCTTATGAAACAAAGTATTAAAAAATATTGATATCCTCATGAAAATGAAGCCACCTGGTAAAAAAGGAATGGGTTGTTGGACAAAACCAGATACAAGATTATTGTCAAGTTTCAAGCTTTTGTTTTGGATGGTAGGCTCATAAGTGTGTATCATACTATTTAAAATAACTAGTTAAATAATAACTTAAATACAAAACACGCATAGACTAACAATGAGAGCACATTATGAACTACAGGCTATGATTAATCCAATTCTGTGTAAGTGAAGTACAATAAGAAAAAAATGTTGTCAATAATGTAGGTAAATGGAAGTATATATTGTCTATGCTGGCCACATTAAATGTCAGCTCACTTTAACACATATGGATTGAACATGTATTGTGGAAAGTAATTATTTTGAGGGCATTGGAAGATTTTAATTTTTATTAAAGGAATTACTATCTGAGAAATAGAACCAGTAATATAAATTACTTAATTAAAAAGACTGCTCCCTGTGCTTTTTATCATGCACCTCATTAATTACAAAATTTCAAAAATATAAGCTCGATGTAGAAATATTTATTTATTTATATTCATATATATCTTTCACTAACATTGGTTATTTCGAGCAAAAATATACATTTAGGGAAAGGTTAGCTGTTAATGATAATGGAGGTAAATCTTTACTTCAGTACTCATCTTTTGAGTGTCTATTTTTAACCCCTTCTTGCTTCATCTGATTCTATCATCTTTGAATTACCTTATAATATGGCTGAAAAAGAACTCCTACCTGAAGTAGAAATTTCAGCTCTGCCATTTTCCTGTGTAAAAATTATAAGTACTTTTTGTTCAATCAGTAATTTCCTCACCATTTTGCAAGGGATATTTTAACTAATATAAAATAACATACTCTGGAAATCCACTTAACCAGTTGCTTGAAAGCAATCAGCTGGAGGTGAATAAAGGCATGATGGCACCTCCAGGCCTCTACATGATGGAACACCATTATACACACCTGGTACAAGTATTTTTGCAATATTTCTGAAGAACTTACTTCAAAGTTCATGACAATAGCAATGACATAGATTCTCAGAAGTCAGACTTCTGAGAATTTATGTCAAGGAAACTATCAGTAAACAGACCAAGATTTACAAATGTAAGTCTTCTCATAGCATTATTTCTAATATTGAAAATTGTAAGCTAATTAAAATTTTCAACAACTGAAAAATGTTTTGACAATTTATATTCATCCACATCTAGAATAATAGGCAGGCATTAACATGGTATTTCTAAAATATTTAATAGCAATGAGAAATGCTTATAATAGTAAGTAAAAACAGCAGGATACAAAATAGTACATACAATTTGAAAATATAAATGTAGGGAAAATTGTAAGGTAGTACATTTTATTTTTTCCTTTTTTCTGTCCTTTAAATTGCAAATTATCCACCATAAGCATGTATTACATTTATAATAATAAAATCCTCTTATAAAGTTATTTTAAAAATTAACCCTTATAATCCTGCCACCCAGAGAGAACCATTATCAAAATTTTTATCTCTTCTCTACCAGTATTCTTTCTATGCATATTAATATAGTTAAGATCACACTACATATATAATTTAAGTACCCTGTTTTTCAAAGTTAATGTGAAAGAACAAGCACAAAATTAGTATATAATTGTACTTAAGAGGTCTTTGAGTCAAACAGATCTGTGCTTAAGTCTGATTTTGCCACAGACCAGCTGCATCAGCTAGAATTGTGTTTGGCTGCACTTAATAAAAATCTAACTTCTGTGGCATAATCAAACAGGGTTGGTTAAGGGTCTTAGGCAAACGTGGGTTGGTGCAGTCCTCAAGAACTTCATCAAGGTCCAGGCTTCTCCTTGTCTCTTATACTGCCATTCTTAGCCTGTGGTTTTCAGCAATGGTTACAAGATGACTGCTACACACACAGGCTTCATATGCTCATTTGAGAGAAGAAGAAGAGGGAAGATGCAGGCCAAAAGGCTAAAACACTCATTCCAGTTGAGGCTTCCTTTAGAATAGCCACCTCTGTTTAAATTGCATTGGCCATAATTAGGCACATGGCCACCTCAATTGTGTTAGTCTGTTGGTTGAGTATTTTTAGCTGAGCATATTTCAACCCCAAACAAAATTGGAGCTCTGTTACTAAGGAAGAAAAGAGAATGGGTTTTAGATGCGCAACCGGTAGAGACTAAACCAATGCTGTATAATCCTCAGCAAAGCACTTAGCCTAGCTGAGATTCAGTTTTTTCACACTTGAAAGGGGATCAGGAAAGTATCTCATGAAGTAGTTGCCAGGACCTAAGGCATGTAAAATGATTGGCACAATGTCTAGCATTTACCAGCATTCAAGAAATTTCAGCTATTACTTATTAAAACTCATAAACATAATAGTCTATCATATGGATATACCTCAATTTCATTGACAATGCTAATTTATTTTGGTTATTGTATAAATCTTTTATAATTAATAGCAACTACACTTATATTTAAATTAATGTTGCTGTGACTAATTTGTGCATAATTTTTCCTTCAGTTTGTATGACATTCTTAGAAAATTCAGAGAAATTAAATTAATGGATCGAAGAGTTTGAACAATTTTAAAACCCTTCATTCATCTTGATGGTTTGCTCTCCAAAATATTTTTTACACAGTTAATTTCCACAACAGTTCTCATATCTTCACTCTAGCTTTACCTCGTTGAGGATAGTCATTAATTGCTAATTTGATAGATGATTTGGCAAAGACTACTACCTTCTCATCGAAGCTCATATTCTCCTCATCTTTCTGGCCATACAGCTTATCTATATTTGCCAATCTCCCATGCCAGATAGGTGTGTTCACCTGACCAAGTTCTAGTCAGTAGAATATGATGTACACCATTTCCAGGCTTGGCCCATAAAAGTCTCTGACATGTGTCTCTCCATGTCTATCTCCTCTTCTGGCTGCCTGAGATGGGAACAATGATGGAAACTTTGGAAGCCATACACTGAACGTGGCAAGCCTCCTTCAGCTGGTCCCTGGATCACTCCCTGAGACTGCCTTCAGCTGATGCTTGCACCCACTCCTCTGGCTTTCCGTGTAGGGACATGACATGAGCAAGAAAGAAACGTCCATGGCAACAGTCATTCACATGAGGCCTGTGGATCTCTACAGGGTCCATAAATAAAATTTGGGGGTTTGTGAACTTGGAATGAGAACAAAATATTGTCTTAACTGCAATTTTGCATTTTCTTCTATTATAAGTGTAGGCAACAAAGTAGTAGTATCAGTAGTACCTGTGACAGGTATTTTTGTATCATGCTACAATTGTAGCAGGTATCTGAAATTTAGTTCATACTCATCAAGACCCTGAAATTACAGTAGTAATTAAACCTGCTGCTATATTTTGTTATTTAATGTTTTAATAAAGAAGCACTTTTATTATCACATCACAAGTTATTTTAATATTTTATAGCTGCATTTCAATATAATTGGTTTCTTTTGAAATCTTTTAAATTTTATTTTATGTATTTAAAAACAATATTCTGAGAAAAGGTCCTAGGCTTCACCAGACTGCTAACATGGCCCTAGTACAGAAAGGTTAAGAATGCTTGTTTATAATTTGTTTGAGCCATTTTACATTTTGGGGTCTTTTTGTTATACCTTTTAGCATTACCCTAACTTATACAAGTAATGAATGGGCAATAAAAATGTTTAAAAAAAAAAAAGTAATGAACGGAGGTGTTGGGGTTTGGGTGTTGTAAAGTTAAATTTGAGGTCACTATGTTTTTATATGTATTTAATACATAAATACTATGAGATTGCCATATTTGTTGCAAATGTTTTTACCAGTTCTTATTTACTTTTTAATTTTATGATGTTTGATGTACTGAAATGTGTTTATGTAGTCATTTCTATCAGCCTATTTTTATGTAGTTTTTATATTGCTTTCTCATTTAAAAAATCCTTCCCCAGCCAAAAATTAGTTTCAAGGTGCTAACATTTCTCACCCAAGAGGGTGTGCCATTCACATTGTTGTTCACATGAATTTAACCCCTGGGCTGTGCAGCATACAGCTTGGACAACCATACTCAGCAACCTCAATTTGTTAAGTACTGCATACTTTATTTGCATTTAATTCTTTAAGTCATTTGGAATATATTTCATTCTCTGTCGTGAGATAGATTAAAAAGAAGAATGATTTTTCTAACACCAATTTTTGAATAATTTAACTCTTCCACCTCTATTTCCTTTGGAACATCAGAAGTCCTTTAATAGAATTGGGTTTATTTTTGAACTGTTCCATGCTAATCTTGTACCAGTACCATATTTTTAAAATTATTGTTAATTTTAAACTATTGTTTAATAGCTGGTTGGGCAAGTTTCCCTTTATTATTCATAATTTTAAAGTTTTTTGATATCCTGAAAAAATCTTCTTCCAGAAAAATTGCAGAATGTACTCTCAGCAGAACGAAACTTTGACAGTTGAAGGAAAAATTGTATTGCCATATAAAGAACGATTCCAAGGTTTCTTTGTATATGTGGCCCCAAAGAAAATATTGTACTTATATTTTATCCACAAATTTATGAGTGATCTCACTTCAATTTTTCCACTTACACTTAACAGTGTGGTGAGAAGAGCTCTGGAATAAGAGTCAGAAATCCTCAACTTGAAACCGTATTGAACTCTTTCCAGGTGTCTAAGCTGAGACAGGCTGCTTACAGTCTTAGGGTCTTAGTTTCCTTATGTGTAAAATGTGAGTATAATTTCTATTCTATCTATTATCCTGGGCTACCGTGAAGAGTGAGTTAATATATTCGAATTCTCTTTAAACACTGCAAAGTATTATAGGCAACAAATTAATATTTAATTAAAGTTACAGTTTTACTGGAGTTGGAGATGTATTTACTGTTGTCGACATTTGTATCACCACGTTCTCTAGAGCAGAATTTGATAAGAGACGACTATGTCTTGGATATTAACCAAGAAGATTTAGTTTTAGTGGAGAAGCCAAAAGGATCTCATCATAAGTTAATCCCATGACATGGACTCTGAGGATGTTATTAGACATAGGTTACAATTTACGTACCTTTCAGTGTTTGAATAGGGTAATTGGGGGAGCGGAGGTTTTAATACCCTGACCTGACATGATCCCAAGTTAAAATTGGGGGATGGAAGCTGAGAGTAGTTGTACTAATAAAATGAGAGCCTAGGTTTAGTTGTATAAAAGAGAGACCTTTTGGAATAGGGGTCAAGATTCCAAATGGTTCAGAGCTGTCAAATTTATACAGGTCAAAGTCCACTTTTGCATGGAGTGTGAGTGCAAGGTGGAGCACATTGGTGATTCAGGAACATTTATTGTAGAGCTGCAATTTATTTCCTTTCAGAACAAACACATTTCTTGGAGACACTGTATAGCACACTTTGTCTTCCAAAATTATACGTACAATTTGTGATTGATATGTTCCTGCACTAAAATTACTGTTATGTGTGTACAGTCTTCACTGCTGTTGGGGCGAGAATTTCCATAAGCATCAAAGGGACGAGAGCATTTCCCTATGAAATGATACCCAGTACTGTAAATATGTATACCAAAAATGAAGTGCATTCTTTAAACAGACTCCATGTGCAGTCCTCTATTCCTCTTTTTAAAGTAGGAAATGTTTTTCAAATTATGAGGGAAAATGTTGAGGGAAGTAGCATTTTATAGGCTCCTACTACATGCCATTCACACATGAGGAGTACAGTATAATCACAGCAGTAAATGTTTCCACACGAAATATCTTTGCAAGTTGATTTCTAAGCTTACCACCGTTAACTTTATAAAGCAGAGGCAGTTTTCCGTAGTATGTGAACCCTACAGTCAGGTAAACTGGGTCTGGAAACCAGTGCTGGCTCCTGCATAAAAATTACTTGACCTCTCTGATTTTAAGTTTGATTTTTCACTCCTTTAAAACAGGGATGCCACTACTGCTACTACAACTACTGCTGCTGCTGCTACTACTACTACTACTACTACTACGAGTGATGATATTAGTATATAATGGCAATAATATGTTATTATTAGGTAATAATAATGACAGTTGTCTGATTAAGATAATACAGTTAAAGAGTTTATTAAGTGTCTAAACTTAGTAAGCAATAGATAACTGTTGACAAGTATTATAAAGACTAGAAATTTTTACTGGTGAAAACAAAATTTTCATATTAAATTGTGTTTTCACAAATACTTTAATTTACATTTTACTAGAATTTATGTAGTTCCTGCTATAATTTAGAAAGTTTTCATTGAGCCCGATGACTAGTTCAATCTCTTTAATGTGCATAGCACCTCAAGGAGATAGCACTCCAGCCCTGCTTCATGTTAAGTTTCTTCATTGCTAGCAAAATGCCGTTGGCTCAGTGAAATTGGCTAATTCAACTTCCGGCTTCCAGAGACAAAAATAATTTTTTTGCAGCCTGACGGATTTGACATAAAGGGATCTATTTCAAAATTCATACATGCATATATACTACATAAAGTGACCAGCTAGAAAGTTTTGGTATACTTATAAAAATAAACAAATTATAGTTCCTTAATTTCTCAGAACATAATCATTGTTAGAGGAAAGACTAAAATTTCCTTAGATTATGTTCCAGTGACTTTCAGCCTACCTGGAGAAAGACTAATATCCTTAGAATGGCCTACAAAGTACTAAACAATCTGCCGCCCCCAACTCCCTGACCCCGGCACTCGCACTTTCCCTGCTAAGACCTTGATTCTTCCTGCCATCCCCCAGTTCTAGTCACACTGACAATTTCACCTAGACAGGCAGGCTCCCATCTACTTTTTCCTGTGCTTGGAGTGCTCCTCCCAAGATATTCTGATGGTTCCCTTGCTCATCTCTTTTGGAAATTGACTCAAATGTGACCTTTGCAGCAAGCCCTACCCTGACTCTCCTCATACCAACTCCCCTTCTCCAGTGCTCTCTGTCTCCTTGTCCTGATTCATTTTCCCTATAACACTTATCAGCCACCTTACATACTTTTAATTTTACTTTATTTTCTTTATTATTTTTTGTTATTCATCATTACAACAAAATATAAGTTGTATGACAACAGAGATTTCAATTTGGTTCACAGATCTATCTCCAGTGCCTAGAATAGTTCCTGGTACATAGTAGAAACATTAAATCCTGATTGAATGAATACATTCTTTCTTCCAAAGTAAAAGTTTTAATTGGTGACTTCCAATATGGGAAAAAATAGACATACACCTTGATGAGACGCTAACTATTAAACACTTAGATGTCTACTTTCAGTCTAAGAGCAAGGAAAAACTCCAGGAGTTCAATTTATTTAAAAGAACATCCACACATAATGCTATACAACTGGAAGGAATGAAAAAATATGGGGAATTCAATGCCAGATAGGGTAGCCGAGCCTGGGGCACTGAAGGGAATCTCCAAATGCAATGGGGACAACTCACTAATTCACTATGTGAGAAACTATTGGAAAATGTACGTAACTGAGAACGTCTGCACCAAAATAAAATAGTGTTAAAATGAAGAATAAGACATTTTAAACTGTAAATAAAACATGTACCGATGCTATTCCTCTCGGTGTTTACACTGAATTATTCGGGATGAATTTCAAAATGAAATTTTGTAGCCCTAGACTCTTGTTTCAATGGACTATTTCTAGTTGTATATCCAACAAAATTGCCACCATTACAGTTTTACAAATACACTAGCAATATTTTTTTTAATTTTGTCTTAAGTCTGCCCAACTTTTCTAAACTCTGCTCCAAGGTCACCCTGCACCCTTTAATTGTGACCAGATTGACAAGGCCAAGCCCTTTTCTCACTTTGAGAATGCCACGAAGACATCATATTTCAACCCCAATAATTGATGCAAACAGCACTGGGGGTGGAGGAAAGGTGAAATGGAATTCACTCGGTTGTTGTGAAGGATGCAACACATCTTATTCATGTAATAAAAGACTAAATATGAGGCAGTGTCTGCACCTCTCAGCTGGGCTGTAATGAGCACGTGAAAATTTCTTCCACGAAACAAGGGAGATGACTTATCCTTATTAAACAATAAAACATTGTGAAAAGGATGATGTTAAAATGATCTACAAATTTTACATGTTTCCTTTATGAACTTTTTGGATTATGGAGCCTTTTTCATCTCATGTGAAGAGCAAGTGAGTAGCTGTCTGGAGGTAGGTAGTTTGTGATAACGTCTCTAAGAGAAGCAAAGCTGTTTGCTTCTAATGCAGAACTGTGATGACAGAGACTTACATTTTATCGTTTTTGTTATTTCTTTAATGTTGATTATCTTTTTCATGGAAACAATTACTAAAAACATCTAGCTACTCAGTCTAAGTTTCATCACTTAGATTCTTATGATTGCTAAGAATGTTTTTCAGAAATGTTTAAATCATTAGTTACAATAAACATTGGCTTTGTAACCATATCTAAGAACTACAACTCCAGTATTTCCAAATGTTTTTTTAATAACACATATTGTCTAAAGGTGTACTTAATCAGATCTGAACCATTTGTCTCACATTCATGCCTCTCTTCTACCTCACTCCATGAGAGCAGAAAAAGAATTCATTTCTTTTATTTAAAATTCCTTCCTCTTCCAAGCCATTGCTTCTATTAAATTATCCTCATAATGTGACACTAACAGTTTTTGGTTGAATGAAAGTCAAAAAACATGACTTTAAAATTTTAAATGTTAATATATACCACAAATTTTGCCTCATTTAAAGAAAACACACACAAAAAGATACCTCTGGATACTCTGACCAATCTACTTCAACTCTCCTATCTGCCCTTCCTTTTTATGAACATGACTGAACACAAGTACTTGAAATCAAGAGAAAAACCAAAGAATGAGAGCCAATAGGCTCTCCCCTGCTATCTCTGCTCTATGAGCAGGCAGATCAGGATTTATTCATGTCTTGTTTTTCTCCTTTATTTTAAGATATCCTTGCTTGTAAGGATATTCTAGGAATACACAGATAATCTTATTTGAAGCTTTCTACTTTTCAATTAGACACCAGAAATCAGTGTCACATATTTACTGTCATATGTCTCCAGGTTTATAGTGTCCAGAAAGCCCATTGCTGCCTTGTTTGTCACTTTCTTACGCCCATATATTACTTTCAACTTTTCAAAGTGCTTTCACAAAAAAAAGTGAAAAGTAACTGTTTCCCTGTAAGTGTTACACTGCCATATGTATCCAGCTGAGGCATTAAGGAAGTTAAAGTAAAAAATAGTGCAAAATAATTTTTAAGTGTTCAAAATCTATTTAACAGTATCAGGTAAATGTGACATAATTACTGGATCATTTTTCTATCTTCAATATATGCAATGTGTTGACACAATACTTCATAATCTGCTATTTAATTTTACTTGAAATCTTTCCAACATCTTTGTTATCTGGGTTAAGCAAGGATCTGAAATAGAATGATTGAGTTCCCTTTATAGATCACTACTGATGACAACACTTTGGCAACAGTCCTAACTTTTAAGAGGTTTAACTTTTACGAGAGCAAGTAGCATGAGTGTTTTATTTAAGCATCTCTCCTTTTTCCTATAATCTAAAAAAGATTATTTAAACCAATGAAATACCTGAAAGATAACCAAAATAGTAATGATAATATTTTATTAAGCATTCCCTATTTTTCAACCCCTTTTCAAGGCACCTAACACACTTTATGTCATTTCACTCTCATAACAACACTGTGGGAGGGTTCTACTCTTACGCAGAACCTGTTTTATAGATGAGGTAACTGAGGTATAGTATCTTTCTTATGCATAAGGAGGACCAGCTCACCCAAGGTCAAATGGCAAAACATGGCACTTATTTTGACTAAAAAGCCTGTTTAATGGATGGAAATTTCATCTTTGCAAACTCTGAACTTCTTCAGATATTTCAAGTAGTGAGATGTCTAAAATAACACATGAGCAATTTCGGATTGTCCTATGTGTACCATAGATTTGGAGCACTGTTTCATGAAATCAGAACTAAGTGTATCATCTTAGACACATTTTCTTGATTTCTTAGAACCTCAGTTTTCTTGTCTGCCATATTCTCAATATTAATATTGATTTGTGAGAATTAAAATAAACTAATAAACATGTAAGAACCTAATAGCACCAGGTTTATTTTAGGTTTTTAATAAATATTAGTTTAATTTTCTCCTTCTTGTAGATCCAATACCCAAATTATATGATTTGTACTTTGATTCTCACACTGCACTGAAAATTCAGATCTAACTTATTACAACTTTTTAAGACTCCTTGCTCTTAAATTTGTCGTGTTTAAATACCTCATTTTATTTATTTACTTATTTATTTATTTATTTATTTATTTTTGGCTGCATTGTATCTTCGTTGCTGCCTGCGGGCTTTCTCTAGTTGTGGTGAGTGGGGGTTACTGTTTGTTGCGGTGTGCGGGCTTCTCATTGCGGTGGCTTCTCTTGTTGCGGAACACCGGCTCTAGGTGCGTGGTCTTCAGTAGTTGTGGCTCGTGGGCTCTAGAGCACAGGCTCAGTAGTTGTGGTGCACAGGCTTAGTTGCTCCATGGCATTTGGGATCTTCCCAGACCAGGGCTTGAACCCGAGTCCCCTGCATTGGCAGGCGGATTCTTAACCACTGTGCCACCAGGGAAGCTCCTAAATACCCATTTTATAATTGAACTCCTTTTTATAATTTAGTTTCATATTTCTATCTTCTATTCCAAATCTCTCTTTAATATTACAGTTCTCGTCAAATTCACTAGGAGTTGAAATTTCTAACAACTAACTTAGAAGAAAAAGGACTTTCATTCCTATTGAATGTCTTTCCTACTCATATATAGTAGAGGTCATTGTTACACTGAAAGTCTATAGTTGTATTTCAGATGTTAGTGAAACTGTGATCTACTGTAACCTGTTATTAAAACTTGGTCTTTTTCCTTTAAATATGAAGCTCAGCCACCTAGAACATGAGTATCACTGTCCATGAGCGTGTCATGGAGGCGTCTCAGCCACATAAAGGGAAACAAAACTTCTCATCAAATATTTAAATTCTAAAAGAAAATGTGTATCTAGATTTAAATGATTTTCCATATTCAGGGATTTCTTCTGTTTCTGTGTAATATGATTATTCTTACCAATTGTTTAGCAACAAGTTATGTCTTTATTTAAAGCTCTAAAATCATGATTTTACTTGGTACATAATCCTCTACCTACTGAAGAATATTACAGGTAGAACATGGTAGTAAATTCCCACAGATAACTGCCTTGCTTATCTTAGAGGTGTTTGAAATATTTTCTAAAGCCCTGTCTGCAAAGTCAACATGAACTGAGGGGAACCATCAGAATAATTCATGGCATAATATGTCAGTATATTTATATATTTCAAGGCCATGGATAAGAAAGGCAAATTATTATTAATAATTACTATAATAGCTATTTCTAATCCTTTGGACATATATAGTATGCATCTTCATTTAAATAAATTTAATGTTAACTCCATGTAATCTAATACTATGTTTGGCTTAAAACAGTTAGATATTCAACATATTTTTTAAGGTTCTGCCTGGTCTCAGTCACTGTATACTTTCTCCTCTTCTCCCAGTGTGACCATTAAGTCTCAACCTTATCCTCTCCCCATCACATCCAAGGACCATGACTTGTTTTCATCAGAAATAATGACTTCCTATGGTAGTAATTTTCAGTGGGGTGGGAGGAAAGAGGAAAATCAAAACCAAAAGGTTGTTGATCCAAGGAAAAATTAGAAGGTTATGACTAGTTTGGAAATTTCTACTGATACGTAACATGATCTGATGCCTTCTTTCCCCCATATTGTCCAGGCTAAATTCTGACCAGAGATAAGGAAGTGTTGAAAGTAATCCGGCCCAATACTCTGACACTCACAAAGCTACCCTGGAAGCAGTTTAAAAAGCATGACCTTTGAACACATGTGGCTTCTACCTTGGTCCCGAGTCCCACTCTCCACCTTGGGCTCTGGCCCAGTTCCCTGGGCACTTTCCTCTCAGGCCTTCATTTCCCAACCCAAGCCTCTGCCAGGTTCTTGCTTGCCTCCTCCCTAGGACTGTATTGTTTATATGTGCTTGCAGCACAAGATAGCATCTTAAAGCTGAAAAAGCATTGAGAAGTCATTGAATTTAATATCCTCCTTTGTGGAAACCAAGAATCAAAACAAATTTTCCAACTGAAGTACTAAAGGACTGCCATGAGTATGGCTCATCATTCAATATTTTTTTTCCTTCTCACTGTGACCAAGAGTGGTGTGTTTTCTACAGATTAAGATATTCCTTACCCAGACTTAACCTGCCATGTGTTTCCTCCCTTCTCAAGTACCCTTTGTCCTGGGTGTCACATAGGGTCTTGTCCCACTAGCAGAGACATCTCTCTAGCACACAACACAGGTCTGTACAAGGAATGAGTGACGGTCTTCATTCAGACCTCCTTGCTGTAGAATAACTTCTCATTCTTTCTCAGTTCAGAGAAACTGGGGGGTGTCTGGCATCCATTAAGCAGACAGAAAAACACCCCTTATCCTGGAGAAATAGAGTCAAGATACTGGTTTTGAAACCTTCTCTATCTCTAGCTTTTCTATCACTTGGCCTGTTCCTTATGAATCTGCTGCTACTACCACAAACAATGTTCTTTTGAAGTGGTCCTGGTGTGAAAGTCTGGAGCTTGAAATGTTTTCTCCAATGGAAACGATGTGAGATGTAGTTGAAATAGTGCTATTATTACCATTGTTTAAATCTATTATGGTTTAAATAGGCTCCTTTTATTTTTTACTCTTTTCCAAAGAACATAATTAGCAGATACACAAAATTTCAGTGGAAAAATATGTTTTAAGAGCCAAACAACTAATTTCAAAATTAACTCACATTTTAACTCACATAATCGATTAAAAAGTTCACAGGTACCAGGATTTAACAGTTTAAAGCAGTCTGTAGTTCTTGTGATGTTTGTGGATGGTGTTTCAATACAACTGAATTTCTATCCTTGATATTCTCTTGCTCAGCATTGACAATCAAGGCTTTATATATCAAGATGTGTAAGAGGTAACAATTAGTTCTTAAATACCTGTTAAAGATCTTTTTTTTCATAGCTGCATGAAAAAAAATTAAATAAATAAAAAGATGCTACATAATGTAAAGCAGAAGACAGAGTTAAAAGGTCAAGGTTCTGAACAAAATTGACCGGGGACTGGCTGTTTGACCTCAGGTTGGTTATTTCAGCTTGCTGTGAGTCATATTCCACATCTATCAAATACTCTCAGTCCTCGTTTGTAAAATACAGAAAAGTCCTTGAGAAAATGCACTGTGTGTTATGATGCAGAGTACACTTACCATCAAGAAGAGTGTGTTAAAGGGCTCATCGTCCATTTTTTGTGAACATAAAATCAACCCATGTTCCTGGAAATGCATAGACTGTCAGGATTGCAGAAAAAGGTGTTTAATATAGCAAAGTGTTTTACTAACCAAATGTTTGGTTCTGTAGTCAGATATTCATGAAGAGGGGCTGAGAATCTTTTGTCTAATGAATCTGTGAAATTCATTTTTCTATAGCCCAAGAAATTGCTGTCTCAGAAGGAGTGAAAAAGGAGACTAGATCCTATATGGGCATACTCTTATTTAATAAAACCTAAGGAAAGCTAATTGTTCCTGGTTGAGGTCAGGAGGGATATGACATGCGAAAATGTGAATTTCCTTTACAAACTTGCCCAGTATTTGATCATACAATGAATAACCCATCCAGGGGTCTAATTTTGCACAGGGCCACAAAGATTGGCAACTGTTTATAAGAGTGGGCAAAATGAACCCAGCAGAATAATCATCAGGCAATTCAGATGCAGATTGCAGGCATGGAGAAAAAGTGTGGGAACTTGCAGTTAAGATGGGTAAAATTGCTCGCTTTAGTCATCAAGACCAAGTGTTAAATATGTGTTTGCTTTGTTAGGAATGAATTAGGCTGAACAACAATTGTCTGTGGTTGTGGTAACTGAGAAGAAAATGGCTGTGTGTTGTGAGTGCCTGGCAAGTACTCTTGCCTTATGAGAGCCTGAAAAAAAAAAGTCCTTATTCCTATTTCCATTGGCCAAGAATAGGATCATTTCTAGGACATGAAAAAGTGTATATAAATTATACAAGCACAGCAATGCACCTTATGCCACAATGTGATGCAAATTGCAGTTACTAAGCATTAATATTGTTGAACGTAGGGAATATGAAAAAGGGTGTGTTGAAAGTGAGATATCAAAACTATGTAATTAATAATACTTTGACTTAGAGGCATGGAAAGGAAGTGTCTCCAATGTGGAAAGAGCATAAGTTCTGACAGGTCAGATCAGCATGTCTGTATGAACAAACTACTCCAGGCTTAGCACTGTGCTCCATATTGTGAGGGTTAATTCAAGGGAGTAGAATCAGCAAGGAAAGTCCATTTCTCATGAAAAACAACAAGAACGACAGATGCATGTTCAAGTACTATACTGTAAGGCCAAGATTATAAATCCTATAGGAATTGAGAGAAGAAATAATTCAAAATAAAAATGACATGAAAATTTATGATGGTTCATAAACAATCATATGTGACCAGTTGGGGAACAATACAGTGTGACAGAAAATTAACTACATAATTTTAGAAAAGTTGCTCATTTTCTTTCAACTTCAGCTTCATTATTTGCCTGTTGAGAACCACTCCAGTAAGAATAAACAAGACTCACTGATAATATATTCTATTCAGAATTTCAAACTACACTTTCCGGACCAGGTTATAAACCATTATTTCACTCTTATGCCTTAACTTTCTGTCCTCTAAATTAAAAATTATTAGATCAGAAGGTTCCAGATTTGAAGTTCTATAATATGTCAAAATTGATTGAAGTCAGTGGGGCTAAAAGCAAAACATAACCATTTCTTGTATTAACAACAAAAAAATGGATAAGGCAGTGCATATGGAGATGTAGTAATTGTACAATTGCTGATGGGGTTATCCTTTAGAATGCAAATTGGAAATACCTATTATGTTCATATCCTTTGACCTAATAATTCCATTTCTAGTTATCTAAGGTACACTTGTAGTATAGAAAATCTATTAGTACAACTGTGCTCACTACAACCTTGATCAATAGAGCATAGATTTAGATGCAACTAAATAAGAAATAGAGAACTGATTAAGGAAATTGATGGAATATCATGAGACTACTGAAACTACTACTACTGATAGTTTATAAAGACTACTGTGAAGGCAACCCAAATGCCCATCCAAGTGAGATTAGATGGAAAAGTGTGGTATATTCAGTGTGTTATTATACAGAGACGTAATGAATGACATAGAGTGATTGATAGACAATATTATGATGAAGTCTTAGTTATAAGATTATTAAATTTAAAAAGTAGATTCCAAAAGGTTACATGCAGGTTACTAAACTTTTTATAAAGTCAGAAATAAAATATATACTGTAAATGCAATTTACAAGTTATATATGTATATAAGAAATACATACATTTACAATATATGTAATATAATATATATATTTCAAATATATGCAGTAAGGGAATGATAAAAATGGAATTTTGAATGATTGCTACCTTCAGTGGGAAAAAGGCAGAGGGAGGAATGGGGGACATAGTGATTGATGTAGGTTATTGTCAAGCTCATAGCTTTTGGGGGGATGGTGGTGAATTTGTGAGGGACTTTAGAGTATTACAAATAAGCACATACTTGAATCACTGATGAGAATGTTGTCATGAACTAAGGATTATGATTATTGCAATTATGTATACCAAAGGGCCAAAAGGGGGGAAAAGATTAAGATACATTTTTTTAAATACAAAATGATTTGTAAAGATTTGTTAATAAAAAGACTAGAAGACAATAAGCACAAATAATGGCTGTGTTACTGTGATGACCGTGTGATTTTTTTCTTTTCTTTTTCAAATTTTTAAAAGCATATTATTTTAATGAGAACAAATATTTTTAACTAATTTAAAAAATGTATGCAGAAAACCATGGGTCTGTAGGTCAATGAACTTTTGTAAACATGAGGAAGACAAATGAAATATCATAAAATTGATTAGCATTTCAGCAGCTTCTTGACTAATTCCCATTGCTGGAGGATTGGAGAGTAGTAACTATTAACCTTGCATTGACAACTAAGAAAAAGGAATGTGACTATTTGCAAGAACTTATGCCAGATCCAATTAGTAATGAAAAGTTACATTAACTACTAGAAATATCTCTATCTGGCATTGACCCAGAGAGTGCAACTGTTGGGTGTCAAACATGACTGATATGCCCTCCTGTTCAGTTATTTCTGCAGAGGTTGTATATAGAGGAATTTTAGATTAACATACATAACATGGACTTTGAGTCCTTTAGCTGAATGTTGATGTGCAGGAAACCAATAGGAACAGGGCATGATTCATAATACAAGCAAATTGATTGGACATTTTGACAATGATGTTCAGAGAGCATGACACTGCTGCATGGTCAGATGTTAATGCACTAGGAGGCTCATTCAGAATGAGAAAAATATTACACCAAATTATGCTTTTATAAAAGATTTAGCTGTAAACCTTTTTTCTACAGATTTTAGACCATTTTCACCTCTTTTAACTTTTAAGATACAGGCCATATCACTTTTAAAAATATAATTTTCATTATGTTTGAAGAATACTAGATGAATTAGATGAGTGGCACACTTTGCAGCACTGTATCATATATATTTTCCTCTAATTTAGTGTTTTCTTTCTAGTACACCATCTGTAATACATATAAATCAGTTGATTTCACAGTGTATTTATTCCAGTTTTATTTGACCAGTAATTGAAAAAAAATCTTGGGTAAGAAGTAGTGTTCAGAAAATAATGTTTGGGGAATTTAAATAATCCTTTTCTTTTCTCTTTTGTGCTATTTCTTATGGCAAAATAAAAATAAAGGTTGGAAAATATTTTGTAAAGTAATTATTTATAATTTCATATCAATCATATTTTACAATCAAAAGTGTTTTGCTTTTCTCTTCTTTCTAGTTATTTAAAGGCTATGGCCTTCAATGACAGGTTTGGAAGGCTATGTGATAAAATAGAGCCTCAGGTTTGAAAAAAAAAATAGCTGAGTTTGAATCCTCATGCTGCCACCTTGGAAAAGACATGTAAATTCTCTGAACCTTATTTTCCTAACATGTGGGAAGGAATAAGATGAAATCACCCAACATAGCTCATAAGGTCCTTTGGAAACTAACTAAATAAATGCCTATTCAAATGAGCAAAACTCTTATTGTTTTTAATAATAAAAGAACTTGAAACTCCCCTCCCAGAGCAAGGTGAACCAGGCTATAACAAGAGCACATAGGATTTTTTGTAAGGAATTCAGGAAAAGTCTCTCCTTGGAGCCCAGGTACCCAGTGTGGGACAATGCCAACGCCTCCATGTTTTCTTCCAATTCTTCTGTTTCTTCCAGACAGAGTTGAATTGGAAGACTAAGAGTTCCTATGTAAGCACCTATATAGATGGGCTGCTGTGGAGATTGTGGACATGAGGCTTCATTGTGTCAGAAAGTAGAAAGCAACACAAGTGTGCTCTTATAAACGCAGCACCTAGTCTAAGGCTCCTTGTGTTGCTACGTATCATCATATTTCAAGATATGTATTTTTTTTGCATTTTTAAATTATTTAAATTATTCATGTTAATGTAGAAATAATAGAAGCAAATAATAAAATCAAGAAGAAAAAATTACTCATAATCCTACCACCATTAGCACTAGTAGCCATATTTTGACTATTAGCATTACCACTATTAGCATATAACCACTAGTAGCATTTTGGAGAATATTTTTTCTAGTTTATTTTCAATGTGTATAGATGAAATATATGTATCTTTAAAGTAGGACCATTGTGTATATATATGTTTTGAAAACTACCTTTAACATCTAGCAGTATATCATCAACATATTGATCAATATAGATTAACACCATCTTTTGTGATGATTGGGTAGAATTACATTTTATGGATATACAAGTCATTCAAGTAATAACCTACAGCTGTACATTTAAATTATTTTCACTTTTCCCCTATAATAGATAATATTGTGATATATAGCTCCACATTTTTATCTTTATGAATCCATCTGATTATTGAAAAAAATTCTTGCAAATGAAATTTCTGAATTAAGTACATTACTTCCAATTACACTTTAGAAAGTCTCTACTAATTTTACTCCTGCCAGCATCTATGAGAGCTATTGAGCACGGGGCATTTTCCTTCTTTGACTCTTTGACAGTCTGATAGTTGATGAGAGGGGAGAGGCTATCTAGGCTTTTGTTCATGGTTATGATTACTAGTAAGGTGAAATATTTTTATCACATATTATCAATCATTTATATTTATGATTTTTGTACCTTGCCAGTTCATATCCTTTGTTCACTTTCCTACCTGGTTATATATTCTTTTTGTTACCAATTTGTAAGATTCCTATGTACTAGAGACATTTCTGTCACACATAATTATATTTTTCCTTGACTGTAATTTGCTTTTTCACTTGGATTGTGGTATTTTTCCCCATACAAATGTCTTAAAATATTTATTTAATTAGATCTTTTAATTTTTTGCCTGGAGTCCTGATTGAAAGGGCTTTCTTCACCTATACATATGAACCATATTTTCCACTAGTAGTTTTAAATTTCATTGTTTGTACTTATACTTAATTCATTTGGAGAATTAATTTTACCTTAAGGTGTGAATTAGGGCTCTAAATTTATTCTTGTCAAGTGGTTAACTGGTTTCCACAATACTTTTTATCAAATTGTACATCTTTTCCTCACTGATTTCAAATGCCATTTTTATCATACACTAAATTCTTCTTTGTTGTTTTGTTTGTATCTGAACTTTGTGTTCTGTTTCATTGATCTGTCTATTTTGGCACAAACTTCATGGCTTTAAATTTTGAAGCTTTATAATGTTTGCTTAAAAGTTCATGAGTTACGTCCCTCTATAAGTATTCTTCTGTTTCAAATCTTTCTTGACTCATTATACCATGTTTAATTTTCCAGTTAAATTTTAAGATCATTTTGTGAGTTCTATAGAAAAATAGTAAGGATTTTGACAGTAGTTTTCTTAAATATATAGGTCACCTTAGGGACAGCTGACTTTTTAGAAAAGTTCTCCCATTCAAAACATGGTAGTTGTCTCTACATAAGCATGTTGTTCCTAATATCTCAAGAAAATTTTGTTTACCACCTGAACAAGTCTCGTGAGATTTATTCCGGTCTGTAAGAGGTTTTTGTTTTATACACATATTTATTTATTTTTTCAATACACATTTATAAACACATTATGTTCCAGGCTCTGGGCTAAGTCTGATGCTTAAGAGAGACCAACAGCTAGAGCAACACTACCCAAAAAAAAAATACAGTGTGAGGCACATCTCTAACTTTAAAAATTCTAGTAGCTACACTAAAAAAAATAAAAGAAACATGCAGTCAATTTCAGTAATATAATTTATTTACCCAGTATATCGAAAATAACGATTTCAATGTGTGCCCAATATAAAAATTATCCAGATAATTTATGTTCTCTTTTTAAATCTATGTCTTCAAAACTCAATATGTATTTTATACTTACAGCACATCTTAATTTGGACTAGCCACATTTCAAGTGTTCAAAAGCCACACATAGCTGGTGGCTACCCTACTGAACAGTGCTAGATAATTTGATGTCATCAGAATTTGGATCGTAATTGAAGCTCTCCTACTGTTGGAGTTGGTCCAAGTAGAGTGATTGGTGGATATAAAAAGAGAGCTTGCAGCAAAATACAAAGAAAGAACTGAGAGTTAAAAAATACCAAAGAGGGCTTCCCTGGTGGTGCAGTGGTTGAGAGTCCGCCTGCCGATGCAGGGGACGCGGGTTCGTGCCCCGGTCCGGGAGGATCCCACATGCCGCGGAGCGGCTGGGCCCGCTGAGCCTGCGCGTCCGGAGCCTGTGCTCCGCAACGGGAGAGGCCACAACAGTGAGAGGCCCGCGTACCGCAAAAAAACAAACAAACAAAGAGAAGCTTGTGAAAAGGACTAAAAGAGAATGGCCTAAGAAGTAGGACAAAAGCGAGATCTGCTACTTGAGAGATGAAAAAAGGGAGGATTTCAAGGAGAAGGACTATAGTTTCTAAGTTAGAGAACTTTGCTAGCTTATCAAGTTGCATCTTCCATGTATAGCTGGATAATTCAAAAGCTCAATGGCGTGAGAAGTAATGACCAACAATTGTTTTAAACTGAGCATATAACAAATTCAGATAGTCTGAGAATTTTAACTGTTGAAGAACTTTTAACTAATTTCAAATATTGAGCTTTTACATACAGGCAATTTCTTATCTAAGCATAAAACTATTTCATTCTGTAATAGAATCAAGTCATTTTTACCCTTTATTTTTCTCACATTCCACATATATTATATATCTTGTAGTTGACAACTTCAAAAATCTCTTCTCACAAGTCATGTCCTGCTATCCTGGTATAAGCCACCATCAGCGATTGCTTAGGATGATACAAGACTCTTGAACTGGGCTCCCGGATTTCACCCAAACTTCTGTACTTCACTTTAAGTCAGAGTGAGCCTTTTACAAAATAAGTCAGTTCCTATCATTCCTCTGCTGAAAACTCTTGGATAGCTTTCTATTTCTCTTAGAATAAAGGGGAAAGTCCATGAAGATTTCCTGCAAGTCTCTCCACGATCAGACCAACTGCCTCACTGATGGCATCCCCTGAAGCAACTCCCCCATCCTCCCACCAGCCATCCTAACAATCCTTGAAATTTGCAAGATGGTTCCCACTGCTGAGTTTCCTCCTCCACTTTACCTGAGTCTCTGCCCAAATATCACTTTACCAAAAAGATCTTTTCTAGACTAATAAAAGCCTTTGTTCTATATATCTTTGTTCTATATATCTTTATCCCTGTTTAATTTTTCTTTACTATACTTCTTACCAGTTCACTTCTATTCTATTGTATTCTATTGTATTCTGTTGAAACTATTCTATAGTTTCTCCCCTACTAGAATGTAAGTCTCACGAGGGCTTAGGCTTTTCTTTGTTCACTGATGAATCCTCAGAGCCAAGAACAGCGCTGGCAATCAGTTGGTGTGCAATATGTCTAACTAACTAACTGAATGAATGAATAAACATTTGTCTGGATATTAAAAAAAATCACCCCAGGTCTTCTAAATCATTGCTGGCATTAAAAGCAATGTTTCCAATTTTGAAGTCTTTTAGAAAAGGCTTTTTCTCCCCCAAGAGAAGATTCAATTTCACGCTTTGAAACTAAATGAAAGGAATTTGAGTTATGAAGACGGAATTTTGGAATATTACAATTTTAAGAGATTTTGACTGATACAACTTTATTGTGATAATTGAGAATAAAAATATTTCTCAGAAGGTCATATAGCATAGAAATAAAAAGATTAACACTCTGGAGACTTCAGCAAGATTTTCTAGTCTTGAGAGATCCACTACTTTCTAGCTGCATAATTTTAGGTACCCCTCTAGTCTTTGGTTTTCTCATCTGTAAAATAAGATAAATAATTGTACCTATTTATAAAACTTGTGAGGATTAAATGACTTAGATTATGTGAAGCGCTTAAAGCAGTGCTTCAAACATAGTGTCTCATAAGAATTTACTATTATTTATTTGATAATAGTATTATTACTTAACAAGGGCATAGGTGCTCTTATTGATGAATTTTTTGTTTGTTTTCTATTTGTTCGTTGTTTATTTTTCTCTGCATTGATTCTAAGGGAGAATCTCTCTCATAGGAGCAATCCAGAATAAGAGAATTGAGGCAATTTCTAGTTGTTTGCATAAACTCCCTATTTTTTTCACTTGTGGAATTCAGACAAACTTTTTGGGCCCTCATATTTTGCAAATGAATGCTTTACTTCTCCATTTCACTTTACATGCATAGGCAAAGTTAAAGGGAAAGTCAGGTGAACTGGCAAGGGATGGCTGTATAGAATGAAACTCTAAAAGAGAGTTTCTTATGCCCAGAGAAAGGCTATTTAGAGGAAGAAGGAGCTCCATCACTGAGACTGAGTTGGGACAGTCCAAATGCACAAACCACAGGTTTTAAAAACTGACTTTAAAAAAGCCCTTCAATATTTGTCTTCCTCAGGTGAAACTGATTCAAACTATTCATCCACACTTTTTATCCTAGAACATAACTCCAATGATCATGTTTTTAGCCTTCCAAAATACTTGGAAATTTTATATATTACATTTGGTAAATTTATTGGAATGATGCTATTAACAGTCATAATTGATAATGAGGTGGGTTTTGTTTGTGCCATCTATATTTATATGTATTTATCATCCTATTTGACTATAAGCTTTATAAAATTAGCTCTTTCACATCCTTAGTAATTCCCCAAAGATCCAGGGACATTGCTCAGGAAACAAGACTATTGGCAGAGATGTAACAATCACACATAATTATTAAGGATGCTATGTTCTCTCTTTCAAATATTGCTTTTGAAAAATATAATCTGTTATTTAAAAGTAAATTTTAACAAGGGACAGATTATTGTGCCACATGTAAAACATTTGACATGATTTCTTGAACACAGTGAACACAACTCAAAGTTGATTTCTCTTCTCCCGCCTTGACCGGAGGAGGCATATTTATTAGCTGTTCCCTGCCTGAATGTCTCAACCTAAAACCCAGGAACAATCAAGACTTGATACTGAATTAACTGAGCAAAATATTCACTTTAAGGATAGAAAATACAAAAGAATTATAGGAAATTATTTTCCCTCAACTCTGGCCCAGGGTTTAAAATCTTGTCAGAGAGCAAGTCCTACCAACGGGAAATGGCATCTAATGAAATGCGGAAACAGCAGCATTGATAGAGGAGAGAGATCAGAGAAGGGAGTCATTCCTTTATCTTCTTAGTCAGGGAGAAAGTGGGGCACCAGCTGAACCCTACAAGGTATGCAGACTTTGAGGAGCCAGAGGAGAGAAAAGATATGTGAAGAATCTGGCTTTGGAAACTTCATTTTTTAAAGTTTTGTTCAGAGCACATTTATGCTTGAACTATTAGATTGAAAAGGGATCCTCCCCACATTTATAACCTTTGCTACTCCCTAATCTACTCAAAGGTGATTGGAGTCTTTATAAACAAAGTTCAGAAGATCAGTCTGAGACAAAAATCTCATGAATTTGTAAAAAAATTGTTCCAGTTTTTTTTAATACTGAAGGACTTGTTTTGCAGGGAGAGAAGTATTAAGGAGGGGAGAAGCAAAATATATCCTCAACATTTATCATAATAGGATCTAGTGGGAATTCCCTGGCAGTCCAGTAGTTAGGACTTGGGAGCTTTCACTGCGGGGGCCCAGGTTCAATCCCTGGTTGGGGAACCAAGATCACGCAAGCTGCGTGGCTCTGTCAAAAAAAAAAAAAAAAAAAAGAATCTAGTGAATCTAGTGTTTTCTATTTTGCCACTTACATCCCAGGGATACACATTATGTACTACATTTGATCTGCCCATTTTTCCTTCTTTCTTTTTTGTAAAAAAAAATTAACATAAAAAAGTCCTTAGTTAAAGTCACCATATCAACGTAACTTATAATTTAAATGAACTATATAAAAAGCAGTTGTTTTTATTATTTGCAAAATGTGTGATTTTTCTGAAAAAGAAACTACTACCACCATCACCACAAAATTATTTACAGGACATAATCTAGTGGGAAGCAGTAGATTAAAGGAGACAAGGGGTGGGAAAAAGTAATTGTTTTAGATTCCCGGCTTTCTTATATTTTAATATGTGTCATCCAGTAAAAATCCTGCACCTTAACTTTAAAAGAAAGGTATTGATCCAGGATTTGGAGGGGTTTGGGGGAAAAGAATGAGGAAGATACAGGGATTGGGAGAAATTTATAGCTAGAGCTGATACTGAGTGAAAATTTACAGTACACACCTAGCATGTTTTGTGCTTCCTTTCTTCAAGAGAGGAAATGACACTTTAGATTCCCTGGGATGCTGGAACCACATGCAAAAAAGGATGGGCAAATTTGTCATTCAGAATTTATGAAGGATATTTTTTCTTCTCACCGACTAAAAAGAACAAATCAAACACTAGGTTTCCAATTCTGAAAATTAGTAGACTCTGGAGAGCCAATTAAACATTATTCCCCTATCTCGACTCTGTTTTAACATCCTTCTTTATTGCACACTGTTTCTTTCGCTCATGAGGCAGGTAGATGGTGTTATCAGGCTAATTTGGGGACAGTTATCATTATAATAAAATTTTTGCAATTATGTGGTAGACCAGGTGGCAAGACAGCATGGCTTTGCATTGCCAAGGTGCAAAACAAATTCAGTGTTCAATCAACCTGAGAGAGAAAGGACCATTCTCATTTGCATAAACTTGTAGCCACGGAAACGAGATGCACAGAGGTATAAGGGGAAAGAGACCTATTTTACATGATGTGCATAGAATATTTGACAGTTTAGATTGGAGGCGTCATTGATGTGGGTTGGAATGGTACGGTTGGTTGCCATGGATATGGTTTTCCCTACTGGCAGTGCAGAGATTGGCAGGGATGGATGCTGGAAAAAAAAAAAAAAAGCCCAAACCACTGCAACACTCTGGCAGCCTCATTCTTTTCTTTTGTGAAAAGCTATGTATCCTTTCTGCACTAATGACAGCTCATCAAGTATGCAGTGTAATCTAGAAACACTGATATTTCTGTAATAAATCATTCATGTATAATATATATGTATTTATACATTCTATGCACATATATATGTGGCGATCTACATGTATATATTTGGAATAACATGTATGCCGATTAATAATAGATTAAATTCATGAGGAAAATATTTATCCTTTTGCTACTCTTTTTCTATTTAGCATTAATTTCGGAAATCTTTAGATATGAGGATTTATTAAATAAAGTAGACAAAGTATAAATATACTGAATTATCATCTAACTTAGGAAAAGAGAATCGCAGTTTTTTTCTGCAGATAAGGCAAACAATAAGAGCAAGGAGGAGTGGCTCATTCTGACGGCCTAGTCTCTGATTATTTGACCCCTGAAGTCACCACTGTGCTGTAATATGACTGCACAACTGGTATTTGTCCATGAGAAACAAGGCAGTTTCTATTTTCCTTACAATCTTGGTACAACATTTAGCACAGTATAAACCCAAATAGGCTATTTATGCGTTTCTTAAAGCAGCCAAAGGCACTTACTTGTTATTTCTAAAGGCTCACCCATTCATTCTCTTGTTTCCACACAGTCCAGGTTTTATTAAAAGGATTGCAAGATGTCTTTTGTCTTTAAGAATTCATTCACTAACATATCTGTGAGTAGGGTCTAAATGGGCAAAGCCCCCAGGCACCCGACCCTGGAGGGTGAGAGCTAAGGACCTTTGTCCACTAACACAGTTTTGCACTCGGCCACACTCCTGAGGAGATTATAACGCTGATAGACGTATTCTTATCTTATGACCTTGTGGGTCTCCTCTCTGCTCCTACCAGACTGTGGAGGCCTGTTGAGTGGCATAGCATTTTCTAAATTGTCTGTCCACCCAGACACTAGAAACTGAGGCAAGAGTTGGAAACAGGACTTGTTGTTCAGTCAAAACATCACAATCACTTTGAAACATGGCCATGTCGTTTGCCCATAATAATTGACCTTGCTGTCCATATGGCCAAAATCTCATGGATAATTACAAGTCAACTGATCTGTATTTGCATTAAGATTTAAGATAATATGTAACTGGAAGAACAATTAAAATGTTCTTCTCACATCTTATAAGAAAGGTCTTTTAAACAGGCAAAATGAAGAAAGTCTATATTAATACTACATAATTTTCCCTATATTTAAGGGAATTATTTTAGGTGAAAATATACTATTTGTTGATAAAGCATCTGAAAGGTACTGGTTATTTTTTGCTATTTCATTTTTTACATGAAGCATATGAGCGGGTCAATTCCTGTAAAAATGCTCACTCCATACCCCCCATCATTGTTCTCAGCTTTCCCTGGAAACCACTCAACAATTGCCAAAATCCTTTCTGTGATAAACTAGTCAGCAACCCCTTTCTCAAGGTGAAAATCAGCTGTAATCATATTGTATTTTTTTCATTACCCTTATTTCTTAGTTTAATTTTATCTGTGCTTATTAGAGTGATGAGCTCTTATTTATTCCCTCAATTCATTTGTTTCCAGTTGTGCATGTGGACATTAATAAATATTTGGTGTAAAAACAAATGAAAGTAATTGCTTTAATCTCTGTATTTCATTGTTTCCTAAGTTTTTAAAAATTAAATAGGATCTCTAAATTCTATCTGGATGATACATTTACCAGATAAAAATGAGGTTCAGAATGATTAAAAAGTGAATGAGTACAAATTTTAATACAGTAAATTAACATAATGCACAAGATCAATTTGGCTACATAAACATTTCATTGCCTATAAATGTTCCTGTCCAGGTCCTCCTCTTGCCTTCACTTATTATCTTATATATTTTGCTTTCTCTATTTTCTATAACACTGTATTGCTCTCTATTTTTCTTCCCCCCTCCTTACTTCCTGTTTGTGTACTACTCCCCCATTTGTAATCGATATAAAAGATACTGTATTAAAGAAAAGTTAAGTAATGCTGGGGCATGTTCAGCACTGCCCAAATCTCTTGAAGACACTTACAGGATTTTAGCATGTTCCTTTATCTCATATAAAATATTTAGGTGCTACAGCACTGAGCCCCTCACACATAATTGTAGAGGTGAATATGGAGAGCTGGTATCATGCACGGAAATAAAAGTTTTAAAAACCCTGTTTCTATTTCAAAGACACAAAATTGCTTGCTCATCATTAAAAAATCAATTCTTAGTCCAACCAGAATAAAGAAATATGAATGTGGTTGTTTTATGAGCGAAGACCTGATTATTTCATGCTGTGAGTGTGATTCTTCAATGGGTCAGAAGGGGAGTTCTGGAGAGGTCTACTTTTCTTGGGCAAGTGTACACTTGCCTCAGTCTCACTCATAAACCAGGAGACAGTCACATGCACTAGGCCTTAAATGTGTTCATTTCAAATCAGGCAGGAGGCCTGACTCACATACTAAATTTTCAGGATTAGCATTACTAAATCTTTATCATTGTATAAATAGATTGATTAATTTTCAGACTCTGGTAACTGGTTCAATAGTATATCGTTTCAAGGATTTTGTTAAATATCTTATTCTCTCACTTTTATGTCGTTGAGACATACAACTTTACTTGTTTTAGTCCTTTCCATAAAAGAAAAATGTAAATTTTCCATTTTACATCATGGGTTCATTTTTTCCCCCTGAAAATAGACATTTTCCTTGTTTCTCATTATCATTCAAAATATAAGTAGTATTTCTTCCTCGAAAGGAGAATAAGACAGCAAACTGATTATTTGTTGTGATCAGTCTTATTAAAACAGATACAGAAAACCAGAATTTATTTCCTAGATCTGTCATTAGGTGATTGAAAAGGGGTGGGTTTCTTTTTCTTGTCTGACTTTCCTAATTTGTAAAATGACACCCTCTGATCTTTATAAGCACATTTGACACAGTAAAGCAAGTAAGTCAGGACTTCCAAATCCTTTGTGATGAGAAGCAGTGATTGACTTTCCTTATGTGTTTGACTGCAGCTTCAGGTGGAACGTGTACTCATCTGGCCATGATGGAGCTAGTTTCTGATGCAGGTAATGACAAGACATGTTGATGGCCAGGAGGTCTGAGTCAAAAGCTGACTTAGATTGGATGTTAGTCAATATAAGGCGCTGAGAGCTGGTGACACATTGTGATCAATCTCCTGAGAACACCTAATTGTTGATGTCTTAGAAGTTCTTGTAGAAGGCATTGCCTATGCTGATACGTCACTTATACCTTAGCTTCTTCACCTCTAAATAAAAGTAAAGATCCTTTTGTCATCTATTGAAATCCACCCCCTTTCCTGGGATGGCATGAGCATTGGCATGATAAAGTGTAGGAAGCACATTTGTTATGTGAAAGGTACTAAAATTCCTGATGTAGCGTATATCTGGTTATGATGGCATTCCTTTCATTCTGCTGAGATTATCCAGATATTAAATTTTCACCCATAAACTTGTCTATCTGTCACCTACACTTAACATGACCCTACAATCCTGCCATCAAGAGTTAACAGGAGAACAACAACAAAAAAACTTTAGATCTCGGAATTACTGGATTGTGTTTTTTTATATCTGGCAAAGATAAAGCAGTTTCACTCAAAGCTAACGTCAAATTTTTATTTTTCTGGTCTTCAAAATGCCACATGTCATTTTCTCACTGTACCACTGTTCCATGTCACCTGTGATGACACCAAACTATGTGCCAATATGAACTTACCCTTATCCGGTCAGCTCAATAGGATGATGCCCTTCACCATTCAAATTAAATCTGAACCCTGTGTCACGGCTCCTAAGCTGCTATTCATCAGTTTTTTCATGTTGTCATGGAGGCATGCTGTGGCGTTTTCTAATGTCCTTATCTCTATCATTAATTTTACCTTCTGATGTAGTAGTACTGAATGATATGACTTACAACTTAATAAAATGAGTTTTTAAAACATTAGATAAACTAGTAAATAAATTTTTATAAGAGTCAGCAGTCTAGAGTTCTGAAGGTAGACTTAATTTACCTCCTTTGCCTGATTCCATCTCAGGTGAACTGAATGGCATAAAGCAATACAGTAAACAATGCAGTCATACATAACACATAGCAGTTGAATTCAATCGTAGTGGTTCTCCTAAGGGTGTCCAGATGAGGACAGGGTGGGAGTGGATGTGTTGAGAGGTGTTTTGAGGCATCTCCTTGACTTTGAAATCTCACTTTCTTACTTTTTTTAACCTTTATGCTTGAGAATAAAATTTCTCTCTGTAAGCGCAGATCCTTTGGGGGAGGGTGATTGTTTTTCACTGCTTGGCATGCCAACATTTTTAAAAAGGTACCCAGTTGAAGGATAGACTAACATTATAAAGAATATTAATAAGTTATTGGGTCCAGTTTTCTGCCTTTAGGCAGGTAATTAGCCAAACTCCCTAATATAGATATTTAAAACAATCAAAGATATTTATCTTCTAAGTGGACAAAAAAGCATTTTGCCCTCCCTAGTCACTGAGATGCCAATTTAAGGGACTAAGACAGTTCCAAATATTACCCAAATGTGTGTCTGCTAGGGTAATCTGAATTCTATAACTGGGTGGCGGTAAATTCCAGGGTACTAAATAGAATTTAGGCTATAATAAAACATCATACTTTTGAATAGGTATGGGCATGATTGATTGTATTACTCAATTCATGAAACTCAAATACAAGCTCTCCATATCACCCCAAAGAACTTGGGTGGATATTTGTAGGATCCACGGCCAAGGAATCAAAAGAAAATGACTATCAAGAGGATTTTTCTGTGGCCTGAAATGGTGGGACCAGAAATATCTTATCTCTGCCATTCCTTCTCACCACCTCATTCCCCAAGGGTTGGAGCCCTAAGTGAAATTTCTAAGCTTTAAGAAGTGCTTTTCCTTTCTTCAGTTTGAAGCGTCTATGTAAGAGACTAAATTCAAGTAGGAGCTCACAGTGTAGGTGAAAATGGAGAAAAGTAACAAATGAACTTCACAGTAAACAAGGGTAGGTTACCGTTATTCTTTTGGTGACAAATAATGGCAGCTGTACTTGTAAGAATGAAGTGTCAGCAAGACCAAACACGGGCGTTTGTAAACATCCCTGAAGGATGTTGACCTCAATTCCCTGTGCCGCAGCTCCCATGAATAAAGTTTTGGGTAACTTCTCGACTTACAACTCCAATATTATTCTGCAGTGTCAAACTCAAACAATTGTTGGACCTCATTAAGGAACACATTGGTGATGAAAAACGTAACAAAACAGATTTAAATTAAGGATGCATCTGCACTGGAATTTTCCTGGCATGTCTGCTTTTTTCAAATGAAGAAAGAATAGCTGGCGTATATAACACAGGGGAAGTTTGTGTTAAAGATTTAAGTCTAGAAAAATATCCAGATCTCAGTAGCACTTTGATCCCAGTATACAAGAAATATTTATATTTATCAGCTCAGAAAGACAAAGGGTAATTAGATGTAGGATCAAAGTTTACAAAATCACGAGAAAGTTCTACTTAAAGTAAACAGATTATCTCATCAAATCTTGACATACAAGAACTGAATACCCATGGAAAATTTTAATTGTCTCATAGATCACTGTACCAGGAAGTATTTTATTACCTAGCATATCCAACACAGTGCTAAATTCTGTGGTGGATATGAAAGTATAATTCATGATTCATACTGCCCAAGTGGTTACAATCTAGTCGGGAGGCAAAACAATAGTGAAAAATACAAAAGAGTTGATAAGTATGTGCTAAATTGTGTAGTACAGACCACAAATGTGCTGCTTTATTGTTTTTACTGGGAGTGGTGTAATACGGTCTTCAAAAGAATGAAAATCCAAACAGGATTAGAAATTAGATTAAATTAGCGTGTCCCAAAGTATGTAACTCAAGACACTAATCATAGAGAATACTCTTTAACATGCAGCTTTGGAGGTCAAAAACATTGTGTATTATACCTCCGCTATCGGGTATTAACAATGTATCTTAGCATACTGAAGGCTCTAAGAAGCTAGGCAGAAAAGTAATCCTTATAATTTTGTTTAATCCAGTGTTTTCCAAATTTAATTAACCATAGGGCCCTTAATGTCTCTTAGCATTTGTATTCCTCCAACACACTTTAGAAAATGCTGGATTTGGTAAATCCATAAATCACAGAACTGTAAAGTAGTAGTACCTGCAAATAAGAAAGCCAGAAATATGTCTGTTTTTGTAAAGACAAATTTCAGCATGGCAATCAGGATCTTGGTTGACATAAAATTTGGCTGATGGACTATGGTCCATCTAACATGACTGTCTGTGGCATTTATCATGCTCTTAGGAATTCAGTCTTAAATATCCAGGCTAATATTTTTTGTTGTATTTTTTTACGAAATCACATCAAAGGCATACATGGAAGAAGAAATTATTATAAAAATAGAGCCACTGATTTCACTAAGGAAACCTCAGCAGCACATCCTTAACTGATCCGCATGTGAGTTAACACAGGTGTAGCTGCTGATGGGTTTGTCCTTGACAATGACTTTAGTTTTGATTGTAAGAAGCTTTGATTGAAAATTACTAGGGTAAAATGAGGCACTGACGTGACAAAGAGCATTGGTCTAGGCCCCTCTATGACCTTTTCAGGGTAAATGACATTATTTAAAGATTTATTTTTGGAAAACCAACAAACACAAACACCTTAAGTTTTTTTATTTCACTTTCTCCACCTCCAGTATAAAATATTTCATAAAAGTTGTAATGATGCCATCAATATTTTAACTGAAATAATTGGCCTACATAATTTTATATCAAACCCAACCAATTGCTGGGTCCAAGTATTGGTACTCTGTAGATACTGTAATTCTAAAGCCTCTTACGTCATTAGGCTACTTGGACCCACATTGACAGAAAGGGGGTTTAAAGGTAAGTTGTTCATGTAGAATGGCATTTATAAAGATTTTTATTATTACTATTCCATGATATCCTCCACTGCAGACCCTTGACTCAGAGCAGTGCTTCCCAAACTTTCATGTGCAAAAGTACAACCTCGTTAATACGCATATTCTGATTCAGGTGGTTTGGGATCTGCCCCAAATTCTGCATTTCTAATAAGCTCCCAGGGGGATGCTGGCCCCTGAACCACTCTTTCAGTAGCACAATCATTGAGAAAGCATAGGAGAAAGCCTTGCTCCTCCCCTGTCTTGGGAGCTTATTGGGTTTTAATTCCCCATGGCATCTGGTACAGGGATACTGTGTACCAAAGCATTTGTTTCAAAGAGTGTCCTTCTCTCTATGTGTTGCCCCTAATCTCTAAAAATTCGAGTCATTGTTACATCCAGAAAAGTGTTTGTTTTAATGGGTACTTTAGTTCTTCAAATAAGTTATTGATAACTCATTTGTCTTCACTTTTTTGAAAAAAAGCAATAAGTTTTTTGTAGAAAATCTCCCATCACTCAGTCCCCTTTTAAAAGTGAGCCTGGACAGATACACTGCCCTTGCCTGGCAGTATTGCCTAAAGCCAACAGAGCCTTGCACAGACATGTCTGAGAGAGGATTTGTGGCTGGTTAGGCTTTAAATCACCGAGTGTGCACAGGATGCTCCTGGGATTGGTCAGAACATGGCAGGGGCAGTCTTCAGGGAATGACCACTTCATTTTACTCCTAATGAGGCGGCAATGCCAAGCTGCTGTGAATTTTACCCAAGGTATTGTGTAGGCACTTTTTAATGAAGTCTCAGGCATATTTTGCATGCTTTTACCCAGCAGCCTAACCGTGCTTCAAAGTTTCAGTCTTTTGATTGATCTTGCTGATCCTGTTTGGGGGTGAGGGGATGGGGGAAAGTGTCTGTAGCTGCTTGGAGACAGATCCCACAAGAAAGCAATAAACTTCAGAACTGAATAAAAATCTAATTTGTGCATGCTAACTCTTTTTGGTAGTGTTAAATTTTTTTCTTCTATGTGTACACTTCCCTGGCCATCACTTCCCCTTCGTCAGACCACTCATTAACTATAGCCCACAGCAGTTAATTTCCTGCCTTTCCCTCCCACTACTTCACTTTATTTGTTTAGCTGACAGGCTTTTGAAGCAAGCCGGCTAAAGTCTGCAAGAATTCCTGGCTTTCTTCCTCCTTCATTCTTGTTATTATTAGGAATATGGACAAGGTGCTAGTATGTGTATTACATCTGAAAATCATGCCGCAGATTCTATCTCTTGGGAAAGGACCAGATTACTTCATAATCGTCACAGACCCAATTCTGTAACTATTCGTAGACAAAATTCTTGCTAGTGCCAAGGGGAGTTTTACCCTCATTTAAGGTTACAAGATCAAGTGGTAAATGTTATAGCCACCACACTCTCTCAGGAAAATAAGTTAAACTAGATGTGGGGAAAAAAATTACTAAATGTACTTAAGAGGCTTTTCTTTTCACTAAGATAAATCAATGAAAATTCTTACAAAGAAAAAAAGAAAATTAAAATTGCTGACTAGTGTTTCAGCTAACAGTTATCTTCTTTCTCACTTTTCATAATAAAATGTACATTTTACTTGGAGGACACAATGACGTATAAAAATCAGTGGCTCTCCTTTCTTAGACAAACGTGGAGCGCACATTCTGGTCATATGTCCTTCATAATATTCATAGAAAAGCTAAAAAAGTTACCAGACCCTTTGAAGGTCAATTACATTCAAACAATACTGTCTTTCCAAATAATGTGCTGACCTTGACCTTGTAGCACCCAGCTTACTCCGTGGTTTTACCTATTTGTCTTCCCACCCCCTCTTCTTGGTCTTTCCTCCCCACACTTCATCTTCAAGAAAAAGTGATTGTGGAATAGAGGATGAATCGGAGAACTCCAAGCCAGAACTTTTGCTCTATTCCTGTTTTACAACTATTCCCCTGGTGGAAAATGCTTGACCTTCCTGGTCTTAATTACTTCATTTATAAATGAGTGGGGTTAGCTATTCTCAGGTTTCTTCTGGATCAAATATCCCATGATGAGTACAGGTTATAAATTTTACATCAGTATTTAACTTTATCTACATAATGGGGAAGCTGAAAAGTGAAAAGCCAATCAGTATACTGTACTTTCCCTTTCCTATACAACTCTATAGACCTGTTTGTAAAATTTTTTTTTTTTAATTAAATAGATCTGCAGCAAGAAGGAGAAACTTTGAACTAGAGACAGACTTTCATTAGATTGCTGGCTCTGTAAGGTGACTTTGGGCAAGTCACTTAATCTCAAAATAGAAATGTATAATTGACTCAGTAAAATTGGGATATTAAAATATATCTTACTGTCCCTGCCAGACACATAACAGCCCAACAAATGGTAGCTGTTCTGACTATACATTATGCTCTATATGGATGTGGGAGGTGGTGAAAAGAGTATAGGTTTAGGCATTAGAATGTGGATTCTAGATCCAGTTCTTCCACAGGTAGCCAAATCATGGTTTTCTCATTTATTAAAGGAAGTGTTTAATAAAAGGATCTTTGGCTTTCCTTCCAGCCTTAATTTTTCACAATTTTAATATGTGTGAAGACTGCATTGAGGCTTTTGTCATTCAAAATACACTTATTCTTTTCTACGAAGTTTTAAATAATCCTGATTATTTTTAATAATTTATTAGAACAGTTCTTGTTCATCTCTGAATTTGCTAGTAAATATTCAACTTTATTTTTTATTTTCTGGTGTCTGCATTAGTGGTACTTAGAACTAATGTAGATTTTTTCAAGGACAAACAACTGGATCCACATTTGAAAACTAGGTCTTTGAATTTGGTAACTAAAGACATTTAAAATATTTAACTATAAGAATTTTATTTTTAATATTCAAATCAACTTCTTAGTAATTTGACTTATGAAAATCAGAAAGGAAAGAATATAAAAGGACCTCAACAGAGTAATAATTATTTAAACACACAAACATTTCCCTTGGGTTGGTAGTATATGTTTCTTTCCTATTCCAAATGAATCTATAATAAAATATGCTAAAACCATAACCGTTACTTTTTCCTATGTTGAAAATGAGTTGCAATTTATGTTTTCAAGTTCATACTATTTTACACTCGTAGGTATCCATTGGGGTCAGATCTTCATTTGGTGTTTGGATAGCTTCTGTAAAATGAGAACCTGATTGACAATGTATAAGCCACTGATCAGTAAGTCCCCTGGTTTGAACAAAACAAATCTCTTTAACAAGTTATCTCTTATACTGTATTGTAACCCCTAATACTGACAGTCAACCAGAAATATCTTTACTACTATAGCTGGATTTTACAGGCACAAATTTGCCTTGGCTTAAAAAAGTATTTGGAAGGTTGCAGTTAATTTTGTATTTGAAAGCACCAAACTATCAATGACAGATAAAGGTCCAAGTCTATTTGCTAGGACAAATTTCTCTCCCCAAAATGACCCTGTAAAATTCAAATCCATTTTAGAGGGAAAAAATGCTGCTAAAATGTCAATGAATTTTTCAAATGGATATGGATAAGAATGTTGTTTGTGCATCACCTGATCATAAAGATGTAAAATGTGAAATGAAATACACTGTGTGATGAACCTATATACATATTCTTAAAGACATCTTGAACCATCATTAAATCATATTACTGTTGATTTTCATTTAAATAAGGGTTGCAAACTGAAATGCCTTCCGGGCCTAAGCAAGTATCATAAATGTAGGAAGGAATCAGAAACTAAACAATTGAGAAGGGTTGGGACTGCAATTTACAGGACAACATATGCCTCATCTAAAACCATTCAAATTACATTAAAAACAAAATGAAAACTGTGATAACCAAATTAAATGCATCTGGGGGTGGAATTCTTCGAAACCACTGAGAGAGTCAAATTCATGCAAAAGCCTTGGAGATGAATTCCTGCTTTAAACACTGGATATTGAGAAATTGAGGATAGACTAGGATTAAGTGGAAAATTAATTATACTCAGGCATTCAGAAGTCACAGAAAAGTGTATTTTATAATCCAAAGAACAGCATCAAGACACCTCCTCAGTTTTCCAGAAAGGAAAAAGGAATTGGGACACTGATAGAAATGCTCTTCTGATCCTCAGCTCTAATAATAAAAATCCCATAATCAGAGCTGAAAACCAGGGAACCAATGACATCTGGGCCAGGGTTATCAATTTCAAGGTCTTTCAACTTCTCTGTAGTACAGACATCAATGTAAAACAGAAAAGAAGAACCCATGAAGGACGTGGAAAAGAAAGAAAGAGAGGAAGGAGGAGGAGAAGAAAGACCCGAATTTTTTCTCTGGCACATGAGTTTATGAGATTTGACTGAGACAAATACACCAGATCAAATTTAGTCAGCATTCTGTGCATTGAGACAGTGGAAGCATGTGGTCAAAATTTTCTCCTGTCTGAATGGCCACATCCAATTTATCAGTTTATTTTAACTTCAAACCAATCGAATTATTTTCCTGCACACCTGTTGGATCGCTAATCGTTCCTAAAATGACTGACAAAGAGTTGTCTCCACGGCCTCTCAGCCTGACCCCTGTGGGGATGGCTTGACTGGATTGGGCCTCTGTATATTGGCATTTTACAAGCATGGGTCTCAAATGTGAAGTATCTTATCTGCTATTTCCATATTTCCTGGGTTTTGTGTGGCTACATTTTAGGTGTGTGCAGTACTAAAGAACGTTAGTCAACACAGGTTGAAGCAGTCAAGAGATGTGGTTTTCAGATCCTGGCTCTGCCTCTTCCTAGCTGCGCGGCCTTAGGGACCTTACCTAAGCTCCCTGAGGTCTCAATGTCTTCATCTGTAAAGTGGCCTTGAGCATAGATTTCCGTCAGGGTGATGGAAAGCCTAGCTGCACTAAGGAATGTGTGTAAAACAGCTGTGACCCCGTTGAAGTGAGCGCTCAGTAAACATGTTCCTTTCCATACTCAACAAGAACCAGTAATTACAGCAAATCAACTTCAAGACTTTCAAAACAACCTCACTGATTACTAGGATCAATTCAACTGCTCTCTCTACTTAGAAATTAAACCCTTCAACAAAGAAAGTTTAGATCTATGCCTGAGTGGAATTTGAGAATTCAATAGCCAGCCAGGATCAAGGGCAACAGCTCTTAAAAACATGAAGACCATAAGGGCCTATGTGTCTTGGTAGTTAGGTCACAGAAGCTTCTTAAAGAGGTGTAATGCTTTCTTCAAGGAAGACAAAGGTAAAGTTCTGACCACAGCTCACAGAAACAAGAAACTTCCAGTGAAAGAACTGCTTTTCAGCTGGGATTGCCAACTAGCTATATGACTGCTTCTGGTCACCAGCGATAAAGCTGTGCCTAAAATATGCCTACTGCATTCAAAAGCAATCAGCAAGAGACTTATTATTTCAATTTCATGGTCAGAAATACCAAAGGACCCTTGCTCCCCCAGTCAAGTGAGTAAGTGCTGGCAAATTACCAAAATCTAAATTTAATAAAATTGTATTAGTCACCTTCCGAGGTGTCATCTCAGAGTGATGCTGAGATCAAAACCCTGATTTGAACATGTCAAACCAATTGCAGGATGCCAGGTGGCTTGTGAGTTGAAGAGAAGCTGTTGACATGAGGGTCTGTGTAGCTCTGTTGGTAAAGAAAAAGCATTTTGCCTCTTAGGAGTCAAGACCCAGGCACACCCTTCTCGTCCAAATACATTGTCTGCCAGACCCTGTGCTATATTTTATGCTTGTACATAATTGCCAGCACACAGCAGTCAGGGCTCAATAAACGTTTTAGGCTACTGCTCTATATTGTGGTCAAGCAAAATCTTTAAGAACAATGTCCTCATAACCAGGATGAAGAGCAAAAACAATGAACTTCAGGGTCAGAAGAAAAATTGTCTCTGTCTTCAGCTTTCTAATCTGAAAAATGGAAGTAATGATAACTGCTCAGCCAAGAACAAAAGGGTAGCTTTAAGGGTATAATTTTGTAACACATGATAGCATGCCACACACTGTAAATCACTATACACTATACAAATACAACATTTAGTTAACAAATATTGATTATGCACATACTATGTGGCGGGCACACTTCCATGCTCCTGGGACAAATCAGAGAACAAAAAAGAACTAAATGTGTGTTCTTATGGAACGCATAATCTAGCCAGGGAGACAGAAAACAAGCAATAGACAGATGTTTAAAAAATAATATGTGTCACCATCGGCCAAAAGGAATAAGTATAATGGAAAGAGAAAAAGAAAAAATGGAGGTAAAGGGGCTTAGGAGTGTGGGGCTGGGGAGGTGGGTTTGCAAAAGAAACTAGGAACGTCAGGCTCGGTAGGGTTAGTCTCTTTGTGAAGGTGACACTTGAGCAAAGACTGGAAGGTGGTGAGGGAGTTGGAATTGCAGACATTCGTGGGAGAGCTCTGCAGGTCAGACAAATAGCCCCAAGGTAGGAGCACATAACTGTGTGGTAAGTGGGGGGAAGAGTGGTCATAGGTGGAGAGATACCATGGTCCAGATCCTATAAGGCCCTACAGGCCTTTGTAAGGACTTTAGCTTTTACCCTGAGTGGAAGAGGAAGCCATTGCAGCGTTCAAATAGAGGAGTGGTATGCTCTGACTGTTATTTTGGAGGATCATTTTTTTTGTCTGCAGTATTAAAAGTAAACTGTGGAGGGGGGCAAGAGTACAAGATCCCTACTACACCTCCAGCTTGAGGTGTTGAGTAGGCAGTTAACTATGTGAATCTAGAGATCAGAAGAGACGTCCAGAGGTATAAATTGAGATGCTATCAACATGTAGATGGTAATTAAATCCATGAGACTAGACAAGATCACCAAGGACATGAAATAGGGTAATGAAGAGACCTAAGGACTGAGCCATGGGAAACTCTGATGTGCAGTTTGTTGGAGATGCTAGGTGGAACCAACAGAGGAGACTGAGAAGGAATAGCTAGTGACACAGAAGGAAAATCAGGAGAATGTGGTGTACTGGAAGCCAAGTGAAGAAAAGTTTCAAAGAAGAAGAACCAACTCTGTCAAATGCTAACTGTAAGTCAAGTAAGATGAGAACTACAACTGACCATTGGATTTAGCAATATGGTTCTAAGTAAGAGAGAATGGTTTGTAGGACATGTCTCTAACCTTCAGTTCCAGATGTATGAGGACTGTGGAAGAAAAACTAACAACAACAACAAAAATCCACCCACTACCTGGGAGATATTGTAAGGAAAGCAGCTTTCTCAGGGAAAATCCAGGTTTCCATTAGAGTATAAAAGGTGAAGGGAGTGTTCGGAGAAGTTGAGGATTCAGGGGATTTTGTTGACTACAGACCGTGAATTCCAGAGGGCACAGTGGAAGGATTTCATGAATTGGAATTGGTGGGAGAGGGTCCGAGGCTGTGCAGAGACTTGTGAGACTTAAAGTGACAGATAGGAGGGGTGACTGAGTTACTGGGCTTCTTTTGATGAGTGACCTAGACAGGGCTAATGGTTATAATGTGATTAGCCCTAGTAGATTCAAGCAGAGCATGGTGGCAAAACAGTAAGTGTGAGGAGATCAGGAGGCATGGATGTCTTGACCTCCCTCTAGACCCCTATTGGCAGAGGCTAAGAGGTCTTGGGAAGCTGTGGATAGTCTAAGTCCAGAGCCATGAACTCAGCCTTGACACTTATGGATGGAGGTGAGACTTCTAAGGAAGCTGGATTTTGCTGTAACTCACAATCCCTTCCTTTACCCCTGAGGAGAGTCAGAAGGCTGAGAGGAGGCACAAGCATTGTCCTCATTTGAGGGTTCCCTTTAGACCTCTCTTAAGAGGGGAAAGGAATTACCACAAATATTCAGACTCTCTTTTGTCCCTTCTTGATGGAACTGAGGACTTCTGGGGAAGCCAAGTATGGTTTCTACCACTATGGTGGTGATCTAAGACCTTAGAGGAAGCGTGGCTTCAGGAAGATGTAATTAGTTGAAGCCATATCACTAAATAAATAGATTAAGAAGGTGTGGGCTGGGAGAAGATAATGGACATTCATTGAGTGCCTATTATGTGCCAAGTTACCATACATTCATGTTACATTTCATGTAATCTTATGTTATGGTTATGGTTAAATAAGATTATTTAACCATATGTTATGGTTAAATAAGATTAGCCACCTCATTTATAAACAAATGACATGCTTGTGCCACTAACTCTGGGATTTGTGATCTGGTATGATTCTATTGTGAAGATTTTTGGGGATCAACTTCCACATATATTTCCACTTATTTTCAGTGATATACACTATGTATAGATAGTATGTCTAATTCCAAATGTTTTATGGAGCTGCTATATGTTTTTATTAATTATTCAAAAGTAGCTAGTATACAGGCTGATTTTTGGTATGTTTGCTCATTGATTGAATACTTCATTAATTCAGTCTCTTTTTTTCATTCAACAAATATGGGTGTTTGCTTGTACAAAGCACCATAAAGTCCTCCCATCACACTTTCCATTACCTGTCCAACTTGGTTCACTGAATCTTACTTTATTTTCATCTTTAATGTAACTTTTTTTACATGTCAATTCTAAATGCCACAAATTCCTTAAATATTGTAGAGTTAGCAAAAAGAGACCCCTTTGAATATTTTAAACTATTGGGTCTGTAATGTATTTATTTGAAACATTGAATAGAGGTTTATATGTTAACAATTTAATTCTGTAAATGGGTTTATCCATGCTACCAATTCACTAAAAACTCCAGTGCAATGATTAAGAGCTCTTGTTAGGCAGATTTAGGATCTTGGCTTCACATATACTAGCTGTGTAAATTTGTGCAAAGTTATGAAACTCTCTAAGTTTTAGTGTCTTCATTTATTAAATGTTAATAACAATACTGCATACTTCACAATATTCCTGTAAGGATTAAAAGAGGTAATGAATGAAAACCTCTAACACAGCATCTGGAATATATTAGAGGTTCACTAAAAGCTATCTATTGTTATTATCATTATTATTAATTCAAAACACTGTGAAAATATAAAAGTGAATGAGACCTGATCCCTAACACCAAAGAGCTGAAAACTAGATATGTACAAATCATCACTATAGCAGGCAATGTAAATGCCATAAAAAAAGGTCTAAATCAAGTACAGGAGAGGACTAGATCACTTCTTGCCTGGATAATCAGGCAAGATTTTGGTTGAGGTTGATCATTAGTTCACAGTTCTTGAATCAAACATTGGCCATAGGTTGAGGGAAAATGAAAGTGAATCTAGGAATTTGAAGGATGATGCTAAACTAACATCCGGCAGCCATCAAAACAGTCTAAGGAAGAATTGTAGTTTCCAGGGGCAAAGCCAGAATCCAATACTAACTTATGAAGACAGGTAGTTTTAAGAACTGAATGGAATGAATTTTGGAATCACAGTTATGAGCAAAGCCAGATCAAGAGCATGCAGAAGCAAATAAAGCATCAAGATTTGTTGTGGACTTAAAGACTTGGATGCCAGAACTTATTTTTAGCACTAAATCTCCTTGCATCATTTTCTTTTTACAAGAGCGAGAGCACACCTTCACAGCCACATCGTCCCTCGTCTCTAAGAACATCATCTGCCATTGGACAGGCAGAGTTTGGGAAAAGAGACGTCTATAGTGAGGAAGGCTTCCAAGTGAGGGCAGGGGCACAAGCAGTGGTGCAGAGGTGGGAAGCCCTGATGGGAGAATGGTCATTCTCTCGTACTTTGTAGAATTTTGGAATACACTCAAGAAAGAAAATCCTCTATGTAAAGCAATGACTATTTGGGGCAGAGTGAGATTTTAAAAACTAATTCGCAGTTTGACTTTGCCTTACTTTTTGATTCAGAGTTGCACTCTGTAAAGACTGTTCTGTGCCATTCTCTCAGCCTCCCTGCCCATTAGATGCTGTTATTTTTGTCTTGGGCTCATTAAACAAAGTACTGGCAGGGTATGGGCTCTGGCTTCCCTTGAAAGTGACTTCATCTATTGTAATCATGTTGTGTGATAATGCAACAGTAAGCTCTCTGTCAGAGCCCTGAGTCCTAAAATAGAGCGGCAGGACCTCACTTACTTAGCCTGAGCACGTCACCATTGTATTGTGGTTCTGACAGCGCTGGCAAGGAAACCCAGAGGTGGGGCTCAATCCGTTTGTTCTCATCTCAAAGAATTTATAATATAGTAATAGTAGCTAGAAGCACTCCCAAAGGAAGCAGATGCTCAGATAGAACCTAGACTTTATTTCAAAGATGCCGGGCACACAGACTAGCTGATTAGAAAGCAAGAGAAAACTCACTTAAGCTTGGAGGCTGGATTGCCTCCTGGTTTATTAGAGCACAGGCCCTGGAGTCAGACCAACTTGGAATAGAATTTTAAGTGTCCCACCAGGGACTTCAGGTAAACTAGCCATCCCCTCAAAACCTCACTTCCTCATCTGTAAAATGGGGAATTGCTAACACCTATCTCAAAGGGTTATTGCTGAAAAGATAAATGATATGATGCATAAGAAGCACTTAGCTCATACTTCGCATACAGTAAATACTCAACAGATTGTTGCTAGTATTCACCAATAGACCCAAGAATCCTATGCTGCAAAAAGAATCAATACTATATCTGTTTGATGAGGCTGGAGTTTTATACCTTTAGTTCAAAGGAGTTAACAGTTAGTAAGGTTCAGTGTCCCAGAAAGAGGTTTCCCAAAGGCTGGAGGGCCCACCAAAGCTCTCTGTGCTCACTCTGTGATGATCTCCACCCTCTTCTTTATCTTTCATGTCCCCATAGCCCGGTAGTACTTTTCCACTGGCATAAAGGGCCAACAATCCCGGCACTTTGAGTTTTAAGGTCACCAGGAGTATTGGGTCCCAACCTCCTCAGATCACAACAAGAACAGACCTGGCCATCTACAACAAAGTTCATGACACCACACCCTCTAAGGGACACTCATGTCCAGGGAAATCAAGCACTGCAGTAAAAAGAACAGTGAATTTAAAGAAAAAAAAGGCCCTAGAAGAGCATATAGAATAGTTTAAATGATCAGAATTGCCTGGATACTTATTTAAAAAGCAGATTCCTGGACTTCCACTTCAGGCTACTGAATCAGAGCCTCTGGGGACATGGATTCCCAGAACCTATGTTTTAGATAAGCCTCCCCAAGTGATTCTGGTTTAGGTGGCCCTCATTCTCCACTTAAAGGATCACTGGTTTGAATAAAGCTGAAATGTACTGGGGAAGTCTGAGAAATTCCTACTTACAAAGAAGCCCAAATGGCTGAAGTCATTAAGCAAAAAAATACAAATGAAAAAGAATTCAGCCTATTTCAGCTAAAGTGATGTAGGTTAGGGAAAAGGTGGGTTTTTTAGTAAGCCGACATTGAATTTTATTATTATTTAGAATGGTGAAAGACAATCGATTTGGCTGCAATATCTTTTTGGACTCTCCTGCAAAAGAGAGTCATTGACATTTAGGTATGTCAATTTTATTCATAAGGAGCAATAATATAAGGCAATTTATTTTTCTAGGCCACTCACGTTTTAAGACATCCAATATTTATCAGCTCTTTACAGTGCAAGTAGTAAAAAGCAAATTAAAACAAATAAGAAATAAGAGCTGAGTGGTAAGTCAATCTTTTTTTTCCATGATTAAAATAAAAATTCTAGCAGGACCTAAGATTTCTGTATGCTTTAGCCTAGGGAATTTGCATCTTCCGGTTCTTTTGCCCTGTTTGATTCATCTCTGTTGCCAGCACGGCATTATTTATTTAATTTTTTCAGGATCGCCATGTGTTTATTATGAGGATTTCCTTTTAATTGCTTGAATACAATCCTCTGCTTCAGCCAGAGCAAAAGACAGTAGATAACAGTATTCATTATCATCATTTGTGGGTGAAATTTGGACACTGATTTGGATAGGGCAATGGGAGCAATGTTATCTTTCCTTAAAAACAATGACATTTCTGTGATTTTTTTTTTTTACTTACTTTACTGGGGTTGAGGATTTTTTTTTTACGTGTAATGATAAAATATTGTGATAGATGGCAGTTTTTCTCTCTTAATTGCACTAAAAGCAAAACACTTATTCCTAAGGAATGGTTGTGCCTTATACAAATACAAATCTTTTTCTTTTCAATATAGAGTAAGCCACTCTCCATTTAAAGGATCAGCCCGCGTACAATCACAGTCCCTGGTAGTCTGCCAAACACAATAGGGCATTAATTAACATGTGCTGGGGGATTCATCAACATGCACAGTGGTAGCGAGCAATTGGAACCTTTTTTTTCCCCCTCCCCTTTCCTCTCTACGTTGGCAGAATTCATGAAAGATCTACTCTAGTATGTAAATCAGTTCTTGCTAAACGCCTAGTAATGGAGTTCCTTTATTTTTCAAAGCTGTTGTCAGAGCTACTCACATATCCTAGAAAGACACTTAACTCTGTCTTTCTCATGTTTAAATTCCAACTACAGTGGACAAAAATAACATATTTGTTTACTTGTCATGAAGACTGCACTGTAAATAAATCATCTGATAAATTACTCTCCCAAAAAGAACAGAATGAGATTCATTTCCCTTAATGTTGTACCGGTGGGGATGGCAAGATGACTCTCCCGTTACCCCAGGGTGACAGTTCGCTGGCCTGCTAACTTCCGTGGATGCTGAGAGATGCACACAAGTTATCCTGTATCTAGCATCTACCACCTGGCATGAGCAGGTGAAAAAAATGAGTAAATTTGATTTTAATTAGTTCTCTGGTGGGTCTTTGGTCTCAGTCTTACCTTGTTAAGCCCTTGCTAACTCCCTTTTGTATCTTCTTTGGGACCAAAGGCATGGATTAATCACTCAGACCTCTATGAACCCAATTTTGGACAACAGAAAACCTGTCCTCTTGAAGTGAAAGTAGAATCAGGGAAGTGGAAAAGTGTGTCCATATTTCCCACTTCTGAAAAAATATGTATACACGTTTCAATTTAGTTTGAGATTTAGACTGTAAAATCTGTGACTAGTTCTTTTTTTTTAATGAAATAATATATGTAAAGTGCTTTGCAAAGTACCTAAAGTAAATGCCTAGGAAATTATTCTTGGAAGTGGTGGCAGAGGTGTTGTTATTATCATTTATTGTCTTTTATAGTCCAGAAATCGCTAGTGTTATAAAAAGCACAATGCAATTTTTCTGTTTTAATCATTTTCAATATATATCAACAAAACGCCTAGTTTGGGCACGTAGAGGAGACATGGAATTTGAAGATTGGGCTTGATCCTCTCAGCCACTCCATAAATGTGTGCCCTTTGTGTGATATGAGCTAGAGAGCAGCAGTTTAGTGATTCCGATGTCTTAGGAGTTGTGCAGACCTGTTTTCTATCCCAGTTCTACTACTGTGTGACCTTGAGCAAATTCTTTAGCTCCAGAGGGGTGCCGTTTTTGCTTTTGTGAAATGGGAATAGCTGTAAGGATTCAATGAGACCATGTGTGGCAAACACTTGGCAGCATCCGGGCACACAGAAAGGACTCTCAGTAACTGGTAGAGACATACTCTTCATATACCAAAAACCTCCCTTCTGCCGTGCGGAAAGACACAGGAAGTGTGCTTTGATCCTGCTCAGGGTGAGACTGGCTCCTTTTCCTCTGGCAAAGAGCAGGGGCTCCTGGTCTACCCGCTCTCAGGCTGAGAAAGCAAGCCGAATGGTAAGCATCTATGTTGCTGCTGCTTCTCCTTGATTTTTTCCCCCCAGATTTACACCGTATCATTAGTAGTCAATGAGACTCAGATAATTAAAACTGCTTTTGTGAAAAAAAAAAGCAAAACCAATCATTTTAATAAATAGGAAGTTCTGAAATATTAAAATCTAAAACAAGTGAAAAAATATCTCTGTAAATACACATTTTTATCTTATTAGAGATTTCTAGGTAAGTATTTCTATTTTATGAGCCTTTATGCTATCCTGGATTCCAGCATGATTTTTTTTTAAATTTCTCTTTGAAATGCTGGAATACTGGGGGCAATGTTCATGCTATAGTTCCTTGAAGTGTGAAGAATTAGTTGTAATATCCTATAAATTGTTTTTCATTGAGAACATTTTGGGGGCAATTAGTACAAATGTGTTGATATGTTTCCTTGGATCCATTTTGCCCTACAGCCCTATTTATATCATATTTGATTTGTGAGATATTAAATAATTTGTATGTCCGGTTTACTCTTACACATAACAAGAAATTAAAGGGTAATTTTACTGTATTGAATTTTACAGACTAAAAAATACAATTGAACTTGGATTTTATGTGGAAAAGAGGTCATAAGCATGGGAGTGTCTACACTCTGCACTTGCTGCTACTATGGGGGAGTCAAGTTAATTCCACAGGAAGAAACTTTCAGAGGAAGACAGTTATGCTTACCTGAAAAAACATAGTGTCTATTGCTCTTCATATTTGTTGCTTCATTTTAAAGAAATAGATAACTGCTCAATTCCTTATTGGGACAGGGCAGACATACATAGGGTATACTTCATTTTAAAGGATATGGAAATTTGGCATGTGTTCTTTTTAATTGAGAGCATATAAGAAGTCTGTCTACATGGCTCTTCTGAAATTGCAATTTCAGCGTTAATTGAAGAGACATTTGTAAGAACGACCACAGAAGCTGTTCTTCTTTTCTGGGTTGGGGAAAGCCTCAGAAAAGCACCCCTCCTGTGTGTAATTGAGTCTCGAGGGATTTGGGCTAAAGTGAGATAGGAGTGGAGTGGAAGAGTGCCAGGGCAACAGAACTTGGACTTTTTCCTCTGACTGCTGCTGTCCCTTTATGAAGAGATGGTTACGGTCATTTAAAGTAACCATAATTCCCTGGTCTCACCATGTTTGCTGAGAGCCCTTATTTATTATAAATGCTAACATGGAGTTTTCTATGTGCTACGCACCCCTCAGATCACCTTGTAAGCAATAACCCATTTAATCTTCATAACAACCCTATGACTCATGTATCTTTATTATCATCCCCAGTTTACAGGTGAGTGAACTGAGGCATTGAACAAGTAAGAAACTGGCCTAAGGTCTCCCAGCTAGGAAGCAGTTGAGCTGGGATTGCAATCCCAGACAGATTGGCTCCAATTTCCACGCTTTTAATCAACAGGCCATCCTGCTTCTCCAGCAAGCTGCTTTAATCTTTTTTTTATTTTTCAATGAAAAATGGAATCGAACGGAGGGAGACGATGGGCGGCAGAGGAAGGGAACCTACAGCAGCCTGTCACCCACTGAAGGCCACCAGCGTGCGTATCTGGTGTCCATTCAGGCCCAAAACTGAGGCTAGGACTGATTGCAGCAAACTCTTACTAATTCAACAAGCAACAAACCAGAATTCAACAACCTTAATTAATTGACTTGTGGTTACATTCTTGCAGATTATTCAGTATTTTGTAAAGAATGCATAACATCTAATCAGTTAAGGACTACCAGTGACTTTGAATTACATATTATTTTGAATAAATCAGCATTGGCTTAACAAACCTTTATAAGTTATTAACGGCTATATCTTTGTTGGTATAAAAAAACATGATTGATATCAGTTTATTTTAAAACGGCTGTAATTTGAAGCAATTGCCAAGATCTCCCATGGTTTTTGTTAAAGATCCTGGAAGAATAAATTATTAAGCAGCCAAGTCTTTGCGCTACCATCTTTACTCCTCCCTGGATTAGCCAGCGTCAGTTTTACGGACTGGAAAGAAATGAGAGAGAGGAAAAGAAGAGGAGCGTTTTAAGAGAATTTTCCCCATGTTTTTTAAGAACACTTGTTCTGAAAATATTCTCCACAGCTAATATACAATACCATGGCATAGACCCAATAATCTTCCACGCATATGTAGCTGTGTGTGTGTGTGGTATGAGTGTGTAAAAGGTAATCTTGCCAACTACCAATGACATACACTCAGAAACGCCATATTCAGAACTAAGACCTCATGATCTGAAATAATTTAACTTTCTTAGATATCTAACTTTTGTGTTCTCAGCAAAGGCCACAAAGTAAGGTTAGGACTACAAAACTCAGGAGAACTGGAGTCCCATATGCCGTTTTCACAGGCTTGCCACATGGTAAGGACCTCTTCCTGCCCCTTCCCCTCTTCCCCCACCTCAATCACACAAGCGTACGTGTGTACACACAGCCACACATTCACATACTGATGCTGCATTTATAAACCACAGTCTGTCGGAGAATGAAGAACGGGCGTCAGTTAACTGAGTATTTTTGTCTACCCTGACATGTAACAATTTGTCTCATTTTTCTCCCTGCCATCAGAGAGCCCAAAACCATCAGCAATTAAACTGACTCTTTTTCTTTTTTTAATCAAATTACCTACTGTTCCCTACTAAAGCCACCTGCTTTGGCAATGACCGAACGCTGCCCGTGACCCATTCGGAGGCTTCTCTTTCCTTGCACCCTCCTTTCCAGGGTACCCTCACTGCCTTCCCTGCATTCCCTCTTGCAACTATTGCTTTTGGAGTGGGGCTCTCAGCCTCCTCTCTGTGGAACTGAAGTTCACATTTCTTATTAACCCATTGCCTCTCTGACACATTTTGGTGGAAGACCTCTTTCTAATTCCTATTAAGTATAAATTACTGTATAGCTCACAGGGGACACAAACTAATTTGCAAAATTCTGCAATCCTCAGTGGCCTTTCCTGTCAATAGGGTCGATGAGCCCTTGTGCTTGGTGAGGGAGGGAGGGAGGGGGGATGATATACTAAGACAGCGTGAGGTGCTGTCCTTCCTCTTCATGTATTTAATATTTACCTTATTGATACTGCAATGGACATAGTTCTGAGACTTCTAAGAGACCCAGTGCAGCACTTCCCATGCAGAGGGAGCTCAGTACCGACGCCAAATACAAAGCACCATGGTTACTTCCAGACACATAGTGATGCTGTGCTGGGAAACTGAGTTTGAGGGCTATATTCAGATCAGAGACAGGTGACAAATGTTGGCACAGATGATTTATTTCTCCAAAGGAACTTACCTTGACACATGTGAGTTGGGAGAAGGAATGGGAGAAGCAGTTTCTGGATTTTGTTTTGTTTTTGTTTCTTACCAATAAATATTTTTGAAGGTGTCTGTAGCAATCATCTTTGACACTTTTTAGTGAATCATTTGGTGGTCCCATTCAAAGTTTTAAAATACTTCTGTATAAATCTGATGATAAATGCTTTATTGTCATTCCTTGTTTAAATGAACAATATTAAAGAAAGTAGAAGAAACTCTTTGGAGTCTTGTCTCCCATTGACATTCAAGGGCTTTTCATGTGTAAGATCTGTCAAGGTTAATGAAAGTTACCCCTGCAATTCCTTAGGAACTGGTGGGAGAATAGATCATTTAATTTCTCTTCAGATGGCATCATCTGACGCCATCCCCACATGGAGTACCTGATCTGTTGGAGAAGTGAAGGACGCAAGTCGGATGAACTGGAAGCTGACATACACAGTGGGTCACGTAAAACTGAAATTAACTTTTCTATTTCTATTTATCATCTGCCTAATTAACGTTATGTGACCAAACTACCAGAATGGAATATTATTTAAATCTTTTCACCCCATTGGAACATTTACTCTGCCCTCACAAAGCAGAGTGAATTGAGAGGCAAAACCTGAAGATACTTGCTTGGCCCAAAATAAGTAACAAAATAACACTTCTTTTTGGAAATTGCAAGATTTTAAAATTTCAAATGGAAAAGCCGAGCTATGTGTTCCTGGCTTTATTTTATTTAAAGTCATATTTCACGGGGCTCTCCTGGTGGCACAGTGCTTAAGCATCGCCTGTCAATGCAGGGGACACAGGTTCGAGCCCTGGTCCGGGAAGATCCCACATGCCGCAGAGCAACTAAGCCCGTGCGCCACAACTACTAAGCCTGAGTTCTAGAGCCCGTGAGCCACAACTACTGAAGCCCGTGCACCTAGAGCCCATGCTCCGCAACAAGAGAAGCCACTGCAGTGAGAAACCCACTCACCGCAACGAAGAGTAGCCCCCCGCTCACCGCAACTAGAGAAAGCCTGCACGCACAGCAACAAAGACCCAATGAAGCCAAAAATAAATGAATAAATAAAATAAAGTAATATTTCACCATGTCTGATAGTCATCCCTGAACATTTGTGCTTAGTTATCATGAATGAAAACTGTTCTCTCAGTGCACAAACACTGGATTGAAGGGATCATTAATTTCATCTCAAAGGTGACCAAAATAATCATTGTCAGTGATCCTACTTGACTCTTCAACAGAAAACATGACTCACAGACTACGCCTACAAAGTATGCATAAAAATGCATTAAGACCTTTGCACCAAGTTCATCAGAACCCAAAATTGGTTGACGGCATTAGAAACTGCTTTTGCCAAGATCAGAAGCCTATCAGCCAAGTCAGAGGAGATGGTTTCTGAGCGTATCTGAGCTCTCACGATGGCCTGTGAGGCCCCACTTGATGTGGCCTGCCACCCCACCCCTGCCCAGTTATCTACTCCTCCCAGCCTCTTTGGCTTCCTGCAGTCACCCTGGATCCTTCCTGTTCCTCCACACGCCAAACACACTTGTGATGTCAGGGCCTCTGTACTTGCTGTTTCCTCTGCCTAGAAAGCTTCTCCCCCTGTATCTTCATGGTTTATTCCATCAGTGACTTCACGTTTTTGCTTAAAGTCATCAAAGATGTCTCCCCCATCATCATTTGCAAAAGAGCACCCCATCATCACCCTCTGTCCCCCTTCAACTGCTTTATTTTTCTTCCCGTCACTTATCACCATCTGATATATTTTATATACATATATATACATACACACACACACACACACACACACACACACACACACACACACTTTTAAAAAATGTCTCCTTCCATATTCCCCACCACCAAAATGTGAGATCTACAAGGGTTCTTTTTGTTCACTGCACTTTCCTCAGCCCCCAGAATATTGCTTGGCCCATAGGAGACCCTCAATTAGTATTAGCTGAAAGAATGAAGGGTTTCTCCTTTGACCCATTCTTAACAACAGCCATATCATTCTCCAAAAACGGTACTTGAGGGAGGCAGCATAGTTAATGGCAAGAACTTGACTTTGTGGATTGAGACCTGAGCTTAAATCACAATTTTATAATTTATAAACGATGAAAACTGGAGCAAGATAGATAATAACTCTGAGTTTAACTTTCCTCATCTGTAACATTGTTATGGTGATATCTATCTTACTGAGACATTTAAAAAATGTAAATCAGTTTCTACTACACAGTCACTTTTAATATATATGTACTTAAAAATATTGAAAGTTCATAATCTAGGAGGCATGAATTCTCTTGTATAACTTGTAGAGTTTAAGAATTGTCACTTTTAAAATTCTTTTGCTGAAGCAGATAAAACTGCTTCAAGTCCCTTCTTCATTGGATAGAGGGAAAGTCAACATTAGTGACAATTTGGGAATCTCCTACAACTTGGGTCATGTAAGAATTCCAGGGTCTTACTCACTCCAGACTGTTTGATGAAGTGCCTTCTGGCCTTCAGTCCACACTAGCCCCCTGATAGGTTCATCGCCTGAGACAGCAAGGTCCCTTGAAGACACGTAGCTCCACTGCTCCAAATTGGAGACAGAGGAGCTAGTGTCCACCCTCTCCAGGTACTGCCATAACTGCTTCCATCTGAGGTCTAGACACCTCTTTGTGATGCTTCATGAGACCGAATCTCTGTTCCGATCACTTGCAGAACCAGCAAGACCCTAGCCTCTTCCTTGCCTCATCTCTCGAAGAACTCTTCAAGCCTCTCTCAATTCTTCAAGTAGCTCACGTTGGACACTCCTAATCCTTGGGGGTCCCCTCCTATTGGCAAGTACAGACCCATCATGAATAAGAGGCTGAGCTTTTTTAAACCAAAGTCCTGGGTGAGATTGTCAGTAGATTCTTGGATATTTCACAACTCTTAGTCACAGGAAGACAAAAAGACTTGGCGATTTTCTTAAGTTGTGTGAAGGTGAAATATGTGTATCAGTAAGAATAGAACACAAATGATCCCATTAATTATCCTGCTAAAATTGAACCCAGTCAGGATTCTTGAAAGTGCAGATGATACACTAGGATCTCCTTCATCCCAATCGCGTTAAACATCCCATAAAAGAAATTTTACCTCAACTGAGAATTCTTACATGTTTGAGTATCAGGTCCTTTCCAGGCTTCACCGGCCAAAGGGTCAAATCAAGGAATAGGAGACAGAACACCAACATCAAAACAAGATTTATGGTTGTGATGCCTCACTGGAATAATTTCAGGAACTCTTCCCTAAGTTACTTCTCTCACAAGTTCTACTTTTAATTACTTTCTTTCAGTGCTGCTTTGGCTTTTTTAGTCAGCTTTTGTTTTCAAGTTCCGGGTACAGAGGTATGTTCTCCCATATTATCTTCTGTGACGCTATAAAGTGAAGCTATTGAAATGAAGCTGGATGAACGGTATCGCTACTTCTGATTATCTCTGAATATATCTCTGATTCAGAGATAATCATTTATTTAAGCAGCCCACTATTCATGATGCTGTGATTGTCTAAGGGACAGAGGGAGGAATATACTATAATCCAGGAAGGGGTGGGAAGTGGGAATCTTACAAAATAATTTGGAGAAAACATCTACCAGTCCTCAGAAGACTATTCATGGCAGGAATAAAATGTGTTGATAATACATCTAGCAAGAGGATATGATGTGGATGAAATAACTCTTCTGGGATAAGAGTGTGAGAGATTCCAGGGGCTTGGGGTTTCCGAGGAATAGAAAAAATCATGAAATTCTTAAGAAAAATGACTAGGTACTGGCATCCTCATCAGATGTTTACCTGGAGATCTGAGTAGAAATAGGAATTTCTAGTTGAACTATATTTCTTTGAAGGCAAAATAAGTTTAGAACTACACATGGATGTCCAAATTTAAGGATGTTACATTGAGGCAAGTAAAATACATTTCATGACACTGGAACATATGAGTCATCCAGCCTTTTTGCAGTGTCTGTCAATATATTACCTTCACAGTGATCACATTTCCTTTCCCTTTCTAGATTGTAACCTTTAGTTGTAGCAATTTTAAGTATAAGAAGAACTAAGATTTTGTACACTAAGTTCAACATCTCAAGCCAGGAGAGAATATCTAAATTAATGCCTCTCAGATTTTTAGAAAATGGCTTCCTAGTTTTGAAATTGCAAAAGACTAATGCCACATTTCAAAGCTTATATACGAAAATATTTCTATTCTTAATTATAAATGAAAGAACAGCACTTTTTTAATCCAGTTTCCTTAAGAGCATTGCCTTTCCACTGTTCCATTGTCTGCCCACTCCAAATATTGAGTACAAATGTGGAGCCACTAATTTCACTATTTCAGTATCATTTTGTTTGCTTCAGCTGTCATAAAGGCTAAATATTTAGCAAGCGATTGGATAAAAAGCCACATGACACTAAAATGAATAGAATGTGTTTGATCTGTCACTCACCTATGTACAATACAAATAATTGATCTGTTAGGCCATCAGAAGAGTGCTAGCCCACCTTCCAGTTCTATTAATCTCGTGCACAATAACCTGGTTTGCCTGAAAACCATACTGAGCTGAAATTCTTGCTGCCATTTCATCTCTCCCATTTCAATGGTCTCATTTTTTTCAAAATAGAATTTTATTTTTCAGAGCTAAGAGTAAAATAAAATTTAGAAAGAGATCATTTATATCTGTCTTTACTAATCAGAGCTTGAATTTGTAAAGTGTAGGTACCTTTTCCAATAGCTATAAAAGTCCTAGGAAGAGAATTGGATGGAGGTGGGTGGGGCTTACTGAGCATTGCATTTGAATAATATGATGACATTGTATGTGATCTAATCAATGTATTTTACTTCTTATAACTTTTCCAAAAGTCAAAATTTAGAAATAAAATTGTCCAAAACTTAGAAATAAACTTGAAAGTTTATTTCTTAAAAGCCAGAGAAATATCTTTTCATCCAGTTTTGTTACAGAATACAAACAAGGTATGGTTTCTGATTCCATATAACTCAGAAGTAATTCTGAGTATTTTTATAAAATAACAATATGCAATTTCTACTAGACTTAGAGTCACAAAATCACCAATTACTATGGAGTTTCTTAATGATTTAGTTTGGTTCCCAAATAGACACGAATACTTGTGTGTGACATAGATTATCTGTGACTTCTATATTCCTCTGATTTAGTTCCAACAGAAGAGGGAGAAAAAAGAGAATTCAAGTTCAAGAAAAATCTTTAGCAGTATAGGCAAAAACAGATAAATTATACATGAGAAGAAAGAAACAATATTTTATGAGCTTTACAAATCACAATTCTGATAGACACGGTTTTGCTCAAAAACTCCCAATTTCCTATAGTATCACAACCAAATTCCTTAGCAAAGTCATCAAGCATCAACAGAATTGTTCACTCTTGACTTCCATCACTCCACCTCAAGGAGCTTATTTGTACCCAGTCCAGCTACTCCATATCATACAAAAATGTCCTGCTTTTGCCCACCTTCGTGCTTTTCCTCTTGCCCTTGTCCTCTCTGGGATGTATCAGTTGTATCAGATCATTCCTGTCCCTCTTCTACTGCTACCCCAACTGAATGTGTCTTTCAAGGCTGTGTTTAAGTGGTTTCTCCTCTGGGAAATCTTCCATAATTCAGCCAGAAGAAATCTCCCTGTTTTGTTCTGGTGGAATTTTGTGACTTTCTGTCCTTATTCATCATAGTCTACCTTTTATTTTAGTTGTGCACTTTATTTTTTCATCAGATTGTAAAATTCTTTAGAGAAGATGCCTTATTCATTTTTATTATATCGCCCCATGATCCTAGTGCAATACCTGACTGGTAGCAGGAGATCAAGAAATATTTGTTACATTCAACTGAACTGAATTAACACTGACTCCGCAGAGAATCCAACAGCCAAGATTAGGTGGTTTAGTGTATTTGTTAAGGAGATTTCTGTCTCTCTGCCTCTTTTCCTTTTAAGTGAATTTGGAATATTTAAAACCATTTAAGGAAAAATTAGAGGTTTTAAAAATTAGTCATGAGCATATTTCTCATAATATTCTAATCAAACGTAAAATAGATAGAAAGATAAAATAAGCTGGAATCAGCACTGTATGGTCCTCAAAATATACATTGGGTGTGATTATGAAAAATTACCAGGGAGATGGCTTTGGGGCTAATGACTACACAAGTTATTTAAATTGTCTGTCATTTAGAAGTGGCATACCTTGATGTTCCACCTTGACTGAACTTGAGGCTCTTGTCAAAGGGAACCCACCAATCTGAAGAGGAAAAGTTGTACAACCTTAATAACCACCCAGTACTTTTCGGTGAACTGTGTTCTTCCACTGGGACAAATGCCTTCTAATATTTTATATATTGCTGGTCAGTGACTTAAAAAAAAAAACCTACCCAATTGCAGTCTGCCATTCAAAAGGAATATTTCTACAAAGAAAAAGATGTGAAAATGTAGGCATTCAAGTGAAAATTCAATCCTTCACAGTACAGAGCCTCTGCGAAGTCTTTTAAATGACCCTTTTTATCATGGTGCCATGTCTGTACCTTTCTGAATAGTGAGACCTGGTAAGAAAAATAGATGTATGTATACAAGTGGTTGAGTAATGTATTACTCGTATGCACTTTGTTCTTTTTGGCAAACTGACCTTATCAAAGGGAAGAAAGCTATACATTGTGACAAGCTGAGCCTTACCAGAAAGTCTGAATTAGAAGTGCGAGTCCTCTGTTATCTGGATTAAAATGTGATCAGAACAAAAAAAATTTTTGCCATTTAACCTCTTGAGAAGTGGAGATGCCGGGGAATTGAGTTCCTTTTAAACCAAAACCATTAGATTTCACCATCAGAGATGATTCGCATTAAAAACAATAATAATAATACTATTTTCCTCTAAACCCTTGTCAGTTTTTTTGTAGTGGTCAAATAAAGTGTTAGATTTTTTTTTAATTGTCTATACTTTCACAGAGAACTATTATAAGAAGATGGTGACCAAATATCCTTCCTCACTTCATCCAGGGCGAATACTGTGCCTTGTTTTCTACCTCCATCAATAAACTTTAAGTGGAAAACTGAACTTTTGCATTTATTGTGCAGTAATTAGAAGGCCTTGGCAGTTATCTGAGAAGCCCCTTGGAATTCAAAAATACTCTTTCCTCATGCTGATTTAACCATTTTAGTGCAAATACCAAACTATGTTTAAAATCAGTTAGTGGAGGAATGGTGAACCAAATTCATTCCTTTAAAAATAAACAGACACGTGGGAGTCAAACTTGCTCATCTGCAGATCTTTTTTCCTTTGTAATAAACAACCCCTGTTTAGTACATAAAAGTACGTAAAAATGGACAAAATAATCTGAAATGGATAAAGCCAAGAGGGAAAAAAGTGGCATCTGACATAGCACACAGGCACATAGAACTATCGCTATTTTATTCACATTAAGAGTGTGTATGTTGCTACTGCCCAGTTACTGTGCACGTGAATTCTCCAGATCCAGACGTATTTGCCCAATTAATTACTCTGCTGTTCAACAATGATGGGTAATGGTCCAAGCAGCCTGCTTCTCCTCAGATCACCGGTGGAATTCACACACGCATAATGTCCCCTCTTCAGAAAATGATCCCAACAAGCTCTATAATTATTTTTTTCTTCTGAAATAAAGGCATCAATTCAATTATATGTTAAAATAGTTTGTAGGAGAAGAAATGGAAATGAAGCAGGATCTCTCTCTCTCTCTCTCTCTCTCTCTCTCTTTACCTTTCTGGGTAGGAAGCTGGAAGGCGAGCTTCCCCCACTCTACTATTTCCAGGAGCAAACTTCGATATTAAAAAATAATTGCTGATCAAAATTGTTCATCATTACCCTTAGTCTGTTGGTTTGCAATAGTTTTCTTCATTAATACAGATAAAGGTGTGTTCTTCCACGTTCAATTATATATGCTATCCCTCCGTGCTGGTAGGCAGATGACTAAGCTTATGATGTAGCAGATCAAACAAAGAACCCTCGTGTACAAATGCACAGAGGTCCCATAAACGGGGCTAATTAGCATTGTAATTAACTCGCGTGATGACTAAAACAAAATCAGAGTAACCCAAGAATCACTTAGAAAGGATACCAAGTGGTGTGCCCCCTGCCCCCTCCTCTTTGTTTCTAGTGATGGGGGGAGTCCTGAGTCACTCCTTCTCCCAGCCTCCCCGCCTTCTCGGGGCGCAAGCCCGGACAGAAAAGCATGCGCAGGGCTCGCCGGTGTCTGCTGTAACGAAGCTGTCCGGATTTTAGTGCAGTGCTGGATGTTGCCAGTTAAAGGTAGCTTAGGAAAAAGATCTTCCTCCTTTGCCTTTACTGAAATGGACAGACACAGTTCTCTTTGTTGGCAGGAGAACTGGAAGCAAGAATGAACATGTGGGCTTCTTTTCACAGGGACTTACCTGCTTAGTTAGGGGTAGATGTAAGTATAGTACCTGGAGTTCTAGTCCCACACTTCCACACTGACATCCTTATAAAATAGAAATCCCTGAATGGGGCCCACAGGCCTCAGTGGTTTTCTTGGGAATTTTACATGTAATGGTTAAGGCATCTTGCTACTTGGTAACAGGATTCTTACTAATTTTATCCAATTACGAAAAATAGTTCCAAGGTTTTATCCAGAGCAAGGGAGGATAGAGACTACCAATAAAAATCAAAGGGAAAAATGACCAGTGCAGGAAAACAAGGCAATAGTTGGAACAGCTTAATTCACTCTTTAAATAATTTGTGTCACCTAAGATTAACAATTTCCTATTCAAGTGTTTTCATCCTTTATTTCATTTGATCCTTACAATGACTCTGCAGAAGACGTACAGATTTGATTCCCATTTTACAGAATAGGAAATGGGAGGTGCTAAGTGACAGAAGATGCTCTAGTTCAGGGACGCTTCTGTTATGGCAAGCTGACCATGCTTAAAGCTTGCATTTCTTTTAGGTCAGTGAGACTGGTAAGGGCTTTGTTTTGTTTTTTCATTAGTCTTGGTCTAACTTAAACTCAGTCGTTATTTCAAATTTAAATTTTCTGACAAATGAAATTGCCTCCAGTTTGTTGTTATCTTCAAACCTCTCTGAACATATGAAATATCAATCATTATTGAAAAAAAGTAGACCAATTCTACTATAACACCTTTAGCATCATATAAAATTGATAACCTCTAAATCACAACATATCCACAGTTTTCCAGTCATTAGAGTAGGATTTACTGAAAATAGATACTTTACTCCCTTTTTCAAAGCCCAATGTCTATGTATTTTGGGGAGAATTACATTTGTAATAATAATTGCTACAACTTTAAAGGTATATTCATGTGATTAGCATCCACGACAATATAAAAATTTTGACTTAATGAGTCAATTGGTCATTTGATTTATTGTCTACCTCAGTTTACCTACATTTGATAGAATTTGATCAATTAGTTTCTAAAACAGCAGATTTAGTCTTGTGTTAAATGTAGCTAGCCTAAATGGCTGTATTAGATTGTTGATTCTCAGGATTGATGATGAAAGCTTGGTAAATATTCATAAAATGTGATTTGAGATTTCCTAAAGGATCAATCTGACAGAAATAAAATGGATACATTATTAGCAAAAACTTATGTTCACATCCTGTGTGATACGTGAGCACTTTTAATTAAGACACAGTTTGTTCTTGGTACCCGCCACAAAATTAAGTATGGATGAGTTTGCTCTGAACATAAAAGAAATAATAAAAGACCTAAAGATAGGCATTTGGAGTGACTACTGGGAATCAGACAGCTGATCCAAAGAAAGTACATATCTTCTGTTTGTGCTGTCCTCTTTTATGGGAAGAATGTGGGAAAATGAAATTAGAAGTACACTGGCTACTATTTAGCCAGCTTAATTGTGATACGTGGCACAGGAGTAAGTGGGCAGAAGGGTGATCAGTGGTCCGTGACGGTAAGGCTGACACAATAGGTTCCTTGTACCCCTCTCCTCAGTCTTCAGATTTATAATAATTGGTGTTTAGAAATGGAGAAGGGAAGATTCCAATGCAGATTTATTTTAAATTTTCAAACTAAAAAATAATTTTGGACATTTACTCCCTGATTTTGAAATTTAAAGACAACAGATACAAGACGCCCATTTTCAAAACAGTAGAGAAGCGTATATCTGGCAGTGTGGAGCACAATATGATATCCTGAACTTACCATTTGAGTATGAAAGTAGCATTTAACGGGTCAGTTAAATGAAGTAAGATTTTTTTCAGGAGAAAAAAATTAAGGATAAAAGGAAATATTATCACACATCAAGACACAAAAATATGTCGATGCTCTATGGGACAAACTGAAATGGCAAAAGAGTTAACAAACTAATAAGGGCAGTGTGGCAATAGAAAATATGCAGTATGCTCTATTGCATTCACTTTAGCATTATGCTGTTTTTATTACTGCATTTCTTCATGATAGTGCCTGCATCCTCTGCCTTTTCTTTCATCCTCTCCATCTGCGGTCCAAAGGGGGGCTTTTTGGCACCCATGACCCCCTGAAATTGCATGCAGATTTCTTATGCACGTGTATTTGTATACTTGTGAGACGATGATCCATCGCTTTTGCCAGATCCACTAAGAGGCACATGCCCCCAAATGGTTAAAATTCAGCATCCTATAGCTAATTAATAACAACTTCCCAATGATGTTCTTTCCTTTAAAATTTCTTCATCCAGACCTTCAGTGCTTCACACCCTGACTATGCCTCCCAGACGCCTTCCCTCCCTCCTGTCTCCCTTCTCTAACTCATCTTCCATAGCAAAAACCACCATATCAACTTCTTAAAACATCATCTGTATCGTGTCTCAAATTCAAACAGACAAACCACTGGTGGCTTTCCCTTTACCTACAGTGTCAAGTTTAGACTTCTCATTTGGCACTCAAATCCACCTCATATTGGATTCTCTACCACCTCTACCAAGAGTAGCTGACGTTTACAGAGTGGGATTAATGGGCCAGCAACTGTGCTAACTGCTTTGCATAAATGAACTCATGTAATCTCTCAGATGGCTCTATTATATCAGTCCTATTCTAATCATAACACTTGCAGATGCTTTATCGAGGCTTAAGAGGTGAAGTCATCTGCCCAAATTTGCATAGCTAGTAAGTGACCGATCCAGAATTCAAACCCAGGCAGCTTGGCCTTGCCTGAGTTTTTCGCCATGAAGTTCCCTCCTGCCCACCTAATTTACTTCTTGCCAACTGAACTTTCGGCTCTAGACAGCAGGGGAACCTCACAGTCAACTGAGCAAAGCACATTTCTGACCTCAAGCCTTTTTCATACTCCATCCTCCCCATTATCCAAGGTTGAGCTCAAGTCTCACCTCTTCTATAATAGTCATTAAGCTCTCTCTCTTAGAACCATAGCATTCATTGCCCGCCCCCCTTGCGCTGGTCATACATAATTTTGCATTGCAACTTTTTTTCTGATTGGACAGGAAGCCACTGGTGGGCGGGACTTTGATCTTAGGTTTTTGTCATACCATCTTCAGCACATCGACCAGTGCCTTTCATCAAGTGTGCATTCAAAAAACTTATTGAGAGAATAAATTAACCTGAACTTCCACAGAATGTCATGTTTGAAAAATGAAACTATAATTCGTTCTCTTAACATTCTATTATATCTTGATAAAATCTCCTGTATATGGTGGCTGGTGGGCTTATCAGCCATTGCTACCATGCTGAAACTGGTTTTCTATATTTTTTCAGTTTGCCCAGGTAAATCTGATAGGCAATAAAAGGAAACTCCCCAAGGTGAGTGCCTGTGCGTGTGTGTGTGCATTGGGTGAGGTATTCATTTTCATTTAAGAGAGGATCTATTATCAATAATTTTAAAAAAGAAACTACGCTGCCAGTTTTTTTCATTTAAATGAATTCAGTGCTGCTGCGTTAGCTCTCTCTCTCTCAAGAAAAGGATCTATTTAGAGTAGAATGTCTCTCTGATCCAGAGTCAGAATTTCTGCTCAAGGAGGCCAAGAAAATTTGAAGGATTCAGTTTACTAGGAAATTCTTGGAGCAGTTAGATTCTTTGGTTCTTTTAATCCTTCGTGGGGATATATGGAGAGCACAAGTCTCTAGTGCTTGGGCCAATGTCAGATTTCCCCATCAACACATCTTTGGGGTCTGGATTCTTTCTCACCATCAGACACTCTAGCACCAACTGACAGAAAGACAAGGAAGAAAGAGCTCTACCCACGTGCTTGAGAAATCAACTGTCTCAGCTAGGCAGAACTGCCTAAGCTGAAACTCTTTGTTTTCTTCTCTTACATGCACACAGGACATGTTGTGTCTTTCATATCTAATGAAAACACATATAACCCATTTTATTGTTCAACTTTTAAAAAAATGTGGTATGGAAGATATTTTGTGTAATAAATCATATTACAGTCAATTTGAGAAATTACGTATACATGTATGTGCAATTTTAATAGAATGTCTTTACTATTTTAAAAGTCCTTTTGAAATTTCTAAAAGTAACTCACTCCAGAAGCATCTAATCACTCAGCGGATAACACCCAGGGCTTAGATGCATCGCTATAAATGACTCAGCTTTCCTTTTAATAGTTTAAAATGTAGGGCTTAGACTAAATCAGGAATCACTTAGATGCTTACAGATGGAAGGCAGATAATGAATGCTGGAAGTGGGCTTGGTGGAAATCTCTCTAAGAAGTGCAGAGGACTAAGGCAAATTGGAGAAAGTATGCCCTGTCTAAAGAGAATAGCTGATGTTCAGTCCCAGCTGATTTTACCCTACGAGAAAAAGAATCCAGTGTTACAAAACCTTCTAGTTCTTCACAAGAAGCAGGGTTTTTAAACAATGTGAAATTCCATGGTTTTGGGGTTAAAAATTTTTTTTTTGAAAACTAGGCAGGCCAAACAAAGCATATATGTGGATGGGATCTGGCCTTGAAGCTCCAATTCTTACTGTGGACAAAATGATCCACCCCTGCTGCTTTTTGACCAATGCAACATGTACAAATATATGCAGCTATTTCCAACATATGCTGTTTTCAAAAACACTTTAAAAATTAAAAATATTCATAATTATAATGTCATAATCAGTGTAGCCTAATTAAGAACAATTCCTCTTAGATACTCTATTACTAATTTTTGGTAGATGGAGGAATGGTAATAGCTATAATGTATTGTAACTTCCACAGAACTTTTCATTTTGGTCCTCCTGATGAGCTCATCCATAAACTATGGTTAAGACTAACTATCCAGGTGGATATACAACTGTATCCAGAGAAAGTTATTGGATTCTAAACCATCCCAGAAAATGCTTAACAAATAACATTCTATAAGGGTTAGTCTTGACCTCATCTTATTTAATAATGTTTTCCTAGTGTATATGATAGATCAAATGTTATTCCTCCTTCTAAGACAGGGTAATTGATGACCTGTCATCCAGTCTGGCTCAGTCGTAACCCTTGGACAGGGTAACTCTTCTTTGGAGCATTCCACAGAGTACATTGGATGGATATCACAGAAATGTAAGAAATAAAAATTGCTTCCACTTTAAAGGCTTTGAATATGACTTAAGATTTCAAACACATATGTGAAATGAAATAACAAGTTTATTGTACAAACTGATGCGGTAGAAATTAAAGATGAGCAGTGCCAAGACAGAGAGGAATTCAATCAACTGAGATCAACCACCACAAACTCTCTGAAGAAGAGTCTTATATTGGACTTTGAAGAATGTCCAAGGCCAGGCAAGGCAGAGATTAACAAGCCATGCTAGGTCTACTGTATTTAATATTTAGTGGTCAGACGAATGAGTCAAGTTCAAGAATCTCTAGGCAAATGAGATAAATGCCTGTAGACATGAACAAGGGATGAACGGAGCCATTTCACAATCCTTAAGGTTAGAACAATGATACAGAATCTGTGAAAGAGTGTAATTACTAAATTAATTCATTAAAGTTAGTTCTAATATTGTATTAAATCCAGTTTGTTAGCATTATGACACTTGATTTTGACCAAAGAATAATGCTTTGATTTTTGACATACCTGATTGGAGTTCTGGGCCTGCTTTTTCTAAAAAGTGAACATTGTAAATATATGGCTATTTACAAATCCATATTCAGTTCCATTTAAGAAGCATTTAGGAAAAGTCACAGGCTCTACAATCAAACAAATGATATATTTGAAGAATATGGAACAGTTTCTGATACACATTAGTAATCAGCATGGCAGGGAGGAAAGAAGATGTGCGGGGAAATGAAGCAGGCGTGGGTTTGAATCTATTTTATCATTTGATAGCCTGGTGATCATGGGCAAATCTACCAAATTCTCTTAGTCCAAGTTTCTTCATGTGTAAAATACGAGTAGTTCCTATTTTGTGAGACTGTTCGCTAAAGATGAGCAAAAATAAAATGTAAATCATCGCAGAAGACATTAAATAGCTATTCTTAAAATTTTCATTGTTACTCATATAACAATTGTAACTTCTTATAAAATTCACAAGCACTCAGGTAATGAATCAATTTCTAAATTGCTACTGTAATAAAGGCAGGACATCCTTCTTAAGTTAGGAACTTAAGGTTTTGTAAACAGAAATATATTACTTAAATTTCTTTATCTTTAGTTCTTAATTCAGATGTTAACCGGTTCAGAATCTTAGCTACACTTTTCTACAAAGTATAATCAGATCTTTGCAATAGGTTAAGTTACTGTGTTTTTGATACAGAAAAAAAGATGATTCCCCCTAGGGTTCTTGTAGAAAATTAATTTTCTAATTTCTAAACCTCACTGTGATTCAGAATGCCTTGTTGAGTCTTGAACACATGTATTGTTTTAAATACAGCAGATGTTTCTGTGTGGGGCATGGCTTTCCACCCTCTGCTTCACTTGTGAGGCAGTTAGAATAGGGTAATGCGACAGCCTATCTGTGCAGCCCAAAAGGGGTGTATAGCCCAGAAAAAGTGAAAGAAGGACCCACTCTCCAGAATGTCTGCTATGTGCAGCATTAGGTGGAGAACACCTGAGCAAGGACATTCATTAGGAGATTTCTATACACCAAATACACTCCCACACATGAAAGGGAGGAAAGGGCCCCCTTGATTTATGTTTATGAGGTTGCAAATCATTCCTACAGAAAATACAGAAAGACTCTCCCTCAGGTATATAACATAACTGCCAAAGTCAATTAATTCCATCAATTCCATTAAAAACATCTGAATAAAACCTGGAAAATTCAGATATCTGTATTGATCTAAATATTTCTCTTTACACATTATATATATGTGTGTGTGTGTGTGTGTGTGTGTGTGTGTGTGTGTGTGTGTGTGTGTACATATATATATATCCAGTTAAATTCATCCTAAGATAAAAATAGGCAAAAAGAAAGAGACGCAAAATGTAACGCTAACACAGAATTGTTTTCACCAGGATTCAATCCTAACACCTAAAGAATGAGCCAAATTATTTTATCCTTAAAGAGACCAAGGTTAAATTATGAAGATCTTAACATTTTCTGTATCAAAATATTTTGAATCATAATCTGAATTCTCCTTTTCTCTAGTTTTATAGACGGAGCTTCTTTGTTTATTTCACTCCATGCAGAAAGGATACAAAAAAGAAAAAGAAAATTACCTATGTGAGTTTAGTAAGATTAAAACACATACATTAACTAATCATAAATAGTTGATTTTTGTTTGTTTAAATACTTGTGGATTTCTTGCTTTCAGTAATTTTGAATATCAAATTCATAGCAGCCTGTGGCCTAAAAAATTATCAACTATACATGTTTTAAAGCACCATTTTCCTATCATAAAGCTACAAACATCTGCACTGATTACAATTAAAAACAGTGTAAAAGATTAACACTCCAATTATAGCTTCTTGTTCTCATCAAAATTCACGACAGTCCTCAGACAGCAATGTGTGTGATGCCCATATGCCTTTTTCTCTGAAATGAAACCTTCCTGAGACTCCCCCCCCCACTTCTTTAAAACAATGAATATGTGTAGTTGTAGTGAATTTATCTTTATCAGAAAAGTAAGATTTTATTGTCATATTTTCAAAATTCTTTGGAAGTCTATTTTTTCTGTCTGTGTGAATCTTCTTAGAAGAAATGCAGAAAAACATTAGTATGCTACCCAACAAAAAAGTTTCTAGCTTTCCAAAATTGTTTTGAATGCTCTTTTAAAGAACACTACTGTCTATGGTCCTTAATATTATTGACAGTGAAAAGTGTAGGAAAGCTGCTGAATTTGAAATACATATACATTAAATTAGTACAAATATTACATTAAAAATTAGAACAACATTTCTCAGAGTTTTATAAGTACCTTTTTTATATATGGAAATAAAACTGAAGTACATATGTAATAATTAGTAGAAAATGTAAAAAAGGAGTACAATTTAAAAATCATGAGTTCAGGTAAGAAATTCTACAGGAAAATTAAAAATCACTAAACAGTTGAACTGTATTTCTTGTTTAGGATCTAATATTGCCACTTAAGGAGAAAAACTTGGGGGAAAAGTATTCAATAAATTTTGTAACATGAATTTTCCCTCATAGTTGTTTAAAATTTATAAATGAGGAGAAAGGTGAAAACCCAGACTTGACCTCTCTTTAAGCAATTTATACTAAAATTTAGTAGAAAGTGGAGAAATTAAAGAACATTCTCTTGGTTCAGCATTTAAAAAGAGTATCCTTATTCTAAGATATCTGTTTATTGTCTAAATTAAGTGATGAAAACACAAACGTTCAAAAAGAATACAACTAAGGCAAAAATATCAATCAAAGATTGAATTTCTAGTTTGAGAATTTCTATTTTTGCTCATAATTGAGTCTTTGAAAGTGAACGTTTTAATATATATGCCCAAAATAAAGAAAATAACCAATAACATTATTTTCCCTCTGCGATATTACTTTAAATGTATGAAAAGTTAAAGCTCTACACGACTTCAACAAGTACTAAATTCATTTACTAGAGCCTTTCAAGTAGGGATGTTTTATGAAAATATTTATTTTCCATTGAACACCATGTATATAAAGTTACAACTTGTATTTCTTATTGATCTCCAACCATAATAAAAATTACATGATTCTTACGCTATGAGGTCTTCATAATTCCTGATTTACATTTATATGCAGTGCTACAGCCCTCCCCTTTTTTGGTGATTTTTAAAGCTTTAATCCTTAATCCATGAGTAAAACTATGCAGACACTTGATAAAACAAACTTAGAAATCAGCTTCTTTGCATCATTAAAAGGCTTCTATACCTCACAATGAAAACATTACAAATCTAATCTTTTCACATTATCCAAGAAGGCAATCCTATATTCCCAGAGTAGAGTACTTTATATCCGTAGGTTCAACGAATGTAATTAAGTGTACCCCATGCCTGTTGAAGATTAACTTATTAAAGAAAGTTCAAGCACACCTCCTCTACAAACACATAGGGTGACTAAGGCCATTTTAATGATATTTTACAAGGATGACAGTGGAAAGCTGTATTTCTGAAAGTGACAATAATACCTTTGCTTGTAAACCTTTACAAGTTGATGTTCCAAGTGCTGCTTTCAGGGCAGCTCGGCGGGGGCAGGGGAGGGGAAGGGGGAAGGGGGGGAAGGGGGGAAGGGGTGGGAAGAGAGGCAGAGAACAGAACTACTATTTTAGGTGTTTCCAAGGAGGTGGTTCTTTGACTTTATCACCTCTCCTTATCTCAATAGTAGAATGCTGAAGTGGACAATTTATTGAAAAAGAAAGCCTGTTAGATCCAAAAAAAAAAAAAGAGGCTTCAAGTCTTTGAGAAACTGAAAATCCAAACAGGAATTTTAAAGAGAATTAAAATTCTGGGGGAGAAATAATAAAATGGAAAGGAAAAAAAGAAGAACCCTCATTCTTGGACTATATCCACCCAAACTAAAACGGCACCAGCAATTTAAAGCCAGGTTATTTAAACTTCTGGGGTATTTTAAATTAAAATCTTTATATGGTTCAAGCAAAATAGCTCCTTTTTGCCTGAATTCTCTGAATAATTACGACAATTCCTCTCTTTCCTCTGCCCTGTAGACACTCTCTAAGTACAAACAAGAATGGCTCCCTAAGATCAGAGGGTCTTGGGGAGACTTCCCGTAAAGCCACTAGATGGCGTGAAAGCACTGCACTGGGCCGCCTCTCCGCCACTCTGCCCCGGGCGCCGCGAAGTTTGTGTTCGTGCTGAGAGCTCAGCGTTTAGTCAAGTAAGATGCATTTTCTTTCAGAGACATCTTTCTGTGTCGTATGACACTTTTCAGGACACAAAAGGGGTATTCCGCCCTCCCCCTCCACCGCACTCAGAAAATGTCGAATTAAATTTGGAATAGTAAAAAATCATTTCAGTATTTACAGCGGCTTCCTGAGAACTTGACCTTTCAGCTCTTTGGGGGCGAGGCTGCTATTTGTTTGCAGCCTCCTTTAATAGGTAGTGAGAGGGAAAGAGAAGTTCCTTCAGCATTAGCCCTGTGCTCAAACCACTGCAGACAAAGTTTGCATATTCTCAGTCATCTTGCTCTCTTCCCCGATTTTTTTTTTCATCAAAAATTCTCTTTGTCTTTCTTCATCTGATATCGTGGGGTCCCTCATTAAGGGCGGTGATAGGAAAAGCTGGTTTTAAAACTGCTGTCCGGATGGCAGTTGTCCTCTTTTAATACTTGTTACCAGCAAAGCAAAAGGAAATATTTTTGTTCCTGCTTTTCAAATGCAGTGTTTTGCTTCATGTAATGCTTCTGCCTGATCATCATCTTCTAATCTTCCCTCCAAACTTTGAGATATACTTTTATAAGGGGTGCATTTCCAGCTTCCTGATATATGATATATACATAAGGCATATACCTCCCTGGGCCTCCACGACAGCAACAATTACCATATTCCTCCAGATATTATCACTATCTCGCTTCACAAAATGTCCATTGTAAAAGCTGTTTTGATCTTTTGGATAAGTGCCTTAATTTAAAATAATAGCAAAAAGGTAAAATTAGGCCTCTATGCTCAGCAGTGCATGAATGACAAATCTGTTGTAGTTTTGGGTATATCTTAAAAGATTCCTTTTAAAACCTCTTATAGCAAATTTACACATGATCAAAAATTATATTACACATTGGTAAACTGAACTGCATAATTTACTTCATGTGCTATTTATATAGCTATGTTTATACATATAATGGGTTTTGTAGTTTTGATATAATACCATACCAGTTCAAAATCTGAAAGATTTCTAGAAGCAATTTTTTTTATTAATGGTTTTGAGCCACCGTTGAAAAGGCTTCTTTTTTCCCCTTTGTGTAGTGTCTCAGAGGGAGATTATCATTTTTTGGATATCTTCTTAGCCCTAATTTCAATGAATTTGTGAAAACCAGAGATTTTATGGTGACATTCAATTAAAACATTTAGAAAAATAAGGATTCAATAAAATGTAATCACACCTCTTTAAAATAAAAATATTGGAGACCAAATGGACAACTTGGCAAAACTTGCTTCATAGGCAATGTTATGTCTTTTTACCCTGTGTATTTTTACTTTATGGGAACTTAAGTTAATTTGTCATATTAAATAGATCCGTGAATTGAGTCCTGTGAGTCCTGTTTTAATTGGCTCTAATCTTTGGTACCATTTAAAATCTACACTTTTGGTAGAATCTCCAAAACTCCATTACTGTTACATGAGTTGCTATAAAATAGATGGATAGATAAAGATATCTTGAAATAGGAGCCTTATGTGCACATAACTGGTTTGCTTTCCTTAGACATTCTATGTAATTCACAGTTGGTCATAAGGTATATAATATAGACTAATGGTTTAATACTTTTAAAGTGAATGATTTTATATACAGATCTAAAACAATCTCTAGAAGTATGATTTCAACTGATTGTGAGTGGCAGCTAAGTTTTTTGTGGTATCTGACTATTTAACACCAGTGGAGCAGAAAGTCACTTCATGCTTAAAAAGCCACCTGGGAGTATATATGCTATAGAAACTGCCCGCTCAGTCCTGTTAGATCGCTTGCTGAAAAATAATAGCTTTCCCCTGGTTCTGAGAGGGACATTGCATCCATAATGACTGCAGTTAATTATTTCAGTGAAAATGTTTTTTTAATTTTTAAAAAAAATTTGGACTCCCAGGTGAATAAATGACTAAACTATTTCCATAAAATGGAAAACGCAGATACTCCCAGGTTTTCATGGTAGAGGGGTAGAGGGTGGAAGCAACACAGACTAATATTTTGTTCTTTTTGTATTCATATATTCAAAGAGTTTGATAAAGCTTGCAACATCATTTTATGCAAAAACTACCGGGGAAAAACAGAACTTTGTAAATGCTTTATGTAGGCACACTAGGTCAAGCAGAAAAGACCACATTCATATTGTATTTGGAGTCACACCAAGCAGACTTAACTAGTACTTTAAATGATCAGTAATGCATTACATTCTCATTTGTCAATTGGTTTTCTGTAGCGTTAGTGTTATAAAATATAAAGAAAATCTACTGATCAGAATCTTACTTAAAAAAAGACTTTTCTTGGTTTTTGTTTTTTCAGAGAGGCTTTTTTCCCTTTAATATTGGTTGGCTTATTCGGCCAACCAATTAACTAAATAGCAATAACTTAATAATTGAATGTTCAAATAATTAAATGTCACCTTCATTCTGTGACAATAAAGAGAACATATTAATAGCAGAGAAGTGATTACATAGAAATAAGCTCCTAAACTTCTCTCATCTAGTGATTTTTTATTTCATGCTTGTGGTCAGAATTCTACAAAGCCATTGTACATCTTTGAGAAAAACCAAACAGAGACCCATTAATATTTGGAAACTGTTAATAAAATAAATATACTCCTTTGGGGAAAAACACACACAAAAAATTAATATTTTGTGGTTTGGAGTATCACAAATTTGAATTATATTTTTTAAATAAAAATCTTAAATTAGAATAAATTAGAAAAATGAAAATTAAAGAAGACCATAGAAAGCATACAGGCCATAAAAAGCACTGCAGCATCTTGAAGTGCCTAAAACTCATATCTCTTTAGTATGCAAAATGTAGAAGAAATGATTTAAAATTCACCATTGATTTGGGGAAAGAATGCTATTTGTTTGTTGGCTGTTTCATTTACTTCCTTCACAGAAACTTCAGTAGTTAGGTCAGCTAACCTAAAAATCAGAGCAACTACTTTATCAATATATTCATTCTAGTTTCCCAAGTGTTTTCTCCATGTGCCTTCTCACAATGCACCGCTGTAAACGCTGAATCTGTGACTGAGGCTGAGCTGTCCCCCAAGCCCACTGTGGAAGCCACAGTCTCCATTTCTCTGCACAGTCTCTTCAGCCCCAGAACTTTTGGGTTTTCACCAGTCCTCAACTACCCAGGACTACATTTCCACTTCTACTGAGCATAATACCCAACAAATAGAACAAAACCAAGTGAAATAAAACTAAACGAAATGAAACCACCAACATTTGAATAAAATTAAGGTTGGACCCATGTTATCTGATTACACCAAGAATAATATGTCACTTTGCTCCTTCTCTGATTTGCTGCTTGAGTGAATTGTTTACAAAACATGTAACATTTTTCTGAAATGAACTGGGAAGGGGGGGAGAAAGAGAGAGAGAGAAGGAGGAAGGAAGAAAGGGTTCAGATCAACTGGAATCTAGAAATCTAAGCAGAAAATGTAATACAAGGGCCTATCATCCTTTCAAAAGTTAGCTTGAGTTAACAACGATATACAATTCTCTAAAACTTTTCTCTCTGCCTCTGTGTCTCTCTTTGTCTCCACACATGGACACGTGGGCACACATACATTCACACAGGCCTCTCCCCAAGCTGAAATAGAGAGGGAGGCACGTTGCTAATCTTTACGAGCAGCCCTTTGCACCTGGTATTGGCAATGACGACAAAAAGCCAACCGCTTTTCCGAAGCTATTTTCTACATTAAAGTTGATTAAAATGCCACTGACGAGAGGCTCACATGAAATAAGACTGTAGAATCCTCTTCCCGAAGGAGAATGCAGGTAACCAGAACCAAAACAAGTCCTCGCCCCAGTTTGACTGAAACTCCAAATATATAAATGTGAAGTTGCTGCTAAACGGGCCCAGGCAAGATGGAAGGAGAGCCCGGAGCATAGAAGCATCATGTTAAAAACAATAGGAGCACTTAATCTGAGCGAAGGTTTGAAGGAACATACATATTGAAGTCACCAGGATGTTTTCCCAGTCTTCCTCACCAGTCCTGCAGATTCTCATTGTTTACTGAATGATCACATGACAGGCCAAGTATCTAGCCCTGTGGGTCACCTTCATCATCTTCCAGAAAGAGAGAGTGAAAAATGAAAATGCTTGCCGACAACTTCATCAGGAATCCAATAGCTTAGGTAGAATTAGAATTCAAGACATCAAAAACCTCAGTACCCAGTTTAATCCTTTAACCACTAGGCCACACTCTTTCAAAACTGTTAGTAGAAACAACATTGCCCTTTTTGTACAGCTGTAGATGCCCTATTGATCTGTATCACATACCATTTAACACTGGATGATTTGGCTAGGAAAAGCGATGTTCACTGTTCCATGGCAAATCAGACAACAATGCTAAGATTGGCTATAGAACCAGGAAAATAGCGCAGGAGATGGGGAAACAAACAACCACAAAGAACAAACCTCATCTGCATGTTCTTCGCAGCTATTTTTTACTCCACAAGAAAGCAAAGTAGTAGAGTGCCACTGTATTAAAACTATTTCTGCCTGACGCAGATGTGGATCATGGGGATGGCAACCTAATAATAAGCCAACAGCTGAAGGCCACATTATTGCCCTAGCCTCCTCCCCTAGCTCATTTAGAAAATGACATGTTTTTCTTCGCAATGTTTTTACCCTCCTCTCTCTTTAGTGGCAGTAATGCTGAATGCTCTTGACATAATTCTTCGTTCACCCCTGACAGTCATTTTTTTGAATACTATCCCAGTAATAAAACACCTGACCTCGAGTTTTTCAATTGGCCATTGGCTTGGGTTACCCCAATTAGCGAGGCTCGTTTGGAAGTAGCCAGAGGAGTCAGGTGTCTTCCTGACTCTCTTCCCTAAACTCAGCATTATGAGAGAATACATCGTTTTATTCAGGTCATTTTTCTAGTGGATTTCTTTATTCTCGTATGATCTAAACATAGCAAAATAACAGGTTTAAAAAATAATCTAAAAGCATGTAGAATTCTGATACCAAGTATTTCTGCCTTGGAAGTCATATAACATTTCTAGTTCCCCGAGAGCTGCTTTTCAATATTTAAAGATAATTGAAAGAATTATGTGTATCAGCATCAATGAAGCGCTATTTTATTTACATATAAGGTAGCTACATATCTGCATAACTTAATGAAAATACATATGCACTTGCACAGAGCACACATCTGTGGATATCTGTGTGTCTGGGTCAGTATATCTTTCGGGTACAGATCTCCCAAATCTATAAGTCCTTATTAAAAAATGCTTCAGGTGGAAAAGAAAATGTGTGCCTGCAGAGATAAAAGTGTGTTTATTACATGTAAGATTTTGCCTCAAGAATAAAGTTGGGAGTTACTGTAAATAATAACATTGAGGTTTCTCAGAGAACTTTGGCAAAGGAATGCGGGCATTTTCAACATAAAGGAGATGGAAGAGAAATTAAAAGAATATTTAAAGTATTTTAAAGGAAGAGTCCTTTAATATTAAAATTACTTAAAAATGCATCATTGTGTATCTGATACAGCAATCTCTTTGCTCCCTTTGTTACTTAATGTTTATTAATAGGCACAGGACTTCTCAACAAGAGTATAATTTTTCTTCACAAATCTTTAGAATTTGTGTGCGCTGTGCAATTTTATCACTGGTCACATTTTTATTCTTTCTTGGCAAGGGTAAACCATAAGATTTCTTGATAGACAACACTTGAAATAGAATATGAAGTCCACACGACTGAAGGTGGATAAATAATACGGACTGAAATGAGCACATGAGTCTTTCAAAGACTACAAGCCTCCCTTTGACATTCAAGCAACTAAGGAGCTAAAGAGAAATTGAATTTAGCCAACGCAAATGAAATTAAAACTAAATTGGTTGTCATATCAAACTGATGTTTACTATGTAAATGTTTTCTGTTTATGAAACTACAGTTTAGAGTGTATAATGCTGCAAAAACACGAATATTTTCATGTTCGTTTAAAATAAAAATTCAAAGACCTATTGTAAAATTGTTTAAAATCTTAGTCACTTATGCAGGTAATATTTAAGGGATTATGAACCATGAAAACTGTGGACATAGACAATTGAGATAAACACACACGCACACATAAACACACGTCAAGACACAGGCATGCTTTTCTGGCTAGGCAGTATCCTATTACATCATTGCTTCAAATGCATTCATTCTCTTCAATATTGTTGGCTGTTTCAGGTTAACTACCGAAATCATTTGCCTGAGAAGCGAGATTTAATTGTCTTACAACTACCTCTGTGAGGTACAATAGGGATTACAAGTACCCATTGATTATACCATTGGGTAGAATAAGGGACTCTTATTCTAGCATTTCTCATTCATTTTGTCATTGCATTCTCTTTGAAAGAGACCAAATGGGTCCCAGCAGGTGAAAGCAAAGAAACCTGAAAGGCCCCCTTTGATGAATGACAATACCACAGCCACCCTCCCCCACCCCCATTTTTGGAGATTATAAAACCTTATTAAATCATGCCCTGTTAGATATTGATTGAGAGGGAGCTAAACTAAAACCAACAATAGCAGCATGGATCAGAGAACACTGCTTTCATCAGTGGGCACTAAACACAGCTAATCTTTCCAATCCTTTTTTTGGGGGGAGGGGGAGGGGCTTTTTTAACTATTTACTTTTGTTTAAACCATTATCCCAGAAAGTCATACAATTATAGCAGCTTTGTCAGTCAAGAATAGATTGTAGTTGTCTAGCACTTCATCTTTTTTAATGTAGCAGTGTATTGCACAAACAATATTATACTTGGTTAAGATTCAGGATTATTATTATGATTATTTGGGGGGTGCAATTCTAGGTAATTATCATAATTATTCTTGACTCTGGGACCCCTTTGATGACAAGGCTGCTTTAAAGTAAACCACTTGGACATAACAACTCAAGATATTTGACAAGAGGCTTCTGCCAGAATCAGAGTTGAAAACTCATCCATATTTTAAGGCTATCTTGATTATCAGGCTGTTTGCGTTCCTGGGCTGTCTTTTCTGCCATCTGTGAGCGCCACAGCAAACAACCCCTTTATGGCAATCACCTCAGTATAACTTGAATACGTCTGCTTTAGAGGAGATTTCTGTAATAAGACTCTGTGCTAATTAACTGTCAGCTTTTTTTTTTTTTAATCAGCAGAATGCATTTCAGAAAGTAAAGACATTCCACCAAAAACTCCTAAACAAGAATTAAGCTTATATGCTAGTCTGCAACAACTTCTCTCTGTTCTCAGGCCTTACTTATACATCGGTTTGCTTTAAATATTTCTCACGTGATAAAGATTTTCATTTTTCTTGCCAGTTGACTATAGGTAATAACATTTGCTCCTCCCTATAGACAGTTACTTGATTCAATAACTTTACAAAAAAAGAAGGAAGGAAGGAAGGAAGGAAGGAAGGAAGGAAGGAAAGAAAGAAAGGAAAGAAAGAAAGAAAGAAAGAAAGAAAGAAAGAAAGAAAGAAAGAAAGAAAGAAAGAAAAAGAAAGAAAGAAAAAGAAAGGAAGGAAGGAAGGAAGGAAGAAAGGGAGGAAAAAAGAAGAGGAAAAGGGAAGGGAAGGGAGGAGAGAGGAGAGGAGGGGAGGAGAAGGGATGAAAGGAAGAAAGAAAGGAAGGAAGGGAGGAGAGAAAATATACAGGTGTAAAGGCAACTTTTTTGTGCTAGAAATTGTAGCTATATAGTTTTTTTTTTTTACAGGCAGCTAGTGTTGCTATTGAAAACAATCACAGTTAGGAAAATTATTAGTTTGATATCAAAGATGAGTCATTTCACTTCAAGAGAAATATTTATTTGTAGAAACATTATATGCCATGAAAATAACAGTCGAAAAAAAGTCTCCAGCAACTATCATTGTCTTAAGAAGACTATAGAAATCAAGGCTTGAACAAAATAGAAACAGAAGTTTAAATATTTACAAACTTATCTCGGCGAATTCTTTGCTCTTTAATGGATAAAACCAGCAGTAACCACTTGAAAATAAAGCATTAATAATAATATTTCCTTTCAAAATATAAAACATAGGAATGAATGCAGAGGCTTTCATGTTGTTGTTAAAATCTCTCTCTGAATCATGGCTCTCCAAAATATACACAGGAATAAAATTTTTAAGTTGGATACAATAAATATAGAAAATGAGAACATTACAAAATCATTTTTAGGCAAAATTTTTTCTTTATAACTTATTTTTGCACAGTTTTCAAAAGTTTTAATTGCATTTATAAATTAGATTTTATTATTGAATAATAAAAATTTACTCAAAACTTTATTGCTAATCAATATTTTCCATTTGTGGACTATCCTGGGTTTGAACTTAAACTTTGAAGTTAGGCATTACATTCTTTTAATATTCTTAATTGTTTGGCATCATGTATTATAATTTGTAAATTTTATTTGTCTATTTTTATTTCCACACCTTCTTAATGCTATACTCTAAATAAAATATTAAAGTACTAAGTATGCCTAATACTTTTAAGTTAATATATCTAATTATTAACTTAAAGCATTTTGAACAGAACAGTTAACAGCAACAACAAAAAGTTGCCAAGCTGTGCATTGGATAATAGCCTCTTTCTGAAGCATGAAGATGTGCATATATTTTTATAAATGCTGCAAGCCAGTTTAAAAGCTTCAAATTTTTATATGCTATCTAATATAGATAATTAAATGACAAAATCTGTTGCTAATTTTATTTTCATTAGATTTGATTTTTTTCAAGTGAGTGTTGCCTATTAATTTTATACTGATTAGTTCGGTTCCTTTGCTGATTTGTGTTTCCTAAAAGAAACCTAAGATTTATTCTCTAAATGTTTGATAAATTTTTAATACAGTCACCAATTGGCAATTTTAGATTGCCTCTTATTTTAGGCAAGTAGCTAGAATGTAAAATAACTGACCATTTAAGTTGCAATAATAGTATTTTTAAAATTGGCCTTAAGGTACACCTTCTGATTTCCATTTTTAAAAACCCTGTAATTTACCTCTTCTTTAAGTTGCCTGAGAAAATTATATTGAAACAATTCTACTTAATAATAAATCTCTGTAATAATAAAATTATCAAAATTTTGCTCATTACCCTCTCATATGTGAGAAAAACTAATAAATATTTGAGACTTGCCAACTATTCATATTTCTATGTATTAGAGGTGCCTTTCCTGAATTCTTTCTCTTCCATCACATTTGAAGATTGCAAACAAGTAAGAAATTATTTTGGTTTCAACACTAAAATATAATAATTCCAATTCCTATCACTTTCCTTAAAAATGAAATTTAATTCTGTTTTTATCATCTTATTATGTGGGCCTTTCGTAATCAAATTACATACATGAGCTCTTGTAAGTCCTGTGATCTCTGCCTAGAATTTCCTTGGCTTACATCTTCCTAGACACTGTGCCCCAATTGTTACTTATTTAGCAGTTTTAACAATGTTACAAAATGATTTCAATCAATTTGTATTAGAACTATAGTAAAAAAGACACGAGGCATATATTTTGTCTAATTTTTTCAAACTGTTTAGAACACAGAAAACAGCTTGTATCATTGAATTTTACTTTTTATGCATGATCACATGTGCTTTGTTTCTTAAATGACTTATCAGTGTTAAAGAAAAATATATTTTTCTCATATATCTTCTAAAGACTCTCCTAAAACCAATCTTCAGAATTATATTGATGTATACACAAAGAATTATTCCCTTATACCTTAGAAAAACATTCCCATTCAAATAGTCCCATGCATCTGACGTAAAAAATAAAAATTGAATAAATTTTTCAAATTGAATTACCATGCTGAAAATACCCTAAATACTATTAGCATTTATTTCACAAAATTGTTCCTGTTGGATTAAATATGGTTTATTTTTCCTAGTGATAGATGTAATACTTTATTATTGAGGGAAGGGGCAGAGCTAATTTTCATTTTGGTTGAAGTAATATTGTTACTAAGAGAAATATTCATTCAATGGAATAGATATTGAATTTTTTAAGTTGAGTTGGTAGTAACATTTTAACCATCTCTTCAGACAAGTCTAACTCATGATATTGTTTATTTGTGATAGATTCAGTCCAACGAATTTTGATCCAATGTTTCAACTGTCATTTCTGAAGTTGGTAAGTACCTAATACAGTGCCTTTCTATACATGAGGAGTCTTCTCTTTGAGAATCTTGTGTTTTCTCTAAATTCTATTTTGGAAAGATTTAAGAAAATTTAATTTCCCAGGGCAGGAGTTTTTACAATATTTTTCACATAGAACTTTGTAAAATTGTAAGATTTCTTGACTTTGTTCCTCGGGCTTTCACTTGAAGGTATTTGGATGGACTTGGCTATGGTTTCCCTAAAATTCACTGGGGTGAAAATGAACTATCAGTAACACTCTCTTCTGTTTATCAGAATATCGAAGATACTATATAGAAGCTAAAGATACGTATACAGGAGCTAAAGGTATTCTTTTGACCCGACAAGGCCTTTCAGTTCATGCTCAGCACATATTCACTAAGTACACGCGTTAATTTCTCATTCGGCATAGGGAAATTGGAAGCATCTGTTAAGACAATTCAGAGAGGCCAAACTCCCTCCTAAAGGGAAAATTTGAGAAATAAAGTCAAATCTCCTTAGTTTCAGTAGAAATGTTAAAGTTCCCGGTCCCATCGAGAGAGATTTCATAGAAAAGTCAGTCAGCAACACTCCCCTTTGGTCTCTTCTTACAGAGTTTGACCACCATGAAGCAAGGAGACCTTTGGAGAGTCTTCTTTACAGCAGCTGCACTGAGGGTCTACACACAAGCTTCACTGCAGCCAGTGGTCTAACCTCTCCCTAACCTTTTACCAAACTCTTCTTTTGGAATTGGCTTCAAAGTGAGACTATTAGCTGCTAGAAAAATATTCTTACCTGATAGTCATACTTCAATTTTAAATCCAAAGCAGAGATATCTATGTTCACTACACTTCACCCCAGATAGTTTCCCAAAGTCAATTTTCCTTTATTGGACAAAGATTATTTCCCTTTATAAAAACAAATGTTCCAAAGAGTAGGCAGTAGCCTCTGAAGGCAGTTATCAAAAGAGGACATTCAATACTGGATTGAGCAATGGGACCATCACTGAAATGAGTATTTAATACCTAGCAAGATGATCACTTTGAAACTTTTGATTTTGATAAATGTGTGGTTATGCTAATTAAAATAATCACACTGCCCTGTAGTCACATCTCAAATACCTGCCTGTCATTCCCTTACAAGATCACAGTTTCTTGCAGCTCTGCATGAAACCTAACTTGAAAACTTGGACTTCATAGTCATAGTCCCTTTGGACACAGGCTTACTGAGCAACAAGGCTTCTTTGTTTATATGCAAAACAGGTAAAATTTAACAAATCTTAACATATAGACTAATACTTAATATATCTTCAGAAAACATTGAATTACCACACACATGAATTCAACTGTTAATTCAGCAAGGTTTAAATTAAAGAAAACTATTGGGTCCCGAGAGACAAAAATTTAGACTATTGTTACATGAACGTTAAGTTAATGTATCAATATACATATGTTCCCAAATTTAAAATTGTTTTTAAAGTAAAGCTTATGCACCAGTGCTTAAATGTTTTCAAAGAGTTTGAAAAAAATTTCCGGATAATTATAGTAACAGTTATTTTATATATTTTCTTTAAAAATTGAATAACATTTTCAATTATGTAGACTTATGTGTGTGCCAAATTTTGAGTTTCTGATTTTCTTTTATAGTTAATTTCTCTACTGTCAATAAAGACCATATGTTTATGATATATATTTTCCCATCTGAAAATTCTATTACTGTTTTGTGAGTGCTGGTTACCACAGTGAAGGAGCTCCATGATTCACTTGGTATGTGTGAATTTCTAGTCATGCCTTGTAACGTAGGTGGATTCTAGAATTTTTGGCTGTGCATAACTTGGTGTGTCTTGCCGTTATGAACTAATTATTCCAGTAGATATGTTGAAAGTGAATCCAGGTTTCTCAATCTTATTTCAGCAATGGGGTTTTCTCAGAATGTTAACCTTGATTGAACTTCTCAAGTTCCAGAAACATCTACCACCTCCACCTCTAGAAGATGCCCAAAGGGGAATCACAAGGATCATGACCATGAGACCCTGTATTAAACACGTGGTGGGAACTTCATCGCTTTCCAATGAATATGTTGCCTTTTGTACAGCCAATTCATTTTTTTAAAAATACATCATATTATGTTATTAAGGATTTTTAAGATTGAATGAAAATACGTAGCCAATCACTGATTTTCTCTATTAGGAGAAATTATTATTTTTTAAATTTGTGCTGCTCTGAAATTATTCTTAGAGATTATTATTTTACCACCAAGTTTGTGCCTAATATTTTATTCAAATCATGGTTTAGAACTTTGCAATTAGTCCTTCTAAGCTTTGCTTCTTAACAATAAGAGTTTTAGTGAGCTTCTCCAATTTTGACTGCAAAAAGCCATGCCAGCCTCTTAGGTCACTTTATTTCTCTTTGAATTTGGATAAAAATTTAGTGTAGAATCTTTTTAGTAGCTCAGGAAAAAATTCCATTTCTGATGACTGCAATCTATAGCTTTGTGTGACACATTCAGTTTAAAAAAAGAAAGCTGGGTCATTTGAGAAAATGTTCATCAAAATAAGATAGATCTGGAAAACTGCTTTCCTAAAATACTGAAATAACAGGCATACTAACTTGGTGATTAAGACAAAATTTAAGAAGACTGGGAATTTGGAGACATATCTTCCTTAGGATGCTGGAATTAACCTGAGGGCAGTTACTCTGAAGCTTACTCACTTCACCTTATCTCATCTTCCCTGGTTCCTTCTGCTGGCTGTAGAGAGAATTTCCTATGCTTCTGGACAGGTCTGGTCTTAGTTTTTTCTGCCTCCCCACTTTTGTTTCTTTTAATTTTTTCTTCTTATTTGTTTGTTGATTGTTTTTATGATAGTTTAGCAGCTGCTAAAGTATGACCATATTGAAGTATGGCTTGTTGTATTGTATGCTGGTATTGAGTTGGTTGTTTGAGCCATAGGCTGGACTATCTTTCTGATATTTTGGTCCCAAAGCTATTATCTCTAGTACAGTAAGAGATTTTCAGCTCTAACATCTGATTAGTTCTCAGCTCCTACCACACTGAGGAACATATAATATTGCTTTCTTCACAGGCATTAGATTTTACATTTCTGGAGGGCTGTGATCCTTTCATTTGCTTTTCCTCTTAATTATCCCTTTCTTGTGACTAGTGAAATTTGGTTTTGCATAAAGTAGGTGCTCGGGAACTTTACTGGAGGCCTTGTCTTGCTATTAATAGCTCCTCTGAAGCGAAACTTGTATAGTCTATGAGGGAATCCAATAAAAGATATCAGTTGGACATAAGACAGTTGCTTGCAGAGTCAGCTGATGAAAATCTTTCCATTTTCACCATCAGGATGCTTCCAAGCATATTTCTCAGACCTCCAGACTCCGAATCCTTCCTCTCTCCAGAGATAGTCATTTGATGTGCCTGTTACTTCCTGGTCTAGTTGAGAGCACCAAACTAGACCAGGAGGCAGAAAAAGGACTGGATTTTAAAAGGTGTGGCGGGGCGGGCCTTCCCTGGTGGTGCAGTGGTTGAGAGTCTGCCTGCCGATGCAGGGCACACGGGTTCGTGCCCCTGTCCGGGAAGATCCCACGTGCCGCAAAGCGGCTGGGCCCGTGAGCCACGGCCGCTGAGCCTGCGCATCCGGAGCCTGTGCTCCGCAACGGTAGAGGCCACAACAGTGACAGGCCCGCGTACCGCAATAAATAAATAAATAAATAAATAAATAAATAAATAAATAAATAAGTAAAAGGGGGGATAAATTGGGAGATGGGGATTGACATATACACACTACTATATATAAAATAGATAACTAATGAGAACCTACTGTATAGCACAGGGAACTCTGCTCAATACTCTGTAATGGCCTATATGGGAAAAGAATCTAAAAGAGAGTGGATATATATACATACATATGTATAACTGGTTCACTTTGCGGTATAGCAGAAACTAATACAACATTGTAAATCAACTATACTCCAATAAAAATTAATTTAAAAAAAAAAAAGTTTTAGCCTACTCCTCTGGGAGGTCACACTTGCTTTACCGGCTCTGATCTTCTACCTCAGTTTGGCCAAGTGGCTTCTGCCTTGCTTCTTCTGTCATGGGCAACTATTCCCATCATTGCCCATAGCAGGTTTTTGTTTTTCCCAGAACCAGACCCTTCTTTGCTCTTATTAATGCTTCTTGAGGCTAGAGTCAATCTTTGAACGATTGTCAGAATTTACCTCATGCAAATTGATTGTATATACCCTTCCAGGATAAATGCCAAGATACAGAATCCCTAGCAGACTTCTGTCTGCCTTTTGACTCCATGCTCATCATTTGCTGGATTCCCCATCCTGGGCTCCTCTTATTAGTTGTGATCCATTGCTACTTCATAGCAGATCCCCGGGTCTGTGCCACATCCTCCAGAGGAGACAACTTCCAGGTTTGTGTTGAGTCGGTGCCCACCCATGGCTACCTTGATCCAGGTAAAGATTTAATGCTCAGCCCAGACCGTGCGATTCTGCACTCTTCTGTCATTGTTAGCCTGGCTGTGTCTGCCTGTATCTCCACAGATGATAATTTAGCTGCTTGTGCTTCTTTTAGAATTTAGAAAATTCTGACCCACCTGCACCCCGATCTAGAAACAGGCAGAGTGATAGCAAAAACCCCAATGAGTAAAAGCCAACTGGCTTTCTGAAAATAATAATCCTAGTACCATCATTGTACAGGCAGATCTGAAAATTATTCCATATCTTGAGTTTACATCTAAGCATGTTGAAGCAGTTCTGATCAATACAAACACTGGCTTTTTGTCTCTTCATGCCTCCATGCCTGAATATATAAAATGGTTACTTTTTTAAAAAGTAGAGTTGTTTTAAAGAAATGAGGCACAGAACACATCTTTATATGCCAATCATTGATTATGTTACCAATAATAATGTTAAGCACCTGGACATTTGAGAGCAATTTACATCAAACTGGTACTGTTCTGGAGAAACATTTGCCATCTGCATCGTGTAAGATATTTCCAGCTAATACCTGGTTCATATCTGGGGTATGTAGTAAGAATGAAAAAAGATGTTGTTATAAAATGCCCGTTTCTTGATAGTATATGAAAAGTTTAACCATTAATTTGTGTTCTATTGAAATGATCAATAGAGATCCAACTTTTTTTACTTATAACTGCCAACAACTGAAAAGAGAGACATTACGTATTATTTCCGTTTGAAAACTCCACCTATTTCTAAGGTTCTGCGAGTCTGATTTCTTCATGCTATGCAATGAATGCTTCCATTTACAACAGATAAAAATGGACCACTTTATACCTTATGTTTTTCAAATAAAGTTTGCTTTTGATCCAGTCGAGACTTTAACAGGAAAATACAGCTTTCAGGTACAGATTTCCAGGGACAATGTTTGAGCACAGGTTTCAAAGCAATTTTATATGATATAGGAAATTATTATAGAAAAAATAATTTTTGTTGACTAAACCTAGTAACACCGGATTCTGTACACCCATGACTTCTACTCAAACTTAAGTTTTTCATCCATCATTGCTTATCCTGGACAAATTCAGACCATATTATGTTAGTCAGCCCCAATTAGCTTCGCGAATATTTTCCAAGATGGTGAACTAGCAATATTGTTAGTTTTGTGACCAGCAGAGTCATGCTTACTCACTTCATCATTACATTTCTCTAAATAGTTTTAAACAGAAAACCTCTGGTGAAGGAAAGAGGAAAGCTGCTGGTATCCATTTGCTTTGGTTCCCACCTCATTTATTTTTATTGATTTTACATTTTGTCCAATTAATGTGGTGGTTTATAATGTTCTCTTTTTTCTTCAAGAGGATGCCTGTACTCATTGTACAATAGTTTCTCTGGCACTCACACTTCAAGTGACAGCAGCTGGTGAGGGGATCACAAAGCAACTCACTCATTCCCAGCAACTGTCATGATGTGTTCAAGTTCATCTTGTAGTTTCAAGCCAGTTCACCCTCTCCTCAGAAGGAAAAAAAAAGAGAGAATAAAAAATCCCCCCAAAAAACAGAATTCCTTTTTCTTGGATTGCTGAGATGCCAAAATAGGAAGTTAAGAACAAGTGAGGATTCTAGGTTCCTGCTGCGCTTTAAGAAAAGGAAATCGTTCCGCAGGAAAATCACATACTACTGTGTTTTCGCATTGCATGTTAGGAAACAAAGAGGCTAGATTTTTTTTCTCAAAGAGGCAGATGGGAGAGTAAAGGGATACAGCTATAGTTCCTATTCTCTAGTCTTTATAGAGAAAAGAACAGTGTGTGGTTTTGCAAATGAAAACATATATTTATATCTCCTTCTCAGGAGCACTGACACTCACACTTCTAGTTTTTGTATTTAATTTCTGTCCAAAAAAAAGCTTTTTTGAAAATCGGTTAGTTATTAAATAAACCTTAGAATAATGTATTAGTTTGTTGTTAATGCTGTGGAATGTCGTTTTCAAGTTTGGGAATTTAAATTCATTTTAGAAAATTTTTGGAAAATAGAGTTAGCAAACACAGCATTTAATCTAGTTGTTGTAAAGGGTTAATTGTGTACAGAAAGAAATGTCTTCTTTATATTTTTTCAGTCATTAACATAGCTGCCATGCTGTGATTTTCCCCTTTATGACTTTCTTTAAATAGACGTACCAGAAGAAATGTTATATGAGTCAGTCAGTCTAAAGCCTTCTTGCTTGTTCCATAATTAAATAATGCCATTCTTAAAAAGAGAAAAATATCTATTTTAGGAATTTGCTTTTAAGAAAAAAAAAGCCTTTCATCTGAACAAAATGCAATCAATGCAAAAACTGGCAGTTTGAGATTTTATTATATGGGTGATTGTCTCAATTTTCCTTTTAATTTTCTTAGTGTAAAACTGGCTTTTTTCATTGATTTACTTCAAAATCCTGAATAAAACATAACCTGCTTTATTTTTCTCATCTCTAAATAAAGATAATACTTATCACATAAACTATTTTGAGGAACAAAATGTTAATGATGTTAAATTATTTTAATTAAAGTAAAGCAGCTCTCTGAAGTAAGGATATTCAGATAGCCATTGTTCTGTACTCCAAACCATACTTTTGTCCTGCCTTTGAATTAAGTCTGCTTTCTGATAAAAATTGAGTTCATAAAAATTTACTGGATGCAAAGATCAGATTATTATTTAGGTATTCAACGTGATAGAAATGTCTGGATAGTATTTTAACCTTCTGGGTAAGTGACTTGAAATTTTTTTCATTGCATTTATATTTTAAAAGTTTATTTTAAAATAAATATTAACAACTGTTTCTATGCAAGGACAAAACACAAGAAAAAAATAGAGGGCAATACTTTAATAGGAAAATTTGGGCAAGTCTTATTCATGTGGCAGTTATAGATTTGTCCTGATCGTTCCTGTCCTGTACTTGAACCTGTCTTTTCAAACTCACCTAGCCTGATCTGCCTCTCTTAGATAGTATACATGAACAGTTATTCAGGTGTGGGTCTGTGTTGATATCTTTACCATTTAGTGAAGGATTAAAGTGAGATATTTAAAAAGCTGTAATAATCTCCACAATTAAAAAATCAGACCTCATCTCCTTCTTACCAACCTGGAACCCCTCCCCAGTCCTACACCCCAACCCCCAGCTAGTCTCCCTTTCTTGACCCTTCCCAGAAGTTGTAAGAATACAAGGGAGGGTATTCTAAACAAGAAAATTGTGGCTATGGAGATCATCAGGGCTTGGAGTTAGACTACAAGTTTTCTAATCCTGGATTTATCACTCTAGCTCTGTGGCCTCAGGAAAATTATTTAGCCTCATCTGTATAATAGGGACAATAATAGTCCTACCTCAGAGAGCTATAAGGATTAAATGAGATAATGTGTATAAAGCACTTGTCAGAGCACACTCAGTAAATACTACTGTTATTGGACCTTCATTCATAAACCATTGCACTGATCACAAAATTACTGACCTAATATTATTGATTATTTCCCCCAAGAGCCTAAATTACCAGAGGAGAGACCTTTTATTCCAAATGAAAAAGCCAGTTTTTGTCATGTTTCATGGGTGACTCCATCTCAAAAGGCCACAATAAACCAAGCCTGACATATTGCCAGGGACAAGGTAAGACTTTCAAGCTAAGGTCACAGTGGTAGCCACCTACTGACAAAGATTTTTATCCTGAAGTTCAGGGATATCCCTACAGCCAAACCTTCAGAAACTTTATGACTGTCTTGGAGAGGGGGGCTTTAGCTTTTAACCAATTTCCAATTACGTCCAAAATGTTAATAAATTTGCCTGCCATCTCTTTAAATTAATTAAAAACGGAAATTAGCCATGTTACCCTATGCAATAGGCAAGCATGAGTACCAGTTGGTACATGCAATAGGGCTTCTCTGACCATAGGCCAGGTTCCTTCATTGCTTCTGGAAACCCTAGATTCCTGCTAGACAAGTAAGTACAGGTGATCTGCTCTGATCTAAAAAGGACTGATCTTAGAAAATTTATTTTCCCTCAAATAACCCTTTTTACCCAAAGGATTGATACTGTTCTCCCCAGAGCTAAGTGTTCAAATCTGCCCTTGGGTTTCCACTGATGGATCAGCATCTCCAGGCCTAGAAAGGCCTTTTACAGGTTCCATTGATAAAGGAGTTTTGGACACTGTGCTATAGGTACTCACTTGGGATAGGTCTATGGGCCTCAGGCAAAGTCCAGATGCTCCAATTCTGAAAACTTCATGGCCAGTGGGACTTGCCAGTCCCATCCCAGGTGCAAAGAAGTATAAGGCAGACTGCAAGATTTGACCATTTTAAGAAACCACTATTTATAATTTAATCTGTAGTTATTACTTGGGATTCAGACAAGGGTTTCCCCATTTGCCACCTTCTTTTTTTTTTTTTTTTTTTGGCCACACTGCACAGCTTTCAGGATCTTAGTTCCCTGACCAAGGATCGAATCTGTGCACCCTGCAGTGAAAGCACCACTGGACTGCCAGGGAATTCCCTGCCACTTCCTTCTTAATCCTGCAACAGTTGATAGTTTTCCATGCATTTCACCCTAAAGTTAAAGCCAATCATGTCTAAACTTAAGTATTTTGGAATTATTCACAAATTGCACCTCAAAAACTCCTAGTTTGTAAACTATTTGATGTGAAAGAATCCCTAGAATCTTTGTTATAATCTCTTCAAAGTCATTTTTCCCGTCTTAAAGTAAGAATGTTCTCTTCTTTTTTTTTTCCTTTTTAAAAAAATCTGAAAAGAAATTAACTCCCACATGGCTCAAATGGAATCAAGTACTATAACCCAAGAGGTTTAAATAAATTCTGAATTTGACAAAATTCATTTTTACCATTAATCAGTGATCACCATGTAAAATGAAACAGTGAAATCAGCGTTTAGACTAGTTAAAACATTTTCTTAGTTTTTGATATAACTTAACATTTTTTCTGGTAGCAAGTTATAAAGGTATTGATTTAAAAATTATTTCCATGCTTTAATGTAATAGATAAGCTATTAATATTATTTATTTGTGTGGCTATTTCCTATAATAAACATATATGCTCATAAAGGCATTATCTTGAATATGTATATTTTTAAAATACAAGAGAATTTCCTTAAAAGATAAGAGAAATACATAATATCTGGGCTACAACAAAGCACGTGACACATGGAAATGATTTCTTGAGCTCGCATTTAGATACCAAAAATATAAAATGAGAGCTAGAGTTAGACTACATCAATCTCACTTTCATTCACTACCTTCAGGAACACAACTTCATCCCTATTTTTCAGTTTGGCTTCACTGACCCGAGCTCAGATACACTGTCTGAAACTGGGGCATTTTTTTCCCTGAGTGAGTGGTTTGTGGGATCTACAGTTGATTATAACCAGGTGGACAATGAAATTTGGATTCTTTAAAAAATGAAAAAGTTCAGTTAATTCTCTTCTTCACTTTTTGTTATTAACAGTGCTTGACACAATCAGAACTATGCTGCACTTTCACATTATTTTCCCTTGCAAGTCTTCAGCCCCTACTGTTCCGTCTGTTCTGTCAGCTAATTAAACACATAAACCTGTGAGGAAGCTACTGTTAAATCCACCCTGCTTACAAAGATGATTTCTCAATAGGCCTGATGTCGAATGTGTTTGAGGTGCACAGCGCAACCTCTTCAGGAAGAAAAATACATCTACTCAGGAGCTGCCAACGGATATTCATGACTGTTTCAAATTGGACATTGGTATTTCATCACTTACCGCAAATGTCTGTGGGAAAAAAGCTTGGGCTTTTCAAAATAGGTTAGATATTCCGCTAAAATACTGTATCTCCAAAAGATGTGCATATAATTTTTTGACGTGGGCATTGACTTATTAGGTAAAATTGAAGGAGAAAATAAATATATATTTAAATCATTTCTTTAAAATAGAGATACTTGATTTTCATATCTTTCCAAAAATCAGATACGGTTATTTCCATGTCCTAACTTTATTAACAATGTCCTTCGTGGCTATGCCATTTAAATCAGTCTGTTTTCAGGTATAATAGTTAAAGTATAATTAGTATGTACAGAAATATTTACTGTCTGCTATAAATATAATTAATTAGACCTAGTACACTGAAGTTTTTTTTTTTTTGCATGCTATAAATCACTTTTGATTTCAACAAATGGGTACTACACAAACCTTGGTAAATGAAATGCTATTTGACTTATCATTGCTAAATAATTGAATAAAGAGGAGAGCTAGGTAAATGGTGTGGAAAAAATATCTAACATCACTCTTATCAAAATGAAAGTTGCTTTGAAAATGAAACACAATTTCAGCTTTTGTAGGTAGTGCAATCATTTTCTTACCTTTATTTCACTAAAACACTTTCCCCCTACAATCTATACACATACACCATCTACAGTGTAAGTGCCCTTGTGATGTCTCAATTCCAGCAGATTTTTTTTCTTTTAATTATCTAGCTTTATTTTTGGACATAGAACAATTGATCCTACATGTCATTAACCAAGCTTAAGCACATTTCGTGTATTAACGTACAATATCATGAATTTGGGAGGTGCCTGGGGGGGGTTAATTACTGGTAGGTAAAATTACTCTTGTCGATACTAATAACAAATCTATCGTTGAAAATTATAAGCATACACTAGTGTTTTGGATCTTTGGGCATCAGATCTATGGGTTTTTTTCATAATAACTTCTACTAAATAATGAATTCTGAATATGCTTAAATGTAGACTGAAAAGTTTTCAGATTTGGAGCAAAGAGTGAATCTTTTATTCATTTATGTTGGATATAGTTAAGATACTGCTGAGGAATTTTAAGTTTTGAGTCTTCTTTTTTAATTTTGTGGACATTTGGAAGATATATTATTCTTTTTTATTGAAATTCCCACCATGTCTCATGCAAAGTAGTGAACTACACCCTCTAAGAGCTCAATACATTCTAGAGGAGTGGTTATTAATAAAAGAAATCATTCCCCAGACATATATATTATGGGACAATCATAAACAAGGGAGATCTCCTTGTTTGTAATACATTTCACAGTGGATACTTTCACTGTTAAACGGTTTTACCTTCTGACTTGATCTAATTTTTAGATGATCATAGGATTTTCCCACTTCTATTATTGACCTATATTACCTGGTACATTATGAGAATAAAGTGTGACTTGAGTAGAGTCTGTTAATAGAAACCTTATACTCCCAGATGAGCTTTTAGAGACTTGCACCTTAAGTTCACCTGAGGCAGTTTTGCAGAATTATAACTTAATATAGCTGGCAAAAACCTAGATTCCTAGGCGAGTATTAGGAAAACTAGCTCTTTTCTAATACTAATGTTCCCACACCTCTCTATCTGCTATTATCCAAGTCTTGATTCCATCCAAGGAAATAAAATGAGGTAAAAGTGCCTATGTGCCTAGAGAAAAGATTTACTTGGGTTCTCAAAATATTATGAAGAAATCTTCTAAGCTGAACACCCCATGGAACTCACTTTCTTGAAGAAAATACTCTGTATGACTCTGGTAGTTAAATTCAGCCCACTTCCCAGTTATTCTCTCTTGCCTATTTTCCACTGTGGTTCTAATCCCCAATTACTTACATTTACATCTGTTAATAGAAAACTTCTCATTTCCTAAATTCTCAGTAATTTAACAGCCATTAGAGACAACTCCGGGTTAAGGTAACAGGAAATCCCAGAGATTAGGTAGAAATTATCACTGTCTAAAGGCAAACAACAAATTATCTCTCGTATACATGTATATCTTTCCTCGAGAAAATCTATTTTACATAATATTTAAGCATTCATTGTATGCAACAACTGAATTACATGCTTTGAATGCATTATTTCACTAGTCTCATAACAAGCCAGTGAGGTAGAGAATATCCATTTTCCCCATTTTGCAGAAGAGAAAACTGATCCCCTAAATTTTACCTGCGGATTAACCCCAGTAGAATCACCTGGAGGGCATTGATAAAATTGGAATCTCTTAGGTACAAGCCAGTTCCCCAGGTGATTTTGACACACACCAGGTTAAGAACCACTAATATAATGGATTTTAAATATAAGTCCATATTATATATCTATACATATCTTCATACTAATTCAAATACATATTTATAATACCCTGTATTATTGCCATTGAAAGCTGAGTAAATAGTGCTTATCTTGTGATCTTTTAAAGCTAATACATCATGATAAATTGATGAATTGATATTTTCCTTGAGAAAAATCAATGATATCAAGGTCACTCTTTGATTCATAAGGCATTCTATGAGGCTAAGGGGCACAAGTACATTTCCATGAATGTGTCACTCAAGTGGAAAGCCTCTAATTTGTTTGTGGCAAGGGCAGAAATGTTTTAACCAAAAAATGTTATTTGATCTAATTTCCATGGAAGTTCCCATGTTTTAGATACTGTATTATATCCCAGGATTTGTTGCTGACAATCTGGGAATTCCAAGGAGGCTGGATTATGAAGGCAGAATACCAGAGAGGAAAAAGTTTCACAGAGAAAGTACTCAAAGGTCTACAGAGATAGCCCCACCACCACATGCACATAAAGAAAATTCCCAAGGCCAAGGAAAGAACTACCTGAAAGGATTAGAGGAAGCAATATTTGGCACTTACACAGGGCCAGAAACAGTGCCTGTCCCCACAGTCAAACTGGAAAACTTCATGATTCATGAGGCACGGTGTGGAGGGTCTCACCTCAGTAGTAGGTAATAAAGAGCACTAAACTAACTGGGGCTCTGGTCCTGTCTACCAAGTCTTAAGCAAGACCCAAAGGAACAAAACTGGTCCCAAGTAATTTAACTGCATGTACTAGCAAAGCTCAAGAAAATTTATAGAAATACAAAAACATCCAGCATTCAACAAGGTCAAATGCACAATGTCTGAACCTGATTAAAAAATTTTCAGTTATGCAAAGAAGTAGGCAAATATGATCCATAATAAGGAGAAAAATGAATTAATCCAAACTGACCAAGAACAGACACAGATGTTAGAATTATCACACAAAGATATTAAACAGTTACTATAATAACTGTATTCCATGTATTCAAGAGCTAGAGAAAAAAACTGAACAAGTACAGACATGGAAGATACAAAAGAAGACCCAAATTGAACTTAGAGATGAAAACTTCCATGTGTACAATGAGAAACACACTGTATGGAATAACAGCAGATTATGCACTGCAGAAGGAAAAAATAGTGTTCTTGAAGACAGCAATAGAAACTATCCAAACTGAACCAGAGAGAGAAAAATGACTCAAAGAAATTTAAACAGATCATTGGGGGCCTGTGGAGAAAAATTAAAGCAGCCTAATAAACACACAATTGGAGTTCTCAAAGGAGGGAAGGGGAGTGATAAGTAACATTAAAAGAAATAATAGATGAAAATGTTCCAAATTTGATAAAAACTATAAGCCAGTGGATTTAAGAAGCTCAGTGAACCTCAAGCACAAGATACATGAAGAAAACTACACTGGGCTTCCCTGGTGGCGTAGTGGTTGAGCATCTGCCTGCTAATGCAGGGGACACGGGTTCGAGCCCTGGTCTGGGAAGATCCCACATGCCGCGGAGCAACTGGACCCGTGAGCCACAACTACTGAGTCTACGCATCTGGAGCCTGTGCTCTGCAACAAGAGAGGCCACGACAGTGAGAGGCCCGCGCACCGCGATGAAGAGTGGCCCCTGCTTGCCACACTAGAGAAAGCCCTCGCACAGAAACGAAGACCCAACACAGCCAAAAATAAAAATAAATAAATTAAAAGAAGGCTCAACATTTTAAAAAAAAAGAAAACTACACCAACCAAACTGCCCAATAATCAGTGAGAAAGAACAAGGGAGAAAAGATACATTATATAAAGAGGAACAAACATAAAGATGACAGATTTCTTGTCAGAAACAATGCAAGCAAGAAGAGAGTGGAGCTTTATCTTTAAAATGCTGAGAGAATTTTTTAACATCGATCAAGAATGCTACACGCAGTGAAACTATCTTTCAAAAAAGACGGTAGAATAAAGATTGTTTTTAAACATACAAAAGCTGAAAAATTTCATCATCAGCAGATATGCACTATGAAAAGTGTTAAAGGGAGTCTTTCAGACAGAAGGGGAAAAGTTTCATGACATAGAAAGCAGAAAATGAATAGAACTACAAGAAAAAATAGACTAATCCACAATTTTTTATAGTCAGAAATTTAAAAATCCCTCTGTTAATAGTTGTAAGGTAAGAAGACAGAAAATCAATAAGGATTTAGAAGATTTGAAAAATACTGACATGACCTGATAGATGTTTGTAAAACATTCCACTCAACAACAGCAGAATGTGCATTCTTTTCAAATGAACACTTACCTAGATCATTTTCCAGACCATAAAAAAGTACAATAAATTTAAAAGAATTCTAATCAAGTTACATTCTCTGACCACAGTGTAATTAAGTTAGCTAAACAACTGAAAGATATCTGTAAAATTTCCAAATATTTGAAAACTAAGTAACACAATTTTAACAAAACCACGGACCAAAGAATAAATCAAAAGGAAAATTAGACAGCATTTCTAACTAAATAAAAATGGAAACACCCCATTATCAAACTTTGTGGGAAGAACCTAAAGCAGTCAGCAAACTGAAGTCTGTGGGCCAAAGTCTGCCCATCAGGTATTTTTGTAAATAAAGTTTTATTGGAACATAGCTGCACTAACTTCTTGCATATTGTCTCTAGTAAATACAGAAAAGGTTTGCTGAATCATGACTTAGAGAAATTTATAGCATCAAATGACTGTCCTGTTATAGTACTGTAGCCCAGAAATAACCTTTGTTAACATTTTTATCTATGCCATTCTGGAAGATGGAGGTTCATTTCTTGGGTGCAATATTTAGGGAAATTTCTCTGGAGACCAAGTCTGGGGATGGGAATGTGAATTTACCTTTGAGAAGATCATAATGTTGTCTTTAAAGGAAAAAGTTGTTTGGGGAGATGTTTGATTTCTAACATGATATACTTAAGGCTCTGGATTAGTACTGGGTATTCTAACTTAGTTAAGTCTTTAAATGTGGTGAGTCATATGAATGTATTGTTTAATTCAAAGATATTTTTATTGGGAATAGAAACATGGTGGTGAAGTATGACACATCAAAGTGTGTCAAGCTAATTAACATTAACATTCATCATCTCATAGTTATCTTTCCTGTTGTTGTAGTAAGAACATTTAAGATCTACTCAGCACATAGATGGACCTAGAGACTGTCATACAGAGTGAAGTAAGTCAGAAAGAGAAAAACAAATATCACATATTAACGCATATATGTGGAATCTAGAAAAATGGTACAGATGAACCAGTTTGCAAGGCAGAAAGAGAGACACAGATGTAGAGAACAAACGTATGGACACCAAGGGGGGAAAGCAGGGGGTGGGGTTGGTGGTGGTGGGACGACTTGTGAGATTGGGATTGACATATATACACTAATATGTATAAAATGGATAACTAATAAGAACCTGCTGTATAAAAATAAAATTCAAAAGAAAAAACAAAAGAATCTATCATCAGCTACCTGAGAGAATGTGAGCAATAAAGGGAAATTCAAATAAAAAACAAACAAACATTTTTATCTATGCCATATTGGTCACTTTTGTTGGACACATTAAGCTATTGATATTTTTACAAAATTGAAATCATATATGTATATATATGTTGAAATATATATTTTTTAACTCTATATAGAATTCCATCATACAGATATTCCAAAATATTTTTTGTTTCCTATTCTTGATTTTATTTCTAATTTTTTATTATTAAAAATAATGCTAAGTTTAACATCTCTGTAGATAAATCTTAGTGTGTATCTCTGTTTTCTCAGGATAAACCCCTAGAAAGGAAACCTCTGAATTATAGGTTGTCGATTAACAACTGTTGTGCAGATATACTTCTTTCTATTCTGTTTCATTAATTTACATGTCTACACTTATATCAATACCACTTTGTTTTAATTACTGTAGCTTATATTTAAGTCTTCAAATAAGTAGTATGGGGCTTCCCTGGTGGTGCAGTGGTTGAGAGTCCGTCTGCCGATGCGGGGGACACGGGTTCGTGCCCCGGTCCGGGAAGATCCCACATGCCGCAGAGCGGCTGGGCCCGTAAGCCATGGCCGCTGAGCCTGCGCGTCTGGAGCCTGTGCTCCGCAACCACAGAGGCCACAACGGTGAGAGGCCCGCATACCGCAAAAAAAAAAAAAAGTAGTATGAATTGTTTTTTCAAACTTGTTTTGCTAATCTAGGTCTTTGGATTTTCCATATACATTTAGAATCATCTTGATATTTTCTTTTCAAGAAATTGATGGAATTTGGTTGGGATTGCATTGCCTCTATAGATAAATTTGGGAGTACTGACATCTTAACAATGTTTATTCTTCCAATTCATGAACACAGCGTACCTCCTCATTTATCTAGGTCTTTAGTTTTTCTCATTAATGCTTTGTAGTTTTCACTGAACAGATCTTGCATTCTTCTGGTTAAATTTTTCATATATTTTGATGTTTTGTAAATGGTATGACACAGGTTGTAAACAGGTATATGTGAATACATACATGTATTGAGCCATGACTTTTTTTCATGTGCAGCATAATCCAACCAACTGAACAGACAAAAGAATGAAAGAAAAATAAGTCATACAGTAGATAGCACTCTAAATTGCTAGAATTATTAGACAGAATATGTGCTAGATCAATGGACATGGAATCCTCTAGAAGATGAATATAAGTAAGAATGGAAATACTGTCTTTCTGCTTTGGGTATGGTTTTAAGTTTCTCATGTTTAAGAAATAGCATAAATTACTAGGTGTACAACAGTTGGGTTAGAGATTATACATATTTTAAATTTTAATAACTGTAGGCACTAATACAGATGTATGTAGGGGATGTTCACTGTACTATGGTTTATAACTGAAAAAAGTGGAATAATCCAAAGGTGTGAATAGAAAGGGTTGTTTGAATCATCTTGGGCAGAATTCAATGCTTTAAATACCTGTTTTCTTCAAAATAAGTATTTTACAGAGGCTAGATATTAACACCAAGGATATACTATTTTAAAAATATTTTGGCAACTCAGAATTGTAGAACACACTCTTAACTAGATTCCATTAAGGACAACAGTGACCCTTTGATGATGGATTGGAACTGTGATAAAACCAACTGTCGTTCAGAGTCAAAACTGGCAAAAAGGAATGAAAGCGCATTCTAAGTAAGCCACTGGTTAAAATTTTATGATTTTTTCACACAATTTATAAACTGGCTCTGAGGAGAATTCTATTATAAATATAAAAGATTTGAACTAACATTGCCATAGGTTGCCTAGAACTAAAAAATATCTCACAAATAAATTACTAATGTGAAACAGTATGGTGTATCAGAAAGAGCACTAGACTAAGAAAAGGTAAATCCAGATTTTATTTCCAACTCTGACAGCATATACCTGCATGAACATGGTATGTGAGATCCATTTTCCCTAACAGAAGAATAGTCAATTCAATTCACCAGTTCCCAGTCCAGCTCCTCACCAGAATTCCTTTTGTTGCAGATAACTGGACCACGCCCTGAATTTGCTTTTTTTTTTTTTTTTTTTTTTTGGTACGCGGGCCTCTCACTGTTGTGGCCTCTCCCATTGCGGAGCACAGGCTCCGGACGCGCAGGCCCAGCGGCCATGGCTCACGGGCCCAGCCACTCCGCGGCATGTGGGATCTTCCCAGACCAGGGCACGAACCCGCGTCCCCTGCAACGGCAGGTGGACTCTCAACCACTGCGCCACCAGGGAAGCCCGGAATTTGTATTTTTAATGTCCTATATGATGTTTTGTGGCAACAAGTTTGTTGACAGGCATTTGGGGCAACTGGAATAAATCTTCAGGATTCTTTCCAGTTCTGAAGTCCTATGATTCTGTTAAGGCAATGAAGAAAAACTGAGATTCTTCATCACTTCTAAACAGTTTCTAATAATCATAGTTGCTGCTGATTAGAGTAAAAGGAGGATTTCTTTCAAATTAAGAAAGAATTATTGAAATAATGAAAATAAGAATCCTTAATATCAAGTAGTTAGTGCAAGTGGCAATGAATAAAAAAGCATTCCATTGTCCCCTGCTCTAAAATTCTTAAGAATATTGACAATTTTCCATTCCTTCCTTTAGGGAAGAAGAAGAAAAAAGGTGAACTTATTTGGAATTCTATGTACTTTGCCCTTTAGAACTAGATGGTGTTACTGAAAGCAATATGGATCCTAGCACATTACAATATATAAATATCAGACCTGAATATAAATGTGCAGTGCATCTTTGGCCTTTGGGATATTAAAATGCTCCATGAGCCACGAACACACATTAAGTTAAAAAAAAATAAAAGGTGGCCCCTCCAAGTTATGTTATGAACCCACCAGGAAAGAACGATGTCTTCTTTGACATCCTCTAGAGAACACTTTGCATACATTGAAGTTCAATAGCCATCCAATAAAAAAAAGTTCACAATATTTTTGATCATGAATTAAGTTATGCTGAAAACTAGTACTTCAGTACTATTTCATATTTGATAAAGAAGTAGACATAAATTTGATACTAGACAGTATTTTACTCATAAACATATTCAAAAATCTTTCTGTATCTCTTGTAATTTGTAGTTTATGTAATTAACTCATTTAATCTGTAAAATGAGTTTTTAATCTTATTTTAACTGAAAGTTTATATATTCAGTTCATGTATAAACTCATTTGGTCACTTACTTACACATTTTTTAAAAATCTACTCTTTTCCTTTCTTTTTTTTTTTTTTTTTATACAGAGCGTCCCCGCTTCTTTTTTCTCTTTTCTTTAATCATCCCATATGTTTTTACCAAAGGTATCTCCACCCCTTGCCTCACTGGTCATTCTTTTATATGGCCAAGAAGCATCTATGTCCCCAGCTCCCACTGCATCACTTTCAATACCATGACAGTGACTATTACATTTCCATCTCTCTTTCCCAAAGTAGTTTTATTATCTCCTACTACAGGCTTGTCTGCTTTGATCTCCAAGCCAGTCCCCATGGACACTTTTCCTTTCGCTGGTGTTGGGCTTCTCACAAGCTAGCATTTTATCATGGACAGTCTTATCTTCCCAGCTTCTTCATTCCTTTTATTCAAGGCTCACCTCCCTCAAGAAAACTTCCTCAACTTGGAAAAGCAAATGCAGTCACACCCACACCAGTCATCTCTCCACTCTTCTCCCTTCAGCTAGTATAATAATGACATGAGATAAGACTAGGCTTATTATTACACTGAGAGCCTACTTTGCTTAAGACATCATCTGAATCTCAGGATATCAAGAGGTAAAACACAATCCTTGACAAAAAGTAGTTTAAAATCTATTTGTGGGAGAAAAGACAGGGAGGGATGACACTAATGCAAAGCATAAGCTAAGTCCAAATTAGTAGAACAGACAGGAATGTATAGGAGAGTCATAGTTTATTCACAGCAACTCAGATATACTGCACTGTGCGTACACATACACACACACAGAAACATGACTTTTCTTTAGCTGGTTTCATGATGTTCTGGTGCTTCTGTTTTCACTCAGCAGCAAAACTGTTTCAAAATTAACTTGCCCATTTAATTTAACTCAGGCTTTTCTGATTTCACTCTAGGTAAAGGCTGTGTGGGGAGAGTTACTACACAGAAGTGTGTGCTCTTTCTTCTTCTCATTTCTTTCCCCAGTGATATCTGGTCAAAGAAGTAACTTTTGCAATCCCACAGCAGCAAGAAAGGGCTCAAGTTTTCTTGTGAATGTCACTGCTGGCTCTCTCGGATCTACAGCTGGGCTCATCACTTCTGGTTTAGGGGACTTGGCCTCTCTCCTGCTGCATCGACCAAGAGCAACACTGCTCTGGAGTGGGCAGGGCCTAACAATTGGGTCTAGAGAAGTGGTCATCTTCCCCACTGACTGGGCACCCACTTTGATGACACAGCTGACACTCTGAGACTCAAAGTCCTCCTTCCATTCTCCCACTTTAAGTGCTTCCCCTGAGTTTTCTTGAGGTCCTTTCACCCCAAGGGAATTCCTTCATAGGCACACTGACTCAGTATCAGATACCTTTTGCTTGTCCTATGGTGTCACAAAGGAAATACTGGGTAGCAATTATGTCTTACACGGGCCCTGGACAGCCAAGAGAGGGATAAAGGGGTAAGGAAGAGGAGAGAAAAGAGAGGGAGACTCACCAGGAAAAACTGCAAGGACTTCAGTTTGTTTATTGTGGGGTGGGAAGGAGGAAGTTACAAATAAGACAGGGCCACATCAAAAATAGTCCTGTATGCCTGGCTAAGGATTTTCGAATTTGTCCCACATACAATGATTTTCAACAAGGAAGTACATCCACTCACAGAAGCACAGGGGGAAACTGAAGCTCAGGCGTGGAAGCTATGGATTGTTAGTTGTGAGACTAAAGTGACAGGGACAGGGAGATCCCCTGCTGCAGCACAGGATAGAGTCACCTTCTCTCAACATTGCATCATCACTACCTGAAGCATAGTAAATATTTAAAAAAAACATTTTATTGAATAAATGGAATGAATAAATGATGGAAGTAACAAAATTTCACCAAAAGTCCTAAAGAGATTGCTCTTTAAAACATTCCATGGAGGGGCTTCCCTGGTGGTGCAGTGGTTGAGAGTCCGCCTGCCGATGCAGGGGACACGGGTTCGTGCCCCAATCCGGGAAGATCCGACATGCTGTGGAGCAGCTAGGCCCACGAGCCATGACCGCTGAGCCTGCACGTCCGGAGTCTGTGCTCCTCAGCGGAAGAGGCCACAACAGTGAGAGGCCCGTGTACAGCAAAAAAAAAAAAAAATTCCGTGGAAAACTGGGCTCTAGATTCAGAGAAATGGTGAACTTTGAGGGAATGTGAATACACTGAGACTCGTGTTAAAAACTCGTATAATTTCTAGGGTAAAAAAGTCACATCCGGTAATATTTCAGGGTCCTTGAATAGGAGCTGTATGGTTGCAGCACTAAGGGCAAGAGGCTTTATCCCACTTATAGTTTAAATCTATTGGGAGACCCTTCAGATTGTTTGCTAGGTGTAACGTGTAACCAGCTGAAACCACTTCAGAATAGAGCTGCCTTGCTCAGAGATGGCAGCAGCAGCAAGCAGAACTTTCCAGAACGAGAGCATGCAGAGGAGTCCCTCTACTGCCCATTAAGTCACGTTACTCTTAGTTTCATCTGTTTTCACGCCCAGGGATTCCAGGTTGAAACACCTTATGAAACACTTCGGTTATTTTAGTAACACAATGCACAGGGCCATCTAATTTCATGTGAATCTATTTTGAGGCTTAATCATTAATTTTCAAATATTAAAAACATCTAATGAAAATGTATGTTGAGTCTGTATCATCATATAATCATTGGGGTGTCTGAGTCATGACAGTGAAGGCTTATATTATAAACCCTCCCCCAAAATATGCAGAACCCTTTCTGCAACCAGGTGCCTGGTATTTTACATACATCATTTCACTGTCCTGACAGCCTACATAATAACTATTATTAACTCCATTTTACAAGTAAGGAAGACAAGGAAACAGCCTCAGAAAGCTTAAATAACCTATCCAAAGTCCTTTTTAAAAAAAATCTGGGAAAGGGCTTCCCTGGTAGCTCAGCGGTTAAGAATCCGCCTGCCAATGCTGGGGACACAGGTTTGAACCCTGGTCTGGGAAGATTCCACATGCCGCGGAGCAACTAAGCCCGTGCGCCACAACTACTGAGCCTGTGCTCTAGAGCCCGCGAGCCACAACTACTGAGCCCGCGAGCCACAACTACTGAGCCCGTGTGCCACAACTACTGAAGCCCACGCACCTAGAGCCCATGCTCCGCAACAAGAGAGTCCACTGCAATGAGAAGCCCGTGCACCGCAACGAAGAGTAGCCCCCGCTCACCACAACTAGAGAAAGCCCGCATGCAGCAACTAAGACCCAACACAGACAAAAATAAATAAAATAAAATTTAAAAAATCTGGGAAAGCCTATCTCACTCCAAAGTCCTTGGCCCACCTGTAGCAGCCTTTGAGAAAAATCCCAGGGTCACTGTTTTGGCAGGCCCTCTCTTTTGGAGAAGTCTTTAAATGGCCCTTTCATACTTACTGTTATGATCACTGTTGCTTTTCTGCTCTGAGCACCTATGCCCACTGTTCTGTTATATAGATGTGAAGATGAAATTGCTTCAGAAATAAGGAGATGCACAGAGGAATAGAATTGGAACGAGGTTTCTTTTTCTCGTGGCAGGAAAGCAAGAATTTGGGGATGCAGTATTGCATCTGAGTACTTTTTTTTAATGATTCAGCCCACTTCTGGTATTCTCTCCTCAGACCTGAAAGTCTGGTTCCAGTATCAAATGTTGAGTTTTTTGGTTTTTTTTTTTTGCGGTACCCGGGGCCCTCACTGTTGTGGCCTCTCCCATTGCGGAGCACAGGCTCCGGACGCGCAGGCTTAGTGGCCATGGTTCATGGGCCCAGCCGCTCCGTGGCATGTGGGATCTTCCCTGACTGGGGCACGAACCCGTGTCCCCTGCATTAGCAGGCGGACTCTCAACCACTGCGCCACCAGGGAAGCCCCAAATGTTGAGATTTTTGTTGTTTGTCTTATCAGATCAAAGCGACTCACAAATACAGGTCAATCATCTACAATCTCTTTCAAGTTGTTGCTTTTGTTAAAGAAAACCAAGAAAACAAAACCACTGACTTGCAGAGGGTACAAATAAACAAAATAGAATTAGATTTAAAGAAAGGAAAATGGGCTGACACAAAAAAAGTCACCCTTTTCAGAGTTGAGTCATAAACTTCACTAAATGTTCTCTACTGAGCTGAACTCCCTACGAAAGCTTTAAATATGTGGGGGCCAAAGGGCCACAAAATAAAGTACACTGAGGGTCCTTTTGCTACTGAATCAAGTTCGGTTTGCCCTACACTCACCAAGCCAAAACGCTGAGACACTGAGATTTTCAGCAGAGAGGAGAAAGGGATTATTCACAGAACACGAGCATCCTGGTAGAATGGTAACACTTACTTAGAGAAGAAAAAGATTTAAAAAAAGTTTTGTTAGCAAATATACTTGGGAAATACTGTTACAGAACCAGGTTCATCTTGTCCAACATGCAGCAAGGCACAATGCTGAGATGCGGAGGCTTGCAGCAAAGAGAGTTTATTTGCATGACAGAGAAACAAGGAGGCAGAAAAAGAAGTCGTAGATCTGCCTCCCCCAAGGCAAGGGCCTGGAGTATTTAGAGGATAACGAACTAAGCAGCAGGGCGGTCTGAGGCCTGGGGGCAAAGTGAGGGGCATGGGGGTGTGGGGAAAGGTGATTGGAAAAATGTTTTGTAAACAGTAATCACTGCTCTGTGCAGGTGTAACTAAGCTCCAGGCCTCTGCACATTCAAAACATGGAGGCACTTAGCATGATCTGAGGGTGGAGTTTTTGGCCCTGTGACGTCAAAAGGTCACCTAGCAGACACTGGCGCATGCCCAGTTGGAGGGTCGGTGGTCCTATCCAGTCTTAACCAGCTCAGCTTGAGCTAGACACAGCTGACTCCAATTCCTGGAAAACAACTCATGCCATGTGCAGTTTGGAGGACGCACAAGTTCTTTTGTAGCAACAATTACAATGACCTTGATTAGCGAAGCTAGGTGAAATAGATTTGACTAACGATTACCCACGGTTTCACATTACCCTTATAAATGTGCCCTCATCTTGGGACATTCCTATCTTAGAGACGGTATGTATCCATACGTGCAGGGGAAAACAACAACAACAACAACAACAACAACAAGCTGGATGGCTAATTTATTGGAGATGGAGAGAATCAGGGATAGACCAGAGAGCCTGACGTGTCTCTAGGACAGAAACAGACATCCATCAAGAACCAAAGTCCTCTCTCTCTGCTCCTCATCCTCTCCCCTTTCTCTGTTTCTTTTCCACATGAGCAACATAAAGTCATCACAGGCCTGACTTAAGTTCAGGAATCCCTTAGACTCACTAGATTTGGCAAAATCCATTTCTACATACTGGAAAGAAGGAATCTGATTGGCCCAGGCCTTGTCCAATCATCTGCAGGTAGGTGGGCGGGGCCAGAACCAGCCACTCTGAGAAGGAGCATGATGGTCCGTCCGTCGAGCGTCCGAGCTCTCTCCCAAAGAGCCTGAGGGGCCCTTCCTCCTCCCGACAGGCAGAGTACATCAAGTTAATTTCCTTAGGAAGTGTATTCCGTTTACAATATGCTATAATTAATTTCCAATGCTCAGACTAGTTTTCTTGTCATGTAAGCAGTAACCACTACACAGCAAAAGGATTCATTTTGGCGTAGTTCTTCAAAAGATACACAGAATTCTTCAATCCACTCCCACGACCACCACCACAAATCCACCATCCCCCCTTCCTCCCTTCCTGTCTGTCACCTCCCCTGCAGCCTACAACAGAGATAACTGTAAACACAAAGAACATATCACTGGCCTGATAGCAAAGAGGGTAATAATACCTCCCTCTAGCTTTCTTCAAAAGGATATCGTTGCACAATGAATACACTACTGTTTATTGAGTACTCTGAGTTTCTTGGAAATAGTCACTGTATAAATACAAAGTACTCTTACTGTTATCACCACGTTTAACATGTGGTTAACAGTGGAGAAGTTCTTTTGCAGTCCTAGCTGTAAACTATAGCTGTAAATTCTTCCCTTCTTCTTTAAAGCCGTTCCAGAGGCTTTGAACAATGATACTATAGTAACAATTCAAGTACATCACCGTGCCCAATGAATAACAGCACTCTTGATTAATGGCACTTGTTCAACGTCACACTGACAAAAGTATGAAGTGTTAAAAAAATAGAGTTTCTGCCTACTATGATTTTTTTTCACTATTTAAAACACAGGTATCATCAGAGCTGAGTTTTTTTTCTTTTTAAGCTGGACTTTTTTTTTTATTACCTTTTCGTCTATTCAGTTGCTGTTATATTTTTCATTCGACAAGTACTGTGCTTTTGTCTCACACTGGTGCTTGCTATCAGAGTGTTATCACTCAAGAGATCTGCTGTAGGATCTGCTAAGCATCTCTGCAATCAGCAAGCCGGGGGGTGGGGGGGGGCTACCCTAGCACAAGACCTCTACCCAGGGTGGAAAAGGAGGAGGGTGGGAAAAAGGAGGGCAAGCACTGCTGAGAGTCACACACTGGGTCACAGCTGACAAGGAACAGCCAGGCGCTGCCAATATCTATCATGGAGCCATTGGTAAATTGTAGGTGACTGGAGGCATACTTCACGGTGCTGTATCAGAGTTTATGTATTTTACTAACCTTATTTCATTAGGTTGAAGCTATACAGTTTTATGAGCCCCCCAATACTCTACTAGTTGGAAATAAATTCTTCCTCAGCTATATATCAGAGGATGACATTGCTGTTGGCCCATCTCTCTGAGCAAATGCTCTGCCTGTATTTCTTCTTTTTCTTTCAGCCTCGGGATAGGGTGCAGGGGTGTGGAGGTGGGAGTGTTTCTGCATGATGTGCGGGAAGGAAACAGCTTGTAGTTCAAGGTGAGGGAGGCAGTGCAACCCAAAGGCCAGCTTTAGCCTCTTGTCCCATCCCTGTCTTGCAAATTGTTCAGTCCACTGGCAATTTGAATGGTTAGCACGATTGTCAGCTATCTCTCTGCTCCAGCTTTTCTCTCTCCTGGCAGGAACTCTGGGACACAGACTTCGCAAACAGTAATAATAACTCTACTTTAGCTTTCACATTTTTGCAGTTGTTATTATGTCATCATGGTAAATGACCATAATTGACCCCCACAATGAAATGCTGCCAACATTCATATGAATAGCAACTGCAATCGCGCAGACTAGCAGTCATGTGCTTTGCAAGTAAAAATTGTGCTGAATAGCCGAAATCTCAGGTTCGTTTGGGGACCTGAGTATTTCTGAGTTATAATAGGAAATGATTTGTTTCTGAAACAGAAGAGTGCTGCATACAGAAACCTAAATAGCAGGTCAGGGTGAAGTAAGTATTAAAGGGAGATTTCCAGGATTTGCAGGAGCCCTTATGTCTTTGGGGGCTGATTTAGATACAGAGTGATGAGTCAGGAGACTCCACCTGAGCACGGAGATCTCGTAATTCTATTTCTCATCTAAGGGGCACACACAAAATACACACATATACACTCACACGCACGCAAAATTTAACCATCTCTACCGTCACAGAGTTAGCATTCACCTTTTCTGACCTTCTCCAGAACTGGCATGCAGTAAGGATATAACAAAACAGTGAAGAAAGAAGTGACAATGCCAAAATACATATCAATTCTCTGACTGTAACTGTGTATTTCAATATTGTGCTTGGGATGCAATTCCAGCTAAATTAGCCTCGACAATTTTCAGCTTATTTGGTTGAGAAATCAAGATCATTTCAAGATGGTTGTTTCAATAAATGAATGAATGGGTGAATAAAGGAATGAACTCTCTCTATCTGATCCTATCTCTAAGGAACCTAGTCTATCACAGAATGCCTATGTTTTATTGCACTTTTTTTTTTTCTCAAGCTGGGCACCATGCCCTTAAATAAAACACGACCTAACACAGAAAGCAGGGACCTTGAAATTAGCTTTACATAGATTAATGCAATCTAAAGAAACCTTGCTGGTTCAACCATTGTCAAGCAGATCCAGTTAAAATTACTCACACAGGATTTTGAAACCTGTCCCAAAGTCTTCTCTTAATTCCTTCTTATGTTCCAGAAACAAACTTCTCTCCAGTTCTGCTCCTCTGCATAATGAGAACACCTTTAGGGAGAACAACCGGCAGCCTCACATCATTCTTGCTACAGAAACTAAGGAAGATCATGAACTTTTCATTATAATCAGATAATAATAGAAATTATTCAACTATTCCTGTGATTCCCAAATTATAGGGAAATTGAGAAAGAACTTTGCCTGGACAGTTTCTAGCATTTTAGATCAACTGTTTACAAGAGTAAGTTTCCTGTGGCTTCCTGCGGCACGAAGAGTTATCTCCCCAGGATGACCTAGGACAACCACAGGAAAAATACAGTTGCCTTTGGACCATTTCCACCTTTTAAAAAATTCTCCTATCCCCTAGTTCCCCTATCGATCAGTGACTTCATTTGCTCAGTGGCCCCTCAGAGGGGTTCAAATCTACATGGTGTCCACGACTCCTCCCCACCAACCCACGACAAGCAGATTTTCTCCCTTACTCCTGTCTCTCTCTCAACTCAATCAAAATGTCCCCATTACACTAGTGTGGCAAGGCTAGATATTACCAGAAAACTTATTTACCAGAAAGCTTTTATGCACTGGGCTGTGAAAAGCTGTAACTCTCCTAACAAGTATTTTCAATTTTAAAAAGGAGTTTATTAACCCAAATGAATCTCTTATTTTTTAAAAGGATAGAGATATTTTGTTCAGGGAAGACTTGTCTACAAGACTCTCCTGAGTCTGCTCCGGCATGCTAAAAATCAGCAACTTGATAACCTATTTCTGAAAAGTTCCCTGACTTCAATTTGAATTTCAAAGTTCAAATTCAAGCATCTTAACGTTCTTAGTTTTACTCTAAGGTGAGTTAAAAACAAACAGAATAAAGGCAGAGGCATATAACTTTTCTAAATTGCATTTATTGTTTGTCTCTTTTTCTTCCTATTCTTACCAGAACAGGAAGGAATGACTGAAGGGCAAATAATCACTCCCTGGTTGGAGGCTGACTTACTGTTGGCCAAGCAAGGACTGGATCATCTCTAACTGGACTGGTCAGTCACTGTGGGCAATAGAGGTGCTCCTCGTGGAATTTGCAAGTGGAGAAAAGTATGTGAAATTTTTCTTGCTTATGTTGAATTTTTTGAAGCTCGTGCATTCCATTATTAACTCAGTGTGGTGTTGTTTTGACCGGGGAACTGTTAGCCACAAGCCTGGACGACCAGCCTCTGTGGTCACCTCTCATTCCAGTGGGAAGGAGGCTTCTCTTTCTCTTCACTTGGCCACGGACTATCCCATCTACCTCCTCTGTGTTCTGAGTCTCCTTCTCTGACCAGTGATTCTTATTTAATAGCTAGGCCACTACACTAGTCAAATGTGCAAAGAAAGTTAAGCTTTCATTTTGTGTTTAAAAGATGCTCATTAACCCAAATGGCTATTGTATGTTTTAAATGTGTGGTCATTTTCTATAATTGAGTTCATCTTATTTCTTAAACACCCACTTATGAGTTATATGTGTGAGAAATAGTATCTCTTACTACCTTACAGTTTCATATCTTTCATTTCAAGGTGGTCTATTTGGGGGTACATGCTTAGTCTTTCAAGGTTGTTCTCTTGCCCCGGAGTTACCCCAGGGTAGCACTAGGGTACATGGGAGGTGGGTTATGTTTCTTTGTGGGGCTGGGGAAGCGGGGGAAAGTTACGGACTTGCAGTCACAGTCCCATGTGTTGCACTCTGGATCTTGGAAGAATGTGGGTAAAAGTGGCTAAACCTCCTGAGACATCGTGTTCCCGTGGCTGATATTCACGGTCCATCAATTTGCTTCTCATCTCAAATACCCTATACTTTGTAACCTCTTCTTTCACGTCCCACACCTCTGGCTGGTTCAGGGATCATCTCAGCCTCTTCCTCTCCTCACCAAGGCTTATGGATACTTCTGGATCATTTGCACAATGTGTGCAGCCATGAGGAACCTGGAGTGTTATCTCATGTCTATTTAAATAAACATGTCTTCTACTAGGCTTGTGGTGGAAAATGGTTCTAGGATAAATGTTTGGCTTCTCCTAAAGGCTTGTATCCTCCCATTGGCCAGTTCTAAGAAAACAGGCCACTAGCACAGATATACTAAGATTCTTTCATTTCTCTCTGGATGTTTCTACCTCCCCAGCTTCATTCAATGCTACTCCCCAAGTTTGACCTGGAGTGGGAACTCCTGATACCAGTGCCTGGCGGCATGCTTAAACTTCTCTCTCTCATAGTCTTTCCAATTCCCCTTGAGTTGGAAGGGCTGGATTTTCACCATGTAGTAGGATCTTCCTTTATATTACATTCATGGCACATGATAAAACTGGGAGCTCAGTGAATTTAGAAAATCTTTTGTTTTCCTTCCAAGACTTCTCTGGCTTCTAAGATTGTTTTCAAACTAGGTGCTCAAAAGTTCTACTCTGGGAAAGAAAAGCTCAATGTCGGCTCTTTATTTCTCTTTACAGTCTGCCTATTTCATGCCTAATGTTTCCAGATAAAAATGAGTGTTTCTGGATGACTAGAAAGTCCTGTACATGAAAAAGCACAAGAAGAAAAGTGCAATGATATATTTTTTTTTATTGGCGTATAGTTGCTTTACAATGTTATGTTAGTTTCTACTGTGTAGCAAAGTGAATCAGCTATACATATACATATATCCCCTCTTTTTTGATTTCCTTCCCATTTAGGTCACTGCAGAGCATTGCAGTGAATAGAGGTCCCTGTGCTGTACAGTAGGTTCTCACTAGTTATCTATTTTATACATAGTATCAATAGTGTATATATGTCAATCCTCATCTCCCAGTTCATCCCACCCACCCCCTTCCCCCTTGGTATCCATAGGTTTGTTCTCTACGTCTGTGTCTCTATTTCTGCTCTGCAAATAAGATCATCTATACCATTATTTTTAGATTCCACATATGTGCGTTAGTATACAATATTTGTTTTTCTCTTTCTGACTTCACTGTGTATGACAGTCTCTAGGTCCATCCACGTCTCTACAAATGACCCAGTTTCATCCCTTTTAATGGCTGAGTAATATTCCATTGTATATATGTACCAAATCTTCTTTATTCATTCCTCTGTTGATGGACATTTAGGTTGCTTCCAAGTCCTGGCTGTTGTAAATAGTGCTGCAATGAACACTGGGGTGCATGTGTCTCTTTGAATTATGGTTTTCTCTGGGTATATGCCCAGGAGTGGGATTGGTGGATCATAGTATTATTTCTGTTACATATGCTTAACATGTCTAACTGATGCTTTCTCTGCCATCTTCTTAGGTGGCTTTCAGAGGAGATACTCTCACAAAATGCTATGATGAATGAGAATTTTCCCCCAAACCTCTCTCAGTCACAGTTCCTGACCCAAGTCTTAGATGATTGTTAGAGAGTCAGAGGATAACTTGATGCCTTTGCCTTGTCACCAGACTGGGAGCTCCTCAAAATGCTGGGAATATCTTGTTCTTCTTAAATCCTCAAAATCTAACATAAACATTAGCCATCAGTTGAAATTGATCCAATTTTATTAAGTACTTCTGAAAACTGAAGTGAATGTTCTCCCTAACCTGACAGTCTGTTTTAGATAATTATCATTTCTATAGTATTTCAGAAAATATTTGTATTTCTCTATATGTACTGGACCATCTCATTTAAACCCATAAATTTAATACACTTGACACACCAATGATGCTATCTCCAGCCCAGATCTCTTTCTTGAACTCCAGACTGTATATACAATTGGCTACTTAACCTCTTAACATGATTGTCTAAGACTGGACAACTGGACAACTGACTTTCCCCTTCACTCCTGCTCCTGCCACAGTCTTCCCCAGCTCTCCTCCTACCTTTTCAGCTTAGAAGCTGTATAATCATCCTTGAGTCCTCTTTCTCACACCCAAAATCCAATCCATCAGAAAATCCTGTCTCTTTATCTTCAAATAATATTCAAAATCCACTCACCCGAATTTAATTACATCTCCACCGCTGTCATCTTTGTCTAAGGTACCGTCATCTCTCACCTGGATTATTGTCATTGCCTCCTAACTAGTCTTCTTGCTTTCAATCAAGTAGTCTATTTGCAAAAGAGCAATAGATCATATCCCTTACTTGAAGAAAAAAAGCCTCTATCAAGGTGCTTAAAAGGTCCCAAATGAGCTGGCCTCTTGCTACTTCTCTGACTTTCTTACTATTCTGCCTCCTGCTTGCTCTTCTCCAGTCTTACTGGCCCCTTGATAATAACCAGCAAGCATGGTGCCACCTCAGGGACTTTGCACTTACTGTTCCCTTGGCCTGGAATGACCTTCTCTTAGATACCCAAATGGCCACTCCCTCTCCTCCTTCAGGTCTCTGCTTAAATGTCTACCAGTGAAACCTTGCCTGACCACTCTAAAATAACACACTGTCCCCGGCACTCCCGATTCCCCTTTCCTGATGTATCATTTTTCCATAGCACTTACAATTATCAAAATAGTATACCTTTCCATAATTGCTTATTAGATGTTTTCCTTTTCTAGAAAAGAATCTACATTAAGGCAAAAATATTTTTATCTTTTTTATTCACAACTGTATCTCCAGCACCTAGAACAATATTTGACACATGGTAAGGGCTCAATGAGGATTTTTTGGGTGGATGGAAGGATGGATGGATGGATCAATAGATGAATGGGTAGATGGATACAAAGATGTATAGAAAGAAGGAAAGCTTTCCAGATGGGACCAAAGCAATATGGAACACTAATTTTCATTGTTTTGTACCAGCAGAGTTTACTGGCATTTGTAAGGTATTTCTGGAGTTATTCTGAACTAGAGAGGGAATATTTTAAATGAACTTGTATCTCTATATTCATTTCTTTGTTGCATATTTATTAACTGCCAAACCTTGAAGGTTCAGCAATAAACAAGGTAGACATGGTCCTTGCCATTAAGGAACTTACATTTGGAAATATATTCCAAGATTAGAAATATCTCCCAAGGTATTACAAGATACTAACAGAGTTAATATTGTTTTAATATATTACTACACTTTTCCTCTTTTGCATTTTCATATACAGGATACAAAATCTTGGAAGCAGTGAGCATAGTTAGGAGGCAATGGCAAGAATCCAGGCGAGAGATGATGGTACCTTGGACCAAGATGACAGTGATGGAGATGTAATTAAATTCGGGTGAGTGGATTTTGAATATTATTTGAAGATAGCCCAGATTTTCTGATGGATTGGATTTGAGGTGTGAGAAAGAAGAATCAAGGATGATTACATGGTTTCTAAGCTGAAAAGGTAGGAGGAGAGCTGGGGAAGACTGTGGCAGGAGCAGGAGTGAAACAAGAAGGTCAGTTGTCTGGACGTGGACAATGCTTTGGACCTTCCAAAGTCAGGATAAGACACAAATTGGTCCCTTGATTTAACAGCCCAGATACATTTTCAGCAAGTCTCCAGAAAATGGGAATTGATATAATAATATTGGTAATGACAGAAAGAGCCAACAGATCGTTTATTATGTGCCAGGCACTATTCTAGTCACTTAAGCAAGTTCCTAGCTAGAAACTACATATCCTTTGGCTATGGGTATGACCATCACTAGGTTGGAGTCAATGGGATGTAAGTGAAAATGGCATGTATATAAATTCTGAATTGTCTCCAACTTGAAGACAAGCTGCTTTTCCTGGACTTTGGCTCTTATTTCCATGAGTAGGACTTTTATGAGCCAGCAACCCAGACTTCAACTTTGTAATCAATGGTGGGGCTACAAGATGAAAGGAATTCAAATTCCTAAAAGTTTGTGGAGCACAGCTACACGCTGTTCTAAATTGGCCTGTTACATTAGAGATAAATAAGCTTCTCTTTGAGATTGTTGGATCTCCTTTTTTTCTAGGAATATAGCATTTACTCAATTAATATGCACAGTTTTCTGAGTTGAAATGATTGTAGCATTAACCAGGCACATGTAGAACTCTATTTTTATATTCTTTTTTACAATTATAAAAGAGCAAATTTCTTTATTGCATCTGGGCAGCTGTTTGCCAATCAGATTGTTGCTCTTACTTCCTTCCTGGACTCCCACCCAAGCTGGAAGAAAAGTGATATTCAAGGTGATATGTGCACAGTAGATGACACATGACGTACGTATTCAATACATTCCAATTATTATCACTATCGGGCACTGTTTCACCACTCAATTTCTAGACCAAAGCTACATTTCCCCGTTTTTCCATTAATTCTCAGTCTCTCATTCCGACCATAAAAAGTGGATTACAGTTTGCTCTTATAGCATTCACCAATAAAGGATATTTTGATTCATTGGACGCAGCTTTTTTTCTTTGCTCCTCTGTGCTACGTTGCAAAGAACAACCTTGTGATAAGTTGCTCCCACTTCACTACCAAAAATAAAGTCTTCTTTTAAAATTAAATACTTTCATTTCAACTGTGATAATGCCAAATTTGGCACAAATAATTTACCAATTCAACCTCAAAGTCTCCCCAAAACATTGGATTCAAGAGTGCCTAAAATTCAGGCAACATTCTCCTGGGGAAAGCATTCATATATTAGAAAGACCCTAACAAGCAGGGATCTAGATGCCACCTTTCCCATCTCTACTGCTATCACCACACCCCTACGGTCAGCACTCGGTCCTTCCGTGTCTTTCCATAGCTCTTATTGTTAGCATCGTTCATTTGGAACTCAGCACGTGATTATCATTATAGTTGTTTATCTTTTTGAATGCAGGTTCTGTCTCTACATTTTGCTTGTAAGACAGGCACGGCGGCATATAATCTGATGTAGTCCCAGCCTCTAGCACAGCCGCTGCAGGGACAGAGTGTGCTCAGTAAGAGTGGACTGGTGATGCTATGTGTAAACACTGTTCTCATGGAGCCCAGTGTTTCCAGGAAGCAGGGCTGGGAAGGGACACTTTTCTCCACTAAACACACATACACACACGCACACACACAGACACATACATATATAAATTATTTAGTGATTACTAAAGGTTAAGGAGGCCACAATTGTGTTTGTTTGTTTGTTTGTTTTTCTGATGAGCCAGTGTTTAAGCTTATGCTGCTCCCCTCAGGACACCTCTTGAATTGTAGTTCTTAGCTTAATAGGCAGTACTTGAATCTGATTATCTCAAGAACAGAAGATCAGAGGACTGATATCTAATAACTGATAAGTTTGGGCAGTATTTTCCAAGAGTATTAGCATAGATAAAGTTCTCATTTCTATCTATGTTCAGGTGGAAAATATTTGAAAGCTCCTTTTCCCATGTACTTTGCTGATCCGTAATTATCAGGTTTACTAATGTTTATTTATTTTTGTTTACTTTGTAAAAGTTTACTTTATGGTTTTAACTCTGTGAATAATATAGAGAATGATATTAACACAATATATCTCGAAGTCTGGAAGGGGAATGTACCAAGATGACATTCCTAACAGATGTCAGTTTTATGTAAATACCATTGTAGAGGCAGAAGTCAGGATAATTCAGGCAAAATAAAAATAAGTCTGCAATTAAAAATCCATCTGAAAGTCACTTTTTCCTTTTACTGTAGTTGTTCGGAACAGTCTTTAATTTCATAATTCATCAGAAAGTCAATCTAGGAAAATGGTTAAAGAAATAGGCTGTGGACCTGCCTGGATTTGAATCCCAGGTCTCTCACTCACTAGCTGTTAAAACTAGAGCACATCATTTCTCTGCACTTCTATTTCTTCCACTGGCAAAACTGGAGGGGAAGAGCGTCTATCTCACAGGGTAGTTCTGAGGATTGGGTGAATGAACGCATACAAAACACGGAGCACATGGCCTGATGCACGGTAAACAAAGGATATTGGCTATTATTTGGGGATGACAAGTATTCTAGATAAATCAAGTGTTGAAATCTCCATCTGACTTTTCACTTTCTGATGCGAGAATGTCAACCAACATTTTTATCCTATTTGAAGATTTAATTCCCTCTTGTCATCTCCAAGGGAGTTCCACTTTAAGAAGAAAATAACCTAAGTAAAAACGCAGTGGAAGATAGGGAAAAAATCTGCTGTGATTCTTCTTTTTCCAAAAGATTTTAAAAATTATTCATGATTAACATTGCATTGCATTGCCTACATCTTTAGTCTTTAGGAGGACTGAAACAAGGGATAACCCTAGGGTTAATAGTAAAACAGAAAAATGGCCCTGTGTCTCATCGAAGTGTTTTCTCCCCCTCATTAGGGGTCTATCCTGGGTCCTATTGCCACTGTCTCAGAGGTCATCCAAGCTTGAAGAATGCCCACTGAGATGTTAATCTGCTGTGATTTCTTCAACTGTAGTTTCATTTTAGTAGAAGACACCTAGAAGGAAAAATGCTGGGCCGGTTTAGTGGGGATCTACTGTTTCATCCACCCATCACATACCATGCTTCTTTCTTATGACAACTGCCTTCTCCCCTAGGCCACCCACTATGTCCTCTATGATCCTGCCTTCTGATCCAGGAGCTGACATTTGTCCTTGGCTAGGCCAATATTCCATCCTTGAGATTTTTAAACCTGGGACAGAGAGAGGCAGAGTAGTTCCTCTTCTGGATTAAAGACGTAAGATATCAAACTTGGGAAGCGTCGGTGGCCACATTTACATCACATGGAGAGAGCTAGCCTACCAGAAGAAAGGGGAATGACACTGATACATACAGACCAGAGACATAAAGAGCCTGGGAAACATCAGAGATGCTGATTCCACAAGACTTATTTTCAGGGGTGGTAAGGAAGGGACGCCAAGCAGTTTTCCTGCCCTTCCCACAGCTGTTTTTAGCTCTTCTTTGGAGTCCAGAAGACACCTCCATGCTGCCCTTCAGAATCCTCCTGACCTAATTTCTTTTGCCAGCCATACTGTGGCTACTGGTTCAATGCAGGTTTCTATCAACTTCTTGAAGCTGCATTTCAACAGCATCTCACAGAAGGCTAAAACCCTACGTCTCGTTTCCTACTTGGGAACTTGTGTGACGCCACAGTGTGGGAAATGCTCCCTATTCCTATATGCACAATATGGAAGTCCAAGGGACTCGGTGCTCGTGGAGCCACCATTGACCAGTGGAAGTCAATGGATAAATGCTTTCGCCTTTTGTCCCCAGGTGTATTTCATAAGGGTCTCAGAGAGGCTGAGCACCAGTCACCCAATCCCCTGGTGCAATTAGGGTGGCCAACTTTAATAACTGTTCCTTGAATTCGCTTTTCCTCCTTCCTTGTTTCTCTCCCTCAGGCCCCATACCCCTGTTCCCTAACATCATATTCCCAGATAAATTCTAAGGAATCCTTTGTGTCAGGCCCTGCTTTTGAGGGGCCCAGGCTAAGACAGCCAGGATTCTTTCAGCAAATTTCCTTCGGGTTAGATTTCAGTCATAACTAATTGGAATGAGTTTAAAAAAGACTTGATTTCTAGTCACAGTTAAATAGCTAACACACTAACTGTGACTTTGGACACATTGAATGGTCTGTACCTCGGTTTATGCATCTATAAAATGGTAGAATTGGGCTCATTTCTAAGATTCCTTTCATCTCTAAGATTCTATGATTTGAAGAAAAGGCTTCATGTCTCAGAGAAATGAATCTCTAGTGGCGGCAATGCAGACACTGGGACAGTCAGTCCCTCCTGTGTTTCTGGTCCCCCAGTATTCACGTTCCTGCAACACCATGTCAGAACAAGCCCTTGATTTTCATGTGGCCCCTAATCTAGGACATCAGGGAGGAACTGGTGATGGTGGTTACATGTGGGAGCGGGGTTTATAAATTATTTCCCCAGTCTATCTGAATCTCTCAAGCTGCTACAAGAGAATCTTTGGATTATTCTTGGTGTAATATTAATTATATTCTCATGAAAAAAAATTCTATGAGAAGTTCTTGGAAGTCTCTTTCATCAGTGAAACCCTGAGTCTCATAGGATTCTGGAACACTCCTGCAGCTTCTCTTGGTTTCAAGATTCTCAAACTTGAGATTTGGACTTCAGTGCATTTCTGTCTTCCTCTACACCATACGTCAGACTCTTTCCCTGGGGCCTTCAGTTAATCAAGTGCACACATTCCCTGGTGACTCCTGGCTAGGTATTCAAGGCACCTCTGTCATCTTTTTTTTTTTTTTTTTTTTTTGCGGTACACGGGCCTCTCACAGCCGTGGCCTCTCCCGTTGCGGAGCACAGGCTCCGGACACGCAGGCTCAGCGGCCATGGCTCACGGGCCCAGCCGCTCTGCGGCATGTGGGATCTTCCCAGACCGGGGCACGGACCCGTGTGCCCCGCATCGGCAGGCGGACTCTCAACCACTGCACCACCAGGGAAGCCCCACCTCTCGGAGCGGCTGGGCCCGTGAGCCATGGCCGCTGAGCCTGCGTGTCCGAAGCCTGTGCTCCGCAACGGGAGAGGCCGCGGCTGTGAGAGGCCCGCGTACCACACAAAAAAAAACAAAAACAAAACAAAAAAACCCTCTGTACTGTGAACTAACATCTGAAATCCTTGTCTTTGGTGAGGCCTGGTCGCTCTTCCAATTCTTCCTTCCACTTCGATAGCTCTCCAAAGATATGACTGGGGGAGCAGAGAGTGCAAACATTTATATGGTTAAAACAAAACAAAACTAATTTTAAAAATCCTCACATCTGTTGTAGGAAAACTACAGATTAATGACGTAAAGAAATCAAAATAACTGGAGACATCACCAAGGGCAAAGTCCTAATACCCCAAGCCATTTTGAAGACTGGGAGTACTTGAGAAACAGTGAGAATTGAGACAGCAAAATCACAGCAAGGAGCTGCAGTGAGGCAGTGGAGGGCACATTTAGCTCCACCTACTGCACGTGGTCAGAGGAAAGGGGAGACACAGGAACGTTTAACAGTAGGACAGAGAGAATGACTTCAGAGTAAACAGTGTCTAGATGATCCACGTGTCTGGACAGCAATGAATCCCAGACGTGTTGTCTGATCCACCTAAGACCAGAGAGGTTTATAAAATCCTGCTCACTTAGTGGCATTGAGAAGGCAGTGATTTGTGGCAAAAATTTTTTGTGGAGCTCATTTTATTAAAAGTATACTACGTTACCAAGTTTTGCATGAATTTGTACAGTAGAAAATAAAAACAGAAATGACCAGTGCATTTTAAATGCTGTCGAGAAATGTGTTTGCTTTAGAAACTAATCACAAAAACAGAGACAAAGACATTTTTTGCAAAGCATCTGTCAGCTCTGATTTTTTTTAAAAATGGCTTTGGGATTTAGAAGAAGATCAAAGGAAAATGCAATCGAAGCTGCTGCTATACATGGCCCATGCTGGCTTTCCCAATAGGCAAACTGGTCACAGGTCTCAAAAGAGGAAGGAGGTAGGGAACAAAATCAGAAAGAGGCAGGTTCCTCTTTGGTAAATGTATCCAGAACTTTGCAAACTGGAAAGCATCTAGAAGGAAACTATTTTCATTTCCACATCACTTTAAGTAGTATCCTTTTGAAAACTAAGCTTTTATTTTGAACTGTATATGAACATGGGGGGAGGGCCAGGGTCTCCACTGGTGGCTTCTGTGAGGCCCTTCCCAGGGCCAATAAGGAATCCCAATGGACATAGTGAAATCTCTGAACTGGAGACAAGATGGGATCAAAGTGGCTCGAACCCAACCCCATACCCAATTCTGCCCAAGCTAGCATTGCCTCGAAAAACAAGCGAGGGCCCCACTTTCTAAAACGTTACTTTTTAGTGTTTCTGCTCCTTCCTTTCTTCCTCTCTTCCTTCCATCCTCCTATCCTCCCTCCCTCCCTCTCTGTATTTCTCTCTTTTTCCTTCTTTCTTTTTTAATCGTGGTAAGAACATTTAACATGACTTCCACCCTCTGACATTTTAAGTGTGTAATATAGTGTTGTTAACTGTAGGCACAAGGTGGTACAGCAAACCTCTAGAATTTACTTATCTTGCATCACAAACTTCATGTCCATTGCACAGCAACTCCCTACTACATTTTCTTTTTTTTTAATGTTTTTTATTGGGGTATAGTTGCTTTACAATGTTGTGTTAGTTTCTGCTCAGATGGCCAAGAGGCACATGAAAAGATGCTCAACATCACTAATTATTAGAGAAATGCCAATCAAAACTACAATGAGGTATCACCTCACACCAGTCAGAATGGCCATCTTCAAAAAAATCTACAAACAAGAAATGCTGGAGAGGGTGTGGAGAAAAGGGAACACTCTTGCACTGTTGGTGGGAATGTAAATTGATACAGCCACTATGGAGAACAGTATGGAGGTTCCTTAGAAAACTAAAAATAGGGCTTCCCTGGTGGCGCAGTGGTTGAGAGTCTGCCTGCCGATGCAGGGGACGTGGGTTCGTGCCCCGGTCCGGGAAGATCCCACATGCCGCAGAGCGGCTGGCCTGTGAGCATGGCCGCTGAGCCTGCGCGTCCGGAGCCTGTGCTCCGCAACGGGAGAGGCCACAGCAGTGAGATGCCCGCGTACCGCAACAAAACCCCCCACAAAAACCTAAAAATAGAACTACCATATGATCCAGCAATCCCACTCCTGGGCATATACCTAGAGGAAATACATTACATTTTGATAGTTTACAGTAGGTGGTAAAAACTGAGAGTCGTTTCCTATTGAAATATTTTCTGAGATTATGGGACCAAAAAAAGTTTCTATATCTAAAAACAACTGAGGACTTGATCATTCCTTGCCGTAATATTCATAGACATAGAAACTAAAAATTAACCAATTATGGGAACTTGATGACTCAATACATTTTTTTTCCCATTTGCCTCTATTACCATATTCCCACACAAAAATTTTTCAAGTAATCTCTTCCCTTTATGGAAACAACTGGTGGATTGTATCCTGAGATACATCCTAAGGTCTTCCTCTTTTCCTATGGAACACTAGGCATTTCCCCTCAGGAGAAAGAATGCTGGGGCTGGTGTATCTAACCCAGGATGACTCATCCTGCACTCCTACTGCTGACTTTAGTTCCCAAGAAATCCTTTTATGTGTTGGTTTGGAGAAACTCTGACTGTCTCACTCCTCTTGGTGATTGCTCTCTTGACTTCCTGTTGAGTTACACATTGGCTATAAATTGCCCCACACCAGAAAGGGGATCTTTTAAAACAGGAATTTTCCTTTAAGTTATTGAAATAATTACAGGAAATGGTTAAAAGGTATTAATAACATTTCAGAGGAGTTTACACCATGTACTCTGCAAAACAAATGGTCATTCCAAAGGCCAAAAGATGGAGTACTAAAATTCCAATGGCATTCTGGTATGGAACTAAATCCTCTGAGAAACAAGGGGACTGGCTTACTCTACAGCCCACAAAATTTATCACACTCCAGGGTGTAAAGCAAGGCAAAGAACTTTATTTTCCGGGTTATGTATTTTGGTAAATATGTCTCTGTCCCTAAAAGGATATTAGTTTTAAAGGCGCTGAACACTTTAAGTTCCCGAAGACTCTGACATTTCGAGGTGACTGCAACTTGCCCACACAGGCAGAACAAAATCTCTATTTTCCACAGAATTTTAAATCTGTTACTTCATCTTACATTAACAGCACTTGTAATAACATTTATAAAGTGAACATATAGATGTTACAATACTAAAAAGACTCGTGTCTCTCATTTCCTTTTCTTTCTTATTGGGCAGAGCAGGGGATTTAAAGAAGTAAGAAATGAGGTGCCTCTTGAAAGAAATTTGATTAAAATAAGCCTTGGGATTCTGTTTATGTTATAGGCTTCCCCCCCACCCCACCCCTTGCTTCACTGTCAATTCAGAAACTTGGCTGTGAGGAAAAGGTTGTTAAACATTAAAGAATCCATCCGGATTTTTTGAAAGCCCCTGCTGTCATGGTTCAGCCACTCAATTTGAATCTTGTCTGATATGATTCCTGAGAAGCCAGGCGAGAGTTGGCTGGAGAGAAGTGACCAAGCAGTTCAGCCGTTCTCAGCTCCGCTAGAGGACCAAAGCGAACAGCAGCAGGACTCCTCTCCTGCCATTCAGAATTGAGGTGGGACCACCTGGGGTTTCCAGTTTTAGAATATAACTCTTTGGGCAATTAGAAAATCTCTGAGCATCCGTCTCCCCTGGCATTTAGGAAAATTAATAATATTAAGCATTTCTAAAATAAGAAGTGGGTTATAAGATAGGCCAATGTACCACTAGCATAATTTGCTCCGTTACCTTTTCCCCAAAGGAGCCTCATCAAGGTACAGTCCTACAGCATTAATGCTTCTGAGCTCATAGCCCTGGAATATCTATTTCCCACAGATTCAAGACAATGAAACTTCATTATCATGCCCCCTTATTTAACTCCAATGCCCAGGACAATGATTTGTTTTAATGTCCCAGTCTAAACCTCCTGCAGCAATATTTTTTCAGGTAATAGCTTCCATTCATAATGCTAACAGCTCTTGAATTCTCCAGTCAATTTGGCTGTTACGAGCCTCTCTTTTCTTTGACTTCCTAAGCTTTACACCTTGCCATATGCAGTCCAAACTAAATTAAAAAAAAAAAGCACGAATTTTACATGTGGCATTTGGGATGATTAGATAATTCTAAAATCAACCGGAGATTTGTTCCCAAGGTACATATATTTCTTCTGAGTTCTCCATAAACAAGAATGAAAGAACATTTTTAAAGTTCCCCAAAATTTAAGTAAAATTCTTATCAACGATTAATAAGATTTTCAGTTCCTGGAAAGAAAGTTACTTATTTATCGTTTCAAAACCCTTAAGCTTCTCAACCAGGTTCCTTTACAACCTGAAATTTATAGAAGACAAAGTCTAAAATTCTTTCCTGGTCTAGATCAGATAAGCTTATATGTGCTTAATTTGTGCTATATAACAGCATAGTAAAATAGAATGACTTTGAGGTACAAAGTTAGAATGACCGACCTGGTTTTAATTCTCAAATCATTACTTACAAGCTCTTTGTCCTTGGGAAATTTTTCTCATCTGAAAAATGGGGTAACAATACTACCTAACTCACAATGTTGCTGTAAAGATTAAAGATTTTAACAGGCATTTTTAGTTGTATCTCTGGAATTCATTTATCATTTCCCCCTGGCCAATGCATTAATTTCCATGTAGGGCCTTTGTGATTCCAGGCAACATGATCCTACCCTCTGGCATGCAATCTAAACTAAGCAATCAACATACCTACCCTCTGGCCACAGAGATAGTTTCATGATGTTTTGAACCAGGGTGAATCTCAGGACTTTTGTTGACTATGTCACTACAAATAAACTCTTTTTCCAGCTAGACAAGAAACAGAAAATACGTAGCTTTGAGTACTTTGGACAAGCATCTTAGGACCATGTGGGAACCAACAGAAGGGTTGAATGGTCAAGCTCATCATCACCTGATGCCAACCCAACGTCTGGACTGTCCGGGTACATAACCCAATAACTCCCCCTTGTTTAAGTGCGTTTGAGGAAGGTTTACTACTACTACTATTGTTATTAACCTATATTGTAAACACATATGGGAAACAATTAAATGTGACTTTGTGTTGTTCCTCTAGTCCCTGTATGTAGTATTTAGTGGGTGAACATCCTCCCCCCACAGCACTTTGTGAAGACTCCAGAAGCCCCCTGGTTGCTCTGCTCACACTCAGGCAATAGAAAATTCTACAGTCATTTTGAGTCATAAAACAGTGTCACTTGAGAAATGTAGAGTCTCAAACGAGAGGAAAACGATCAAGAGAATGAGTGGAATGGCTCTTACTTGGCTGCTGGGTGGTAAAGTAGTGTTCTGTCCTTCTGCTCTTTTGGGCCAGTCATATGTATTAATAGAAAGTGGACACATCTGTGCGTTCTTCATCAGGCCCCACTGGCCCTCCCTGGCCACAGCGTTCATGACCACGAAAGGCATGTTTCCTTGGGCTCACCTTTCTCTATTCCTCATCAGCTTCTGTTTCCCTGACCATCCACACCACAGAGCTTTCTCGGTCAGTATTCCATCACCCTGTGACAGGAGCCTGATTGACCCTATTCGAAATAACTTTTTAATGTTATAAAATCACCCACAAATATGCAAAAGTTGTAAAACTATTAACTCATATTTGAAAACATTCGTTTGCCACTGATTTTTATTTTTTTAAATCATGAAGACAGTTAAACATCAGTGCAAGTCTAAATGGCCTGAAAATTAAGGAGAAAAAAACAAACAAAAAAAAAAGATTAAGAGAACAGGTAACTAAAACTAAAAACAGACCAAACTGCTTCAAGACCCACAGAATGTGGCAAATCTGCTCCCATGGTTCACCCAAATTAGCAGTACATGAAAAAACTGATAGCTGGGAATATTCATTTTTAACCAGATTGAAGTTTCAGTTTGCTTTCGATGAAATCCCCTGGCACAACCTGTGAGATGGCTGTGTTCCTAGGTCCTCCACCTATGCCCTTCCCACTTCACAAAGCTCCTGCTGTAGCTGTACCCTCCCTAGAGACATTCCTTCCTCTGGACCACTACTTATACAAGTAGCTATGGAAGCCCTGGTTATTCCCCGAAACGTACGGTGCTGCTTACACGCAAACTTTCAGCAAAGTACTGTTATCATTCTATCTCAAATTTCTCCAGTCCAACAGCTAAAATTTTCAACTGCCAAAATCAATACTGCTTTGATTCTACTTGGGTATCAGGTTATTTCTGAAGTGTATTTTAAATTTTTTCCTGAGGTACCATGACCTTCTTCTGGACACCAAAATGTGGCATCTTGGCTCACATCTATTTTCATCATGTAGCTTGGTGGATGTTAGCTGCGGACCCAGAACCTAAAACATCCATGGTGGTAGGAACATAAAACCTACCAGCTCCCTTATTTCTCTGGTCCTATTGTGGTACAGAAACAGAAGTAAGAAAAGTATGGTCAATATTCTTAATTATTTGTCATGAATGAATAATCAATCCAAGTAAAATATTCATTCCTCTACCTCTCAATTTTAAGTAATTAGAATTTTGGGTAGAGTGCCAATGTGTATTTAGATGTTCCAATGGTGATTCCTTTCTAATCACAAGTCAGTATAATTTTCTTGGCCAAAGGACTAAGGAGGAAAGGAAACTAAGTGCTTGTTCTCCCCAGGGATTTTATATTCTTAGAAATACCCTTGCTGAAGTCTTACTATTTATTATTGCCCTGCACTTTGTAGACCACCTAGTACCTCTCTCCCACGGCTCCCATCTCACCAGGAGAAGGGTTCTCAAAGAAATATCCATGAAATCTCAGGGCATTCTGAAGCCATCCTTCCCCTCTCCCTGTTCTCCATGCATCAGCATTCATACTCCCTTGGCAGATTTCACAAAAGGCTGCACACCAGGAGAGGGAAAGGTAATGATGTGTGTTTGTCTTATGGGTGTGCTCACATTTCAAACTTGTCTACAATCCCAACAAATGAAAGGAGTTGTTAAACCATAACAAAAGCTAAATAAAAAGAAATGTTAAACTGTAAAATGAATAAAAACTGTCATTAGGTGTAACCTAAACAGTCTGTGTGTGGTTTCTGGGAATGACAAGTAAACAATAAACATTAAATGTTGTCAAGTAGCTTCCACAAAAAGTGTTTCCATACATGTGCAAATAGGGAGATGTGCAGTTGCCAGCGCCGGATCCCAGGAGCTTTGTGGGCAATCACATGGGCATTGAGTAGAAAGCCCCCCATCTGCCAGATTTGCCTTTTTTCCTCCAGTAAAGTTGACAGGAATTCTCTCCCTCTAATTGAATATCCAGTGGCCCTTTACTCTCTTTTTGGCCGCTTACTTAACAGAGCTCTTGAAATAATTGTTGGAAAAACGAGTCCCCTTTTAGATTATTTTAGAGGCAGACTTTTTTAAAGCTGAAGAATGCAGTACCAGCATTCATAGCATGTATTCATAATAAAAACGGAACTCTCTTTCCACTTTACAGTGACAAGGTCATGCAAAAATAAATACCTGGGTGATTTCTTATTTTTTCCTTTCCGTGAATCAGAAGCCCCAAACTCTAATGCCCACCACGACCAGGCAATAAATGAGTGCAGGGCTGGCTGCAAGGTGAGTGTAAACCACGGTGTAGGGAGGGAGGCTTAACATAGTGAAAAGTGTACATTGGTCCCAAGGGTACAACCTTCTCCAGCCTGTAAAATCTGTGCTGCCTAAACAACGCATTCTCCAGGCTGAATTCCGCCCACAGACTAGATATAGCAGGCCATTTCATATTTCAATGGAAATAAAAACAAAAATAAACAAATGGGACCTAATGAAACTCGATGTAATTAAATTAAAATGAATCAGAAGAGCTTAAGAAAGCCATAGTCTACCAACCAGAGTCTTGGTTAAAAGTCCAAGTCAGGAACATGTTAATGGAAATAAATCTTCCTACTTTCCACTCCCCCTCCCCAAATAAAGCAAACACCAATGGATCATAAAATCACTAAGAGTTTGGCTGACAAAACCACATATTTGAACAATTATTCTATCATTTAGTTGTGACCTTTACAGTAACTCCAATTATATGTTGCTTCCTTGCACTAGTCATTTTGATTTAAAAAAAACAAACAGAATTTTGCTAAGGATAAAGAAAATAATAATAACCTACATACATTGTACAGTTTGAACATCTGGGCTGGTAAGAAACTTTTCCAGCTTCATGTTGTAGTGAATGTAATATTCATTTGCTTCACAAGGAATCAAATGGGAAACAATGTCTTTGTCAAAAGCTAAGCATTCTGCATTGACTTTAGCTGTTTACACTGATCTTAGCACCAGATACTAGCAAATGTAACCTCAGTGCCCAGGTCTAAAGATATATGTTTTCCAAATGAAGAAGCAGCGGGTTATAACAACCTCGTTTTCCGTAACAGGTCACAGTCCATTCATATATTATCTATTTTCATTATAATGATTGGTTATTATCATGATCTCTGAAGATGGTTATTATCTACATTGACAAGGAAACTGAGGCTCAAGGGAGGTCAAATGACTTGTGGTAGAGAAGGCTGTGAAACTCACTCTCAGCTACACAGGTTTTTATTTTCCTTAAATGATATTGATTGCTTAAGTTTGAAGGAAAAATACTGTGCTATAGTTCTTCAATGTTTGGGTTCCCTTTTTTTTTTTTTTTGCGGTATGGGGGCCTCTCACTGTTGTGGCCTCTCCCATTGCGGAGCACAGGCTCCAGACGCGCAGGCTCAGCGGCCATGGCTCACGGGCCCAGCCGCTCCGCCGCATGTGGGATCTTCCCGGACCGGGGCACGAACCCGTGTCCCCTGCATCGGCAGGCAAACTCTCAACCACTGCGCCACCAGGGAAGCCCGGGTTCCCAATTTTTTGTTAACGTTATTTATAAATAAAAAGTTGTGGTCGCTGTCACTGCAGCAAGCTCAGACCCGTGTAGAAACACTTTGATCTCATCATCTCCTTGTACTGCTTCCTTAAATTTAAACATAACACAACCAGTGAGTCGAGAGAAATGCTGCTTTCTGTTTTCTTATGCCCCTTTGGCAGACTACAGTCAGTAGTTATGAAGGAGAGGGTAGTAACTGTTGAGGAGAGAGGAAAATGGAGGCTGGTGGCTTCCTTCCCCCCACCCCCTCCCCACATGGATCAGAGAGGGCTTTCTCAGGCATTCTCCTCCCCAGTGGCCCCTGGAATCCCTTTGTGTTTGGGTCTTGATTTGAGGGGTCATTTCTTCAGGCAGCCCATTAGGGAATGTGAAACCAGGGATGTCCTATAGGATGTTATCATAGTGTCAAGTGGCACTTGGCTGGTAGAATATGGTTATTATCATTTTGTATCTTGCCATGGGCTGATAAACCTCTCCGAGCCTTCTCGTGGAAAAAAAAAAAAAAAATTCTAGCGTTGGCTAACTGTGAATTTGGGTAAATACCTGTTGAAGTTGGCCCAGCAGAGTCTGTGCAGATTGATGGAAAAGTGACTGATTGTCAGAGAAGCTGTCAGCCCCTTCCCACCCCTTCCCAGGGGTTCAGGTATATAGTACAATAATAGGAGTGATAACTGCCAAAGGTTGTGAACTCCTTACGGCAAAATCCTTGTACTTCAGATGTTGGCCTGAAAAAAAACTGCAACCATGCTCATGGAGGGCCCTAAAGATTTAGATTCTAACATCTCTACTTTCTGATCACTGTTTTCTTTGCCCTGTCATTGCTCATTTTTTAATAAAATCCTGACCTTGGGTCTAATTGTCAGCCTTCATGCCCTCAAAGTTGAGGCAGCCAACTGCTGATGGAGAGAGCCACACAACGGCAAAGACTAGTGCCGCCAAAAAGCCATAATTTCTGACTAACTGGGACCTTAACAATGCTTCGTGATCTTCTTATTCTTCTAGTCAGTGCTCTCTCTTATGCCTTTTGGTGATTATTCAAACCATCTCCACTTTCCTTAACCCTTTCTCTTTACTCTTCATAATCTACTTAAGAAAGACAGTAGAAGTTTCCAAGCAAGAACTCCACCAGTGTGAGGACAGGTCAGTGGTCAAGTACTCAAGTACTTGTACCTTCTAGGGAAGGTAACACAGCCATCCTCTCCTTCTACACTTGTCAATCCCTTCCCCAGGGCCTTGAGTCTGGAGTCTGGGCTTGTGCTAGCTGTCGGATGTGAACTCTACCCTTGGCTGCCAAACAGGAAATGCTGCCCTTCATCTCAGGAAAAAGAGAGTAGACTCTCTATCTGAATTCTCAACCCCTTCTTCCTTTTTTCTCCCCAAGAACTTTTCTCTACTAGTGATGTCTTCTCCTTACTACAGGCTCTTTTCCAAAATAACTGAAATATGCTCAGTTTTCTCTGTTATTAACAGAAAAAAAAAAAAAAGCCCTTCTTTGGCAATATAAAGATGGCCACAAACCCTGTCCCTCTTTATTCACTGAGTCCCACTAGCCCTACTTCATTAGTTGCTTTAGGTTTCAACCCAATCTGCCCTTCTTCATTGTAACTACATCTCATCATCATTTCTACCTCAATTACTGCCTATAATCTTGCCTCTAAACTGGTCCTCCAGATTTGCCTCTCTCTAATACATTCTTTGCCTTCTAATGAAAATAATACTTCCAACTAAAAATAAGGTCGTATCACTCCCTTTTTTAGAAATCCATTAATGACACCCCATTGCCCGCAGAATAAAGACCAAATGTCTCAGCATGCCAAACCAGTTTTTCATCCTATAACCTCTGGTTATTTTACTTACCCCATCCCTCACCAGTCCACCCTCACTTTGGCTTCAGTTGGACTCAGCCGATTGCAGCTTCCTGAACATACCATGTTCTCTTTGCTTCAGGGCCTCTGTACTTGCAGTTCACTCTGCTTAAGTGCCCCTTTGTCCTCCCAACCTGTCTAGTCCCAACTTCTCTTTCTGTTCTCTCTTTAAACCTCACTTCCTCTTGGAAGGCGTCCCTGACTTCCTATGACTCAGTTAGCTACCCTATGTTCTCCCATAATACCCTATTGGTACCTTTATCTTCTCCAAAGAGATATTACACAACATTGCAATTGCCTGTCAACTCTCCCATGTCCCTATTAGACTATGAACTCCTTGAGGGCATGGAAAGTGACTTGTGTATTATTATATCCCTAGTGTCCTGAATGGTGCCGAGCACCTAGCAAGTGCTCAAAATATTGGTTGATTTGAATTGAATTTCTTGTCTGGAGATCTGGGCCTAGTATATTATGTGCTGCATGTCTGCTTGGCCTCTGTGTCTGAGTCCCTTTCCTTATAACCAGCTTAGGAAGATGGTCTCTGGGAGTGAGTCTATGCCTCAACCTTGTCAGTTTCTTTCTCTGAGTCTTGGACCTTAACCAACATTACCATTCTGGTAGCTAGAGCCATACTTCCTACCAACAAACTTTTTTGGTATTAACTACTGGCTTCAGCATATCCAAGGCAGTTTAGGATGGTGGAATTATGGGCTGTGCACAAAAACAAACTTGGATGTTAATCCCATTCTAGCATTGGCTAACTCTGTGAATTTGGGTAAATACCTTAGCTTCTCTGAGCCTCAATTTCTTCCCATGTAAAATAGGGTAAGAGCATTTATAAATTGTTGTGAAAGTAAAAGGAGTTTATTACATTCTCTGCCTAATTCAAAGGTTCAATAAATACTAATTTCCTTTATCTTTGACCTTCCTTCATCTGTATTCTTTTAGGTAATATATGCTGTCCTAAAGAGATACACCACACTTTTGTTTAAATTCCCAGATTTTTCATACCAAACTGGGTCTGACAAGTTTACACCCTGACTCAGTAAGTGGGTCTAGACTAGGTCCTGATCTGACCCTCAAAATTCTTGGTTCTACAATATTCAGTAAATACAGAATTGAGTTTAACTAAGGTATGTGTTCAATAAAACTTACTGTCAACATTCAAATCAAAGAGAGTGAAAATATTTTTGCTTGTTGGCATTCTCTACTATATCAGTCAGGAATGCATTCTTTCACAAACAGAAAATCTGACTATTATGACTTAAATAAATGAAGGCTTATTTTTCTTAAGTAAAAAGAAGTTCAAAGTTAGATAGTGCTAGGCTGGGGTAGCTACTTCACATTGAGTTAACACTCCCTACAGGATTCCAAGTCATCTCTGTCCTGCTCTGCTGTGCTCAGCATACTGTTCTTGTGCTGGTCAATTCACGATTGCAAGCAGCTGTCGTATTCAAGGTGCCACAAGCATGTACTGAGCAGAAAGAGGGGAAAGGAACAAATGGAGAGCTGAAGAGATCACAGAAACCTCTCACCAAAGCGACTTCCACTAATATCTCACTGGCCTCCTCTGACTTGAGCACCCATAATGTGAAGTGAAGGTGGCCAAGATGTACATTCATTGCTGGTGAGAATGCAAAATGGTACAGTCCCTTTGGAAGACAGTTTGTCAGGTTCTTAGGAAACTAAACATAGTCCTACCATATGATCTAGCAATTGTGCTCCTTGGTATTTACCCAGAAGAGTTGAAAACTTATGTCTACACAAAACCTTGCACACAGTCGTTTACAGCAGCTTTATTCATAATTGTCAAAACTTGGAAGCAACAAAGATGTCCTTCAGTAGGTGAATGAATAAATGCATTGTGGTACTTCCAGACAATGAAATATTTTTCAGTGCTAAAAAGAAGTAAGCTTCTCTATTCCTGCCCTGCAAGTAGGTTCATCTGTAACATTTTTCTAGCTTCCACATATGTGCATTAACATACAATATTTGGGGCTTCCTGGTGGTGCAGTGGTTGAGAGTCCGCCTGCTGATGCGGGGGACACGGGTTCATGCCCCGGTCCAGGAGGATCCCACGTGCCGCAGAGCGGCTGGGCCCGTGAGCCATGGCCGCTGAGTCTGCGTGTCCAGAGCCTGTGCTCAACATACAATATTTGTTTTTCTCTTTCTGACTTATTTTACTCTGAATGACAAACTCTAGGTCCATCCATGCAGACATAGAGAACAGACGTGTGGACACGGTGGGGGTGGGGATGAATTGGGAGATCGGGATTGATGTATGTGCACTGCCATGTGTAAAACAAATAGCTAGTGGGAACCTGCTGTATAGCGCAGGGAGCTCAGCTCTGTGCTCTGTGGTGACATAGATGGGTGGGATGGGGGGAAGGGGTGGGAAGGAGGTCCAAGAGGGAGGGGATATATGTATACATATAGCTGATTCACTTCATTGTACAGCAGAAACTAACCCAACACTGTAAAGCAACTATACCCCAATAATATATATATATATATATATATATATATATATATATCAAAAAAAGTAAAAAATAAAATAAAAAGAAGTAAGCTATCAAGGCTTGATAAGACATGGTAGTACTAAGTGAAAAGAAGCCAATCAGAACATGCTACCTACTGTATGATTCCAACTATATGACCTTCTGGAAAAGACAAAACTATTGAGACAGTAAAAAGATCAGTGGTTAACAAGGGAGAGGAGAGGGATCGGGATGAATAGGAGGAGCACAGAGAATCTTTAGGGCAGTGAAACTATTTTGCATGATACCATAATGAGGGATACATGTCATTATACATTTGTCCAAACCCATAGAATGTACAACACCAAGCTTGAATAGCAGTATAAACTATGGACTTTGTTTGATTACGATGTGTCACTGTAGTTTCATCAGTTATAACAAAGGTACCACTCTTGCGGGAAATGTTGATAATGGGGGAAGCTATGCATATGTGGGAGTGGCAGTTTATGGGGACTCTTTGTACATTCCCCTCAACATTGCTATGAACCTAATACTGCTCTAAAAGAATAAAGTCTAAATTAAAAAAAAAAAAGACAACCCAATTGAAAATGCACAAAGGATGGGAATAGACATTGACCATTTCCAAAGAAGATTTGCAAATGGTTAATAAGCACCTAAAAAGATGCTCAACATCATTAATTACTGGGGAAATACAAATTAAAGTCACAATGAAATACCACTTCACACCCACTGGTATGGCTATGATTAAAAAGAGAGACAGTAACAAGTTCTGGTGAGGATGCAGAGAAATTGGAAGACTTGCACATTACTAGTAGGGATGAAAAATGAGGCAGACACTTTGGAAGACAATGAACAGTTCCTCAAAACATTAAATAGAGTTATCATATGACCCATCAATTCCACTCTTAGCTATATACCCAGGAGAAATGAAAACATGTCTGTACAAAAACTTGTTCACAAGTGTTCATAGCAGCATTATTCATAATACCTAAAAAGTGGAAACAACCCAAATTTTCATCAACTGTTGAATGAACAAAATATGGTATAGCTATACAATGGAATATTATTCAGCAATAAAAAAGAATGAAGTACTAATACTTGCTGCAACATGATTGAACCTTGAAAACATGTTACATCAAAGAAGCTAGATATAAAACGCCACAAATTTGTAGGATTCCATTTATATGAAATGTCCAGAATAGGCAAATTTATAAAGACATAAAGTAGGTTAGTTGTTGTTTAGAACTGAAGGTGAGGGGATGGGGATTGACTGCTAATGGGTATGGGGGTTCTTTTAGGGGATCAGAAATGTTCTAAAATTAGATTATCATGATGATTGCACAACTTGTGACTACTACACTAAAAAATAATGAATTGTACGTGGGTGAATCATCTGTGAATTAAATTTCGATAAAGCTGTTTTTAAAAGAAAATTATGTAATAGCCAGCCTAATAAATGGGTGGACATTACAATTATATTACAGAATAATTAGGGAGTTTAAAAAAACAAAAATGATAGAGTCTAGACTCCTTGCCAAATATTTCTTAGTACATGCTTTGAGAGGAGTCTATATTTTTTGAGTCTTCCCCACTCCCCATTGAAGAAAAATGGCCATGCAAGCTCTCCTATTCTTTTTCTATAGCTGCCATAACAAATTACCATAAACTTTGTGGCTTAAACAAACATAAATGTATCCTCTTTCAGTTCCGTAGGTCAGAAGTCTGTCATAGTTCTCAGTAGGCTCAAATCAATTTTGTGGGCAGAGCTGCAGTTTCCTTTGTAGTCTCTAGGGTAAAGTCTGTTTCCTTGTCTTTTATAGCTTCTTAAGGCTGCCTGAATTCCTTGGCTCATGGTCCCCTTTCTCCATCTTCAAAGCCAGCAATATAGCATCTTTCTGACCCTGCTTCCATCTTCATATCTCTTTCTCTAACCATAGCCAAGAAAGATACTCTGCTCTTAAGGATTTATGTGATTAGATTGGTCCCATCCATATAATCCAGGCTAACCTAACTCTATGTCCTTTTGCTATTAATCACATCTTCAAAGTCCTTTCTGCCATATTAACAACACATCCTTGAGGGGGACCATTATTCTGCCTACCATACTCAACTGCAGATCTGTGTTTTGGAAACTCTTGGACTAGATCCCCAAACTTTAGAATAACATCATAAATGTAGTTGACTACCAAAAGACTTTGGATGCAGTATGAAAAGGGAGAGCTTCAAAGAGTTCTTTAGAGTCAAATATGTCTTTGAGTACCTCACTCAACAGAATTCATTAAACATTCTTTTAGAAGTTAATTGAAAACTCCACTCCAAGTTGTTGTAAAACACCATAAAAGGGGGAACCTTCAAGATGGCAGAGGAGTAAGACGTGGAGATCACTTTCCTCCCCACAACTACATCAGAAATACACCTACATGTGGAACAACTCCTACAGAACACCTATTGAACGTTGGCAGAAGACCACAGACTTCCCAAAAGGCAAGAAACTCCCCACATACCTGGGTAGGGTAAAAGAAAAAGAAAAAACAGAGACAAAAAAGTAGGGACGGGACCTGCATCTCTGGGAGGGAGCTGTGAAGGAGGAAATGTTTCCACACACTAGGAAGCCCCTTCACTGGTGGAGACAGCTGGTGGGCAGGGGGGAAGCTTTGGAGCCATGGAGGAGAGCTCAGCAATAGAGGTGTAGAGGGCAAAGCAGAGAGATTCCCACTCGGAGGATCAGTGCTGACCAGCACTCACCAGCCTGAGAGGCTTGTCTACTCACCTGCTGGTGGTGGGGGTGGGGGTGGGGGCTGGGAGCTGAGGCTCTGGCTTTGGAGGTCAGATCCCAGGGAGAGGACTGGGGTTGGCTACGTAAATACAGCCTGAAGGGGACTAGTGCACCACAGCTAGCTGGCAGGGAGTTCAGGAAAAAGTCTGGAACTGCCTAAGATACACGAGACCATTGTTTCGGGGTGCGTGAGGAGAGGAAACTCAGAGCACTGGCTAAGTGAGCTCCAAAGACGGGTGCGAGCCACAGCTATCAGTGTGGACACCAGAGACAGACGTGAAATGCTAAGGCTGCTGCTGCAGCCACCAAGAAGCCTGTGTGCAAGCACAGGTCACTATCCATACCTCCCCTCCTGGGAGCCTGGGCAGCCCGCCATTGCCAGGGTCCCGTGATCCAAGGACAACTTCTCTGGGAGAACACACGGTGCGCCTCAGGCTGTGGCAACGTCACGCTGGCCTCTGCTGCTGCAGGCTCACCCCGCATTCTGTACTCCTCCCTCCCCCCAGGCCTGAGTGAGCCAGAGGCCCCTAATCAGCTGCTACTTTAACCCTGTCCTGTCTGGGTGGGGAACAATTGCCCTCAGGCGACCTACATGCACAAGTGGGGACAAATCCAAAGGTGAACCCCAGGAGCTGTGCGAACAAAGAAGAGAAAGGGAAATCTCTCCCAGCAGCCTCAGGAGAAGTGGATTAAATCTCCACAATAAACTTCATGTACTCTACATCTGTGGAATACCTGAATAGACAACAAATCATCCCAAAACTGAGGTGGTGGACTTTGGGAGCAACTGTAGATTTGGGGTTTGCTTTCTGCATTTAATTTGTTTCTGGTTTTATGTTTATCTTAGTTTAGTATTTAGAGCTTATTATCATTGGTAGCTTTGTTTATTGACTTGGTTGCTCTGCCTTTATATATTTTTTTTTTTTTCTTTTCCATTTTCTCTTTTTGTGAGTGTGTATGTGTATGCTCCTTCATGTGATTTTGTCTGTATAGCTTTGCTTTTACCATTTGTCCTAGGGGGTCTGTCTGCTTGTTTTATTTTTATTTTTTTGCTTTTTTTTTTTTTTTAGTATAGTTTTTAGCGCTTGTTATCATTGGTAGATTTCTTTTTTGGTTTGCCTGCTCTCTTCTTTCTTTCTTTCTTTTTTATATTACTTTTTATTTTTTTATTTTTAATTTATTAATATTTTTTATTTCAATAACTTTATTATTTTTTTCTTTCTTTCTTTTTTTCTCCCTTTTCTTCTGAGCCATGTGGCTGACAGGATCTTGGTGCTCCAGCCGGGTGTCAGGTCTGAGCCTCTTAGGTGGGAGAGCCAAGTTCAGGACATTGGTCCACCAGAGACCTCCTGGCCCCACATGATATCAAACAGCAAAAGCTCTCCCAGAGATCTCCATCTCAATGCTAAGACCCAGCTCCACTCAATGATCAGCAAGCTACAGTGCTGGACACCCTATGCCAAACAACTAGCAAGACAGGAACACAATGCCAACCATTAGCAGAGAGGCTGCCTAAAATCATAATAAGGTCACAGACATCCCAAAACATACCACTGGACATGGTCCTGCCCAGCAGAAAAACAAGATCCAGCCTCAACCAACAGAACACAGGCACCAGTCCCCTCCACCAGGAAGCCTACACAACCCACTGAACCAAACTTACCCACTGGGGGAAGACACAAAAAGCAACGGGAACTATGAACCTCCAGCCTGTGAAAAGCAGACCCCAAACACAGTAAGTTAAGCAAGATGAGAAGACAGAGAAATACACAGCAGATGAAGGAGCAAGGTAAAAACCCACCAGATCAAACAAATGAAAAGGAAATAGGCAGTCTACCTGAAAAAGAATGCAGAGTAATGACAGTAAAGATGATCCAAAATCTTGGAAATAGAATGGAGAAAACAAGAAATGTTTAACAAGGAATTAGAAGAATAAAGGACAAACAAACAATGATGAACAACACAGTAAATGAAATTAAAAATTCTCTAGAAGGAACCAATAGCAGAATAACTGAGGCAGAAGAACAGATAAGTGACCCAGAAGACAAAATAGTGGAAATAACTACTGCAGAGCAGAATAAAGAGAAAAGAATGAAAAGATTGAGAACAGTCTCAGAGACCTCTGGGACAACATTAAACACACCAACATTTGAATTATACGGGTCCCAGAAGACGAAGAGAAAAAGAAAGCATCTGAGAAAATATTTGAAGGGATTATAGTTGAAAAGTTCCCTAATATGGGAAAGGAAATAGACAATAAGGTCGAGGAAGCACAGAGAGTCCCATACAGGATACATCCAAGAAGAAAAACACCAAGACACATATTAATCAAACTATCAAAATTAAATACAAAGAAAAATATTAAAAGCAGCAAGGGAAAAGCAACGAATAACATACAAGGGAATCCCCATAAGGTTAACAGCTGATCTTTTAGCAGAAACTCTGCAGCCAGAAGGGACTGGCAGGACATATTTTAAAGTGATGAAAGGGAAAAACCTACAACAAGATTACTCTACCCAGCAAGGACCTCATTCAGATTCTATGGAGAAATTAAAACCTTTACAGACAAGCAAAAGTTAAGAGAATTCAGCACCACCAAACCAGCTTTACAACAAATGCTAAAGGAACTTCTCTAGGCAGGAAACACAAGAGAAGGAAAAGACCTACAAAAACAATTAAGAAAACTGTAATAGGAACATACATATCGATAACTACCTGAAATGCAAATGGATTAAATGTTCCAACCAAAAGACATAGACTGGCTGAATGGATACAAAAGAAGACCCATATATATGCTGTCTACAAGAGACCCACTTCAGACGTAGGGACACATACAGACTGAAAGTGAGGAGATGGAAAAAGATATTCCATGCAAATGGAAATCAAAAGAAAGCTGGAGTAGCAATTCTCATATCAGACAAAATAGACTTTAAAATAAAGACTATTACAAGAGACAAAGAAGGACACTACATAATGATCAAGGGATCAATCCAAGAAGAAGATATAACAATTGTAAATATTTATGCACCCAACATAGGAGCACCTCAATACATAAGGCAAATGCTAACAACCATAAAAGGGGAAATTGAGGGCTTCCCTGGTGGCACATTGGTTGAGAGTCCGCCTGCTGATGCAGGGGACACGGGTTCGTGCCCCAGTCCGGGAAGATCCCACATGTCGCAGAACGGCTGGGCCTGTGAGCCATGGCTGCTGAGCCTGCGCATCCAGAGCCTGTGCTCTGCAACGGGAGAGGCCACAACAGGGAGAGGCCCGCATACCGCAAAAAAAAAAAAAAAAAAGGGAAATCAACAGTAACACAATCATAGTAGGGGACTTTAACACCCCACTTTCACCAATGGACAGATCATCCAAAATGAAAACAAATAAGGAAACACAAGCTTTAAATGACACATTAAACAAGATGGGCTTAATTGATATTTATAGGACATTCCATCCAAAAACAACAGAATAGAGTTTCTTCTCAAGTGCTCATGGAACGTTCTGAAGCATAGATCATACCTTGGGTCACAAATCAAGCCTTGGTAAATTTAAGAAAATTGAAATCGTACCGATTATCTTTTCCGACCACAGCGCTATGAGACTAGATACCAATTACAGGAAAAAATCTGTAATAAATAAAAACAGATGAAGGGTAAACAATATGCTACTTAATAACCAAGAGGTCACTGAAGACATCAAAGAGGAGATCAAAAAATACCTAGAAACAAATGACAATGAAAACACCATGACCCAAAACCTATAGGTTGCAGCAGAAACAGTTCTAAGAGGGAAGTTTATAGCAATATAATCCTCCCTCAAGAAACAAGAAAAATCTCAAATAAACAACTTAACTGACACATAAAGCAATTAGAGAAAGAAGAAGAAAAATGACAAAAAAAACTCCAAAGTTAGCAGCAGGAAAGAAATCACACAGATCAGATCAGAAATAAATGAAAAAGAAATGAAGGAAACAATAGCAAAGGTCAATAAAATTAAAGCTGGTTCTTTGAGAAGATAAACAAAATTGGTAAACCATTAGCCAGACTCATCAAGAAAAAAAGGGAGAAGACTCAAATCAACAGAATTAGAAATGAAAAAGGAGAAGGACCAACTGACACTGCAGAAATACAAAGGATCATGAGAGATTACTCCCAGCAATTTTATGCCAATAAAATTGACACCCTGAAAGAAATGGACAAATTCTTAGAAAAGCACAATCTTCTGAGACTGAACCAGGAAGAAATAGAAAATATAAACAGACCAATCACAAGCACTGAAATAGACACTGTGATTAAAAATCTTCCAACAAACAAAAACCCAGCACCAGATGGCTACACAGGCGAATTCTATCAAACCTTTAGAGAAGACCTAACACCTATCCTTCTCAAACTCTTCCAAAATATAGCAGATGGAGGAACACTCCCAAACTCATTCTACGAGGCCACCATCACCCTGATACCAAAACCAGACAAAAATGTCACAAAAAAAGAAAACTACAGGCCAATATCACTGATATTGATACATAGACACATAGATGCAAAAATCCTCAACAAAATACTAGCAAACAGAATCCAACAGCACATTAAAAGGATCATACACCATAATCAAGTGGGGTTTATTCCAGGAATGCAAAAATTCTTTAATATACCCAAATCAATCAATGTGATAAACCATATTAACAAATTGAAGGTGAAAAACCATATGATCATCTCAATAGATGCAGGGAAAGCTTTTGACAAAATTCAACACCATTTATGATAAAAATCCTCCAGAAAGTAGGTACAGAGGGAACTTACCTCAACATAATAAAGCCCATATATGACAAAACCACAGCCAGCATCATTCTCAATGGTGAAAAACTGAAACCATTTCCACTAAGATCAGGAACAAGACAAGGCTGCCTATCTCACCACTATTATTCAACATAGTTTTGGAAGTTTCACCCACAACAGTCAGAGAAGAAAAAGAAATAAAAGGAATACAAATCAGAAAAGAAGAAGTAAAGCTGTCACTGATTGCAGATGACATGATACTGTACATAGAGAATCCTAAAGATGCTACCAGAAAACTACTATAGCTAATCAATGAATTTGGTAAAGTAGCAGGATACAAAATTAATGCACAGAAATGTCTTGCATTCCTATACACTAGTGATGAAAAATCTGAAAGAGAAATTAATGAAACATTACCATTTATCATTGCAACAAAAAGAATAAAATACCTAGGAATAAATCTACGTAAGAAGACAAAAGACCTGTATGCAGAAAAGTATAAGACACTGATGAAAGAAATTAAAGATGATACCAACAGATGGAGAGATATACCATGTTCTTGGATTGGAGGAATCAACATTGTGAGAATGACTCTACTACCCAAAGCAATCTACAGATTCAGTGCAATCCCTATCAAAATACCAATGTCATTTTTCATAGAAGTAGAACAAAAAATTTCACAACTTGTGTGGAAACACAAAAGACCCTGAATCACCAAAGCAATCTTGAGAAAGAAAAACGGAGCTAGAGGAATCAGGCTCCCTGACTTCAGACTAGACTATAAAGCTACAGTAATCAAGACAGTATGGTACTGGCACAAAAACAGAAATATAGATCATGGAACAGGAGAGAAAGCCCAGAGATAAACCCACACACATATCTTTGATAAAGGAGGCAAGAATATACAATGAAGAAAAGACAGCCTCTTCAATAAGTGGTGCTGGGAAAACTGGATGGCTGCATGTAAAAGAATGAAATTAGAACACGTTCTAACACCATATACCAAAATAAACTCAAAATGGATTAAAGACCCAAATGTGAGGCCAGACACTATAAAACTCTTAGAGGAAAACCTAGGCAGAACAATCTATAACATAAATCACAGCAAGATCTTTTGACCCACCTCCTAGAGAAATGGAAATAAAAACAAAAATAAACAAATGGGACCTAATGAGACTTAAAAGCTTTTGCACAGCAAAGGAAACCATAAACAAGACGACCCTCAGAATGGGAGAAAATATTTGCAAATGAAGCAACTGACAAAGGATTAATCTCTAAAATATACAAGCAGCTCATGCAGCTCAGTATCAGAACAACAATCCAATCCAAAAATGGGCAGAAGACCAAAATAGACATTTCTCCAAAGAAGATATACAGATTGCCAACAAACACATGAAAGGATGCTCAACATCACTAAACATTAGAGAAATGCAAATCAAAACTACAATGAGGTATCCCCTCACACCGGTCAGAATGGCCATCATCAAAAATTCTACAGGACCTCCCTGGTGGTGCAGTGGTTGAGAGTCCGCCTGCCAATGCAGGGGACACGGGTTCGTGCCCCGTTCCGGGAGGATTCCACATGCCACGGGGGCTAGATCCCGTGAGCCATGGCTGCTGAGCCTCTGCGTCCAGAGCCTGTGCTCTGCAATGGGAGAGGCCACAACAGTGAGAGGCCCGCGTACCACGAAAAAAAAAAAAAGTCTACAAACAAGAAATGCTGGAGAGGGTGTGGAGAAAAGGGAACCCTCTTGCACTGTTGGTGGGGGTGTATATTGATACAGCCACTATGGAGAACAGTATGGAGGTTCCTTAAAAAACTAAAAATAGAACTACCATATGACCCAGCAATCCCACTACTGGGCATATACCCTGAGAAAACCATAATTCAAAGAGTCATGTACCACAATGTTCACCGTAGCTCTATTTACAATAGCCAGGACATGGACCTAAGTGTCCATCAACAGATGTATGGATAAAGTTGTGGCACGTATATACAATGGAAAAGAAACAAAATCGAGTTATTTGTAGTGAGATGGATGGACCTAGAGACTGTCATACAGAGTGAAGCAAGTCAGAAAGATAAAAACTAATACCATATGTTAACACATATATATGGAATCTGAAAAAAAAATGGTTCTGAAGAACCTAGGAGGACAGGAATAAAGATGCAGACATAGAGAATGGACTTGAGGACACGGGGAGGGGGAAGGGTAAGCTGGGATGAAGTGAGAGAGTGTAGCTAGTGGGAAGCAGCTACATAGCACAGTGGGATCAGCTCGGTGCTTTGTGACCACCTAGAGGGGTGGGATAGGGAGGGTGTGAGGGAGGGAGACGCAAGAGGGAAGAGATATGGAAACATATGTATAACTGATTCACTTTGTTATAAAGCAGAAACTAACACACCATTGTAAAGCAATTATACTCCAATAAAGGTGTTAAAAAAAACATAAAATAGTTTTATTCATTTAATGGGCCTCTGAATTTGTAGAAATGCTTAGGACACAAATATAGTCTGAACCAAATTTCTGAGACTAGTTGTGATGTAATACAGTGATATAAAATTTCCTCTTATCTAAACATGGGAATATGGCTCCTGTGACCATAGTCCAGCTTACAGTGATTAGTCATCCCTATATCCATGCCTTTTATGTGTCCTTTGAGTCCTCCTGTGAATGAGGCATGTATCAGATAAAACTTTTTTGGTTCCTAAACCATATCCTTTATTTTTTAGCATTTTTTTTGTTGTAGATATTGGATATGAGAAGTGGCCAAGGACACCAGAAATGTCATGAGGGGAGAGAGCCCCATGGAGTAGGAATCATGGAATTACTCTCCATTATTCTTGGAAATTATTCTTTTCAACCCACTTTAGTCATTTCTTGATCAACATGTTCACACATTATGTAATAGAAGGAGATGATATAACTTTATGAAAGAAAAGTTCAAAATTCATAAGACAAGTCCTTTTAAAAAGATCAGGTGTATAATGTTTAATAGACAAATATGGCCATTCTCTTTCCTTCAGCAACTTTCTTCCTGTATAGACAAGACCTGAAAACCACCGTTTTGCTCCCCTTTGTTCCACTATTATAATTTTCATTGTTCATTGGAATTCAATGCTGTCACTGGTAAACAAACACTGATGTCCTAAAAAGTTTACAAACACTGTAAATTGCTACGTGATTGGTTGAGAGTTGTAATGTTCTACATTATTTTGTTCTATCACCCATTAAAATGAGGTAAGACAAAGTTGTCCTCTATCATAGTCAGCCCACTCGATAAGTAAAAGCAAGGAAACGTCAATGTGCACGGCGTGTTCAATGGATATGAACACACAACTAAAGCCTATTTTTCATATAAAGGGTAGAGGCAATAATGTCCTAAAAGGAGATTTGGCTATATTATAAAGAGCTTTGATTTCCAGGGTTAGGAATATAGAGTTTATTTTGTAAATCAGTGGTTTATTACTGTGACTTATTGAGATCATAAGAAACATGGATACTGGCAGAGCTGATAATTAGCTGGTATTTAGAGCCACTCTGTCTTTTTGTAGCCAGTGTCCATGCTGATTGGTCAGCAAAGCAGCTCTGATTTGGTTGGTGTTTTGTCATGTCACTTGTCAGATTCTTTATCACCCCTAAAACCTCGGCCTGTCTCCACGGAGTCTGTTTCCTTTGGTCTGGGTGAGGCTGGGCATTGGATGCTCTAAAAACTCCCAGGTGATTCTAATGTGAAGTTAGGACTGGGAATCACTGTTGTAAATGACTGAAAGCCATTGAAGATTTTCCAATATGACAGTGACATGATGAATACATGCTTTTAAAAGCAACAATTAATCAGGAATGTACTGAGGGAGGGTGCAGATAGTGAGACAGGGAAGTTATTCGTTCATTAATTTGACAAGTAGTTATTTTGTGTAGTTCTGGGCACTGAGATACAATGTCCAGCCAGGGCTGGGGGACTTCTGGGCAGATCATTCTGAAAGGACAATCTAAACCCTCTCCCAGTGATTTCCATGCTAGTTAGCTTTCTGGTTCTTGACAACTTCCATTTCTGACCTTATAAAAAATTTTAAGTGAGCAGAAGACCATGAGGAGAGAGTCAGAGAGGGGAAGGAACATAACCTCACTGTAATATAGTGGGACACCCTTTACTTACTTAAGCATTTATACAGAGCTATTCTCACTAGGTACTAGGCATGGTTTTAAGAACGCTTACATATTAACTCATTCAATCTTCATAACAACCACCTAATATAGACATGATTTTAGTCTCCATTTTAGAGAAGAGAAAATGGAGGTAAAATAGGGGTTAAGGAACCTACATGAGGTGGCACAGCTTGGTAAGTGATGGAGCTGGAATTTGAGACCAGGTAGCCTGGCTTCAGAACCCTGACTCCCATGCAGAATTGAACATGTAGGGTAGAATAATGTTAGAGGGGCATTGAAACACAAATGTAGGAGTTGGTATTTCACCCTAAGAGCAGAGGGAAATCCTTGAATGTTTTGACGTTTGTCTAACATGTTAAAATTAACCTGGCACTGGTGTGTAGAACTGACTAGAGGGGAAACTGTTGCCTATTATTTTTCTCTCTTTTTCCTAAAGTGCAGTTTTCAATGTGTTATGTAGCTGGCAGATGTGAATATGACCCACAATTCTGGTTTAGCTGATGTACTCTGGCTTGTGAATGGCACTTGTCTCCTTGATCCAATGTTTTAAGTTAAACCATGGAAACATAACACAAGTGCAAGGTAGTGATTAGTTGTGTTTACTTTCTCTGTATGGCTTAAAGGACCCCCATTAAAGCTCTGTGGAGGGGGATCTTGCTGCTTGCCGCTCGTGGAGGGCTGTCAGCCTGCCCTCTTCTCGGCATACACAGTGTTATTTTTGCCCAGCTGCCATTGCCTTTTCAAGCTGAGCATGCATGCCACACTTCCATGGGGCAATATGGGCAACCCATGAGGAAAGGTCTTGGTGCCTCCAATTAAAAATTGTTCAGTAAACATCAATTTCAAGCACTCTAAGACTAAAATCAAATCCCTGGTGGGTTGTTGATAGACTTGTTATTAAAGGTTTGCCAAGCTTTAATAAGACTGATAACAAGAAACTGCAAATGTCTTCAAACTATTCTGTAAACATTTGGATAGAATACGGAGTACATGCATTTTACTGATCTGTTCTTTTTAGCTGGTTTTCATGTTACAAAATCAGCAACATATGTAGGCAGATCCAATTGACCTTCAAGCCAGAGTCTGAATACCTTAGGTGTATGTTACCCCATCTCTGACTTTGATCTGCTGTAAGAAAGAGAAATATAATTATTAGTGCATTGTTCTGTGTAGCTGACAGAGCATCTGGTATTTTAGAAATGTTTTGAGATGCCTAAATTGATTTGAAAGTCGGCTGTAAGGGAGCTTGGAAGAGATGCAACATCTTTATAGCATTAGTAGTTAAGAGAAAGCAGAAGCAAGTTTGATCAGCACAAAGTTATAGCTGGGAATAAAATACCTAAGAATGATTAAAGAAAGAATTAATTTAAAAAATGAAAGCACACAAGCCTCCTTATGAAGGATTAGTCAACTATTCCTGATATGGACAATTTAATTACATTTCCTTATTGCAACATCACCATCCACCTGACTATGGCGACTAAATTTCCATCATGGACTGTTATGTCTGAGTTTCCATTATAAACAGTAATTTTTGAGGTTTAAAATCTCAGTCGTTTCAAATTGCTTCAGATTTTAACTTGACATATGGGCTGTTAGTCCAGCTGCCATTATGTGAAAAAGAAAAAAGTATTTGAAGTCTTTCAAGACAGTTCCAAATAAAAAATAAAAGTATACAATTTTCATGCTTGTTTCCTCAATCTCTAGTCTAAAAGAAATGTGCAGAAGAGTTAGTCTAAAAATGTTTCAATACTGGTTTTGATCCAAATGAATGAAAAATATCTCTATCCATTTGAATGGGGATTTACTGTCATAACAAATATTTGAAAGGGGAGAAGGAGTGCCATATTCTTTCGAAAAAGAAGACAAAAATACCTGGAAAATGTTTAGTTAGAAATGCTGGTTTTGGTCAACTCCCCAGCATCAGAATAGTTCCTAGTATATTTCTAATATAACTAATCATTTCCTTAGGCAATTTTGCATTCATATCTAGAAATTTTAGAAGTAAATTTCAAAAATTTTCCACTAAATTTGAAATGTTAGAATCTCATATATGTGTCATTCTATATGTAATCTTCTTTTTCACTGATAATGAACTTATTGACAAATTGAGGTACATTTCTGATTTGATTATTCTTAAGGACCATTTATTTTCTGTTATGAAAACAACACCAAGTGCCAAATCACAGTGCTTTTGACCTTGCTTTGTAAAGCATTTCCGTATCTGTGGCTGAGAACTTGGTCAACTGCCGGTCGTGTACCTGCGTGTTACCCACATTATGACAGATATAAGTTCAACACTTAATTCTTCTATGGCCACTGTCTGCTTTCCTTTCCCCAGTGTGATTGATGTGTTTTTAGGAAATACAAAGTAATACTGAAACTGATTATTTTCTTTCAAGAAAAACTTCAATATGTAATCTTGCAAGTATTTTTAAAACTGGAAAATCTCTGATGGTGACCTAGGTACTCTACATTTTATACTGTGACAGTACATATTACTTAAAATATACCACTTTACCCATGGGGATATTACTAGTGTCATGAAGGCAAACAGTATCCAGTAGCAACCCTTGAACTGTAAAACTTAAAAGTCCAAAGTGTACCTTCTGTGAACTCCTAAGGGAGAAAAGTAAGCTGATCTCAAAGCTGGGTGTTGCATTCTATAAATAGCAAATCAATTGATGCACACTCATCAACAAAATTCCCAAGCTCAGTCAGTCTTTGGAGGGAAAGATTCCTCATCCAGTTATCCACGTATCCACCCACACCTGCCACCTACATCCTCATACCTACACACGTAAGTGTAGTGACAGAGAATCAGATAAAAATATTGTGAAGAAGCCCATATAGAATCAGTGATGCTCTGCAACCCTATCTTTGTGGGGTAGAAGTTTGGAGAAGGTGAAAAGAGGTGAGAGTTGTGGCCTCCACTCTCTAAAAGTCACAATTTAAAAACTCAGAATATCTAGCTCTGAGTAATGTATAAGGCTGGTATATATTACAGATGCTCTTTGACCCCCTAGTTCCTATTTAACAGTACAAATACCCATGCTTTTCATAGACCATGATTATCCCCTGTGTGCAACCCCATTTATTGAATACTTACTAGTTTTAAAAGACCAGATATATACAGATGTATAAAATAAGGTTTTACTCTTAAGTCACTAGTGATCCAAAAATTGGCCAAGGTGAAATGTGAGGGAGAGGTTTACCAAGGGATAAAATTCCCCTAACGCTTGGGGGTGAAGTTTCTTTAACCTGATTCTGTATCATTCATGGGTTCTCCTGTGGGGAGAAAAAAATCAACAGCAAATATGAAGAGCAACTTTTTGAAATGTGGTGTTGTTTTTATCATGATTAAACATGTGATCATCCTTGAGTAATTTGACACAGAGGTGGAAATTAGGTTTGCTGACATTTGTCTAAGAGAATTACCTAAATGGAGAGGGAGAAGACAGAGAGAAAAAGAAAAATCTGATGGAAAAAAATAGACTCTATTTTCCATCCAAATATAAATCATTTATCTGCCATAAACTATTTTCAGGAAAAGCTCTCAATTAGCAGAGATAGTCAGAAACAAGATTTCCATATTTTATTCCAAAGTACAAACTTTAGCTTCCAACTTTAATATCCCAAGAAAGTCTATCCAACCTAACTTTTTAAATATTATAAAGCCTTCTATAATAAAAGCATTTATTACAGTCAGATCCTCAAAGCTAAAATTAAGTGACTATCTAGTGAATTTGAAGATGTTTGAGGAGTCTATTTGGCTGTCTACATAAATACAATTCAACATAAATTGAAGACCATTAGATCCACAAAAGTCCCCCCAACCAAAAAAAAAAAAAAAAAAGCTAGGATCATTCTTACCTGACAATTATTTGCCAGGTTTATACAGATGACTTCTTCAAATTCTTTTTGATACCAATTTTTCATAAATATGGTGATCGCCTCTTTAACTCTAGTATTAGCATGAATTGTTCCCTTTGCACACATCACAATTTCAATATGTAAATTCAACTGCTTATTAAAAGAAAAAGCAACCAAATTTCAGAACACCATTTTAAAATAAACGATTGACCCCACACTACATTAATATTTAGTCTATTTTGTATTGCTTGAAAGAAGGTAATATGCTATTTTTCATTTTCCTTCCATTTTAATGAGTTTTTATGCTCTTAACTTCACCAAGTTCTTTTCCCACAGAAGGAACCTAAATGGTGAGTGTAGTACTGAGAATTGTGAAATGCAGTTGCCAAAGTGATTCGTAAACAAAAGGAAGGAAAAGAAAAGAAAAGAAGCATTTTGGCCCCCATATCTGTTCCATGCCACACCAGCGTGCTCACATGTCAACACATCGCATTTAACCCACACCTTGAAGGCGAGCTCTGACTCCCCTCAGGAGTCTCAGATGAGGAAGCTGAGACTCAGAAAAGTCAAAATCTGCCCAAGGTTACACAGCTAAAAAACCAGGATCCAAATCCTGCATAAACCTTGGTTCAAACCCACAACAGCACAACCTGAAGTAAGATGATTCTGAATTTGAGAGCCTGGGAATTAAAGAGCTAATGATCATTATAAAGAGAGGCAATTTTGTTTTAACAAGGATATTTGGCTGAAGGCAGCAAACAACAAAGAGGCTGCTCGAGATTCCTTGCAGATATTTTCTAGAGAACGAAACAGAGCCTGGACCTATTTTGCCATTCACATTCTTCCCATCTCTTCCATCCATCAGCCACAAACTTAGGGTTGGTTTTAAAAACTGCCTCGCTTGAAAATAGATGGATCTGACTGCTCCTTGGAACTGTTCCTTGTTCTAACAGGGTTCTACTATTATTTGATGAACAAGATTTATTAGAGTTTTGTGGGACTTGCTTCCATGGGGACAATCTCTAAAAGTCTTCAATTCCCAAAATGAACTTCTCTTAAAAAGTGTGACTCCCTTGCCCATGCTTTCCCCACCCCTAATTCAAAGGTCTCGTTGGTTCAGTCCTCATTTTGCAGCCTAGGTGTACCTGAATCCTAAACTCCCACCAATTCTTTCTATGGGTGCTAGCACCATGAGGAGGAACTTCCGCCAAACTGTGTAGAAAATTCTGTGGAAATAAAGAACTAGAGAAAGGAGCTGGCCAGTTCTTTATCATCCAGTATTGCAGCAAGATTGACAATAACAGACTGTAAGAGGCAGGCGTATCACTGGGATCAAGGTTAGAGTTCCCTGGGTGGCTTGAAGTCGCTGAAACATCAACATTTCACAAGAGAGGAGGAGTTTAAGCATTGTTCAGATGTATTTTGCAAAATTCCCCTTTCTATAGAGCAATTATGGTATATATATTTAAATGACTAGGCATTTAATCTAGTAACAAATTAGTAGCCTTATAAAATTGTATGGTCGCTTTGTAGGGGAAGAAATTGCTAAGTTGCAAACAATATTATCACGTATCTGTTAGGTTTATGTGAGTTTCTCTCAAACTAGAAAAGATCCCAATTACTAAGATTAATTCCATTCTTTCTCCTCAGTGCTTGTTGTACTGCCCACTGATGAGTGTCCTAGCTGCCATCTTAGATAAAATGCTCCTGATCAATGCCCAAATATGCCTAAAATTGCAGACGACAGTTGTGAGCTTTTTTGCTGCTGATCTGTCTGCCTTCCATGTGACCCTAAATTAGGCATCAGAAGGTATAGTGTTTAATACAGATTCCGGGCACAATATACCTTCTCACAATTAGTTGAAAGTGCTGTTTTGTAATTAAAGGGTGAAGTGGGGCATGATGAACATATGGAAAAGGAGACCCTTAATAAGTGATGTAGCCTTCAAAAGAAATTGCTAATTAGTATGCATTTGATGTGCACTATACCAATTTTAAGACTTTGCCTTGAATAAATTGCTATGTTGGGTGTTCGAAGGAGTGGTGAGATTAGCATTTACAAAGGGGGCAATTTTCTGTCTTCTTGACTCTGTTAAATGGAGGAAATAACTTCCAAGACTGGAGCAGTAGTTAGCCCATCAATCATTCTCACAGCTGGAAACTGGGGATCCCAAATGCGGAGATCAGTTAATCCGTCAGCTAATAAGTTCATAGTGGCACCATATGGCGCAGGGCCACTCCATACTGGGACAAGGACAGAACTGTTTACACAGGCATGCTGCTTTCTCAGGTAGCTCCCTGCTGACAGAACCCTTTGTTCTGAAGGATCAATTTACTTTGCACAATAAATTGACTGAATTGATCAGTTCAGAGCATATAATTGTTGGCTAATCCTGTGGAATCATGTCCCATCCGTGTGAGAGGGACAAAGGGGTGCTGCCCATAGTCTGGTCTGGGGCACCATCCGGGGGCTATTCTCATGGGACAAGCTGGACACTGATTAAAGGACTGGTGGATGGTAGATACGTAGTAAGCACTGACTTCAAACACCAGAAGGAAGAGAAACCCTGCAATGTTCAGAAGGGCTTTTCTGAGTGTCTTTACTCAACTGGTATCATGACTTTACTTGGAATAAAAACAGACAGTCCAAGCAATTTCGGTGCAGACACTTAAACACTCACCTGCCAGGATGAGAAGGACCACTCCATCTCCAAATCTAAGAAGTAACTGAACTCATGCTCATTTCTAAATTTACCTCCTATTTTTAAATTAAAAAGGAAGGGGACTAAGAAAGAAAAAGAAGTTCAAGAGATATGGCCAGAAACTGCAAGTTAAGTGAGAAACGCATTTCTGAGACACTGTGCAGAAGTGGCTGAAGCATCCGCTGTTACGCCTGGGTATGGGAAAGTGCATCAGGGCTTTTCAGAAGCATCTTCCCATCCCGGTACAATGGTGTGAACTCTGTTGCTTTGTCACTATCGATGCATTTGATCTGACTTTGTTTTTCCCTTCTCACATAAAAAATTAAATAAATAAAATGAAAAATTTACACCAATAGAGATAAATGTTGGACATAGTTCCCTCCAACTAAAGGTTTTCCTCAATAGCTAGTGTTAATAGAATCATTTCACATCAATGGTCTGAAAAGAGAATTGTATTCAATAGGAACTGAAGACAGTTGGAGTTGCTGAGAGGACATTTGCTTATTAAATGCATGAACATTAATGAACTTTATACCACCACACCAAGAGTTTCCACCATTTAGGGAGCCATTGATTTCTTTAGTATTTTATTGAGAATGTCTGTGATTAGTGTAATAAGGAGAAATTGCCATAAATTTTTGGTTTGATGATACGTGGAACCTCAGGGGTTATAGGTTTTTCTCTTCTTTAAAGCAATATAGAGACAGGAACATACAATTTAATGGAAGTTGATGTATTTTACCATAAAATACATGTATCAGCAGTGTAACTTCCCAAGTTCCTATGCGTCTTCAATTTTTTCCCCGCATGGAGTTTTTCATTTGTCTATTACCACATCCACAGTACCCAGGATTCCACAGCATTAAAAAAAAGCAAAACTAATAAGCATTTGTATATTTTATTTTAGGAACTGCCATAATGAGAATAAGATAAAATATAAATAATACTGTAGAAGCACTTTTAAGTGAAACTTGTGAAATGAAATAAAAAGCAGAAAATTTAAATTGTATAAAGAAAACACCATAAGCAGGAGTCTAATGTGAAAGCAGGCACTTTGCCAAAAGAACTCTTTTTAGAGAGCAAAAGGCCCTGTGTGATTTTTTTTGGTAAAATTTTCTTTTTCAGATGTTCTTATCAAATTGGATTCTCCCACTCCATAGATTGCATATGAAGCAAGCTTGAACTCTTTCTGAGTCACTGATGTGCCAATTTTCCATTTATTTAAATAAAAGTTGTCCAAGTGCACACTCTGAAGTTGATTTGAATTCCCAGGCCATGAATTACCAGGATCAAATCCATCCCCTTTGCCCTGTCCTGAATCTCACCAAATCTCCACACCACCCCCATCTCAGCATTTATCACACTGCAGAAGTAATACCAAAGAGCTTGCATTTTAAGCTGAAAGATAGGACTCGCAGAAAACCATAATTCAAAAAGAGTCATGTACCAAAATGTTCATTGCAGCTCTATTTACAATAGCCCAGAGATGGAAACAACCTAAGTGTCCATCGTCGGAGATGGAAACAACCTAAGTGTCCATCGTCGGACGAATGGATAAAGAAGATGTGACACATATATACAATGGAATATTACTCAGCCATAAAAAGAAACGAAATTGAGCTATTTGTAATGAGGTGGATAGACCTAGAGTCTGTCATACAGAGTGAAGTAAGTCAGAAAGAGAAAGACAAATACCGTATGCTAACACATATATATGGAATTTAAGAAAAAAAAATGTCATGAAGAACCTAGGGGTAAGACAGGAATAAAGACACAGACCTACTAGAGAATGGACTTGAGGATATGGGGAGGGGGAAGGGTGAGCTGTGACAAAGCGCGAGAGAGGCATGGACATATATACACTACCAAACGTAAGGTAGATAGGTAGTGGGAAGCAGCCGCATAGCACAGGGAGATCAGCTTGGTGCTTTGTGACCGCCTGGAGGGGTGGGATAGGGAGGGTGGGAGGGAGGGAGATGCAAGAGGGAAGAGATATGGGGACATATGTATATGTATAACTGATTCACTTTGTTATAAAGCAGAAACTAACACACCATTGTAAAGCAATTATACTCCAATAAAGATGTAAAAAAAAAAGATAGGACTCACAGTCACTGAAATATACGTCTTACTTTACCCATGCATGGCATACTGTATAATTGGAGTTAAGTAAAACTTCATAAATTTAATAACTTTTAATCTTTAATGATTTTTTAAGTATAAGGAGTAGGTTTAAAGAGGTTATAAAAATTACCTTATGCCAAGATATTGCCCAAGAGTTTCCACCCATTTCCTTACTTTATGCGTACTCACAACCTTCCTTGGTTCTCCAGATGCTCTATAGTAGTTACACTGGAAATTGCTGAAATTTTTCATAAATCAGAAAGTGGAGAATGCTCTTCACAGTTACTGGAAATATGTCCTTTTTTTTTTTTTTTTTTTTTTTTTTTTTTTTTGAGGTACGTGGGCCTCTCACTGTTGTGGCCTCTCCCGTTGCAGAGCACAGGCTCCGAACGCGCAGGCTCAGCGGCCATGGCTCACGGGCCCAACCCGCTCCGCGGATGTGGGATCTTCCCGGACCGGGGCACAAACTCGCATCCCCTGCACTGGCAGGCGGACTCTCAACCACTGCGCCACCAGGGAAGCCCTATGTCCTAATTTTTAAGAGCAATTTTGAATTCATAATCTCAAAATCTTTACATAAAATCTTCAACATGTTTAACCTATTTATTTTTAAAATTAGCAAAAGAAGATAAGGAACCAAGGGAAAATATATGCTTTCTTCTCCCTTTTGTTACTGCTGACCTTCTCCTCCCGGGGCCTTTTTCAGTGAAGACAAAGAAAACTTTTCTCCCATCTCATTATAGAATGACCCCTTACAGGCTCTATCTCTTAAATGCACCATTAGATGTGTTTTCTTTCTTCTGTAGTTTCAGACTAAAGAAATGCCTATTCAAGGGCTTTAGAAATTTGCTGTTTTTCAGAACTAGCTTTGGGTGCGTGGGTTGGTCAGCAGAGTTCTTCATAGACTGAGACAAGGCAAAGGTCAAGACCTTCATGATTTCTCTCTATGGTTGCAGCTGTTTCTCTATCTACCCATCTAAATTTTAACCTCAGATCCATAATATTTCCCTTCCTTATTCTGTCTCCTTAGCGATGATCCCTATTTATTATATTATGTATTTTGCTTATTTATCTTGTTTATTGTTTCCTCCCCCAAATGTAAGCGACATGAGGGTAGAATTTTTGTTTGTTTGTTCACTTCTGTGTCTCAGTATCTTGAACATAGTATCTTGTATCTATGAGACTTGAACATAGTCTCAGTATCTTGAACACCTAGCACACAGTAGCCCCTCAAAAAATATTCCTATATGAATGAATGAATGAAATTAACCTACAATTATTGTTTGAAATCTTGGAACAAATTACATTATGCCAAAATGGAATCAAAAACACCAATTTCTACCAACGAAATCAATTATTTTAAAAGATTAAGTCTTTTTGCAGGTTTGTTTTACTATCGATTCTGTAAATGTTTATTTTTCAGATTGTGGATTATCTGTGACTTTTAGATGGCGCTGTGGGTAAGGATAGAAACAAGAAAAGTAGGAAAAGTGATACTCTTTCTTTTTTTTCTTGTTTGATGTTTAAATTAAAGATTTGATATAATACAGAAACTTAAGCCTAATAATAGTGTTTGGGTATATTCGTGCATTTAATCGCATCCATATAATAGTTTCTGTTTCTGTCACTACAAATTGCTAGGAATTGATATTTGGTTGGTATAGAAAGTTTAAGGTTTTAAATATCCAAATTTGAAAAGAACCAAGTAGCAAATTTATTTTAGTTACATATAATAGGATAGACAAGATCCCTTTCTTCTAAAAATTGGTGTTCTTTTCATTGGTGTGCTGGAGCCAGCTTTTAGCAGCTCACAAGAGCTGATTTTATGTGTCTCTTCCAAACTCCATGCTTGGTAACATCAAATTGATATCTTGAAATTGGCCATGAGGGGAGTACCTCAAAAACTGGTAAAAGTTACAAACAGAGGCTGTTTACATTTATCAGCACACCACTAGTCTTACCTGAACTGGATGAAACTAAAAGTTAGCTAGTATACTGCCAAACCAAAGAGGTATACACATTTGCCTTTTATTCTACTAACCTGGAAAACAACACTAGAAAGATTTCCCAACTCTCTTTCCACTTCCAATTCTTTGCCATCTATTTCCTCTTTTCCTAGCAATCCATGAAGTATACATTCAAATATTACTCTTCAGATGAAGAGGTTTACCATAGCAACTATTTTTCCAGATGTCCAATGGGTACTTATTATATGATGCATGATGATGGTATACAGGTAATAAATCTTAACACAAGGGAAGGGGAAAAACTGTTTTATTACTCCCTTTGAAATGCAGGATATCAGTCTTTATGGGATACTTTGTGCCACACTCCTCTTCCTGGTACTCCTATACAGCATTACTTAGAAATGAGCAGAGAAACAGGAAGTTGCTTCTGATTCACTTGCAACAGTGCTCTGAGTAATACATTTGTGTAAAGTGTGCTAGAGGAAACCATGAGCTGATGAATTAGGGGAAAAAAAAAAACTTCTTTAGTAGGGCAAAGAAGGCTGCATATTTAAAAATAATAAAAGAAGCCATAAAGTCCAAGTTTCGGTGTTTCACTTATCAAATGTGTTTGAGGGAACTGCATAATTCCTTGAACAAAAGATAGATCATATGTTTGAATTCTTTGGCTTTTGTTTATGGATGCTCATATCTTAATGCTTTTTGTTCCTTGAAATGACTTTAGTGTTGGTAGGTTGTATTTAGAAAAAGATCTGAAAGAAAAAAAAAAAAAGAAAGAAAAAGATCTGAGCAAAGTAAAGATGAAGACACTATACAGTAAAATCACAGAGTGTTCTCAACTTCTTTTTTGACTAAAAAAAAATCAAGAATATTTCATTGATTTTTAAAAATTAATCAAAGATTTAAAAGATATACACTTTCAGGCTTCCCTGGTGACACAGTGGTTGAGAGTCCGCCTGCCGATGCAGGGGACACAGGTTCGTGCCCCGGTCCGGGAGGATCCCACATGCCACGGAGCGGCTGGGCCCGTGAGCCATGGCCGCTGGGCCTGCGCGTCCGGAGCCTGTGCTCTGCAACGTGAGAGGCCACAACAGTGAGAGGCTCGTGTACCGCAAAAAAAAAAAAAAAAAAAAAAGATATACACTTTCATACTAAGATATCAAAGAACCTTAATGCTGTAAAAGACTTAGAAATTTATTTGAACCTTGTGAGTAAATGCAGGACGCACGATAACACTCATCACTCCAAACCCCCATGCAAATACCACTAATTGACCACAACATTCTTTTCCATGTTTCCAAATTTGGTTTCATGTTGTGGGATTGTCCAGTGCTCCCGATGACCACTACCAATTATCAAGAATAGCATACAACATAAAACCAATTTACCAACCCTAATTTTGGTGAACTCTTTCATTTCAGTTTTGCTACTTGGCATACTGAGCTAATGAAAACTACCTACTCATCCAGTTATAAATATACAATTGCTGGATAAAATGATTCAAAGGAATTTTAAAATATATGACTCACCTCTATAAGAAAGAAAAATAATTCTCAGACATCAGGAATGAAGAAGAAACTTAAAGACAGATATGTACTTATGTTAGTTGACACTATGTTAGGTTAGAGAGAGATTCATTATAAACTCTTGTTGTTAAGGACTCTGGTCTTAATATTCAGACAGTTTCAAGACATGTGGCCTTGGACTCATTTGAAGTGTGATGTTGCAACTGAGCTTTCTGCACATAAAGCTGGCATCCTGGAACAACTCCATCGTATGGGAAAGTTGTACAGTTTCTACCCATAGACCTAGGAAAGTGAAAGCAAAACAAAAGTGCCATAGGAAATAATATCTGCAACTCTTCCCCACACATGGGTTTGCAATCTGAATTATGCTTCACATGTTATTGTGAAATCCCATGAATAAAGTAGGATTAAGGCTAGCTAAAGATCAGTAAAACCTTTTGGGTGCCTATGAGAAGCTAACACAAAAATATGAATTTGGACACTTCCCAAATCAAGGGCACAGAAACTCTCCCTTAGAAAACAACCACAGGTGAAGATAAGTGTACAATCAAAAACTACAAGTCATACAGTATGTGATTTACCATGAAAGAAAGTGGGCAGAGCCAAAATAGGAAGAATAACATTCCAAGACCTTAAGACAATAAATAATCAGAAAGAGACCATTAGAAAATTGGGTTAAGACATTAAATTTAAAAATATATAAATTATAATAAAAGAACACACTATGAAAAAAGAACAGTTGAAATTGAAAAAGATCCAAAGTGAGCTTCTGGAAATGAAAAACAGTCTCAAGTTAAAAATTCAATAGATGGGTCGATAGCTGGTTCGATACTACTAAAGGGAGAATACATGTACTAGAAGATAGATCTGAGGAAATTACACAAAATATAGCACAGAGTCAAAGAGATTGAAAATATGAAAAAAGAGATTAAGAGGCATGGAGCAGAGACTGAGGAAGTCCAGTATATACCACACAGAAATTCTAGAAGGAAAGAATAGAGAGAACAAAAGAAAGGTAATATTCAAAGATTACGGCTAAAAGTTTCAAAAATATATGTAAATCATGAATACTCAGAATAAGGAAGTGCAATTAATCCCAGGTATAATAAATAAAAATAAATATATATGAAATATATATATATATATATATATATATATATATATGAAACTTAGAACATCCAAGACAGAAAATTTTAAAAGCAATTAGAAGAAAAAGGATTAGGTACAAAAGACTGAGAATAGATTTCTCATCAATTACAATAAATGCTAGAAGACAATGGAATAATATCTTTAAAGAGCAAGAGAAAATAGGTGCTAATCTAAAACTATCATTCAAGAGGGAAAAATAAAGCTATTTCCTATTTAAAAACTGAGAGAAGTTACTATTTCTAGATTCTAATTACTATAAGCTATTTTTAAGTGGGAAATAAAAGCCAGAAGGAAGCAATATGAGCAAAATATTGGGAAACATGAATATATGGCTGAAAAAGCACTGCCTATAAAAGAAATTAATATAATGTATATTTACAGGTTTAGAGACAGTAATGGGCAATAATAGCATAGAAGATAGGACAATGGATAATCAGAAACATTCAAAGGTCCTGTTGGTAAAAATGGAAACAAATATTAATTATAGACTATTAAATCTAGCATATATTTAAATTATTTTTAAAGGTATCCAAAAAAAAAATCAGAATGCAAATATCCAACCTACTAGAAGAGAAAAGTTAATGTAGAAGTAAGTACTATTATTATTCCCATTTTTCAGATGAAGAAACGGAAGCACAGAGAGACTGAGTAACTAGCCCAAGGTACACAGCTATAAATAAGAGTCAGTCTTGCTCTGGAGGTCATGTTCTTAACCACAATGCTATACTATCTTCCATGTAGCACAGAAAGTTTGAAAGTAAAGAACAGAAAAAGGGTTGGAAAAGAGTGTACTCCAGGTAAATACTAATCTAAGAAACCTGATGTCACAATATACACACTAGACAAAATAGACCTCAACTAAAAAGTAGGATTAAGAATGTAGACAGTTATCATATAATGAAAAACACATTTACTCATAAGATTTAACAATCCTGAATTTCCATGTGCTTTAACAATATAGCATCAAAACGTATAATGTAAAACTCAATAGAATAATGAGGAGAAATTCACAAATTTATAATAGCAATGGGAGAATTAAGGAAACTTTCTCAGAAACTGAGATCAATAAAACAAAGAATTAGTAAGGGTAAAACAACTACAGTTCCAAGAGGTGAAGTAAAGAGTTTAGGGTTGCACTGCTAGGTAGTGTTAACCTAGGTGGTAACTCAGAAACAAAGTAACAATCCTTTCTATTTGGGTAATTTCTTTCATTTAAAAGAGATAATTTCACACATGTTTTTTTTTAACCTCTCTACAACTGTTTTCCTTAATACCATTGCGTAAACAGGCTCCAAGAAATTAAATTACCTGTATTGAAGAGATAGCAAAGAGTAATAGCAAAGGTGTAATAGGTGATAGCAAAGAGTAATGTCTGCTTTTATAACACCCCCCCCCTTTACCTAGGCTCACAAACACTGACTAAAGAAAATTTTAGTCTAAACATCTGCATACAAAGCAATTTTCACATGAGCAATATACTAGAGAAAACCTTTCTTTGCTTGATTAACTAGAAGAGATTTTTTCATACTTTCACCATAGGAATTTTATTACATGGAATGGAGTCTGGCTGTTTTAGGTACAATTAAGTTACCCCAAGTAATAAGAATGGAACTAGCAAGGAACTGCTCTCAAGGAGGCTGGACTAGAATGTCATTCTGAATTTGTATCAGTTGTAGGGATCATGGCCACCAGATTCCACAGAATTTTACCCTAGTGCTGACCACTAGCATAACATAGTTCTCTCTTGGTCTTTGGTTATTTTTCTGTGTTCTCTTCTCTCCCTCTTACCATCTGAATTTACTCTGCATCTTTCTCTACCTCATAGCTTCTCCTTCATTGTCACTCTAGCTCATGCAACTTGGCATCATGATCCTTATGACCCGCTGCCAACTGTCTGATACTCTCCGTATTTCCCAAATGTCTCTAAAAGTGAGCATCAGATTGGTCTAGGTATTTTCCATTTCAGAATCCTATTCCACCCTGGGCTACCTCATAGGCAGCTGTCTGGCCTATTGATTACTGTCTTTAGAGGCACACATGTAGTCAGCTGTGCCCAAGGAAGACATGCTAGCATGGTCTAAAACATGCCCAGCTAATATGGGCTGCTCCTTTTTCTGTGAAGAAACAGTAAGTTGAACATGAATGTGACTTTCAACTAAATACGTTTCTCATACAAGTTTACCTGAACTCTAGCAAAATATAATTTTTAAATGCAGAAATCTTTTTGATGTTGCTACTACTATAGTCCATTCTTTTCCTGTCCCATAATTGTTTCTCAGGCAATCATCCACGTTACCATATTACCTTTATAGAGGACTACTAGAAGCAGATTGTTGCCTACAATGAAAATGAGGATTCCAAAATTTCGAAGTAGATAGAGTGATTTAAAAGTTCTGCTATTTTTCTATTTCTGTCAAACTCAGAGAACCAAGTAGAAAATAATCCGAATTATCAAGTTGTAATACCTGCCATATATCTAGAGTTTGGAAGGGTAATTCAAATTGATTTTTTTAATTAAATTTATTCAGGTCACAGAAATACTAAATACAAGTTTACAAGAATAAAAATTGAGATTAAATTTGAATGAATGATGGGGGAAAATCCAATGGCATAATGATTCCTGCCAAATGGCCACACGGGATGTTTCTTTTCATGCTGGAGTCCCTAGAGGGCAACAGATACACAGGAAATGGCTTTGACAGAACTGACACAATGTGTCACCATCTTGAGGCAGTGTCCAGGGTGGTGACGCTGAACTCATGAGCCATGAGTTCAAAAGACTCCAAACTGTCTAAGAACATTTCCAAAATTTTATTTATGGCATTTTGTGAGAATATAAAAACACGAATTTTTTAATGCTAAAAAGAGAGACATTCTAAACTGGCATAAATAAAACAATGGAAATCAGCTCTATTTCTGTCAGAGTTCTGCATAGGTACACACAGTCTGCAAAATCCCTCAAACCCACCCTTGATGTCTGGAAGGAAAAAGGCTTCTGTTTCATACATTCTCTTCTGGTTTTTCTGTTCCTGTTTTACCAAGTTCAGTCTTCAAAGAATGACTCCTTCCTTAAACAAAAGACGGCCCTTGGCTGGTACAGCATAGCTGGACTGCCAGACTCTGACAGATTGAAAAGCTACAAATCTGCAATGAACCAACAATAGGGCTCCGTGACCTTTAGCACCTCCCTGAGTTGTCTGACCCCATTCCTTTGTCTCTCTCACTTTTAGTTCTGGATGTGTTACCTACAGCGCTTTCAAAGATCCGGTGTCAGCTTACCATGTTTCTGCAGAAGTTAATTTCTCAATTTCAGATCCTTTCAGTGAAACTTAAATTAATTAAGTTAACATATTCGTAACACCCTTATGAAGACTTATGCGTACATACACACTGAAAGCATATTCTTTGATATCTAAGACTTTGTCTCCAACTGGATAAGTCTCAATTTATTTTTGTTGAAATAAAAAATTGTATACATATATACTAACATATATGTGTATACTTATATATCTATATCTATATCTATATCTATATTAGAATGGCAGACTCACTAAAAATTTTTCAGTTTGCATAGTACATAGCAACAAGTGACCTGTTAAATGATGACAAATCCTTTAGATTATGGCTTTAGACCTTTAACCTTTTGACTTTAGGGTGTATCCAGGGAGAAGTCTGAGAGGAAGAATGCAATAAACTGCTTGTAATCTAGTGGTCTCAAAAGAAATTACATCAAAACCAGCTGTTACACAGCTAGTCATTAAAGACGGACAACATGTTAACTAAAATACGGCCATTACACTGAAAAAGACTTTCTTCCCCACCCTGCTGCTGAACTGCTAGAGGTCTCCTGACTCATTCAACAACATCAGAGAGTGTGGATGCAACAAAGCAGATCCAGCACTTAGACTTAAACTAGCAAGAAGTAAGTTGCATTTGATTGAGACGTGGCCTCTTAATTTTAATGTGTTTGAGGGATCTGGACAATTCTATACATTGTGGTCCCACAGACTGCCGGCAGATATTTGGGATTTTACATGTCTTGGCAGCTAGAACTTTTCTTTGGATTTTTTTTTAAAGTGTGTGTTTGTGTAAGATCGCACCTGTCTTCTTTCCCTTCTCGTTTGATGTGAGGGAAGTTGGTGCAGGGATTTTAATCATAAAGTACAATTCCCCAGGTACCATTTTCCAGCTTCCTTCCACTTGAAAAATTGAAGGACTTTGAGCTGGAAGTCACACCGGTCTGGGTCTGACAAACCAATGGCATGTCAAAGCTGTGGCGTATAAGCTTGAAAGGTAGTGCACATCTTTCTGGAGATTGTCATCCAGCCACACCAGCCTTTAAAATCCAGCAAACAGTATGGGTAGGCTTCAAAGCTGAAAGTCAAAATCAGCGTAAGAAGCACACAGCAGTGGTTGAAAAACATGGGGTGGAAAACAGGTTGCTAAGTGCCTGTTATAAACACAACCTGTACAAAAGAGAGTGCCAAGGGCGTCAAAGAAGGGAAGATGCCTTTCCCCGCCTGGGAAACCGCGTGTTTGAGCAAGAGGGAAAAACCAGTGACACAGCCAGGGTACAAATTCAGCAAGGGGCACCATGCCTGGAGCATCTTTATGACCTTGTTTTTTCTCATGCAGGGTTCAGTACATAATCTTCTCATTAGGAAAGGCTCCTTGGTGAAAATCTACTCAATAATTTCAAGCTCTTCCTGCATTCTTGTTCTGACTTTACACCAAATTCGACTTTGATTTTTTCTTCATTTAACATATTCTAAATTTCAAAGCGGATGTAGTGAAAAATGAAATATCCATTTTGTACAAATAAAAAACAGCAAATATGTGATCTCATAAAGCCAAACTGTATTTTTAGCCTTCAGATGTTGCGCCAAGTCTTTACCCATTGAGAAAGTCTGGGAGTTTTCCTTTTACTTGGGCATCTAGAATCAAAATCCAGCATGTTCCTGTTTGTTCATGTGCTGTGTAATTGTCAGCCAGCTCCCTATCTCAGCACCAGGCCTGTTTTAACCAAACACAAAGTCAGGATATGAACTCTTGCTTGTTGCTTTCGAGTACTGTGGGATTGGCCAAAGTGCAGGAGAGTCACGGGACCCACATGTGAATGATGGTTCAACTACCTGTTCCGTGCTCTTGGCACAGCTTCTCCAAGCTTCAGTTTTCACAACTGTAAAATGGAGTTGATAAAGCCAATGCTGTCACATTTCACCAGTTGGGGTTTTTTTAAATGAAAATCCAATAAAATAAGATGTATGAAAGGGTTCCATATAATTTAAAGGGCTACACACATAAAAACAAATACTTTTATTACCTCCTGCTGCCCCCTCGTTCTCCAGTAGACTGCGTGGTGACCACGCTTTCTGAGATCATCTGCTTCCACTGTGTACAAGGTTGATCCCATAAGAACTCTCTGACCGCCAGCATCTCTGGTGCTGACCCCTTTAAGGGACCCAAAAGGATTCACTAGTAAGTAAAATGTCAGTGATGCCCACGTGCCAGGTCACCCTAATGGTTATGACAATAATGCATTTAACACTGTAAAGTTTACAAAATGCAATGTCTTACCAATAGTAAGTGAGGAAAAAGCAAAATAAAATTCACTGGCCCTCCTGTTGTTCACCTCCCATTGTTAATCTACATACACATTCTGAAAGGGGTTCTGAGAGCTTATTTACATACTCCATGGCTCTTTTATACTCCTTTACCCTAGTTAAGGAAAAACAGTTTTTCATATATTGAGGATAGTTATGTCTTCCCTTTCCAGTGAAAATCCTCACCCTGGCATGCTTCCTTTAGTTTATATTTTTAGGAAGATTCCATATTGAATATGACACATGAGTGAACATAGTAACCCCTTTTTTGTGGTATTCTGCCCAATTCACAAGGACTACTGCTTTATCTTAAAACAACTTTCTACAGTTCACAGAAACAAGCCCAATGGCAGCTATGCTTATATTCCTTGACTGTGGCTGATTCAGTAGCGGTGGACACCTGACCTAGGTCCAACAAATCAGATGCTCTTACCCTAATTATGAAATGAAGATTTAGAGATTATTAGATTATTTCTCCATGTTGCAAAAACCATAATCTATAAATTCAGGGATTGTGAGAGCCTTGTTTGTAGAAAGAGAGAAGGCTGGACTTTAAAGATAGAAGAATGAAACACACTTAAAAAGAAGCCAAAATGAGAGTGTCCTAACAGTCTCTGGATCACAGCCTTTCATGATATGTGAGTATACTGCTGCCCTTCTGTTTTACAAGACGTTCCTCTATCTTTATGGTAAATTTCATAATTTTTTGTTATTGTTAGTCTACATCAAATTGATTTATGCTTTGTGCAAAGTCCTAAGAAATATATTGAGATTTTGTACTCACTAATTGGTTTAGGACATCTTAATAGCCTGAGGAAAGTGAGGGAAATAGAATGTATACAGGGAGAAGATATCAACAGGAAATTTTTATTTATTTATTTATTTTTAATTTTTATTTTTGGTTGCGTTGGGTCTTTGCTGCAGTGTGAGGGCTTCTTATTGCGGTGGCTTCTCTTGTCACAGAGCACGGGCTCTAGGCACGTAGGCTTCAGTAGTTGTGGCACACAGACTCAGTAGTTGTGGCACACAGGCTCAGTAGTTGTGACACGCAAGCTCCAGAGCACAGGCTCAGTAGTTGTGGCACTCGGGCTCAGTAGTTGTGGCTCGCGGGCTTCAGAGCGCAGGCTCAGTAGTTGTGGCACATGGGCTTAGTTGCTCTGCGGCATGTGGGATCTTCCCAGACCAGGGCTCAAACCCGTGTCCCCTGCATTGGCAGGCAGATTATTAACTACTGCACCACCAGGGAAGCCCCCAACAGGAAATTTTTATACATTTATCACAAGAACTAAAATACAAATGAAAAATTTCTACAGGATTTGGTGATATGAAATCCATTATAGAGGTTTATTATATTTGTGGATCAGATTCTTGCATCAATTAAAAGTCAGACCAGATGACCACCACATTTTGTAATACCATTGCCAGTTTTTAATTTTAGAGTTAGCCAAGAAATTATGCCTATCTATCTATCCATCTCTCTATCTAATGTCATGATGTTTGGATACTAAGAAGTTCCTTTTTTTAGGGCCAAGAAATAATGACACACAGAAAGCAATGAGTACACCTAGTATCTCTAAAACCAGAACTCTTCAGAGAAGTAGCTTATTCCAGGAGTGGAGCAGAGAACATATAAAATGAACCTAGAATATTTTGTTGTGCCAGGAAGTGTCAAAAAATGATGGGTTATGTCACAAGAACAAAGAATTCTATTTGAAGGGGCTTTTCCAGACCAGATCTGTGACAATTTGTTGACTAAAATCATTAAAAATAATAGTGAATTTAAAAACTATCGAATAAATAGGAAGTCATGAGTCCGTATTAATAATTTAAAAATAAAGAGATAAAAAGGAAGGCTTTTGCGTAAGGTTGAATGTAAATTACCAACTCATACGTGTGGAAAGAGTGCTGAAGCTGGAAAATCAGCATTGTAACCATTATAGAAAAGATTGGTCAGGCAAAAATTATCAGTAGATGCTAAATCCAAAGGGGAATTTTAACAAGGAGCAAGATATTCACATGGCCTTATATTATGTCCCCACAGACTGATTATTAATGGTAAGGAAGAAAAGATAACAATTATACAGTGGAGAAATCAGTAACACTTCGACCAAGTGAATAAAATTACTATCACAATGAAAAATAAACGGCACCATGAATCTCCAGCTGTGATACTCTGAGATGGACACAACATTACATGGGGAGTCTTCTGGACAAGAATGAATAAACTGAATCTGAAGTTTCATGAAGAAATTGTCAGATAAACCCAAGCTGAGAAATATTCTACTTTAAAAAGAAGGGAAATATCAATGTCATTAAAGGCAATGAAAGTCGGCAAAAATGCTACAGATTAAAGGAGACTAAAGAGACATGATAATTAAATGTATTATCTGACCTACGTCCTCTACTGGAGGGCAACATACTATCAAGGACATTATGGGATCAATTTTAAAAATTGGAAATTGGACGATATATTAAAGTACCGTATCAATGTTAAATTTACTGAAGTTGATCATTGCACTATAGAATGTGAGAGACTGTCCCTATTAGGAAATACACACTGAGGTATTTAGGGATAAAGAGCCATGTGGTGTATAACTTACGCTCAAATGGTTTCAAAAACAACTTTATTCATAGGGAGATGATAGATAGATAGATGGATAGATAGATATTGATAGAGCAAATAATAAAACAAATGTGGCAAATGTTCACTTACATGAATTCTGGGCAAAAATTTTATCAGTATTCTTTGAACTATTTCCATTCTTGCATTTTTTTTCCTGAAAGTCTGAAATTATTTCCAAATAAAAAATTTAATTTTTTAAAAGATCCATTCACAGACCAGAATGAGACCATGGAAAATGTCTAATCAAGTACATCTCAAACTGTTCTAAGAGATAGTAACAAGTGTTCCAAAAAATATGTTTCATATTAAACAAAGTTTAAAATGTTAGGTTAAAAAAATATATGAGATTCTTTACTGAAGGGTTTCTCTGAGCCTTCCGGAGATGTTGTTGATAGAGATTGTGAGCCCCCAGAAAAGGGCTTCAGCTTGAAGGACTTACCAAATAGGTTTGGGCATTGAACTTTTTTGTCAATATTCATTTATTACCTTTTTTCTTCTTGTCTAGTCTCCATATTTTAAAAAGAATTGGGCCTAGCAGATGGTAAATGATTTCAGTTCTGCCCAAGGGAATAGCGCTTGTAAAATAAGAATCAAAGTATCTAACAGCTCTAGAGTACTTACTATGTGTCAGTGCTTGGAATGTATTTTTCTTCATGCAGCCCCATAGAGTAGAAGCTACTATTACCTCCGTGTAACAGATACAGCTAAGGGAGGCCATATGTCTTGCCCAAGGCACACAGCTAAGTCAGGAGGGAGACTTGAACCCAGGCTGCCTGGGTCTGAAGCTAGTAGGCCGAAGTTAGGGCCAAGTTAGGGCCAAAATCTAGAGTTTCACTCCCAATCCAGACCTCCCCCGCTGGGAATAACTAAATAAATGGATCTAAATTATTCTCTATTTATAATTAATTTTAAGAGTCAAAGAGTTGAACAGCCTGCTAATTATTGTGTTCTGTTTATGTATCTTTCATTTTTATATTTTAAAAGAAAAGTAAATTCCTTGTGTTTCCTGATATCCACATATATGACAATCATCTCAATGAATATTAAAACACACAGTTTACCATAAACACTTTTAATTGCTGCATTGGTTGGGTATTGCAACAAATTTCTAATGTACAGTACTGGCCTCCCACTTCTAGGGACTCCAGAATACTATTATTGTTAAGTATTATTGTTAAGTATATTGCCGAGTGCTTTGCACACTTTTCAATCAGTTGTTCCTTAATATGGGACTGCAGATTGTGACATCTTCTGCATAGGCCATAGATGAAAAGGGTTTCAAAGTGTCAGGTGTTAAGTCTAGTGGAATTTTGTCTGAGTTGCAGGACCATGTTTTCAGGTGGTACAATTCACAATCCCTGTCAAAGGCCTGCTCCAAGAATCCTGGCCAGTGAAGCCAAGATCAGTTCAAAGTTGTTGATAGACCTAGAGAAGAAAGCTGCTGAATCATGTCTATGTGCAGAGAGAGACTGTGTCTAAAAGCATTTAGAAACTGATTAGTTTCTGAAGGTAGTTGCACCTTGGCCTAATTTTCTTTCCACTAGTAATTTTCAAGTATCTTCACTATAGGCCAGTCTTCTAATTTCCACTTTAAAGGAAGTTCTAAGCAGCTCCTTACTTTGATATGTGTTTCAATAACATTGCATGAGAAGAACAAGGATCTGTTACTTAATAATGAAGAATTATGGTACAGAGGGCAGTGCTTGTCTTAGTGACCACTGATGTAGAAACTGACAGCTTTCAGGCTGCAGTCTCCTCCGCCCAACTTGGCTGATAACTGCTCCAACTAAATGACAGTTTGCAAGCGTGCAAAGCCACTAGACATGCACAGCTAACTGAGTGTCTACAAGAACATTGTTGTAGATCTCAGTTACTGTTTATGTTACTAGTTTATCAGTCAAAACCTACCAAGAGCAGAGCCAGTGGAAAAGCCAGTTGAACTGGTGAATTCAGATATCAGCTGTCTGTTCATAAAGAAAAAAATAATGTGTGGACGTCCCCATAAAGTCTAAATTGTAAAACCCTGACACAATTGATTAAAATTACAACCGTTTCCAGTGATTAGATCAGGTCCTAGAAAAGGGGATTAAAACCAATATCTAATCCTGGGAAACACTTTGTGTGTCTCTCCAGCCCACCTGTCCAGCCTCATTTTCAACTACACTGAGCCCTGTAGGTTCTCACCTTCGTCACTTTACCAAAGCATAATGCCCTCCCATGCTCTGTTCTCTCTTCTCCTTCTCCCTCTCACACTACCTGCTTCCCCAACATCCTGACAATTTTCCACCCGCTTTTTTTAAAACTTACCCAGGCATTACCCTCTGTCCAAGCTCCCGAACCTTTAACTTCTACCCCACAATCATAGGCTGTTATTCTCTCTCCAATATTCTTTCTCTTCCTTTCATTTTTATATTATTATATGCATCCATATTTTATGGATTTATAATGATTCGTTTATAAGGATATCTCATCCATTAAACTGTGGGCCCCTGGAAAGTGGGGACAGACTATATCTTAGTCTTGCTTTTCTCTAAAGGCCTAATAGAGTACTGATGCATGCTAGGACAGCAGTAAATGAAAAAATGATCTGTTGAACTTTAACTAGGTCCATCCATGACACTTACCGGCTAACTCATTTTTTTAAAGCATGTTAAGATATTTATAAATAGCATACATTATTTTTTATAAAATTATGTAATTTTAAAACTTTGAACAGTATCAAAAAGGTCAAAAAGAACTCAGCTGACCAGTTATCCTGAGATGACTAGATATATACACATCTATAGATATTTATAGGCATAGGTATACAATTTTATAGAAATGGTATGAATTTACTCAGTCTCTTATGCAGTCTGACTTTTTTAACTCAATTATATTCCAGACACTTTTCTGTGTCGATAAATAAAATCTAAATCTCATTCTAGCAGCAGGAGAGTAGTTCATAATATGGATATAATTTACTTTAACCTATTGATGGACATTTAGACTGTTCTCAGTTTTTCATTGTTGCAAACATTGGCACAGCGATTTTTGCTAGCAAAGTATATGTTACAGTTATTAGGGAGGCAGAGCATCTTTTCATAGATTTATTGGTCATTTGTATTTTCTCTTTTGTAATTTACTCTTATAGCCTGTTCTAGTATTTTGACAAGTATTTCACAAGTAATTGTACATTATTTTAACATCAAAAAATAACAAATGTTGGAATTTCAGGTATGGAGTCAAGAGAAGGAGAAAGACTTTTTTGAAGAATCTACCTTTAAGTGTCCATCAGATCATGGACCTTCATAGGCCTTTGCCAGGAATAATAACACTGTGTCAGATGTCCAAATTGTAGAGACGGTAGTTCTCCTTAGGTTGTATTTCATTGTGAGACAAGTAGTTTAGAAAATCAGCGTATTTGTCTATTTAAATGTTGTACCTTTTCTTCAAAGTAATCCCTCACAATGTTCATTGAAAATACTTATGACTAATTTACTGACCTCAGACATTTTATTTATGGTTTACATGTCACTGTGCTATCTGTTTTTCCCACAGGTATTTAAAATACATATATTAAAATAAACTTTACATATTCAAAACTCAATTTAAAAACCAGTTTATTTTCTGAAGTTTTCTATGGCCTTTAACTGGAATATTTGACACAATGTATTTCCCAAACCCTGCTCTATCTTTCTGAAGGCTTTAATCCTACAAGACAATATAAGATAGTTCCCAGCAGGGATCTAAATGCACACCTGTATATCCCTTTGGTGCCACAATTCACAGTGATCTCAAAGGTACTAAAATAAATTTCATTTTCATGCTGTAAACACCATTATGCTAAGCTATTGAAAGATTAGTAGGTGAGAGTCTGGGTAATGTTGTTTCTAAGCAAAAATGGAAAAGCAAAGTTTGAGGATCGATTTTTGTCAGATATGTGAACACCCTTTCTATAGAATTCAGCTCCTGTTTTGACAGCTTATTGAATACTCTCCCAACTTTTCCTGCCTGGTAATGTCTCCCATTAATTAATACCCATTCTCTGTTCACAGTTTTGATAGAACAGCAGTAGTTGTTAATGCAATACTCATAATCACAATTGTTCAGGTATGTTTTTTTGTATTATGTATAAGCCTCAAATTTTAAATGTTGCCCAAAGAGAAAAGTGAGGTAGAATTTTTAGAAATAAAATTAAGTTTTGTAATAGGAATAAGAATTCTGTGTTGCATTTCACTTTTTTTCCCTTTCTTTATTGTAGTATCAAACTCTGCAAAATATCTTTTCTTTCTTCTTTTTTTTAATATGAATAAGGCTACAAGAATACAATTTAAAAACTTTTAAAATATATTTAGAAAACAATATTTTTTACTTGGTGGAACTGGGGAGCAACTTTTCACTACAACAATATAAATAATGTTCATCAAAAGAGGTCAAATATTCCAATATAATTTTGACCTTGGAGTGCAAAGTAATTTAATGATGTTACCTTTCGAAATTTTTTTTTTTTTTTTTTTTTTTTTTTTTTTTTTTTGCGGTACGCGGGCCTCTCACTGTTGTGGCCTCTCCCGTTGTGGAGCACAGGCTCTGGACACGCAGGCTCAGTGGCCATGGCTCACGGGTCTAGCCGCTCTGCGGCATGTGGGATCTTCCCAGACCGGGGCACGAACCCGTGTCCCCTGCATCGGCAGGCGGACTCTCAACCACTGCGCCACCAGGGAAGCCCCTTTCGAAATTTTTAAAGCTTGCAAGGCTTTGGTACAATGTTCCTCCAAATGTATGTTCTTACAGAGAAAATATATATGTATTCTTATGACATATGCATTTATGTAGATGCGTGTGTATATATGTAATATTTAATGTATTTTTATACATATACACACATATGGAGACAGAGAGAGAGAAAAGAGAGAGAGAACCAATTTGTACCCCTGCTAGCAATGTATAAACTGAATTCTGAATTTCGTAGAACCATTGCAAGCATCGGGGGCATAAATTTTTTCCCCTTGCTTACATGACTGGGAAAAAAATAAAGGAAAGTATCTAACTCTTAATTTATATTTATGTGGTTATCAGATAGATTGATGATTTTCCCCATATATTTATAGACTACAGTTGATATTTAACTTTAATATAATTGATTATACAGTAGACCAACAAGAAAAGATATGAAAAATGAAATACAAGAGTTTTTTTATAAAGTATGATTGAAATTGCAATTAAAATTACTGAAGCCTGTTAGCCTTGTCCATAAAGAAAATAAAAACTATCTCTATCCATGAATCAGTTTGGGGGATAATAAAAGGAAAATCATTTTCAAAGCAACTGGCTAAAAACAAGTTTTTCCTGGTTACTTGGGCAACTTGAGCTGCTTTGCTCCTAAAATCCATTTTGTTATCATATTAGGACTGAGGAAATTTTTTCCTTTTTCTATCAAGTGTTACTAAGAGAGAAAAAAATTAAGAGTTCATACAAAGAAACAATGACTTAAGTGTTTTTTTTTAAGAAAGCAATAAAAGACTTTGGTTTTATTGATTACAGATTATTAAAGAAGAGAAAATATGAAAACTTCTGCAGAGATTTGTAAGTTATTTAAACATAGTCTTTAGTTCCATGTCATGATCAGTTTAGGAAAATAGATGAAAATGGGGAAAACGGGAGTGGAAACACTGAATAAAAAGAAGATAGAGGGCTTCCCTGGTGGCACATTGGTTAAGAATCTGCCTGCCAACGCAGGGGACACGGGTTCGATCCCTGGCCCAGGAAGATCCCATATGCCGCGGAGCAACTAAGCCCATGCACCACAACTACTGAGCCTGTGCTCAAGAGCCCGTATTCTGCAATGAGAGAAGCCACAACAATGAGAAGCCTGTGCACCACAACATAGAGTAGCCCCCGCTCACCACGACTAGAGAAAGCCCGTGCGCAGCAACGAAGAACCAACACAGCCGAAATAAAAAAAGCAAATAAATAAATAAATTTATTAAAAAAAAAAAGAAGATAGAAGGAAAAGAGAGAGTCTGATAGGCAAGAAAAAGAGGGATAGCCACAGAACAAGAGATACACATATAAACAAAGAGCCATAAAGTAAGGAAAGAAGAAAGACAGACATGCGGTTAAAGACCCTGAGGGAGGTGTTAGTTTAAGGAAAAGAAAGCCACTTTGCTCACACTTCGGAGTGTGTGGGGACCTGGACCTCTGATTCTGAGCTTTTGTGATCACTGCTTTCAAACACTGACTCAGGGGCAGAAACCAATGAACTGATGAACACTCTAAACGTCAGATCGGAACTGGGTCTCCATCACTGACCTTGAACGGTTGGGAGAAAGAAGAGTGCAGTCCCTGAAATAGCATCAAATTCAACTTGGGTTTACTATGGAAGATCCAGCCTAAACAATTTCCTAAGGACTGTGATCAACCCACCCAACACAGTTATCTGCACAAGTAGCTCCTGGACAAGTGTTGTCTAATTTCACTAATACAAGGAGAAATTACTTTTCCGTCAGATTGAAACAATAGTGAAGCCCAGCATCATTTGCTCTTTTTATTTTTGATTACTTTTTACACTACCTATGTTTTTACATGACTTTTCCATGGGAAACCACCGGGGAGGCCTCATTTCCACTGCACTGGTATGGTGTGCCATTCTTGGCAGGGAACTGTAGGTGTTGCTGAAGCTACATAGCTGAAAAGGCTAAGCCAGGCCTCCAATTCTTTGGCTTATTACAGTTCTAAGTTCTATTTTAGCCCCATCCTCTTCCTCCCACTCAAATTCTGTACCCTAGCATGTGTTTGGATATGCTGTATCCTCCAGCTCTTCACACTAAATATACTCTTAGAAACCACGAGCGCAACTTGCAGATGAGTCACTCTCTCTGGAAGCCTCAGCTCCGTGGTGGACAGCTCATAAATTGGAATAGATGCAGTTGGACAGGGGGAGTAGAGACAACAGTCGCTGGTACATCGTGTTCTGCAAAGAAAGCCAAGAGGGTGGAGGTGGGTGGTTTCAGAGTAAATTGAAGCAAATTCTCATATCATACTTTAAAGAGAAGTTGGTTGGTTAAAGAGCCTAATACTCTAAAGATAATGCTCAAAAGGTTAGAATTTGTGTTTATCACTTGTTTTGGGGTCAAGCCCTTTTTTTCTTCTTCTTCTTCTTCCTTTTTTTTTTTTTTTTTTTTTGTTATCCTTTGACCAGTGCTCAGAGCATAATTTGTTTCCAGTCTTTTTTGTTCTATGAGTGAAAAGGTCAACGCCCTTTGACATGGCATGAGCTGTTCAGTGCACCAGGGGAAACATCACCAGCAGTGCTGGGCTTAAAACAACTTCAGGGCAGCCAGTCAAACACAGGAAGTGTTGTTCAAACCCCCGGAGAATACTGGCTTTGTTTATTAGCCAACTTACATCTTGTTGAATTGCTAAGTGCCTCTATCTTGAATGAGCAGATATATCAGAGACTCCAAACCCATATGAGGTATTTGTAGGCATGATATAACAACATCATTCTCCTAAAGTGTCCCCTACAGGAATCTAAATACAGAGTGGCTATTTTCTTAAATGGGAAAAGTTCCATCTCAGGTCCCCATAGTCCAATACACGCTAAATGATTCTGCAAATGAACAAACACTACTTTGATGAGACAGTAAATTTAGTGGGAGAAATAATCAACCAGGAATGCAGAAAAAGAAATGTGGGTTTCTTTTATAAACAGTCTAATCAGGAAATGAATTACACATTCAATCTTATACTCACAAGATTTTTATTTTATTAATTTAGCCCAGGAAACACTGACCTGTTCAACATTTTTATTTACGTAGTATGTGTAAATCTCTAAGTGTTCAATGATTTATTAACTGTTACTTTACAGGTACAAGATAATATTTTAACTCCATTCCACAGATTAATTGAGAAAGAAAGGTTAAATGTTTTGCCTAAGGTCACTCAACAAATCTAAACCAGAGACACATTTAGCTCATTGAACTACTGACTTTCTGTCTTATGTTTTAAATCAGTGAATTATTTTGCTTCTAAATGTACCGAAAGAGATTCAAGGCTCCACGGCAAAATCACATTATGCAGCAGTCCTCCGTTTGGAAATAGAAGAAATTTGGTTAAAACGCACACCAACCTTTTTCTATAGTATCGAAGGCAATATTAAGAGGAAAAAATGTAGCCCAAAGAAGGAAACGTCCTAAGTAGGTGCTAAATGGCTTGGCCATGCAAAGAGCCAACTCTTTCCTTTCAGACCAAGAATCAAGATACTTGGGCCCTGGTCCCAGCTCTGCTCTGCCATATACCTAGCTGGATGGTCCTTAATCTCTCTGAGTCTCTTTTCCTCAGCTGTAAAATGGATATAAAAAGACCTGCTGGGTCTTCTCTGGTGGCACAGTGGTTAAGAATCTGTCTGCCAATGCAAGGGACATGGGTTCGAGCCCTTGTCCAGGAAGATTCCACATGCCGTGGAGCAACTAAGCCCATGCACCACAACTACTGAGCTTGTGCTCTAGAGCCCATGAGCCACAACTACTGAGCCAGAATGCCACAACTACTGAAGCCCACGTGCCTAGAGCCCATGCTCCGCAACAAGAGAAGCCACCGCAATGAGAAGCCCGTGCAGTGCAATGAAGAGTAGCCCCCACTTGCCGCAACTAGAGAAAGCCCACACACAGAAATGAAGACCCAATGCAGCCAAAAATAAATAAATAAAATTTATTTAAAAAAAACAAAAAAGACCTTCCTTCCCCTGAGCAAAGTCATGAGTTTCAAATAAAAGTATGGACATGAAAGAGTAATTTAACAATATTGTAAGTTGTCAAGTGCTATGCAAATTCCATTAGTGACTGTGGTAGTACTACTATTGTTGTGTTAGAAAGGAAATGACAGGAAGTCCATTAATAAAATAGATGTCATAAATCATGCCACCAGCCTCACTGAAAATCCAATGAAAATCATGGACTCACTTCAACCAAATTCACAGTCAGAAATATACTCCAAATTTTAACTATAATTTTCAAGAGATTTATAGATCATCTGACACACATGTGTTCATAGACCTCACATTAAGAACACTTGTTGTAGAGGAAGACGAGAAATAACAGATTATCTGGAAAGCAAGGTGGCATGGGAATCAAATAGCAAAGTAGACATATCAATGACCTCAACAATCTCGTGGTATAAAGCTGTAAGAAGATGGTTTAGGGTCATTTCCCACTGAGATGTTGGGCCATCTTTTATAGTGGAATTGCAGGTTGGTACTTTTGCTTATAATAGTGAACATATGTGAGGGTGCGTGCGTGCGTGCTCACACACACACACACACACACACACACACACACACACACACACCCTTCCACTTTATAAGAAGTCACCGTGGAACACTGTGTTCATCCTAGTGTTAACTTTCTGTACTTTGAGATTTACTGGGTTTTTGTAGCCCACATAAAATTTCTAACTGTGTGTTCTATTATATAATGCAAGACTTAGTTATATTCTTTTCAGCACTCACCTCTGCAAAATTCTCAACTGGGAAAATAAAGTATGAAGCTCAAAGAGGGAGTTGGAGAGGTGGAATTAATAAGTAAGGCCAGACACCTCTGACTCCACTATGTTTCCCTGAGTGTTAGAAATAGCAATCTATTTTAGGAATCATAAATTTACTCTATTATATGTAATTCTGACTAGGGAACTTTCTTTTGAGTACAAGCTATGAGAACTTCAGCAAAACCTCTTGGGGATCTATAATACAATGTTTTATACGATGCTTAGAACTGTTCAAAGATAACAAACATGTTATTCTACTAAACTGGAAAATCAACATCGTGTGGCATGTACTATAAAATATTTTATGGAAAGCAAATACATTATATAACGTTATGACCTCAGTAAGTTTGATAATCTGCGTGACTATTTCATTTGATATTTAATGTGTGCTCTGAAAATTCAGTTCATCATTGTTTTACTCTATCACATAAGGCTTTCAACATAAAATTTAAGATGTAGCAATAATAACAATTTTCTGTAACATACAATATATGTCTTTAGATAAGCATCTTTTGAATGAAGCAAGTCTCACTTCTTTATTAACAAATATTGCAGGGAATATTAGCTAGCAATTTCAAAAGTATTTTTCTGGAAACATTAGTAAATCTTTTGCTAAACTTTAGCACTAAAATAATCCAAGTTCATTTTAAACAGCATCATTTGAGTACAATTATAAATATACATGGTTGCAATATTTATATGGGATGGGAGTAAAGTAATGTTTTTTGAGAGCACTGATTTGCACTGATTACTTCTGGATGGCAAGTTACACAATCAATATCATAAGGTTGGTATTAATTTGTACCTATATTGTCAGAACAGAAAACAAGAAGGTAGTTGTTTCAGCAACCTCAGTTATTACATACTCATTTGGAGCAATCTAGAGAAAGGATGTGTTGTTCTGAGAATCTCCAATCATAACCTAAGGTGTGGGGCAAGTAATGAGGAAAATTATATTGCATCCATACAACTATGGTATAAGATCTAACTCCATCCTATTTAGTCAATTGATTTGTTCATCCATCTAGCTATTTATTCATTCTCTTAATCCACAAGACACTGTGCAAGGCTCTGGCAATATGGAGATGAATCAGACATGGCTCCTCAAAGAACTTGAGGTTATTATGAGAGGAAGGCACTAAACGTTGGGATAGGTTGAATAATAACTTTTAATAATAATTGCTCTTGATAGAAAGGGTACATGTTCACTCTACCTAGGGAAAGGAAAAATGAGAAGAAAGTGTTGAAAAAAGCAGGGTGTGAAGCACACCTTGAAGGATATGTAAGTATTCTCTATATGAGACAATTAATGTTTTCATTTTTAAGCCATTTTTTAGTTGGATATTCTGTTACTTGCAGCCCAAAATCTCCTGATACAGGTTTTAAGTAGTTCTATTATAAAATTACTCCTTTTATGGGTCAAAACCAGTCCAAAATCAGCAATCTCATATACTTCAACATTAGAACTAATGTGAGGAGATCGGGGTTTTAAGCAAGGGATTAACATGGTCATGATTTACAGTTTAGAATGCTCATATTAACAGCAGAAAATAGGATGGATTTATTGGGATCTGAAACAGTAAGCAAGGAGGTCAGTTAAAAGACTATTATCATAGCGGAGTTGAGTGCTAACGGGGTACTAAATTAAGGCAAGAGCTCTAAGGATGACATGGTGTGAGAGTACAGGTAAAAGAGATAGTAAAGAGATAGAATTAACAGGTTTGGTAATTTAATGGAATTAAGATGCAAGAAAGAAAAGGATACCCCTCTAGGAAGATTTTCTGGCTCAAGTAGATAATTAAACTGTTTAGTGTAATTGATTCTAACTCTGTTCTCATTTCTGTACCTTGACTCGGGATGCCTATTGGTCCTGGTCCTTTCGCCTTAATGAAAACCCCTCCATCTGCTTTCAGTCATCCTACTGCGCTAGTACCTTCTTGCAGTGACTTGCTTTTTGGGACCTATTGTTTATACCACACATTTTGATGCTCAAAAGCACAGGACTTGGCTCTGTTGTTATCTCGGGACACGAGGCATGCACAGTGATGAGCTTCCCCTGATGGAAGTGCAAGCTCTTTGCAAACAGGGACAGGACCCTGACTTCTATTTCTTGATTGTCTTTGTAACACCTGACATATACGTATACACAAAGAAAACAAAACAAAATCGACTTCAATCATGGCCCATCGGATGCTTCCTTATGGTAAAGTGTAGGGAATTTTAAAGAAATGTTGGCTAATCATAGGAAGAGGTGACAGCTGTAACATCTCAGCCTAAGCTGCCCAGTCCCTTCTGCTCCCAAGTTACAAACCCCTGCTCCATGCCCCATGGGGTATCAGACATCTGCTTTACCTCCACAATCCTTATGCCTTACCTATTTGGAAGATAAATAAGGAAATTTAAAGGATCTGACATGCCTTATAATTCTGAGCTTTATTATTTGCATTAATAAATCTAAGAGTGGGAATGGTTGCTAAATAATTTAAATTTTAAGGACACTTGCAGGTAACAAATTATTTTGTTTTTAGACAACTCAAGAAAACAAAAATAGTATTAAAATTTACCTGACTTTGAATATTATTTTTATATAGTTACCTAGAATTGAGCATATATACTTTACCAATATATGATTTTCTTCTCAGGCTTATTATATAAGAAAAATTCTTTCAAAAGATAAGAAGAAAATGGTATCATTCAACAGAATCAAGAATTGAATGTGCATTCCATATTTTTGTTGTGGATGGCTTGCCATAATTATAGAAAATATAACAGTTAAATATTAACTTTTGATGCTTTTATACAGATAATGTAGATTCTTCTTTGTGCTTATTCAGGAAAAAGACAAATCTATGATCCTAAAGATTATTCTACAGTTCTCTTTATGTGTATTCCTATAATTTTGCCATTTTGATATAATCTATCTATATTGCATATGAAACTGCAAAATTTGAAAGACGAAAATGATCTATCAAATTATCTGCTATCACACAAACAGGTTAATAACAGTAATTAAAAGAATAATTATGCAACTACATGCCACTCAAAGGAGTCATTTAAATTATGCAAATCAAGCATAAGGTCATGTAATGCTAAGAGAAAAGAGCTAAAATATGCAAAATAGTGTACTCTCTGTTGGTGGTTCCAGTATTAGAAATATTCATATCACAAGCATATAGTGTGCATTTCATTTTTGAACCTTTGTACCATAAAATTGAATTAATTTTTCTTACCTTAGGTACTCTGAAATTTGAGTAGTACAAAGTTTTATAGATCAGCTGATTTCATCCATGAGAAGAATGTTTGTTTCTTACTTGAGTACTTTATTTTTAAGACATTGATTTTTTTTTCTTTCTACAGAAACATGCCACATTATTAAAAAAAAAGATCTGGTAAACAAACAAAAGTATAAAATGTAAAATAAAAACCACCTGTAATGTTACCATTTTGAAATAAGCACGATCTCATTTTGGGTTCATTTCCTTTCCTTCTTTTATAAGTGCATTTTCTTTTTGGTCATAATGGGTATCAGTTGTTTTCTTGTCTGTGTCACATTTGCTTTTGTATTTCATTTAATATTATATCATGTACGTTTCCCCAGATGGCTCGAAACCTGAATTCTTAATTGGAGGGATGAAATTTTTTACACATGTATGTAATACTTAACTATTTCATTACTTTTATATTCTTTTCATTGCCTGCTTTTCTATTATAAATCAAGCTATGATAAGCATATATTTAATTGGATGAGAATTACTGATTTTTTATTTTACTAGTTTGCTGAAAGTAGAGTTGGAAATTGTGGTTATGGCTATGGGTAGAATTAGATTTAGATTTGGAATTAGGGATATGATAGACATGCTGGGATACATTAACAAATATACATTATACAAAATATACATTAAGAAATTTGTATACAGAACATTTGGATCAGTTTGCTCACCTATAAGCAATCCAGAACACTATAAAGTTCCTAGTAATCATGAAAATAATTCATTTTATTAGCATGCCTTTAATTTTTTTCCATATGTTTCTAAGCCCTTTGTTTTTCTTTCTTGATTACATGGCTGTACATAACCTTTATTCATTTTTCCACTTGGTTGTTATTTTTAAATAATTTGCAAGAACACTTTACTTTTTTCATATTTGTTGCAAATATTTTCCCGGTTCTTTTAATTTATATTTTGACATACATATTTTATTTACATACAGTCAAATTACTAAATAGTTACTTTTACAGTTTTCCCATTGTTTTTATGCTTAAAAATCCCTTGACATTTAAAAAATTTTTCCTAGGTCCAAATGAAAATTAATGATAAATTAAATTTATCAGTAATGATAAATAAAATGATTTGATTTTCTCCCCAAAGAGCCCATTTTTCTAACATTTGTTGAATTATATTTCTGTCCTATTTGTTTATTTTTATAAGTTAGTTTACATATTAGCATTTGTTTTAAGATTATCTAGTCTCTTCCACTGATCTGTGTTGATTCTTATGTACATATTACACACTTTTAATTATTTTTATTCTGTACTATGTTTTACTACTTGGGAAAGCAGGCAAGCCCCCACCACTTCTGTTTTTCATATTTCATGTATTAATCTTTCAGATGAACTTATCTGAAGAATTTCAGAATTTATTCCAAAGATAAAAATTTATTATTTTAAAAGTCACTTCATTATTCGAGTACTTCAAAAACACCTCTTATATTTGCCCCTCACATAAGGGAAAGGAACTATTATAAAGTACCTCCTATCTGTCTTCCAAGTACTTGCTAAACATCTTCACATACAATATAGTTCACTCATCCTCAGTCATTCTGTGAAGATAGGATTAATTATTCTAATTTACACATAAGAAATCTAAGACTTTGAGAATTTATGTCTTACCCAGTATTTCAGTAAAAATGCAGGTAGAATTACTCCACACTTAATGCTCCTTTCATAATTTCACATATATTTGTCCCTTATTTAAAAAATGAAACCCCCAAGTTTTTAGACTATCATTTTATTTAAAATGCATATATCAAATTTTATGTAACTTTATGTAATTAACGTGCATCTTTTTTAAAATTTGCCTGATGATATATTATGAAGAGATATGTGCCAGAAAAGAAGACATGGAATCTCTAAAGGCAATCATATAAACTATGGTTTACTCTCAGACCACAGTGGAGCTCCAGGTAGGTCACTTGATTTGAATTTACTTATGGGTAAATAATATATGTTTCTAGTCTTCTCAAAGTTAATGATAATCAAAGACCTACATGTATTTTTCATTATTTGAGTTTGTGCATAGAATACACTAGAACAAAATTACTATACTGATATTCAAGAATTAAATGTGTGCGAACCGTTGCAGTCTAATAGGAAAATCTCATTCTTTCAATTCTTTCCAAGTCAAATCCTATTCTAGAAATACATTTCTAATTTAATCTTTCAGTAATCCCATTCCTGTACCTTACACTTCGGTTAAAATAAATTATTAGATAGTTCTCATATACCAAGATTAATCAGGATTCTTTGGTTGCAAGTGACAGAAGCTTAAGAAAGCTAAAGCAAGAAAGGAAATGGTTTGTTCATGTAATAAGTATAGAGATATCTGGATTCCAGCACGATTTGATCTAGATGTTTAAAAAATATTATCATAAACTTCTCTCTATATATATCTTTCTAGAAATCTCTAAGTTGGATAATTGAAGCATCAGATAATGAGAAGAGTCTGAGATTTTACCCTGCTTGTAAGCTAATGAGTAAACCTACCTCTGTTACATGATACTAAAAGAAGACCTGAGACTCCTGAACCGGAGCCAAAGGGCTTAATTACTCATGACACAGCCAGCAGCACAAACATCAGCATATTTCCATGAATCCCCTTATCCCTAGATCCCACAGGGGTGACACAGACAAGCCCAGGTAGGTGCCTGCACAGACAGTACGTTGTGCAGCAGGACAGGAATCTTGAGCTTAGGGAACATGAATATAGTGGGCACTAAGCATTCCTTTCCTTTGCTCTGGATCTCTAGCTCTCTCTTTTCAAGGCTGTTTACTAAGCAAACATATTTAAAAATATAGTGGAACAAGGTAAAATTATAGTGGAATAAAATAATATGGAAAAAAAGAGTAATCAGTACTTTGTCCACAAGACATGCAGAAGTGTGAGAGACACGTGGAGAATTCTCCCAGCATAAGGCTTTCTCCATCAGGTAGCAAAGAAGCCCACCAGTTATATTCTACTACCTGAGCAACCTCAGCAGAAAGAGAAAGTATGCTTTTTCTCAAAAGTCCTAGATAACATGCCTATTCCCAGACCACTGTAACTGACTGGCCAGGCCTGCCTACCGTGGTCCTCTTTGGAGTGACCTGATCAATCTCCTGCACCTCCCCCATAAGTTTAGAGTTGGTGAGAAGTGGGGGCTCAAAGAAATATTAGGGCAGTGTTTCCAGAGAAGGAGGGCACATTGATATAAAGCAGACAAATTCTTTATCATTTACTCTTTTCCTTCTATGTCCCTTGGCTCTCAGTCCTCTGTTTTTTGTCCTCTCTTCCTCTTTCACCTCTGTGTGTCCATCTCTGAGACATCTTAAAAAGCCATGCTCAAGGGCACACTCCAGCATGAAGAAGAAAATGTTCCCTTCCCAGCTAGAGGATTCTCTAGATCCACTCAGCATTTTGTCTTCCTTAATTATAGCACGTTTTACTTCCTATGCGTTGCATTACAGTAATGAGTTTAGATGTTTTAACCTTCCCAACTAGACAGGGATCTCCTTCTGATCAAGGTCGTGTCTCTATCTCTTGGTGTCTCCTATGGGTCAAAGCATATTGCAGGTGCTTAATATATACGTACTGGATAAAGGAAAGGATATTAGATGAATTTCAATCGCTTAGATCTCTTAACTAACAATGATGGAACAATTACCAGGCCAGGAGTCCAGAGACTTCGCTGCTCTTCTATTTTTAACACACACTGGTTAGCCACCTTAGCAAATTTGCTAACCTCTCTGAGGCGCAATCCTCTCATTTGTAAAAAGGTGAAACTGTGTGCTATTCCTCATGTGGTTATTGAGATAATCACATGACAAAATGCATATAAAATCACTTTAGCAATGTAAACCACTCTAATAATTAATGAATTCCATTTTCAAATAACAAGTGAACCATTTCTGTTATATGAATTCAATGTGTTCAATATTAGCAGAATAATTATTATACAAAAGTAAGTAGATATAATTTGAAGGATGCTTGCAAAAATTCTGTCTGTACCAAAATATATTGCTTGGTCCTTCTAATTCCTCCATCACATTTTAATTTCTCTGATTTAATTTTAAGAATAACTACCTCCAAAAATTCCCATAAAAGTATAAAATTTTGATAGAGTTAGTACACTAAACCATTATTGCTTATAAAACTTTATCTTTTTTTGTCTGAGAGGCAAAGGGATATACACCAGTAAGTTTCGAAAGGAAGAGGGACAAAATTAGAAAGTAAAACCATGAGATGAGTTGTCTAGAAGACAATCGGAGGAGAAGCACATTGCCACAAAGGAAAAAAGCTCTTAAAGAGAGACAGAGATGTTGCCAATTTTTTTTTTAAATCCCTAATTCATAGATTTGCCTTGGACTGGTCTTGTCAAACAGGCAGGTTTTCTGTATATCTATTTTTTTTTAATTCACAATTTTCTTTTTCAAATTTGAACAGGAAAACAGACTAGAACAAAATAATCCATTCGTTCAGAGATTTTTCTCCCTTTAGAGGAGGAATTCCATAGCTTTTTGAAGTTTCATTTCTGCTATGTTAACCAATAGTTAGAAAAGAAGATATTTTCCTAGATTTTCTTCCTAGAAGTTTTGGATGCCTCCTCAATATTGAACAGAATTTACAAATACTCAAGTGTTGAAAATTACCCCTACCAAAGCTATGTGGTTCTCCCAACTGTCAAGGAAATCAGTTTATCTCCATAAAATGCCTTCCTAATTAATAATGAGCAAATGCCCTATGAGCAAAATCATGACAATGTGATACAGAAATGTTTGCAGTTCATGAACAAAGTTACAAAAATAAAAAGACACAGAAGCTAATACAGAAAGCCCAAAGCAACGACATATCTTTCCCAGAGAGTTGGGAACTGCATGGAAACGGTTCCAAACTACTTCCTCAGAAATAAGCAGAAATGAAAAATTTGAGGCCGGACTGTATTTCTAAAGTCTACAATGCATTCCAGGCATTCCGTTGAGGTTCATGATCCCCAGCAACAAAAGCTATAATAGGGATCAAGAAGAATTCAAACTGGTAGTTTGGCAGAAAGAATCCACCTGCAACATAAGGTCATTACATCCTGCTTCTTCATTACAGTGATCTCCTAAACCGGGGAATTAACACTTTATCAGGGAGGTGAATGAGGCAGTACTTACTCAGCTGTTTACTTGGGAGAGACTACAGTGACCAAAAAGACTGTAAATAAATCATCAGAGCTCTGATTTCAGAGAACATTACAGAGAACATTACAGGAATATACCCCAAGACTCAAAATTAATGAGTAGTACCTTCCTTTCATTCAACAGATGGGGCACACCTCTGTGTCAATCAAACTGCAACTTTCAGCCCCCTTCCCTGCCTGCCAAGGTTATAAGGAAAACTTTGATGGACCCTTTGAAGGCTTTGTGGGTTTTTTTTTGACTTTTCAAAATTCTCATTTCTAAATGTTCCTTAACAAAATGCTGCAACGTGAAAAGAGTATCCTGGGTGCTTTTACAAAGTTCTCATATGTTGTTTGTATCCCTGCAAAGTTTTAGATATCCTTGTAATAAGCCTTCAAGGAAAAGTAACTGCTTAGTGCCATGTACATGTGGATGAAATGTAGGGATCTAGGTTAGTCATTGAAAATAGTCATGCTTAGATTTTGGAGTGAAGCATCTCTGTCTGTTGAGGTTCTGGAAGTGGCAATTTTCAGTTGTTCTGTTAGCTTTTCCAGGCCTCTGCGAGCAGATGAAGTCTAGAGAACATAACACTCACATTATCTTAATATGTGACACTGGCTAGTTCCTGTTATAATTATTCAAACATGAAGAATTATTAGCAGTTAAAATTATATTTAAAAAGTACATTTAAATATGTATATGTTTACATATACACAAAGTCTAGTGTTGTTTCAATGCATACATGAGAAATAATCAAAATAACAAACAGCAAACAAAAAATCAAGCCTAGATAGAATGCATCCTAATCTGATCATCTGCAGAGGAATTTTTCCCAGCATCAGAAATAAAACTCTTACGGTACATTCTATATTGGGAATTTGTGCCAAGAGGACAAACATGTCCAGAGCCTAAATCATAAAAATGCCTTACATTGAATTAAGGGGAAAATGCAACAGTTGACCTGAAGACAATACAGGCTTTTAATCAATGACAAAAATCATTAAAATGTTCAACAGAAAAAAAGCTCAGGTAGAAAAACGTGCACGCACGCGCGCACACACACACACACACACACACACACACACACACACACTACTAAGAGAGCTCTATCTCCAAGGACTACAGCAAAAGCACTGTGAAAGGTTTAAATGGAGAATAACACTCCTGAGAACACAAATGAGAAGCAATCGCCACTAAGTCGGAAACAACAACATAGAAGTAGGAACCATTCAAGAGATTTCTTTAGTTTCCCCAATTAAACAGGAAAAATACATACATCTACTGACATTTCTTTCACAAATCACAGGATTGTTACTTTTTGTATGAAATTTGTAAAATGGCGTTAAAATTTATAAATTACAAATTCACTCACTGTATTAATAAGTTGTGTTATTTCCAAGAAAATAGGTAAGAATAATTTTTAAAGATAACTACCATAGGGAAAAGGAAAATAAGTTCTCTGGAGAAAAGTAGAATTGCTATGCCTGTGGTACCCACCAAAGCCTGTTACACAAGATAATGAAAGAATCCCATTCACTGTGTTACAGGAGACAACTAAGAACAAAGGGGTTTGAAGGCTTTAAAGATGATGTGAAATATATAGGAAAAGAATATTTGTGGTGGCCAAATGTTGCATCATTTTAAAGACAGCCACCAAAAACTAGGCTATAATATATACATTTATGAATATAACAGCATTACCACCTAAAGGAATGACAGCAATTTACAGAAGATGCCAACAGTAGTTTGTAGGTTTAAAATATCTTCCGATTCCCCAGAACCATAGAGCTATTGAATATTCAGAGAATGGAGCAAAAACAGATCTTCATAGACCTGCATGGGTCATGCCCAGAAGCTGCAAAAAAAGAAGGACTTTGCAAGGAATTGTGAGGTGGTCCCAAAATCCAAGTTCCAACAGCAAGCAAATGGCCCAGTCAGAAACTGAACCAAACTTAAAATATGAAGATCCCACTCCACTCCACTAAGCATTGCTCATATCTTCCTCAACGCTATCCTCCAAAACAGGAAACATAATTCCTCCAGAGGGGAGAAGCCTGTTGTTTTCTATCAAAAGAGAGGCAAATTTATCCAAATTTCTCTTCAATTCTATCCAATTTGTGAGTCAGCCACAAGGACAGTGGATAGATTATGACAGGTCATTGGAGTCCTCTAAAGCAGTTGTTTAGAGAGTTTGAGTTCATGAAAACCACATAGAAAAGGCAACCCTTGTTCACTGTTGGTGGGAATGTAAATTGGTGCAGCCACTGTGGAAGACAATATGAAGGTTTCTCAAAGATCTAAAAATAAAACTACCATATGACCCAGCAATTCCACTCCTGGGTAAATATCTGAACAACACGAAAACACATTCAGAAAGATACAAGCACCCCAACATTCATAACAGCATTATTTACAATTGCCAAGACATGGAAGTAACCTACGTATCCATCAACAGATGAATGGATAAAGAAAATGTGGCATATATATATATATATATATATATATATATATATATATATATATATACATATACACACACACACACACACACACACACACACACACACACACACATACCACAATGGAATTCTACTCAGCCATAAAAAAGAATGAAATTTTTGCCATTTGCAGCAACATGGATGGACTTGGAGGGCATTATGCTAAATGAAATGTCAGACAGAGAAAGACAAATACTGTATGATATCACTTATATGTGGAATCTAAAAAAGTACAAGCTAGTGAATGTAACAGAAAAGAAGCAGACTCACAGATACAAAGAACAAACTATTGGTGACCGGTTTGTGGAGGAGGGGCAGTAGAGCAGTGGTGTGTCAGATCATTTTACCAGGTAATATTATAATGAGAATTAAAATTTTTAAGTACATTATGAGTATTATAGAATCCAATTTTTTATAGTATCAACATAAAAATATCACAATAGAAACTTAAGAACTCTGCTATAACCTAAAGAGATGTTACAACCCAAGTCATCCTCTACCTAAAACACCCTATTAAGAGATGGGCAGCTTCAAAAAATGATCTTGACATGGCCCCCTGTGGGTCTGCCGTGAATATTGCATTCCTGCCATGCACGTGCCTCCAAGAATTCTGTTACCTAAGAGAATGGAGGTGGATAATACAAACTGTAGAGGGAGAGGTAGGGATCTGGGTCCTAGTCCTGGCTCTTACTTAGCCAGAAACAAACTGTGTTTCTTTTCTTTTTTTTTTTGTTGTGGTACGCGGGCCTCTCACTGCTGTGGCCTCTCCCGCTGCAGAGCACAGGCTCTGGACGCGCAGGCTCAGCGGCCATGGCTCACGGGCCTAGCCGCTCCGCGCCATGTGGGATCTTCCTGAACCGGGGCACGAACCCGTGTCCCCTGCATCGGCAGGCGGACTCTCAACCACTGCGCCACCAGGGAAGCCCAAACTGTGTTTTTTTTAACAGATCACTTCATTTGGCAAGACCTTGGTAATAATAAGGAAACATATGTGGAGCTACTTATAGAGTATCAGGTAATTTATTCGATTTAACTCTAAATGATCTGACTAGGAGGACTGTGTTAATTGGATTAACACTTTTGAGAAAAGATACACAAGAAAAAATCAGAAGGGAAAATAATTTTTCTGAAATAAAAAAGACCTTTAAAGATATATGTAAAAAGGAAAGATTGAATAATATTATGGGCACAGTGTTTAAGGAATAAACATCCAAAAATGCATTGCTAAGGATACAAAATGTAAGTGACACACATTCCTTTAATTTTCTTCAAATTATCAAATAGAATACTTTCCATAAAGATGCAGCCATCTGCATTTCACCTTGAATAATCTTATTTATTCATTTACACCCTACTTTATTCCTGAAAAGATCTGACTTAGCTACGTAATTGGTGTACATTTTTTTTAAATCTTAATGGTTTGAATGACAACTGAACAATATTTAAAACTGAAAATTAAGAAAGCACAAAATGTGTATGATATTTGAAATATTATCTTAAAAGATAGTTCAGAAACAATTCTAAAATTTCCATTCTTAGAATAAATAAGTACCAAAATATATCCCCTGGGACTAATTAAGAAATGTTGTGTTCAGATGTGCAGTATCATATATAAAACTACCTTTTCCCTAACTGAGAGAAAAATAAGGGGCGGTCTAAAGCAGGCTTCCAGCATCTTAATAAAAACAACACATTACGGATCCAGAAACTTCCTAAGTCCTTCAGATGCATTATCTCATTTCATCTTCTCAATAATCTTAAAAGGCAATTATCATTATTATCCCCATTTTACAGATGAAGAATTTAAGAATTAGGGCAAGTACCTTGCCCAAAATCATACCTGTGTGAAATGAGAGAGAGTTAAAATTAAACCCAACCTAATTTGTATTTACCCTTCTAATTAACTCATTTTCCTGCCTCCCATTCACTTGATGTTTTGAGAGAGCATTACGTCCTCCCCACACATAGCTACAACTCTCTGTCCACGATTGCTCTGATCAGGTATTTTGTTTTTCACGATGCTCCAGCAAAATGAAGAAATTCCGCCACAAGCCTTTCTGGCTTCTTGTATCACCACCCCCTTTTCGCCACCCAATTCGCCAAGATCATTTCAGGAGGCACAGAGCACTAGTGCATAATGTGGAGTTTCCCAGAGCTGTCACAGTCAAGATGTGTGTAGAAATGTGGCTCTAGGACTCCACACTGGGGACAAGGTGGAGACAGGGGCAGGTTACTATAGCTCTTCCCTGAATGTGAAAAGGGGAACATTAAGCCTGCTACTGTGTTGCCTATTTCCTGAGATGTATTGCCATCACTGAAGGAAAACAAAATTATTTTCTCTAGGAAACCAAGTGTTATTACATGTAAATCATTCATGTGCTATTTAAAAGATTTGCATATTGATGAGCCCAAGATTTCTCATATTCTACATTTCTACAATGTGTCTATGGTCATGGCTTAAAGCCCATCACAGAAAGAAAAAAGGCCATTTAGCAATATTTCACTGGTGATTCTAAACATGCATAAGTCATGGAGCCTATGCAAGGTCATGTCCTATAATGGAGACCGTACATTTGGGGATGAATCATCTAACCTAAATGGGTAAAAAAGCAACATGTTACCAGTGATGTCTTATCACCTTATAGAGCATCTTATCAAACTATATTCCCGTGAAAACTGTTTGAAAAGGAGAAGTGTGTCATACACTCAATTAATCTGTTGGAGAGCTGGTCTTACAATTCCCTTTCTACCTTATTCCAGCAATATTTGGCAGGAAAAAATAGAGTTTAATAAAGTAGCATCTTGGAGTGTATGAGCAGTGAGGACTGTGTGGAAATACATTGAGTACTCTTTGCCATAAGCCATGTCCCAGGGAATTTCCCACCATAATTCCAACAATTCCAAATTTGCCCTATGAAAGAGTCAGCCAACTTGTTCCCCAGCCCAACTTCTCCCAATGCCAGAATTGAAGCGTGGCTGCCCTGTACCCCACTGGACCTCCACTAGCAATGGCTCCAAGAGTATCCCATATTGCTTCCACCCGTGGTGTGAAATAACTTTAGTTTCTGCTTTTAAGTCAAGTGTATATGAGTCTACCAGGATGAAATTGGTTGAGCAGTTCATTCATTTACTAAACAAATATTTCCCAAGTGCCTGTGTCATGGCAGGCACTGAACTAGATGCCAAGAACACAACAGTGAGCAAGACAAATCTGGTCCCACTGCTCACGGAATCCATATTATCAGGGGAGACAGAAAATTATACAAGTAATTACAGTGGAGACAGTCATAGACATACTTAACTTTGTCTCTGTTATCTATATTCATTCAGACCAGAAAAAATAGAAAAAAGAAAAGGAAAAGGAAGAGTGGGCAGAGGGGAAAAGAGAGCGAGAAACATAAAAAATTTAAACTCTACCCACTATTATTCTCAATGATATGTCCTGAGGTAAACATGATCTAGGAAAGATGAAATCTCAGTTATCACCTGCCATACACAATGTGACCATCTCACCATGGGATAATCTGAGTGTTTTGAAGCTTTGACCACTAACACAAGACACTGCCTTCCTCTTATCTGCTACTGAATTAATAGCAGCCTAGAAGACAAATGGGTTATGCTGGATTTATTAAAGACAGGATAAATGAATATATCCTCCAATGTGGTGCCTTCCCATAGAAGTTTGCAAAGGTAATTTTGACCTTAAGTAAATTCTGTTTACCAAAATGTGAAAGCTATGTCTCTACTCCATGATAATGTGGTATATGGTAGGAAAGAAAAGTTCTAGGCACTTATGTGGCCAAAATTTGTCCTGTTTGATTTCACAGATCACCACATATACAAGTGAAGTGGAGTGGGCTATGGAAGGGTCGTGTTTTCTGCCAAACACTGTGGAATTTATTCTCTTTTCTTTTAACTGTGCCTGTTGTGCACTGCTGATATCTTTACTGTGCAAAGCAATTTCGAAAAAGATCAAAGTATTTTACCATTAGGACAAGATCTTTTCGCACCTGAGAGGATGCTGTGTTTAATCTCAGTGCAATTCTTCTTGATACCAATAAGATGGATCAAAAAAACCCAAACCAAAACAAAACACCCTTCATTTCTATTGGTAGATTCTCAGGATGAGAATCTGACTATTTCCTTCCAGTTTGTTTCTTCATTGGGCATTGCTAGCAAACCTGCTCAAATGAACTGGGTTTCAGGAAAGACTTTTCGGATGAACGTACCCCATGCAATAAAAGAGAATCTGAGTATAAAATGAAGGCAATTGCCTATATAATTCAAGGCAAAAGCTCACCTTTATCTCTATTACCTGGATACTTGAAGTGGGGGAAAGGCTGTAAATTATGTAAATAATTGCATTATTTCTTTAATTCGTTGCATCTTCATACTCAAATACAAAGTTTCTTATTTTCTTTTTGCAAATAGCTCAGTTTCTAAACTCCATTGAAATAAATAACAAAACCAAATGAAAGCATTTTCATTCAAAGACTTGATGACTCAGAGAAGTATACGGGTCCTATAGCAAGATGTTAACTTTTTCATTACTGTTGCATTACAATATTACTTAATTGATATTCAGAAACATGCAAGGCCATGTTACTTTCCCATAAACTGAAGTAGGAAATGTTGAAATGGAAAAGAACAACAAGAATGCATAAAATATGAAAAATTTTGTCATGTTCTATTAGGGTTTTTCACGTTAGCATCCTATTATATTACTATTTGTTTTCACTAATATGATATGAAAATTGCTGAAATGATTACATGGTCATATCTTATTAGGCAACTCAAATTCTAAAATTATATGATTCTAATATAAGATGAAAGAAAACTGTTAATATCATAAAAAGTTTCTAATATGATCTGAAGGCCCATCTGGAAACAAAAAAGTTTAAGTTACTTTGGTATGATTTCTTGGAGACATTTTCTTTATTGGAACCAGGTGGTGACAGAGAAGGAGAAATTGGGCACAAGGATATCACTGCTAGACTGAATTCATAAATGGAAAATATTTCTCTCGGGTAGGCAATATGTTGCATGAATTTTTGCATGAATTATTTTATCCATTCTAAACAATTATGAATATTGATTAGAAGAGCTGAGTTTTATTGTCATTGGTTTTCAATGCAGGAGGTAGCTGCAGTGATTTAGCTTTTGCCTTTTTTTTCTTTTTTTGGTAAGAAAAGCCACTATTAGGAATATGTCTCTTCATAATTTGCTTTCACCTGAGAGTTACTATTAATTGTTAAACAATACAGTTTGATATATACTATGAGATAATAAATGGAGGGTGTTGCTTAAGTTAACAGTTCTTTAGCTCTTACTGAAAAACTGTTTTTTAATGTATTGTGCTTATTAAATGTGATAATGAATCATTCAGTAGTCTGCTTTATTAAATAATTGGGGGTTAAATCTAAACTTACTTTCAATCTGGGCATAAAGATGATACTTTGGGATCTTAGAAGTAATGTTTGCAATGTAACTTTGGAGTCAAAATAGACTTCTTTACGAAAACTTGTTTTTATATTGCAGAAACCTGCCATAAGAATCAAGTTGAGAAATGAAAGAAATGTTGGAAGAATAGAATAATTGATTGTAAAGGATGTTATTTACTCTTTTAAGAACACTAATTTCAAAGTTCTATAAGATTCCCTAAAATATTGTATTTAAATGAAGACTGCCACATTTTAATATTTATCTTTTTTTAATGGGCAATGTTTTTTTAACATCTTTATGGGAGTATAATTGCTTTACGATGTTGTGTTAGTTTCTGTTGCATAACAAAGTGAATCAGCTGTACATATATATATATCTCCATATCCCCTCCCTCTTGGGTCTCCCTCCCACCCTCCCTATCCCACATATCTAGGTGATCACAAAGCACCGAGCTGATCTCCCTGTGCTATGCGGCTGCTTCCCATTAGCTATCTGTTTTACATTTGGTAGTGTATATATGTCCCTGCCACTCTCCTACTTCGTCCCAGCTTCCCCTTCCCCTTCCCTGTGTCCTCAAGTCCATTCTCTATGTCTGTGTCTTTATTCCTGTCCTTCCCCTAGGTTCTTCAGAACCACCTTTTTTTTTAAGATTCCATATATATGCATTAGCATATGGTATTTATTTTTCTCTTTCTGACTTACTTCACTCTGTATGACAGCCTCTAGGTCCATCCACCTCACTACAAATAACTCAATTTCGTTTCTTTTTTGGCTGAGTAACATTCCATTGTATATATGTGCCATATCTTCTTTACCCATTCATCTGTCAGTGGACACTTAGGTTGCTTCCATGTCCTGGCTATTGTAAATAGAGCTGCAATGAACATTGTGGTGCATGACTTTTTTTGAATTATGGTTTTCTCAGGGTTTATGCCCAGTAGTGGGATTTCTGGGTCATACGGTAGTTCTATTTTTAGTTTTTTAAGGAACCTCCATACTGTTCTCCATAGTGACTGTATCAATTTACATTCCCACCAACAGTGAAAGAGGGTTCCCTTTCCTCCACACCCTCTCCAGCATTTACTGTTTGTAGATTTTTTTATGATGGCCATTCTGACCAGGATGAGGTGATGCCTCATTGTAGTTTTGATTTGCATTTCTCTAATGATTAGTGATGTTGAGCATCCTTTCATGTGTTTGTTGGTGATCTGTATATCTTCTTTGGAGAAATGTCTATTTAGGTCTTCTGCCCATTTTTGGATTGTTCATTTTTTTGATATTGAGCTGCATGAGCTGCTTGTATATTTTAGAGATTAATCCTTTGTCGGTTGCTTCATTTGCAAATATTTTCTCCCATTCTGAGGGTTGTCTTTTTGTCTTGTTTATGGTTTCTTTTGCGGTGCAAAAGCTTTTAAGTTTCATTAGGCCCCATTTGTTTATTTTTGTTTTTATTTCCATTTCTCTAGGAGGTGGGTCGAAAAGGATCTTGACGTGATGTATGGCATAGAATGTTCTATGCTTACCTCTGAGTTTTATAGTGCCTGGCCTTATATTTAGGTCTTTAATCCATTTTGAGTTTATTTTTGTGTATGGTCTTAGAGAGTGTTCTAATTTCATTCTTTTACATGTAGCTGTCCAGTTTTCCCAGCACCACTTATTGAAGAGGCTGTCTTTTCTCCATTGTATATTCTTCCCCCTTTATCAAAGATAAGGTGACCATATGTGCATGGGTTTATCTCTGGGCTTTCTATCCTGTTCCATTGATCTATATTTCTGTTTTTGTGCCAGTACCATACTGTCTTGATTACTGTAGCTTTGTAGTATAGTCTGAAGTCCAGGAGGCTGATTCCTCCAGTTCCGTTTTTCTTTTTCAAGATTGCTTTGGCTATTCCAGGTCTTTTATGTTTCCATGCAAATTGTGAAATTTTTTGTTCTAGTTCTGTGAAAAATGTCATTCATAGTTTGACAGGGATTGCATTGAATCTGTAGATTGCTTTGAATAGTATAGTCATTTTCACAATGCTGATTCTTCCAATCCAAGAACATGGTATATCTCTCCATCTGTTTGTATCATCTTTAATTTCTTAACATTTTATACACTGGAGAAACTTTTTTCTCAAAGATGGCATTATCGATGGTTTAAAAAATGATTATGATTGCTAGAAGGGCTTGACTTATGAAATCTAGTCCTGACATATATTACTTTTACAGAAAAATGGATTTATCTCAATTGGCTGTTAATGTCATCTAAAAAGGGGGACCACTGAAAATTAGCTGCCAGACACAAAATCATCTTAGTTGAAATTAGAATACATTTAGAATATGTTTTATAAGAAAGACAAAGTGACAAAACTGGCTTTCAGATAGGGCAACTTTTTAAATGCCATATATTTTATCTTAAGTATGGTGTGGATTGTTTGTCAGAACCAGGCTATTCCCATCTCTTTCCCTTTCCTCCCAGTCCAAGGGCTCAACACCATGGTCCAATTCTTCAAAAATGATTTGGGATAAGAACCATTTTGATGTAAACTTCTACAGCGCCATTTGGAGCTCTACAGAGAATCAATAAAACAAATGAGCTTAAATTACAGCTGAACTAATCATGTAAATGTTTAAAATGATAAGACTTCAATTCAAGCTTTTCTAAATGCCAATGAACCTAACTAATTACCATATCTGTCCCAGTTTGGGATGAGTTTGAGTATCCAGGTCTTGTTAACAAGTCTTCTCTTGTCCAAGGCAAAGAAAATCAGGTGGAAGAAGTTTCCAAGGCTAGTACTAAAAATGGAAACATCCATACCGTTTTGTGATCCATTTCTAATACACTATGTGGTCAAAAGATCAGATTTATCTTGAAACAAAAAACTAAATGTTTCCCATTTTTAAAAAGAAGCAATAACAAGAACCACAGTTCTACTGTCTATCTTCCATAAAGAATGTATCTTCCTATTTCTATATTGCTAGGGTTTTTTCGGCGCTAGGAACTTCATACTTACCTATGCTCTAATTAATTAAGATAACATGATCCATCCTCAAGTTAATGTTATCCTAAACAACTTTTCTAATGTTTTCATTAACTTTCTTTAAATTGCCATTATGGTGAAGATGTAACGTGTCACCCAGGCCCTTGTCTTTATTTCTGTCTAATAGTGGTAGAAGCCGCAAAACTTACACACTGTATTATCTATTGCAGTGAGAATACTGCCAGCCCCAGATCAAATGCCTTTCTTTCCTCAAAGCCCCAACAGTGCTGCCCTCCCCACCCCACCCCCCATAAATTAGCAGTGTTTAGTAGGAGACTTGCCCACATTCTATAGATTACTTTAAGGAAAAGCTCCATCATCCATAATACATTTGGGCTTCTTTCTAGTTGAAGATTTATATATTTTTTTATTGATGGGTTATGAATATTGACACAGGAGATATTCATTGTTTATTGAAGGCTTGTTTACATAAAAGATCTTCACAGGCTACCCCCTAAGTCTAGAGGTCCTAAACCAGTGTCAGGGAGCTGTCTGGGTATTTTTTCCCACGTATTGCACTGCCATTCTACCAACAATAGAGGCCCATTAACGTTTGGCCCTTCAAGTTACTGCAGCCCAAGCCTCAGTGGCAGGACGTCTGCCCAATATGTAAAATAACGGAATGAATGGATTCCTTGGAAACAATGATAACAAGACCTGGCTGAGCTAACTGTGACAGCATGTGGTAATTTTCCAGCCCGCTGGCCCTGTAAAGGAAACTGGAACACAAAGCGGAGACTGCGGGGCGGGCCGGCCTGAATAGCTGCAAACAAGTGCAGAATATCTGATGATGTCATACCCACAGTTTGACAGATGGGGCTGGACCATTTTGCCCCCTTCAAGTGTGCTCTTAACTATTTGTATTCCATCGGCTTCTCACTTGGGAAGTTCAATCCTGTAATCACCTGCTTGAAAGACTAAACAAACCTTAACTGTCATGTGCTTGATTCAAGTACCACTAGTTTTATGAAGAAAAATGATATCCATTATTAGTGGCTGAATGCTGAGGGGGGCCATGGGGGAGAGCGTGCTGCTGTGGATTAATGCATCATCTCTGCTTTCAGCTGTGGGCCAGGTTTTGAGTCTAGCTCTGACTGAATCCTGCCATACACTTTGAATAGCATAATGAAGTATTGTTATCGCCTCCATCTAGTCATTACATCAGGGAAACAGACATCTAAAGTTATCAAAACTGATTACAAGCTGAGCTTTTGTGTCTATAAAATAAATATGCTAAAAGACGGCTCTTATTTTTTTTTAGTCTTATGGGTGTTCTCTCTAGGTTGGATGTTTTAGCGCTTATAGCACTATGTGTCATTATATGTAAGTTGGTGCTAGGGCGTATCTATAAGACAGCGTTCTCCCAAAACGCGTTGGTATGTAGATCTGCGTGTGCGTACGTGTTTAAGTTGGTGCATGGGAGACAGAGAAAATGAAGATTGACAACATTTATAAAAATGAGACACAACTCAATTAAAATACACCGAAAATAGTAAATGAACTGGAGTACTCGGTTTAATTGTAACGACACAAGACTGTCTTTTTCCTCCTTTCAAATAAGTAGTTGCTTTGGATCTCACATGTCTTTGCCATTTTATTCGTGTAGTTCTTTTTATTTACTTTTCAAGGAATTTCTGTAAATATACACAGGCTACAGAATAGGTCTCAGATACAGCTTTACACTTTAATCTTTTCATCAAATAGCTAACCAAAGCTGGATAGCCAAAAGATTCTGTTTATGGAGAAGTGATATCTTTCCCACAGAAAAGCATGGCACATGGCCTAGCTTGTGGAAACAAGAATAATAGCAACAGCATGATAAAAATATTAATGGTTAGGATTCATAAAATACCTTTTCAACTAGGAAAGTACCACACACTCAACTACTTTCTTCAGAGTCTCACAAATTATAGAAGCTGTATAGAAGCTATGCTAAACTTAGCTTCCCCTGTCTTATCTAACATAGTTGTTGGGTAGGGAAAAAAAGTGAAAGCAAGGGGAATTCTCCCCCTCATCCTCGAAGACTTAGTTATGCCCAACTCACCTCTGCCCTGAACCTCCACCCTTACCTTTTGGATGTGAAGGAAAAAACATATTAGTAATATCCTCTACCATTACCCTGCTCACCTGGACACAAGCAGGCTATGCTTTGGTTATCTTTGATGCATTCATTTTATAATGAGATCTACCATCTACTTGGTATTGGGCCATAGCTTTATTCTGTGCAAATACTCCAACTGGGATTGTGCTTTAAAGTCAATCTAAGAGAATTATTTGCACAATGTATATGTGCACCAGTGGCTACTTTTCAACAGCAGAGTTGTGGTTCATAAACAGCCCTAATCTCTTCCAAGGCCATGCCTAAGTTTGAGGGCCTAAGTGGCTGCCAATGCTGATACCTAAGGAGAAGCTCATGACAGGGCACGTGGCTTATGAAGAGGAGCTCATCTCTGCTTCCCACATTTCTCACTAACACCAAGGGCATCCCTCTATGTGTTTACACCAGATGGAGCTCACCATCTGTTACAAAAAGCCAAATTGTTTTATTTGTAGCCATGGTGCTTATATCCCTACAGGAGACTGAGAGGGTGAGAGAAAAGGAAAAAAAAAAATGGTGAGGATAGGTAATAAGAACTTTCCACTAACACAAGTCATAATCTGATGCTATCCACAAGCTGTTCTCTGAGACACAATTCTGATCCAGCTATGGCAGTGGCCTAGGTGGGGATCTCTTAGGAGGCCTGGAGATCATGGTCAAAAAGTCAGTTGAGGAACAGTGTGACACTGGATAGGAAGGAGAAACAGAACCCTTCATTCCCATTGTGAACACTGAGTTAAAGTGTGTTAACACATTGGCTTTCTCAGAGTTTTCATCTGACCAAAAAGCCAAACTACTGAGGGTAATCAAAGTAATATCAGCAACAATGACAATCATGGTAGTATTTCATAATAACTATAACCTGGCAGGATGTTCGAAAGAAATTGATTGATGAATTCCCCACACACATTTAATTCAACCTGTAAAGATAATGTCATATTAAGTTAAACCAAGGATCATCCAGCCCAATATGCCAATTCATCATTTGGAAGGACATATTGTCGTTCAAGTTCACACTTTCATAAGTAATTTATTTCTGCAAATATGGCTAATTCCTTAACAATGAACTATAGGTGTGCCAGGACTTGACCTATCTAAAGATTTCTTGAATCTGCTGGGAATTTAAGCCTATCATCACTACTTGGGGTAACAAGATTCATAAATATATCAGCCACCTCATAAAACCATGCTTCATGTCTATATGAAATTTACAGTTCAGTTCAATTAAATAAATATTTATTAAGGATTCACCTAGTGAATGGCACTATACAAGAACAGCCAGAAATACAAAGGTGGGCAAGGAGGCTTCAGAAAACATACGATCAGTGAGAGGGAGATATGCATAGACACAAGTGTTGGCAATGATCATGGAGTAGGGGGTATGCTGTGGAAAGTAGATACAAGTTATAAGTAAAGCCTAAAAGAAATATCCCCCAGGGAGACTGCTGGGGTTTGGGGAACACATCCATGTTTGCCGTAGAAATATTATACAACAATTTTTAAACTTTAAGCAGGATGCTGAATGAATTTGGGAGTGTTTCTCCCTCTGCAATTTTTTGGAAGAGTTTGAGAAGGATCAGTGTTAGCTGTTCTCTGAATGTTTGATGGAATTCGCCTGTGAAGCCATCTTGTCCTGGACTTTTGTTTGTTGGGAGATTTTTAATTATGTTTTCAATTTCAGTACTTGTGATAGGTCTGTTTATATTTTCTAATTCTTCCTGGTTCTGTCTTGGAAAATTGTACCTTTCCAAGAATTTGTGTGTTTCTTTGTGGTTGTCCACTTTATTGGCATACAGTTGTTTGTAGTAGTCTCTTATAATCCTTTGTATTTCTGCAGGGTCAGTTGTGATTTCTCCTTTTTCATTTCTAATTTTATTGATTTGCATCCTCTCCCTTTTTTTCTTGATGAGTCTGGCTAAGGGTTTATCAATTTTGTTTATCTTTTCAAAGAACCAGCTTTTAGTTTTAGTTTTATTGATCTTTGCTATTGTTTTCTTCATTTCTATTTCATTTATTTCTGCTCTGATATTTATGATTTCTTTCCTTCTACTGACTTTAATAGTTTTAGAAGTCCTAACTATGGCAATCAGAGAAGAAGAAGAAATAAAAAGAATACAAATTAGAAAAAAGGAAGTAAAACTGTCACTGGTTGCAGATGACCCTAGGGTTGATAGAAAACCCTAAAGATGCCACCCGAAAACTACTAGAACTAATCAATGAATGTGATAATGTTGCAGGATACAAAATTAATGCACAGAAATCTCTGGCGTTCCTTATACACTGACAAGGAAAAATCAGAAAGAGAAATTAAGGAAACACTCCCATTTACCATTGCAACAAAAAGAATAAAATACCTAGAAATAATCCTGCCTAAGGAGGCGAAAGACTTGTACTCAGAAAACTATAAGACACTGATGAAAGAAATCAAAGATAACATAAACAGATGGAGAAATATACCATGTTCTTGGATTGGAAGAATCAATATTGTGAAAATGACTATATACTACACAAAGCAATCTACAGATTCAATGCAATCCCTATCAAACTACCAATGGCATTCTTCCTAGAATTAGAGCAAAATGTTTTACAATTCGTATGGAAACACAAAAGACCCCGAATAGTCAAAGCAATCCTGAAAAAGAAAAATGGAGCTGGAGGAATCAGGCTCCCGGACTTCAGACTATACTACAAAGTTACAGTAACAAGACAGTATGGTATTGGCACAAAAACAGAAATATAGATCAATGGTGCAGGATAGAAAGCCCAGAGATAAACCCATGCACCTATGGTCACCTAATCTATGACAAAGGAAGCAAGAATATACAATGAAGAAAAGACAGCCTCTTCAATAAGTGATGTTGGGAAAACTGGACACTATAAAACTCTTAGAGGAAAACATAGGCAGAACACTCTTTGACATAAATTGCAGCAAGATCTTTTTTGACCCACCTCCTAGAGTAATGGAAATAAAAACAAAAATAAACAAATGGGACTTAAAAGCTTTTGCACAGCAAAGGAAACCATAAACAAGACAAAAAGACAACCCTCAAAATGGGAGAAAATATTTGCAAATGAAACAACAGACAAAGGATTAATCTCCAAAATATACAAACAGCTCATGGAGCTCAATATCAAACAAACAATCCAGTTAAACAATGGGTAAAAGACCTAAATAGACATTTCACCAAGGAAGACCTACAGATGGCCAAGAGGCACATGAAAAGATGTTCAACATCACTAATTATTAGAGAAATGAAAATCAAAACTACAATGAGGAGGCTTCCCTGGTGGCGCAGTGGTTAAGAATCTGCCTGCCAGTGAAGGGGTCACGGTTCGATCCCTGGTCCGGGAAGATTCCACATGCCGCGGAGCAACTAAGCCCGTGGGCCACAACTACTGAGCCTGTGCTCTAAAGCCCGCGAGCCACAACTGCTGAAGCCCGCGGGCCTAGAGCCCATGTTCTGAAACAAGAGAAGCCACCGCAATGAGAAGCCCGTGCATCACAACGAAGAGTAGCCCCTGCTCACTCACCACAACTAGAGAAAGCCTGTGCACAGCAAAGAAGACCCAACACGGCCAAAAATAAAATAAATAAATAAATTTATGAAAAAAAAAAACTACAATGAGGTATCACCTCACACTGGTCAGAATGTCCATTATCAAAAAATCTAGAAACAATAAATGCTGGAAAGGGTGTGGTGAAAAGGGAACCCTCCTGCACTGTTGGTGGGAATATAAATTGATACAACCACTATGGAAAACAGTATGGAGGTTCCCTAAAAAACTAAAAATAGAACTACCATATGACCCAGAAATCCCACTACTGGGCATATACCCAGAGAAAACCATAATTCAAAAAGAGACATGTACCACAGTGTTCACTGCAGCACTATTTACAATAACTAGTACATGGAACCAACCTAAATGTCCATCGACAGATGAATGGATAAAGAAGATGTGGCACATATATACAATGGAATATTACTCAGCCATAAAAAGAAACGAAATTGAGTTATTTGTAGTGAGGTGGATGGACCTAGAGGCTGTCATACAGAGTGAAGTAAGTCAGAAAGAGAAAAACAAATACCGTATGCTAACGCATATATATGGAATCTAAAAAAAAAAAAAAAAAATGGTACTGATGAACCTAGTTCCAGGGCAGGAATAAAGATGTAGACGTAGAGAATGGACATGAGGACACGGGGTGGGAGGGCGAGGCTGGGGCGAAGTGAGAGTAACATCGACATATATACACTACCAAATGTAAAAGAGTTAGCTAGTGGGAAGCAGCCGCATAGCACAGGGAGATCAGCTCAGTGCTTTGTGATGACCTAGAGGGGTGGGATAGGGAGGGTGGGAGGGAGGCTCAGGAGGGAAGGGATATGGGGACATATGTATACCTATGGCCGATTCACTTTGTTGTACAACAGAAACTAACACAGTATTGTGAAACAATTATACTCCAATAAAGATTAAAAAAAAAAACTTAAGCTATGTGAACAAAATTCTGTAAATAAAAATGTAATAAAGAAAAAAAAAAAAAGGATGTTGCCCAGGTTCAGAGTCTTCATCTTTCTAGATTGAAGCCAAGTCTTGTCTTTTAGTTTATCTGCTTTCAGAAAACACCCTTTAACCCTTTTATCATTTTAGTGGCTCTCCTCTGGACATTTTCCAGTTGCATCAGTTTTTTAAGCATGTTTCCATTCTCACTTTCTGTTAAGCATGTTTAAGTATATAAATGGACGTTTGAACTTGGTATGTAAAAATAAGAAGGAAAACTGTCAGATCAAAGTCCAAAATACTGTAGGTCAAACTTCGAATATCAAAAAGTAAGTACGTAAATCCTTATATACATTGCTGCTATAGAGAAGTTCAAGAAAAGGTTCAACTAGAGAAAAATTTGAAGATAGGGACAAGGAGAATCATGCAGTTCTCATGGATTACTTAGCAAAAGCTTTGGGGGTGAAGTCCTATAATCACCAAAATACCTAATTCTGCGGCTGTTTGTGTAACTGTCGTTAATGCATGTCAGAGCATAAATTTGAATTGCTGTACTTGGTTTTGGGTATAGCTGACCTATTTTTGTCATTTTCTAGGTGTGATGTTTGAAAAATTACTGGTCCCTTCTGCATATTGTTTCTTTATTGGTAGAATAGAAATAATATCTATGTTGTAGAGCTCTTAGCTCAGCTACTAGAATATAATAAATTTAATAAATTCTATAACCTGCTGCTCTGAACAAAAACATAAATAATAAAGTCTCTCTTTCCTTAACTGTAAAATGAAAAATTTTGTGTCAAAAGTTTTGCAGTTGCTTTTAACTCTGAAAAATGTGTTTCTGTAAAGCAGAAATCTATAGTTAAATAAGATGATAATTAAATAAGATGATAAATACCATCCTCTGCTTATTTATTTTAAAAAGGAGACATAACTTGGGAGACTCAAACGAGGCAGCAGGCGTTAACTGAAAGGAGGTGGGTCTCACTGTATTAGCCTCATGATCAGCTCTAGGTCTGGGCTTCACTCACTGAATGACCCCAAGCAAGTCAGGGAACCGTTCCAAAGTCACCTATAGAAAGGGACTATGATTGCTTACCTCAATATGAAAGCCCTTTGTCAACTTCGAAGTGCTATAACATCATCAGTTATTACTGTCTTAGATGACTTTGGAAGCTAGCTACTCCAGTCGTGTTTCAGCATTTTTGTTACCAGAACAATTAAAGCCAAAAGTGGATAAGAATAAAATTTTTTAATATTTTATTTAAAATATTTACTTACATTAAAAAAATTCAAAATGTCACTAAATTTCTTTTATGAAGGGTTTATTTACAATTCCTACTTACTCACTGTATTCAACTTTCTGTCTAAAGCAAGGTCTGCTTTCTGAGCACACCCATCAACGTCACTGTGTATTCAGATCTGTTTCTCAAACTAATTAGAATATGCTGGGATAGATTCTATTTCAATTCGGATGTTTTGTTAAAAATATTCTTGAAACCAATTCACCAATATTCATTAAGTCTCTTCTGAAAGAAGGCACTGAGATAGCGGCTGCAATAAATACAACATGAATAAGATTAAGTCACCGACCTTAAGAAATTGCCAAAACTGGTAAAGTATAAAACAGGTACACAAGTGATTACTACTGAGGATAAGACAAATGCTCTGAGAGAAATAAAAACCAAGTTTTATGAGAGAATCAAAGAAAGAAAAGATACACTTCACCTGGAGAATAATTTAATTTGCAATTAGAAAAGTTCTTTTCAGGATGGATCTGCCAATAACTTGCAAATTAAATATATGAAAAGACTATAATTATAATGCAGGGTGGCCCATTTAAAGAAGTCCCACTTAACATAATGTGATTTCAAGAGCAATAAGATAAAGAATACATAGCTCAAGTGCATATAGATCCTCTTTTTTGAAGGGCACCAAGGCTTTTTACTGTCAAGTTTTTTTTTTTTTTTGAAATGAGTGACCCTATCTAATAGGATCACAGTATTTTTTAAAAATAAGATAAATTTGAAGAGATGCTGCAAAGTTCCTGGATGAAGATGCTCCATTCCATCTGTGTTAGTGGACACTGTGTGAAGTCCCACGTGTGTCGTGCCCTCTGGCACTTCTGCAGGTGCGTTAACCCGCTCAGTCATCAGGGCATCACCGGGTCATACAGACTTCCAGGGAAGGAGGCAGCTCCTGAAGAGGCCCCTTTCCAGGCTATCTTTCTTCGGAGTCTAGTGGCCCTCTCTAAAGGATAGGATCCCTCACCCCTGCCCCTCCACCCTCCCCCAGTCTGGGTCTGGGTACCATTAGTGCACTGGAGCAGCAATTTCACTAAATTGTACCTTACTGGCCCCTTATTACGAAAGGAAGTGTGAATGCTGCCAAGCCCTTTCCTAACTGGCAATGGAATCACAGGTCAGAAAACATCTCTAGCAAGCATAAATTATTAGGCTCACTATAAAAGAGAGCTGACAGATGAAACAGGCATTTCCATGAGTGAACAATACAGCTTCAATTCAAAGACTGCTGATTGGGTGTTCAGCCCTCCAGCATAAACAGCTATTCAGATTTTAAACTGTAACCAAGTGCATAAAGAGAAGGAATGCCACGGCCACCTCGGGTTCTTCAGAACAATTCAACAAGGGATGTGATATAAATAAAATGTCAAACTATAGGTTGAGTATTTCTTCTTCTTCCCTAAGGTGCTTCACAGCCCAGGAAACAGAAGGTTAGTGTTTCAGGCTGAAGGCCGCTCTGGAAACCTGGCCAGCCGAGTTCCCCCACTGGCTGTCCCAGAGCCTCGCCAAGAGATGGGCACTGAGCAGGCCAGCCTCCCTCTCCTCCTACCCTGTCTGTCTGAGTCGTTCCCAGCCTCTGCTTTTGTAAGATGCTATCTGTATTCATGGGGCGAGGCTGTCGGGGATGAGGTCACAAACATGTAATTATAAACCTCTTAGCAAGGCAAAGCGTTCTACTCCTAAGGAAAGTAGACGCTGCCAGTTTCTTACTGTGATGCCACAAAGAGCACCTCCCCAAGATAAAACTATATGTAGTTAACAAAACGAATAGCATTTGTCTCTATGGTTTGCCAAAGGATGCAAATCCCAGGCGTTTAGGGCCTTCTAGCCTTTCTCAGGAGAATGGAACAAGAACCTAAGACTATCTGCAATCTTTGATTGTATGTAAATCTCTGGTTAAAATAGCAGCGGGTAGCTGTGTGTATCTAGAAACAGGAGACGCAAGAGTGCTTAGTGATTGCTAAAAGAGAATGCTTCACCATCTTACCAGTAGGGTACATTTCTTAACGATGCCAAAATATTGGACACTTCCATGTTGGGCTAACATTGTGTCCTCTTGAGTTTCAGAAGGTCAGTAGAAGTCACTTTAGGCACGAGTATCAAAGGAAGTGATCTGGAGTTTCTTCCCTGAGGGACCTGGGCTCTGTGACTTCTCAAAGACCTACACGCTAAGCGGTCTGCCCCCAACCTTTGCCCCTGTGGGGTCAGTTTAGGTCTCTTTTCCTACGCAAAAGGGCACCCGTTATCACAGAAACGCTCGCTTGTCAGTGGTTGCGTCTGGGTTGATTTTTCAGTAGTTTCCACTGTAGGCTGGAAGTCTTCCCATATTGATGATATCCACCCAGAGATGCCCCCGGTTAGGGGAAAGCTCTGATTGTTTTTAACAAATTTGATCACACAAATAGCTCCATTTAAATTGAAGACATAGTCAGAGGAGGTTAAATTGTAACATATATATTTTTTCCATCTTGATATGTTTGCATCAGATCATAATTGTGAATAATGTACTGGCGTTCCAGGAGTCACTATTTAAAAATCTGTTTGGGGATGACGCTTCTTTACATTGATGGGAATTACAAAAACAAACGGGCCTTTCTGTTCTGAAGTACCCCTTTCTAATGTCCTTGCCTCCTGGAATATACTGGTAACACTGTATTTAGATGCTAAGGATAAAGTCAATTATTTACAAATAAACAAGGAATTCTACTGCTACTACTCAAAATGTAGAGAACCCACAATGTGTGAAAGTGTTTTGTTATTAAAAATACCTCTGCTAAGGCGGTGCTCAGGCGTGGCTGTGTGAGAATGCTGTCCAGAAAGTGAAGGTCTCGTGCAACCTGCCACTGACTGGAAGATGTGAAGCCTCCACCCAGTTATTGGGTTGTTGGCATGGGATTATTCTGATGACCGGTGATTATCAATTTCTACAGGATCATTCCAAAAGATTCAAATTGGCTTAGTTTTCTATACTCCAATCCAGTGGTTTTGTTTTGAAATTACAGCATAGGGAAAGAAACTTTCTTCCCTTCCCCTGGTAGGAGAGTGCTTCATTTTTTTAGAGCACATTTTTCTGCTCTAATGTATCTGAGTGAAGCAAGTGCTTTACAGAATGTCCTGATCCAGAGAGTTCTGAGAGAAAACTTGTACATTATCACCCACTAATTATTTTCCCACTGATCTTCTCAGGCAACGTAATTATGAGGTGAATTGTATTAGCAGATGTAACCCTAATGTTAGAAACTTCAATTAAAAAGCAATAATAACCTTCAAAACTACTGCTTTTACTCTATACATCTGAAAATATTTGCATCTACTCTAGATAGCTGTGTGTCCATGATATTCCAAACTTGGCATCGTTCCCTGTGTGTTTCTTTACTGTGACAGTCAACGTCTTGTGACTACATGTATTCAGTATTTATCTGTCCTCTTAATCAATGGTTCTCAATTTCCTGTGCACACTTAAAAATTCCGGAAGCTTTTAAAAAAATACTGATTTCCAAGCCAGAGAAAACTGAATCTCTATGTGTTTGTGCATGTATTGGGCGTGGGGAACAGGGAAGACTCATTGGGTTTTTTTGTTGTTGTTGTTGTTACTTCCAAGGTGATTCTAATGTGCAGCAAGAGACAAAAACAACTGTCCCAGATTGTTAGCTCCATGAAGAATAGGACTATTTCTGTATCTTGCTGCATGGAAAATAAGAGAACTCAAAACTTCACGGTGAATAAATAAACGAATATCACACTGCTGTCATGTACAGCACACTTCTTTGTCAACAAAACCTAGGCAGGAATTTCAAGAACCTCTTATATTTGAAACTAACCTTGGACAACTGGCCTCTGAGTGTTATTTGTGATGAAGCATAAGTTGAAATTATAACATTAGTTCAGGCCTTTCTCTATAAGCTTAAATTCCTACCGTGCAGTGGCCTCAGCTGTAGAATGCTAGCCAGCACCCTCGAACCATCACCCACCCTCTGCCCCCAGGGTGCACAGGCAGGAGAAGGCGCGCACTAGAGGGGAGGGAGAACCGATGCACTCTTCCATACCTGCCCTACCTTTTCAGGTACACGAACATTGAGTTGTGCATGAATGAAACTTGTATTAGCACGAGAAATATTGGCCTTTTCATTATTTTATGTCAAAAGATGGCGAGACATAAAATTGCAAATTTCCTACGTAGGTTATAAAGACATGGATATCTACAGTTAGTGATAGCCCTGCTCCATTCAGGTTATGGGTCTGGGTCTGGTAGGGAGATGTTGATGAAGGGCAGTGTCTGCCCACCTTAATATCAAAATCAAAAATCCATATCTGAAGTGATGGATGTAAAAGCCAGGCTAGTCATTACTTCTAGGGGAAGGAGGAGGTAAGATTAGAATAAGGCACATACAGGGAGGGTGGCTGAAAAAATACTCGTTCTTGACCGAGATGCAGTTACAAGGTTTTCACCAGAAGCTAGTCATTAAGCTACACATTGGTTTGGTGTGGTTTTTCTGGATCTGTGTTTTATTTGATAATAAAAAGTTTAGATTAAAATACATTAATAGCAGTCAACCAATACTTTATACCGATTTTAATTCAAAATAATTCATCTCACTGTAATATATAAGTGTATGAAGCACAAAAACTTTTACATCTGAATTCAACTTATCTCTTAAACTCTGTGAACATATTAGTTGTTACCACCTGTCAGATTATTATGCTCGCTAAATGTGTCCTTCCCTCATCTTCCAGGCCTCAAGGGGAATACCCTTCAGTTAGCGCGGTGGGACTCAGAGGCTAAGTTTGTATGGGTTGGTCAAAACATTTGTTTGGGTTTTTCCATAACATCTTACAGAAAAACCCAAATGAACTTTTTGGCCAGCCCAATATTTCCTCAACAGAAGCCATGTGTGACATTAGTGACTTCCATCATGAACCTGCCCCCCTGCTCCCTTTCCAGACAACAGAGTCCAGGCTTTCCAGGCCATCATTCTGGATAGCACCCCAGCCCCCTGGAACACCTAAGCTCCCTTCTCTAGATTTAGTTGGGGATATAGAATCAGGGACAATTATGTGGTTTCTCCCAGTTTTCTCCTTCTTCCACCAATCTTTTCCCTCCTAAGTAAAACTTTAGTTCTAATTATGGAATAATTGGGGTGGCTCTTTTTTATTTCTCCCCAACCCCTTGATTTCTCCTTGAATCTCCTGTGTGTCTGTCAGTCAGTTGACATTTCCTGAACATCCAAGTCTGTCCTTTGTGAGTTTTGCCAATTTCTCAGAGTGATTCTGACTTCTCGGGGCTTTCTTCTTATTTTATCCTTTTACAGTTCCTTTCTCTTCTCTCTTGGTAAATATGTCTTCCAACTGCTCTTTTTCCTCCCACTGTTTCCTGAAGGAATTAATGAATATCTATATACTCCCTTTATTAGTCTTCCATCCTCATACCTCCTTCTCACCCCTGCCACAGTTACCTATTTCCTGAAGGAAATTGGATTACTCACTGCATCCAATTGTCATTGACAGACATTCAAGTTCATATCCCCTCAAGACTGTTTTAATTTATTAGCTTGAATTCCAACTTTTAGGATCCTTTTTGACAAAGAGTATATTTAAATCCTTATTGACAATAATCCTAACAATAATTCCTACTCAAAGCATATTTCACTCATGAAGTACGTGTATTTTCTAAATAAAAAAAAAAAATCTTCTTAACCTTCCAGTGAGCCAAGGAAAAAGCATAATTATTCCCATTTTGTATATGAACGCACTGAGGTAAAACAATACATATTTTCCCAGTGGCTAAATAAAACAGAAAGGAAATGAATGCCTAACTTGCAGTTATGTGGGCCACGAAGAAAAAAGTTCTTGAAACTCTAGAAAATTCAGATGAACCCTTTGTGCCAATGACTTACCATAGCCGCCCTTGAAGTGATTATAGTGAATATTTATTCAAGAAATTCTGAGATAGCTCATGTATGTCATGCTACCCTGAGGATGAAATGTCAAATGACTGGGAATAAGGGAAATGCCAGGAAGAACATGACCCAGAGAGGCGATTAATATGGAGTTTATCCATTGAGATATAAAATTTTAATGAAAATCTTTGACTTAATGCAACCTGAAGATGAAGAAACCCTGGAGATACTTTTAAGACCTGAAATAGTGCCTTTCTAGCATTCAGAGACCTGCCTGAACTTTCTCTCACCCTCTTTCTCCTCACACAATGCTTCTGCCTTGGGAGGCTGTGTCACATGTGAAGAAATGAAAAAAATCAGTCTTAACTTGATTCATACAGGAGAAATGGGGGGAAATAGAAATGGTTCCCCGGTCAGGTCTGTGACATTACAGGTGTGTAAGTGTTGAATTGATGGAGTGCGGAAAAACAAAACAAAACAGAAAACTACAAATTGAAACTTTAGCCTTAAACTCAAATAGTTTTGGATGTAGGTTCTGGCTATTGCAACACGTAACATATAGGCAAGAAGCCTACAGAAAAATTTTGTGATGCAGGCTAAACTGATGTTAGATTTCTATTTCTTGCTTGTAAGAGTGCTTTTTTTGCATGGACCAGTTGATTCCCTCTCAGTTAAAGTAGCTGATCCTATTCAACTAGAATTTCCTCCTCCTATCCAGACATCAGTTCATAGCACATGATTTGCCCAAGGTTCCTGTTGATTAACAGGCCATCCAGAACAATAAGTGGTCTCAGTTGTAACTATTACTTGCCATATTTCTTATTAGTATTTTATTACTACTATTATTACACACTCTTGTGTACCAGTAGAATCGCTGAAGTCTTATTTCTTTCTCACTCTCAGGAAGAATTGATGCCACCTCTAACTTTCTTTTACTGTCCTTGAAACCGTAACCATGGTCAATCTTTGCCAAGGAATAAAAGGAACTTTGCAAGGGGTTCCTCTCATGTTGCACACTTCTTGTGCAAATCAAGATATTATTCTTCTGAGTTCCTGTCTGTCAGCTTATGAGACGCATTAATAAAAATCCAGAGAGTCAGGAAAACATCATGTTGCTGGACCTTTCCAAAAAACTGTGCTCCTCTTTGATAAATTCAAGAAACCTAAGTGAGGAGGAAGAATTTTTAAGCAAAAGAATAAATGTCCAGAAGGGGTATTATAGCCATAAGAGATTCCTCTGAGCAAAGCTTCAAGTGCACAATAAGCATATGGAAAACATCAAATTGATTCAGGGGCCTTGTTATGTTCTATATCCTGATCCCTTACCCCATTCTCAGAATGCTTAAAAAAAAATCCTTCGGTTCTAATAACCATTCTAGGTGCCATAATAACCCTTAGGGATGTTAAGGCTCCTCTTTGGGATTGGATTGGTTGGAAGGAAAAAGAACCAGGATCCCCGCATATACACATATTATGCAAATGTGTACATCTCTGTTGTGAAATGAGAAAAGAAAGGAAAAAGAGTTGCAGAATTATTTTTTTATGTCCGACAGGATACCATTTCATTATTTTTATATTGAGATGACATCTGATCTCCATCCCAAATAGAGGCGCTCATAGCTTTTTGCTACTAACAGAGAAAACCATTAGTGCTGACAGGCTGATCACATTCTCAAAAGTCAGGATCTGCTGTAATAGTGCTTTCTCTTCATCATTTGTCATTTCTGTGGGGTCCCTTTAACTCTGGTGTCAACATATGTGTTCCTCACATCTGAGTTGACATCCTTACTTGAAAAGCATGTTTTATTCCTGTTGCTTCAAATGCATAACCTATTTTAATAATTAAAAATAATTTTATGAAGAGAAATATCTATAATATTGAAAATGTATCAACATATTGATCACTATTTTCCTTTGATGTTTATCTGGAATTTCTCTCCAAATTTGGTGAGGTAAAAAATGGACAGATACCATTCATCTTTGCTGAAGTGAAAATGGACAGGTATCGTTAATCTCCTTTAATAGGTAGGGCCACACAGGAGACTCTCCTGAAGGAGTCATCTGAGGGTGAAAGCTAAATCTTCTCATCCTCAGTTAACGGTATCTTAATTTGAAGCAATGTCTGAGGATTGTAATGTTGGAGCATGGGTTAGTACAACTTCAAATTGTAATACAACCTTCTCCCTCTAGTTTCGGTTCAGGAAAGTTAATGGAAAGAAAAGGAATGAAAGGGACTTGATGTCTGATTGAGTTGGAGGCCAGAGATGAAGGAGGAATCAATTACCTCCCCTCTCCCCTGCTGTTCTTGGCTTCTATAACCTTCCATCTCAAATCTTTTGTTCTTCCCATTTTCAAACAGTGCCTTTTTTATTCCATCTCTAATCCCCAGTTTGCCAACCTAGAGCTTGCAAATATTCATAATACAATTCCAAACCTAACTTCCATGGAAAGATTTCCATGCTGGTTATTCCTCCTACAAAAATAAAAGCACTCTACCATTTTCGATATTTTCATGTATAGCCGAGAGCTGAAAACTAGAAGGGATCTTTGAGATCACCTTGTTCAGGTCTGGGTTTTTTAAAGAAGGACCCAGAGGTTCAGAGAGATAAAATGTAACACAACTCCTTTGACTCTGTCCTCAGTCATTTTTTCTTTTTTAAATGGAAATGGTTTGTCCTACTGGGATTGTTTTTGTTTGTTTTTTTGTTTTTGTGGAAATGAGGAGAATTGCCACCCTTTGTAAGTAGGAGGGTTGTTAGTGATCCCAAGTCACTCAGGAGTAAGGGTGGAGCAGAGGCCAAAAGATCCCAAAGAGTCTAGCTTGGTCCAAGTTCCACGCAGCCTGAAGAGTGACCAGAGCTTTCTTTGGAGGAAGGATGTAGAGTGTTGATGACTGTATCTGCCTGACAGAGAACCATAGGGTTTTACGCTTTTAAAATGTCCCTATCCTAACGAAATCAAGGACAGAAAAGTCCCATTGAGATATTGTCTATCTCCTAGACTTTTTTTGTGCCCTGAAATGTGGTGGTTCTCACTGGACCATTTATTGACCCTATTCTTCCAGGAAAGACTGAGTATCTTTTATCCCCTTAAAACTTTTTGTGCTAAAGAGAAAATCTGCCTCCATGTTCCCTGAGTTCCCTCACCAATGGGAGAGAAAAAGATACATAGGATTCCTGTGCTCAGCTCCCAGACTCAACCACAGACTGCTACCACACACCTGGAATGACTGTCCCCACCTTCTATGAGACACACACACAGCCTCCAACTCCTCTTTTCACGCTGGGGAAGAAAGAAGGCCACTTGGAACGAGGGATGTAAACCCTCTCTGTCCCTCTGCTCATTGTTCTCACCTGTTTTCTTCACTTGTGCCTTTAGAGAGTATTAAGGACACTGGTGCATCCTTCTATAGATGTTTTACAAGCTGCAACCTTAAGGTTTCACATGATTTTGATCCCATCTTTTCCAAAAATTGGTTTTGTTCCAAGCTGATCTTACCGCTACATTTTTCTCCATTCTTTCAAATTTCCTCTTGTTCAAATTTAAAACCATTATTTCTATTCTTATCTTTGCTAACTAATGAGAATAGTTTTTTCTCCTTTGGGAACTACCAAGGTGTGTATAACTGCATTCATATATTCTCTAATACTTTTAGAGGTTATCACGAATTCTGAAGGAGAAAACCTCACTTTAATTAAGGCATATACACAATTTCATTCTTTCTTAGAACCTCCTTCCATGTTTATTTTCCATAATATTGGTCTCCTTAGAGAGACGCAGAGTAATAGAAAAGATGTTTCTCAGATACTGTTTAACACAAAGCGTCTATTATCGATACTACTATCAAAAGTCAACTATTGGGTAACCTGATTGTGGAAATTGAAGTAAGTTAGTCTACATAGAGGTTATTTGACTACCTTATAATTTCCCAGGATGAAATATTCTCCAAATTCTAATTTCTTTAATAAATCAAATAATTTGATTTGTGATGAATAGAGTCACTTTCCCTATTTCTGACTCCTCAGTTGTCAGTGATTTTAACAGAGAATTTAATTATGTTGCTTATGAAATGATACAGCAAATCAATTAACAAGTCTTTATCAACAATTAAGAGAAACAATTTAAGCATTTTAAATAACAATTAGTTAATTAAATCAATTAACGGAGTATTTACCGTGTATGTAATACTGCTAGACATAAATAGGAATACAACAAAAATGTTTTCCTTTCCCATCCCCTTAGTCCTAGTACAATCTCCAGTGACAGAAATATCCCTGCCACCCCCTTCCTGATCCTCAAATTTCTTACCCTATTCCCCCACAAATCAATTATTATATCAAATTACCACATCCTGACTCACATGAGGCTCCTTCTAGCAAAAGTTAGACCTCTTACTACTTTCCGCACACACAAACAATCTACTGCTTTCTACCATCATAGGGTCAATTTCAAGTTACCGAATACTATCAGTGCCTCCCAGGCCCCACCCAGTGCTGACCCAAACCAGGCCTCTGTCCCCTTCCAAATACACTCACATTCATAACCGCCGGCTCCATGAGCCACTTCAGTCACCTTCCTTGCTCCACTCTGGACTCTGTTGACCTCCTAATCTGCAATTCTGCATCAGCATTCTTCACAAAGAGAACAAGAATCCTTGAGAGTTTATAATGATTTTCCAAAGGATACGCAACCAGGTATGGCTTTAAGTATGGTTTCCAGATCCTCACCTTCCATATATGTTCTTTACAAAACTGATCTGAGAATGGTTTTAGATGGAAGGCATCGTAACAGTTCTCCTTTCCCACATTACTTTTCTCAGTTTCTCATTTGTCCTTTCCCACATAAACAGATACATACACTAACACATACATATATGCATAGGTAGACAGGTAAATAAAATCTCTCTCGCTCCTAATTTTACTGTATTGCAATGCCTTGAGATATTAAAAAACCCCAGGGCCACAAAGACAAAATTCAAAAATATGGGTCCTAAAGCCTCCTTTAACCAAGACTTCATCTTTACTAGGCCTCATGTTTTTCTTTATCTTACACTTATTTCTGTTAAAAGCCAAGTGTGGTATAGAAATAGGTGGCTTTGGCTTCTGTAGGGAAGTAATGGATTTTGATGTTTTACACAGTGCAGCAGAGAGAGTGATAATGAGTTTAAGGACTTCATCTCTTCCATCACTCACCTATTTACCAAAAAATGCATCACCATCAAAGAAGAGCCTAAGAGAATAAAGCATAGAGTGTACAGGTAAGAAATACTAAAAGTAGTAGAAAGTTTCTTCATTTAGGCAACAAACTCTTAGTAAGGCTCTATGACTTGTCTATCTGAAAATGAGCATGAAGAAGTGAGATGTCAGGGAATGTATACTAACACATTTATTTGAATTGATAAATGAGGTCAGATTTGTCTGAGAGAAAGTAAGCCTAACTGACTCAATTGGTTTGATAATGAAAACTGGCCTTGCCTATTTGGTTATGTGACAGATGTATTCTATAATTTGAATGAGTTAAAGATGTAGTTCCAAAGTTTCGATGAAAAAATATTTAAAGCATGTGATACAATAAATGCAGTTTACCAAAAAATTACTGTATTGGCAAAAATATATTGAAATTAACAGTGTTTCAATGTTCCCAACAATTTTTGAATACATCAGTAGTTTTTAAAAAGTGCCTTTAAATGAAGGAGAAACAGGTACAATTAATAGTTACTTGATGAGTCTCAGGGAAACATTTTGTTATGCTGACCAGAAATTCAGAAGCTGAATAAATATAAACATTATTTTATAAATTCTTTCACAATTCTCTGCTCTCAGCAAAATTGAAGAAGATCTTTTCATGATGACAGATTATTAAAAATAATTTCTGGTGACATATTACTTTGGTTTTTGGTATCCAACTCAGAGTGAATTCAAATAATTGTGAGTAATTGTTATGAAAAATAAACAAATTCTGTTCATTCCTTTTCAGGCCTTCTGATCCATTCCATATGCTCACAACCACAGTGGGAATAGAATTGATATTGAACCGTCTTTTATTCCAAGTACTCACCCCCAAGTAAAAGCTATCCACCTGATTTTAAAATGCATTTCTAATAACATTTACTTCTAATGTTTAATAATTTTATATCAAAATGTAAAATATATTTATTACCAATTGTGTAGTAATAAAAAAAAATCTTAAGGATAACTCAATCCTGAAGAAAAAAATAAGACTTAGAGCATTGTGGTTACAAAATAATCAAATTTTTAATTTCAATTAGGATAAATTCTATGAGGAAAATTGAATAGAAATACAAGCGGTACATATATACAATGGAATATTACTCAGCCATTAAAAAGAATGAAATAATGCCATTTGCAGCAACATGGATGGACCTATGGATTATCATACTAAGTAAGTCAGGCAGAGAAAGACAAATATCATATGATATCACATATGAGGAATCTAAAAAAATGATACAAATGAACTTATTTACACAACAGAAACAGACTCACAGACTTAGAGAACGAACTTCCCCGGGGGGGAAGGCTGATGGGGAGAGATTGGGAGTTTGGGATTGACATGTACACACTGCTATATTTAAAATAGATAACCAACAAGGACCTACTGTATAGCACAGGGAACTCTGTTCAATACTCTGTAATAACCTAAATGGGAGAAGAATTTGAAAAAGAATAGATACATGTGTATGTAAAACGTAATCGCTTTGGTGTACACCTGAAACTAACACAACACTGTTAATCAACTACACTCCAATATAAAATAAAAATTTAAAGCAAAAGAAACATAGGTTCAAAGAGGTAAAGAAGAGCTTCCCTGGTGGCACAGTGGTTAAGAATCTGTCTGCCAATGCAGGGAACACGTGTTCAAGCCCTGCTCCGGGAAGATCCCACATGCTGCTGTGTAACTAAGCCCGTGCGCCGCAACTACTGAGCCTGTGCTCTAGAGCCCGCGAGCCACAACTACTGAGCCCACGTGCCACAACTACTGAAGCCCGCCCACCCAAAGCCCGTGCTCCACAACAAGAGAAGCCACGGCAATGAGAAGCCCACGCACTGCAAGAGTCGCCCCCGCTCACCGCAACTACAGAAAGCCCACGTGCAGCAACGAAGACCCAAAGCAGCCAAAAATAAATAAATAAATATATTTTTAAAAAGGAGGTAAAGAAATAATAGAAAATGGAAGTAAAGAGATTATTCATGAGATTTTTCTTTAATTTTAATCTAGGTATAGCATCTCTTCAGCATATATTCAGAGAAGTATAAAAATCTTAAGGGTAGCTCAGTAAATTTTCACAAAGTGATTATGTAAAACAGCACCCAGCCAGATTAAGATAAGAACATTACCAGCACTCCCCAAACAGCTGGTACTCCCCCACCCTGACACCCAAAGTTAACCACTATCCTTGTTTCCAAAATCCTAACTAAGATGTGCTTGTTTTTGAAATTTATATAAATGAAACCTTACGGTATGTGCTTTTTTTCTGTTGCCTTTTATTCAGTATGTTTGTGAAGTTCATCCATATTCATATATTGTTTAAATGCAGCATAATGGGTGTTAAATATTTATTTTAAGCTAACTTTTACAATATGCAAGAAACTACATATTTGAATCTATTAATCACGTGAAGAAAAATTTGGATGTCAACTCAAAAGTATGGAGGTGTAGTTATTTGATGTCCGTGGGCTTCAATTTTATTATATGTTAAATGGAGTTAAACACTGTTTTCCTCATTGAGTTGCTGTGAGGCTCTACACGGAAAGTACTTGGCACAGTTGCTGACACATCTTATAAACAGCAGCCGTGGTTGTGGTTGTGGTTGTTGCCTTCCTATGAGCCATCCCAACTTTAATATTAACACCGTCTCCAAATCCCTTCTCCTTACTAATCCCCAAGTGATATATCTAAAACGTATAAACAAACATGTCCCTCCCATGCTGAAATTAACATTGTCCTAGTTTCTTACCACTTAAAGTATGTAGTCCAAGCACTCCTGCATGACTTGCAATGACAACCTAGACCAGACCCCTGCCTACCTCCTCTGTAATTTAGGGTTGCCAATACATCTTTCACGGAACTGTTGGGGAAAAATAACGGGGGGAAAAAAGAAGAAATCCAAAAAAAAAAAAAGCTTAGTGTACGTATGTAAAGCAGTTGGCATGAAACAGGTATATAACAAATGGTAAGTTACTCAGGTAGGTAGGAAGAAAGGGAGAGAAGCAAGATTGTTGCCTAATTTGATAATGTTGGCATTAGAAGGATACCTATTATGATGACAGGTCTCAGTCTGTTGGTCTTGATACCCACTTTCTAGCTTAGTTGGGTAGAAGAGGCATAAGGAAAATAATATGCTACATGATTTTATCCCATTTTGTATATGAGAGAACTGTGGTCCTGAAAGGTTAAGTGATTTGCCCAAGAATTTACACGGAATTCATGGCAGAACCAGGATTCTCATGTGAATCTGTCAGATTCCAGAGCTGCTTTTTTTCCCCTCCATTCCATGGCTCTCTGAAATATTCAAATTTTATTGTGGTGTCTCAAACATGCTTTCCTCCTAGGGGGAGATAACTTTCAATATCAGCCTCTCTGAGCCTCAGGGTCTAGCTTGTAAAATTGTGCTAATAATAATAATTACCTTTTAAATGAGTTAATACTTGTGAAGTGCCTAGAATAGCACTTGATAAGTGTTACCTCTGTTGTTGTTTTAATTTTACAGTATCAGTTCATTGGATTTATGATTTAAATAGAAAATCAGTGTATGAGGCTTTGGCCAAAATAGATCAGATTTCTCATGGGAGCATTATCCCTTCCACATAAGGTAAACATCAGTGTTCTGATATACCCTTGACCATTTTCCTAACCATTACCATAGGTCCTTAACATTCCTGTGAACTCAAGACCCAATAATAGGTGCTAAATAATTGCTAATTCAAAATTAGTTATTAAAATCCCTGCTATTAAAAGCTTGCAACTGGGACTTCCCTGGTGGCACAGTGGTTAAGAATCCGCGTGCCAATGCAGAGGACATGGGTTCGAGCCCCGGTCCGGGAAGATCCCACATGCCACGGAGCAACTAAGCCCGTGCACCACAACTACTGAGCCTGCACTCTAGAGCCTACAAGCCACAACTACTGAGCCCGCGAGCCACAACTACTGAAGCCCATGCGCCTAGAACCCGCGCTCCGCAACAAGAGAAGCCACCTCAATGAGAAGCCCGCACACCGCAACGAAGAGTAGCCCCTGCTCGCCGCAACTAGAGAAAGCCGGTGCGCAGCAACAAAGACTCAACACAGCCAAAACTAACTAAATAAATAAATTTTAAAAAGCTTGCAACAAACCTGTAAAGTTAGCACACATCTCAAAAAAAAAAAAGAAAAAAATTAACCATACATTCCATGGTAAAATTATATATTCTTATCTAATAAACTTGCCATAGTATCCTATTTTTAAGAACTCAACTTCTCCCCATAGTTCTTAAAAATACCATGAAGCTCAGTTAAAAATATAAATGTTGTTTATAAATAATGTTAAAATATACATTTTCTATTATTACAATAATAATGGTAATATTCAAAATTCTATAACATTCCATAATTTATGATGTGTTTTTACATTTATTGTGTTTATTTTTTCTCATGAACATGTGTTTGACCAGGCATATTGTAAATATAAATGTTGTCATTTATATTCATGGCAAGGTGAAAATGAATGGTGCATTTCAAAGGATAATTTAAATCATCCTTTATGCATATAACACGTCAAGAAAAGGACTTGCCTGGACAGAGACAGTACTGTTTAATAGAAATTAACTGAGCATTTATCACGGCCACAGTGGATTAGGCAGAGGACACAAGGATGACCTGAACACAATCCCTGTCCTTTGTGAGGACCCAGCCCGTCTGGACGTGGCTGAACAACATGCACATTGCTGAGCTGAAATATTTAGATTCTCAGGATGTGTAGTCCATAGAGAGGAAGCAAAGAGGGAGGACTCAATCAGCTGATAATTTAGAAAACACTATCGTCGTGAGAAGGTGCTGTAGGGCCAGAGGCTAGAGGCTTGCTTGTCAATATGTCGTCTGCAGAGCAGCAGCATCTGCATGCCCAGGAGCGCAACAGGACTACAGCATCTCAGCGCCCACACCTGACCTTCTGAGGCAGCTTCTGAACTTCAACAAGATCCCCAAGTGATCTGTACATACATTATAGTTGGTTTAGAAGCCCCGGTATAGAATGGTTCTCCATGCTGCCTGTACATTAGAAAGATCTGGGGAGTTTTATTAAAAATGTCCAGACCTGAGCCTTACCTCAAGAATCACTTACCCATCTTCGTCATATCTCAGCTCAAACAACACTTTCTCTTGGAAGTCTTCCCTGACCCACCTTCAGACCAAGATTGATTCCTCAGTGATCATTCTCAAGGCATGCTTAGCTCTAATTACACTTTGTAACTAAGCATTTGTTTATGGTATATGATAACTGTCTCTCAGATTGGCAAACACTCTATGAGAGCAGCAACTGTTTCTGGTTTTGCTTATCGTTACACCCTCAGCACCTAGTAGAATTCCTGTCACATGTTAGACATTCAATACGCTCATTCATCCATTCCACAAATATCTGTTGAGCACCTACAGTATTCTAACTGCTTGAGATGTATCAGTGAATGAAACAAGGGTCCCTGAAGGAAGTGACAGAAAATAAATGTGTTGTTCTATCTCTAGCAAGGAAAGAAAATTAATGATAAGGATGAAAAATAAAAGGATGAAAAATAAAAGGATAATATAGTACGTTAGAGAGATATACGTGTTGTAAAAACTAAGAATGAAGGCAGGGTTAGGAGAACTGGGAGCTCTAATTGGGCTGGGACAAGGTAACATTTTAAACAGGGCAGTAAGGGTAACACGTCACATCTGCAAGAGACTTGGAGGGAGAGAGTCAGCCCACAGGTCTCTCGAGAAAGAACACACCGGACTAGAGAAACAACACTGCAAAGGTCCTGAGGAAGGAGCATGCTGGTGTTCCAGGAACTGCAAAAAGGCCAGAGTGGGCAACGTGGAATAGTGGGGAGACAGAGGAGGTGGGCAAGCTGGGGGTTAGGAGTTGGAGATGACTACACAGAGGGAACTGAGGACCAGACCATATAATGCAGGTTCTCGCAGGCGGGTGGTAAGGACTTCGGCTTTTTCACTGTGTGAAACATGGAGCCATTGCAGGATTTTGAACAGCAGAGTGATATAACTTGACTTATTTTTAAAGAGGATATTCTGATTACTGTGTTGAGAACACATTAAAGTGGATCAAGAGTAGAAGCAGAGAAAAAAAAATCAAGAAACTACTGCAGCAAGTCAGGTGAAAAATGATGGTAATGATGGTGGCTTGGACCCAGGCGTTAGCAGCGGCATTGGAGAGAATTGGTTCAGAGTCTGAATAACATGTATACACACGTCAATCCATGTATTATCACAAAGCAAACACAATTATGTAAACATCACTAAGGTCGAGGAAGAGAAGTCCACTCATGTCTCCTCCTCCCTAAGGGTAACTACTAACCTGACTTCTAATACCATTAGTTTACCTATTTTCAATCTTTACATAAATGGAATCAACAGTATATATTTTTTGTGGGTCTGTCCTCTTCTCTTGAAATCGATTCATGTTGTTACATGTAACTGAAGTTCATGAGAGTTTATTGCAGGATAGTGTTTGAGTGTATAAATATGCATAATTTGTTTACCCTTCTTACTGTTGTCAAGTATTGGTTGTTCCCAGCTTGTGGCTGTTTTGAATAATGGTACCCTGAACATTCTTAAACATGTATTTTTGTGTCAATATCTATTGGTCTTATTGCTAGAAGTAGAATTGGATATTAGGTAATTAGTTATGGATACATACAATTTTAGTAGATAATGTTAAGCAATTTCCTAAAGTGCATTTTATCAACTTTAACTCTTACCAGTTGGGTATAAAGTGTTCCAATCGCTCTGCATCAGTCTTTGTAAATTTTAGCCACTTTATTGAATATGTAGTGATATCTCAGAGGGGATTTAATTTACATTTTTCTGATGACTTAAAGTTGAACACCTTTTCATATGTTTATTGACCGTTTGGAGATGGTCTTTGTGAAGTACCTTTTCAAGAATGCATTCTTCTATTGAATTGTCTGTGTCTTTTTTTTTTTTTTTTTTTTGCGGTACGTGGGCCTCTCACTGTCGTGGCCTCTCCGGTTGCGGAGCACCGGCTCCGGACGCGCAGGCTCAGCGGCCATGGCTCATGGGCCCAGCCGCTCCGCGGCATGTGGGATCCTCCCGGACCGGGGCGCGAACCCGCGTCCCCTGCATCGGCAGGCGGACTCTCAACCACTGCGCCACCAGGGAAGTCCCGTCTGTGCCTTTTTTTCTCCCTGATTTCTAGAAATTCCTTCTATATTTTGGGAATGAGACTTTTGTCAACTGCATGTATTGCAAATGTCTTCTCATACTATGTGGTTTACCTTTCACTTTCTTCAATAGTGTCTTCTGATGATTACAATTTCTTAACTTTAATGTAGTCTGATTTATTAATATTTTCATTTATGGTTAATGCTTTTTGTCTCTTATTGAGAAATCTTTCCACATGGAAAGATCATGAAGATCTTGTGTTATGTTACCTTCTAGACATTTTATTAGTTTACTACTTATATTTAGCTCTACTATCCAACTGGACTTAATTACGGTGCAAAATAGGGATCAAGTTTCATTTTTTTCCCTTGTGAAGAACCAGCTGACCTGGCTCCATCTATTGAAAAGACGGTCTTTCCACTTCTCTTCTATACTGCAACTTTTATCACAAATCAAGAGTTCATGTTTGTGTGTGTCTAGTTCTAAATTCTCTGTTCTGTTCCACTGATCTATTGCCAATTATTTTGGCTTTCAGCCCAGATATTCAGTAGTACAAGTTGTCCATGTTTTTCTTCTGCTTTAAGAGTATTTTGGATATTCTTAGCCCTTTGCATTTCCACATAAATTTTAGAATCAGCTTGTTAACTTTAACAGCAATAACAATGAAAAACTCATTCAGGTTTTGGTTGTGATTTAAATCTATAAATGAATTAGGGGAGAACCGACATCTGTGCAATACTGCATCCTCCAATCAGTGAACACGGTACACACATCTATTGATTTATGTCTTTAATTTCTATCAATAATGCTTTACAGATTTGTGTGTAGATGCCTTATGTATCTTTCATTAAATATATATCCAAGAGTTTTATATTTTTAATGCCACCACAAATAATCACTTTATTCTGTTGTATAGAACTATATGAAAATTTATATGTTGAACTTGTACCCACGAAACTTGCTAAACTTATTAACTACATATATGTAGACTGTTTTGGATTTTCAATGTATGCAATTACATTGTATAAGAATAACAACATTTCCATTTCTTTCTTTTGAATCCTTGTAGCTTTTAATTTTTCTTTGCCTACAGAACCTTACTTCTGTAAGGTTTTCCTGTCTCATTCCTAGTCCAGAGGAAAGCTTTCAACAGTTCTGCTTTAAGTATGATGCTTGCTGTATGCTTTTTGCAGATGTCCATAACCAGATTAAGGAAGTTTCCCTCTATTCCTAGTTTGCTGAAGTTTTTTATCATGACGAGATGTTGAACTTTATCAAATTATTTTTCTGTATCTATTTTTCTCTTTTATCCTGTTAATGTGGTAAATCACACTAATTGGCTTGCAAATGTTAAACCAAACTTTGATTTCTGGGTTAAAATCTATTTGATCATGATATAATATCCTTTTCATATATTGCCAGATTTAGTTAGATAACAAAATCCTAAAACAATGTTAGCAATGTTCATGGATGAGATTGGCCTGATATTTGCCTTATACCAACCTTCTCAGGTTTTGGCATTAAGGTTATACTGGCCTCATAAACATATTGAAGTGCAGTTAGTCTTTTTATTCTCTGGAAGACTTTGTGTCAGATTAGCATTATTTTTTCTTTTTATATTTGGTAGGATTTGCCAATAAGACCATTTAAGTATGGAGTTTCCTTTTTGGTGAAGGTTTAAAATGCTGATTAAATCTAAAAATTATAGAATGGGAAGAAATAGCATGAGGCCTGAAAGCCATTCTCTCCTTTCACTGAAAGACACCTGGGTAGAAAGAAAGATGACCTAGTCAAGTAAACTTCAAGACCAAACTCAGTCCTTCTACGTGCCGTAAGTGCCCAGTAGATCCTTCCTGAAAGCCATATCTACAGCAAGGAGAAATTTGCCATTTTCAGAATTCTTTTTCCTTGACTGCATTAAGAATTAAATTTTGCTACTGTGATTGTCCCTACTTTCCTTGGCTTTATTGTAAACATCTCCTTGTCAGGTTTTCTTATTTTTTCTAATGTTCCCTTTTAGTCACCTCCCAGTGTCCAACAAAACAGGCTGATGGAATAGGAAAGGAATCAGAGAAAAATATTAATATATTAATATCTAGAATTCTATTCCCACAACATCCATGTATTCATTAGAAAAAAATGAATGATAGAAGCAAATTTGGGATATTATTTGTGAAATAAGTGACAGAGAAAGACAAATATCATATGATCTAACTTATATGTGGAATCTACAAAAAAAATTATAGAAACAGAATAGATGGTTGTTTCTGGAGCGGGGGGTGCAGGCTGAGAATGAGTGAAGACAGTCAAAGTGCATAAACTTCTAGTTATAAGACAAATACATCCTGGGGATGTAAGGTACAGCATGATGACTGTAGTTAACGATACTGTATTATATACTTGAAAGTTGCTAAGAGAGTAGATCTTGAACACTCTCACTACACACACACAAAATTGTAATTATGTGAGTTGATGGATGGGTTAACTAATCTGATAGTGGGAAACATTTCCCAATGTATACATATATCAAATCATTATGTTGTACATCCTAAACTTACACAATATTATATGTCAATTGTATCTCAATAAATCTGGAAAAAAGATGCAAAAATTATTTGAAGGTGTCTTGTAATTAGCAGAAAATGTGAAACTGCTCAGCCTTGAAAGGTTAGACCAGGTCAAGTCTCCTCCAATGTCACCCTCTCATTCACCTACATTTGGTCTCCCAAAGGAAGAAGCAGGAGATAAATAAGATGCTTTAGCTGACAGTTTGATACGGGAAACACTTAACTTTTTGATGGCTTATCTCAGTCAGAATTCAGTGGTTATTTCCCATCGTAGCCTAATAACACGAAAAGTAAGCAATCATGTCACTGGTGTCATGCCCTTAGAAATGTGATTCAAGACAGTCACAGTGCTCTTCAACATGTTTTCTTCTTTCCTTGATCATTTTTAAACTGGTAACTTACATTTGAAGTGACTTTGAGAATGATTTTTTTTTCTTTCTTCATACAAAAAAGGAGTGGGGGGGGGGAACATTCCCAAGCTTGTGCTATGAAATCCTTTTGGAACAAACCTAGTTTCTCACTTAAGTGGTAATCAATATTGCTGCCAAACAAATTAGCTTTGCAGTGAGACATAAAGTATATCTTTGTGTTTCCTAAAAATTAAAAAAGCCCTATATTAACCCTCTTAGGTTATGACACAGGCAAAATTATCAATAAAATCATAGCCTTTACGCAAAAGCCTCCAAGCTCTCTCAGAACCTTCCTGCCGCCACATTAGGACCTCACTGTTCCAGCCTCCAGGACCCATCCCATCCTTCCAGCCTGCGATCAGCAGCAGAGAAAAACTAATTACATACCATTTTCTTGCCCCGTACACACTTTGAAGTGAGCAAAAAGATTATAGTAAATTTTAACAGTGAGGGAATTTGTGCACATCCAGGCCAGTCAGTGTGGCAGTCAAATCGGTGCCAAGTTCTGGAAGGTGATCAGTGATGAACATGGCATTGACGCCACCAGCACCTATCATGGGACTAGCAACCTGCAGCTGGACCGCACCTCCGTGTACTACAGTGAAGCCACAGGTGGCAAATTTGTTCCTCGTGCTATCTTGGTGGATCTAGAACCAGGGACCATGGGCTCTGTTCACTCAGGTCCTTTAGGTCAGATCTTCAGACCAGACAACTTTGTTTTTAGTCAGTCGGAGGCAAGCAACAGCTGGGCCAAGGGCCACTATACAGAGGGGGCCAAGCTGGCTGACTCGGTCCTGGATGTGGTTCGGAAGGAGGCCGAGAGCTGTGACTGCCAGCAGGGCTTCCAACTGACCCACTCGCTGGGAGGGGGCATGGGCTCTGGAATGGGCACCTTGCTCAGCAGCAAGACCTGCAAAGAATATCCTGACCACATCCTTGAACACCGTCAGTGTGGTGCCCTCACCCAAAGTGTCCGGCCCTGTGGTTGAGCCCTACAACGTCAACACCCATGAGCTGGTAGAGAACACTGATGACACTTACTGCATTGACAACAAGGCCCTTTACGACATCTGTTTCTGCAACCTCAAGCTGACCATGCCAACCTACAGGGACCTAAACCACCTCGTCTCAGCCACCATGAGTGGTGTCACCACCTGCCTCTGCTTCCCTGGCCAGCCCAATGCTGACCTCCACAAGCTAGCAGTCAACATGGTGCCCTTCCCACGGCTCCACATCTTCCTGCCTGGCTTTGCCCCTCTGACCAGCCATGGAAGCCCGCAGTATCGGGCCTTCCCTGTGCCCGAGCTCACCCAGCAGGTCTTAGATGCCAAGAACATGATGGCTGCCTGTGACCCCCGCCATGGCCCGTACCTCACCGTGGCTGCTGTCTTCCGTGGATGGACGTCCATGAAGGAGATGCATGAGCAGATGCTCAACGTGCAGAACAAGAACAGCAGCTACTTCATGGAATGGATCCCCAGCAACATCAAGACGGCCGTCTGCGACATCCCACCCCATGGCCTCATAAGGGCACTCACCTTCACTGGCCACAGCACAGCCATCCAGGAGCTGTTTAAGTGCATCTCAGAGGGGTTCACTGCCATATTCCTCCAGAAGGCTTTCCTCCACTGGTACACAGGTGAGGGCATGGATGAGATGGAGTTCACCGAGGCTGAGAGCAACATGAACGACCTTATCTCCGAGTACCAGCAGTACCAGGATGCCACTGCAGAAGAGGAGGATTTCAGTGAGGAGGCTGAAGAGGAGGCCTAAGGCCGAGTCCCCACGACCGCAGGCTTCTCACTCCCCTCAGCCTTCCTCCTCAACGGCCCCTTTCTTCTCCCTCAGAATTCGTGTTTTCTGCCTCTATCTTGTTTTTTCTTTTTGGTGGGGGGGGTGGTTTCTAGAACACTGCCTGGTATATGATAGGTGCTCAATAAGTATTTGTTGTTTGTTCAATGTCTGCTCTCTCTTTCCACTCTGGGGCACCTAGATTTCTGCCATTCTGGGTAACCCTATATTTCCTTCTCGTGCCCACTCCTCCGACCTGTCCAGTTAACATTTCCCTCTCTGTTTTTCAGATAACTCTCCAAGAAGCCAAAAATAAATGGGAATTGAAAACAAAAACAAACCAACAAACAAAAATAAAAGCCTCCAAGACCTCCTGAACTGAACAATTCTGATCCTCCCTGGGAATGGCTCTGCCATTGGGTTATGAATCTTTTTAAGCTACAGTGTTTTATATAAAATAAATATATTTTATTTAAATATATTTTTACACAAACGGAATTTCTATATTTCAAGGTAGAATTGTATGTAACTATGCAATTTGGTCAGTTGGATTTAGTTCAGTTGACCCTCATACCACAATATTAAAGGGTATAGAGATATAATAGTTCTAACACTCTTAGAGCTTTAAAAACTGCTAGGATGGGGGAGGAGTTTCAACATGGCGGAAGAGTAAGACACGGAGATCACCTTCCTCTCCACAAATACATCAGAAATACATCTACATGTGGAACAGCTCCTACAGAACACCTACGGAATGCTGGCAGAAGACGACAGACCTCCCAAAAGGCAAGAAACTCCCCACATACCTGAGTAGGGCAAAAGAAAAAAGAAAAAACAGAGACAAAGAATAGGGACGGGGTTTCCCTGGTGGCACAGTGGTTGAGAATCTGCCTGCTAATGCAGGCAACATGGGTTCGAGCCCTGGTCTGGGAGGATCCCACATGCCGCGGAGTAACTAGGCCCGTGAGCCACAACTACTGAGCCTGCACGTCTGGAGCCTGTGCTCCGCAACAAGAGAGGCCGCGACAGTGAGAGGCCTGTACACCGCGATGAAGAGTGGCCCCCGCTTGCCACAACTAGAGAAAGCCCTCGCACAGAAACGAAGACCCAACACAGCAAAAATAAATAAATTAATAAACTCCTACCTCCAACATCTTCAAAAAAAAAAAAAAAAAGAATAGGGACGGGACCTGCACCAGTGGGAAGGAGCAGTGAAGGAGGAAAGGTTTCCACACACTAGGAAGCCCCTTCGCGGGCGGAGACCGCAGGTGGCGGAGGGGGTAAGCTTTGGAGCCACGGAGGAGAGCACAGCAACAGGGGTGCGGAGGACAAAGCGGAGACATTCCCGCACAGAGGATCAGTGCTGACCAGCACTCACCAGCCCGAGAGGCCTGTCTGCTCACCCGCCGGGGCGGGTGGGGGCTGGGAGCTGAGGCTCAGGCTTCGGAGATCGGATCCCTGGGAGAGGACTGGGGTTGGCTGCGTGAACACAGCCTGAAGGGGCTAGTGCCCCACAGCTAGCAGGGAGGGAGTCCGGGGAAAGGTCTGGAGCTGCCGAAGAGGCAAGAGACTTTTTCTTGCCTCTTTGTTTCCTGGTGCTCGAGGAGAGGAGATTAAAAGCGCCACTTAAAGGAGCTCCAGAGACGGGCGCCAGCCGCGGGTTTCAGCGCGGACCCCAGAGACAGGCATGAGATGCTAAGGCTGCTGCTGAAGCGACAAAGAAGCCTGTGTGCGAGCACAGGTCACTCGCCACACCTCCCCTCCCGGGGAACCTGTGCAGCCCGCCACTGCCAGGGTCCTGGGATCCAGGGACAACTTCCCCGGGAGAACGCACGGTGCGCCTCTGGCTGGTGCAACGTCACGCCGGCCTCTGCCGCCACAGGCTCACTCCGCATCCGTACCCATCCCTCCCCCCGACCTGAGTGAGCCAGAGTCCTCGAATCAGCGGCTCCTTTAACCCCGTCCTGTCTGAGAGAAGTACATACGTTCTCGAGCAACCTACACGCAGAGGCGGGTCCAAATCTAAAGCTGAACCCCGGGAGCTGTGCAAACAAAGAGAAAGGGAAATCTCTCCCAGGAGCCTCAGGAGCAGCGGATTAAATCTCCACAATCAACTTGATGTACCCTGCATCTGTGGAATAGGTGAATAGACAACAAATCATCCCAAATTGAGGAGGTGGATTTTGGGAGTAACGATGTATATACTTTTTTCCCTTTTTCTCTTTTTGTGAGTGTGTATACTTCTGTGTGTGATTTTGTCTGTATAGCTTCGCTTTTACCATTTGTCCTAGGGGTCTGTCCATTTTTTTTTTATTATTACTTTAAAAAGTTTCTTCTTCTTAATTATTTTTTACTTTTTATTTTAATAACTTTATTTTATTTTACATTGCTTCATTTTATTTTATCTTCTTCTTTCTTTCTTTCTTTTTTTCCTCCCTTTTATTGTGAGCCATGTGGAGGACAGGCTCTTGATGCTCCAGCCAGGAGTCAGGGCTGTGCCACTGAGGTGGGAGAGCCAAGTTCAGGACACTGGTCGACAAGAGACCTCCCAGCTCCACGTAATATCAAATGGTGAAAATCTCCCAGAGATCTCCATTTCAAGGCCAAGACCCAGCACCACTCAAAGACCAGCAAGCTACAGTGCAGGACACCCTATGCTGAACAACTAGCAAAACAGGAAGACAACCCCATCCATTAGCACAGAGGCTGCCTAAAATCATAATAGGGCCACAGACACCCCAAAACATACCACCAGATGTGGACCTGCCCACCAGAAAGACAAGATCCAGCCTCATCCACCAGAACACAGGCACTAGTCCCCTCCACCAGGAAGCCTACACAATCCACTGAACCAAACTTAGCCACTGGAGACAGACACCAGAAACTACAGAAAATAGGAACCTGCAGCCTGTGAAAAGGAGACCCCAAACACAGTAAGTTAAGCAAAATGAGAAGACAGAGAAACATACAGCAGATGAAGGAGCAAGATAAAAACCCACCAGACCTAACAAATGAAGAGGAAATAGGCAGTCTACCTGAAAAAGAATTCAGAATAATGATAGTAAATATGATCCAAAATCTTGGAAATAGAATAGAGAAAATGCAAGAAACATTTAACAAGGACCTAGAAGAACTAAAGAGCAAACAAACAGAGATGAACAATGTAATAAATGAAATTAAAAATTCTCTACAAGGGATCAATAGCAGAAATAACTGAGATAGAAGAATGGATAAGTGACCTGGAAGATAAAATAGTGGAAATAACTACTGCAGAGCAGAATAAAGAGAAAAGAATGAAAAGAATTGAGGACAGTCTCAGAGACCTCTGGGACAACATTAAACACACCAACATTCGAATTATAGGGGTCCCAGAAGAAGAAGAGAAAAAGAAAGGGACTGAGAAAATATTTGAAGAGATTATAGTTGAAAACTTCCCTAATATGGGAAAGGAAAGAGTTAATCAAGTCCAGGGAGCACAGAGAGTCCCTTACAGGATAAATCCAAGGAGAAACATGCCAAGACACATATTAATCAAACTATCAAAAATTAAATACAAAGAACAAATATTAAAAGCAGCAAGGGAAAAACAACAAGTAACACGTAAGGGAATCCCCATAAGGTTAACAGCTCATCTTCCACCAGAAACTCTGCAAGCCAGAATGGAGTGGCAGGACATATTTAAAGTGATGAAAGAGAAAAACCTACAACCAAGATTACTCTACCCAGCAAGGATCTCATTCAGATTTGACAGAGAAATTAAAAGCTTTACAGACAAGCAAAAGCTAAGAGAATTCAGCACCACCGAACCAGGTTTACAACAAATGCTAAAGGAACTTCTCTAGGCAGGAAACACAAGAGAAGGAAAAGACCTACAATAATAAACCCAAAACAATTAAGAAAAGGGTAATAGGAACATACATAATAATAATTACCTTAAATGTAAATGGATTATATGCTCCAACCAATAGACATAGACTGGGGTTTCCCTGGTGGTGCAGTGGTTGAGAGTCTGCCTGCCGATGCAGGGGACATGGGTTCGTGCCCCGGTCCGGGAAGATTCCACATGCAGCGGAGTGGCTAGGCCCATGAGCCATGGCCGCTGAGCCTGTGCGTCCAGAGCCTGTGCTCCACAACGGAAGAGGCCACAACAGTGAGAGGCTGGCATACCACAGGAAAAAAAAAAAAAAGACACAGACTGGCTGAATGGACACAAAAACAAGACCCATATATATGCTGTCTACAAGAGACCCACTTAAGACCTAGGGACACATACAGACTGAAAGTGAAGGGATGGAAAAAGATATTCCATGCAAATGGAAATCAAAAGAAAGCTGGAGTAGCAATTCTCATATCAGACAAAATAGACTTTAAAACAGAGACTATTACAAGATACCAAGAAGGACACCACATAATGATCAAGGGATCAGTCCAAGAAGAAGATATAACAACTGTCAATATTTATGCACCCAACATAGGAGCACCTCAATACATAAGGCAAATACTAACAGCCATAAAAGGGGAAATCGACAGTAACACAATCATAGTAGGGGACTTTAACACCCCACTTTCACCAATGGACAGATCATCCAAAATGAAAATAAATAAGGAAACACAAGCTTTAAATGATACATTAAACAAATGGACTTAATTCATATTTATACGACATTCCATCCAAAAACAACAGAATACACATTCTTCTCAAGTGCTAATGGAACATTCTCCACGATAGATCATATCTTGGGTCACAAATCAAGCCTTGATAAATTTAACAAAATTGAAATCATATCAAGTATCTTTTCCGACCACAAAGCTATGAGACTAGGTATCAATTACTGGAAAAATTATGTAAGAAAACAAACACATGGAGGCTAAACAACACACTACTTAACAACCCAGAGATCACTAAAGAAATCAAAGAGGAAATGAAAAACTACCTAGATACAAATGACAATGAAAACACAACGACCCAAAACCTATGGGGTGCAGCAAAAACAGTTCTAAGAGGGAAGTTTATAGCTATACAAGCCTACCTTAAGAAACACCTCAAATAAACAACCTAACCTTACACCTAAAGCAATTAGAGAAAGAAGAACAAAAAAACCCCAAAGTTAGCAGAAGAAATCATAAAGAACAAATCAGAAATAAATGAAAAAGAAATGAAGGAAACGATAGCGAAAATCAATAAAACTAAAAGCTGGTTCTTTGACAAGATAAACAAAATTGATAAACCATTAGCCACACTTATCAAGAAACAAAAGGAGACTCAAATCAATAGAATTAGAAATGAAAAAGGAGAAGTAACAACTGACACTGCAGAAATACAAAGGATTATGAGAGATTACTACAAGCAACTATATGCCAACGAAACGGACAACCTGGAAGAAATGGACAAATTCTTAGAAATGCTCAATGCTCCAAGATTGAACCAGAGAGAAATAGAAAATATGAACAGACCAATCACAAGCACTGAAATTGAAACTATCATTAACAATCTTCCAACAAACAAAAGCCCAGGACCAGATGGCTTCACAGGTGAATTCTATCGAACATTTAGAGAAGAGCTAACACCTATTCTTCTCAAACTCTTTCAAACTATAGCAGAGGGAGGAACACTCCCCAACTCATTCTACGAGGCCACCATCACTCTGATGCCAAAACCAAAGATGTCACAAAGAAAGAAAACTACAGGTCAATATCACTGATGAACATAGATGCAAAAATCCTCAACAGGGCTTCCCTGGTGGCGCAGTGGTTGAGAGTCCACCTGCCAATGCAGGGGACACGGGTTCGTGCCCCGGTCCAGGAAGATCCCACAGGCTGCGGAGCAGCTAGGCCTGTGAGCCATGGCTGCTGAGCATGCGCGTCTGGAGCCTATGCTCCGCAATGGGAGAGGCCATGAGAGTGAGAGGCCTGCGTACCGAAAAAAAAAAAATCCTCAGCAAAATACTAGCAAACAGAATCCAACAGCACATTAAAAGCATCATACACTATGATCAAGTGGGGTTTATCCCAGGAATGCAAGGATTCTTCAATATACGCAAATCAATCAATGTGATACACCATATTAACAAACTGAAGGAGAAAAACCATATGATCATCTCAGTAGATGCAGAGAAAGCTTTTGACAAAATTCAACACCGATTTATGATAAAAACCCTCCAGAAAGTAGGCACAGAGGGAACTTTCCTCAACATAATAAAGGCCATATATGACAAACCCACAGCCAACATCGTCAGCAATGGTGAAAAACTGAAACCATTTCCACAAAGATCAGGAAAAAGACAAGGTTGCCCACTCTTACCACTATTATTCAACATAGGTTTGGAAGTTTTAGCCACAGCAATCAGAGAAGAAAAAGAAATAAAAGGAATCAAAATCGGAAAAGAAGAAGTAAAGTTGTCACTGTTTGCAGATGACATAATACTATACATAGAGAATCCTAAAGATGCTACCAGAAAACTACTATAGCTAATCAATGAATTTGGTAAAGTAGCAGGATACAAAATTGATGCACAGAAATCTCTTGCATTCCTACACACTAATGATGAAAAATCTGAAAGTGAAATTAAGAAAACACTCCCATTTACCATTGCAATGAAAAGAATAAAATATCTAGGAATAAACCTACCTAAGGAAACAAAAGACCTGTATGCAGAAAAGTATAAGAAACTGATGAAAGAAATTAAAGATGATACAAATAGATGGAGAGATATACCGTGTTCTTGGATTGGAAGAATCAACATTGTGAAAATGACTCTACTACCCAAAGCAATCTATAGATTCAATGCAATCCCTATCAAACTACCACTGGCATTATTCACAGAACTAGAACAAAAAATTTCACAACTTTTATGGAGACACAAAAGCCTCTGAATAGCCAAAGCAATCTTGAGAAAGAAAAACGGAGCTGGAGGAATCAGGCTCCCTGACTTCAGACTATACTACAAAGCTACAGTAATCAAGACAGTATGCTACTGGCACAAAAACAGAAATATAGATCAATGGAACAGGATAGAAAGCCCAGAGATAAACCCACACACATATGGTCACCTTATCTTTCATAAAGGAGGCAAGAATATAAAATGGAGAAAAGACAGCCTCTTCAATAAGTGATGCTGGGAAAACTGGACAGCTACATGTAGAAGAATGAAATTAGAACACTCCCTAACACCATACCCAAAAATAAGCTCAAAATGGATTAAAGACCTAAATGTAAGGTCAGACCTCATCAAACTCTTAGAGGAAAACATAAGCAGAACACTCTATGACATAAATCACAGCAAGATCCTTTTTGACCCACCTCCTAGAGAAATGGAAATAATGACAAAAATAAACAAATGGGACCTAATGAAACTTCAAAGCTTTTGCACAGCACAGGAAACCATAAACAAGACCAGAAGACAACCCTCAGAATGGGAGAAAATATTTGCAAATGAAGCAACTGACAAAGGATTAATCTACAAAATTTACAAGCAGCTCATGCAGCTCAACATTAAAAAAACAAACAATCCAATCCAAAAATGGGCAGAAGACCTAAATAGACATTTCTCCAAAGATATACAGATTGCCAACAGACACATGAAAGAATGCTCAACATCATTAATCATTAGAGAAATGCAAATCAAAACTACAATGAGATATCATCTCACACCTGTCAGAATGGCCATCATCAAAAAAACTACAAACAATAAATGCTGGAGAGGGTGTGAAGAAAAGGGAACCCTTTTGCACTGTTGGTGGAAATGTAAATTCATACACCCGCTATGGAGAACAGTATGGAGGTTCCTTAAAAAACTAAAAATAGAACTACCATACCACCCCGAAATCCCACTACTGGGCATATACCCTGAGAAAATCATAATTCAAAAAGAGTCATGTACTGAAATGTTCATTGCAGCTCTATTTACAATAGCCAGGACATGGAAGCAACCTAAGTGTCCATCGACAGATGAATGGATAAAGAAGATGTGGCACATATATACAATGGAATATTACTCAGCCATAAAATGAGTTATTTGTAGTGAGGTGGATGGACCTAGAGACTGTCATACAGAGTGAAGTAAGTCAGAAAGAAAAAAACAAATACCATACGCTAACACATATATCTGGAATCTAAAAAAAGAAAAAAAAATGGTCAGAAGAACCCAAGGGAAAGACGGGAATAAAGATGCAGACCCACTAGAGAATGGACTTGAAGATACAGGGAGGGGGAATGGTAAGCTGGGACAAAGTGTGACAGTGGCATGGACATATATACACTACCAAATGTAAAATAGCTAGTGGGAAGCAGCTGCATAGCACAGGGGTATCAGCTTGGTGCTTTGTGACCACCTAGAGGGGTGGGATAGGAAGGGTGGGAGGGAGGGAGAGGCAAGAGGGAAGAGATATGGGGACATATGTATATGTATAACTAATTCACTTTGTTATAAAGCAGAAACGAACACACCATTGTAAAGCAATTATACTCCAATAAAGATGTTTAAAAAAAAAAGACTGCTAGGATAATATATACTGACATAGTTTGTATGCTGTACAATTCTACTGCTGTCATATAGCCAAGCCACAATTTCTATTTTCTAAAATGTCTTAGGACATGAGAAAATTATGTGATTTCTAAAAGAGAGATAATGTATAACAGAGCATATCAAGCACTTTGAGAAACACTGCATTTATATCATTAGCACATGTTGTATCTTTCTATTATTAGCAAATTGCAGGCTTAATAAGTATTTGAGGATGGAAAGATGGAAAAAGCCATGGAAGGAGTTTACTAAAGGTAAAATATCATCACGCTAAAATGAGGTTTACTTGGATGAGCTGAACACTTTATGAATTATTAAGACAGGTTGGTTGCCATCACCCTAAAATACTATCAGGTGGCACTATTTAGAATTATTGTCAATCCTTAATTTACTAACTCAGAATGCATTTCTTCATGTAACTCTGTTATATTTGAGCAGAATCTATACAGGTGATGGTTGAAAAACGTGCATTCATAGTGAAAAATATAGGAACAACATTGCAACACTAAAAATATGTAAAGACATAATAAGAAGTAACAAGACTACTACAGTTTTTTGTTCACTTGTTTCAAGAATGCTGTTTCATGAAAAATGGGATTACTTTTGTAAGGAAGTAGGTAGAAAAATTTCAGGAGATTCTGAAGAGTGTTTTTAGATGATTTAGAGGTTGAGATAGTGATCTTTAGGGGTAATTCTCTTTGAAAATATTTCTAAGGAAATCTGGAAAAAAATTTATGTCTCTCAAGGAAAAAAAAATAGTTTCAGCATGTTGAGAAAAACAGAAAAAGATTTATGTGCTCACCAAGAGATGAATAAGAAATAGAATGGTTGGGTCAGCTGCTCCCCTGTGTTAGTGATCAGGTACTACTGTTATCAGGGGTTCCTAACTGTCATCCTGACTTAAGCAGACCCCACGGGAGGACCATGTGTACCCTACCGATGGTATACCCAATCTTAAAGTTGAATTTAATTGCCTTGTAGTGCCTGCACACTTTTAAAAGGAAAAAAAGATGGTATAAAGAATAAAATTGCCAAAAACCTAATCCCCAATAATAGGCATTCATTAAGTAAATCACGTATTTTTTATATCATTACATATATTTTTAAGGATGATGATAGAATAACCATAAATTTTATCAAACTAAAAAAATTTGGGGAGAGCAAAGAGATGTTATTAGAAATGACCCCAGGAAAAGTGATATAAATCAGACTGATCCAAGCACACCAGAATTTATAAAATACTATAAATTATATATTCAAAATTGATACGTTGTAGAAGTGTATGAAGTAGCTCAACTTCATTAGATTATGCCAAGGTGTTTTCTAAAGTGACTGTGCAGTTTATCACATCTTCACCAAAACTTGATATTACAATACCTTTAAATTTTACCAATATAATGGGTGTAAAATGTATTTCATTATGGTTTAAGTTGGCATATCCCTGATTACTAATAAAGTTGAACACATTTTCATAAGTTTATTGGCTGTTTATTTTTCCTCATCTGTGAAATGTCTTAATGTTTTTTACCTTTTTCTCCAATAGATTGTCTTTTCATATTGGTTTGATGTTTTCATGTTCTGGACACTATCCTTTATTGGTTATATGTGTTGCAAATATTTTCTCCCAGTTTGTGAGGTGACGTTTCCTCAGTTTTCGGCGGGGGGGGGGGGGGGATCTTGTGATAAATTAATATGATATTTATCACTGTTTCTTCATGTTTTATTATTTTGATGTATTGATTAAGAATCCATTCCTATACAGAGTTGACCTATTTACTTCTAAAAGTATTGAAGTCCTGCCTTTCATAATGAAATGCTCCAGCTGTCTGGAATTGATTTTTGCATACGGTGAGGGGAGATCTTAGGGGGAAGGGTGGAAGGTAGCTGCTCCTCACTTAGTGACATTCAGAGCGGGCGGCAAGCACAGTGGACTGGGTCAGAGTCATGCCTGAGCAAGCTGAGAAGAGCTTGCCCTAGTGGCTTCCGCCAGCAGAGCAGACTCTGTGCAGGGTCTCTGATGCAGTCTTGCTACCGATGCAGGTCTGCAGGTTTGTTACCTTTTTCACACATGTGCAGCCTGAACAAACCCATGTAGGCCACTGGGCAATGCAGATAACATACCCAACCCCACCCAGCACATGCCCAATACTGTGCTTGCTTACATCTCTAGATACATGCTTTCTCATTTTGGTCTCCAAATATTTTCCTTCATAAATTAGCCATGCATTTGAAAATATGTTTATGTTTTATCCAGTACTTTAAATGTCCTTCCCTAAGAAGTGTTCTATGAACATCTATCTACTTAGCCAAGTTGCCTGCAACAGAAGTCTGTAATGTGGTTTCAAAGTGCTTTGAAGTGGAGTCTAGACTGAATGAGCATTAAACCAAAGTTTATGCTAAAGGTGTAAACATAGTCCCTGTTTTTTTTTTTTTACTTTATAAGATTTTAATTTACAAATTAAAAAGCTACATTTTTTTTCCTTTTTCTCTTCTTCCTTTACATCACTCTTTTCCTTATCTTTCTCTTTCTCTTTGTCATCTTTTCTATCCTTTTTGCTGTCTTCTTTTTCCTGTCCTTCTTTCTTCTCTGCATCCCAGTTGGCGATCTTGTTGTTGATGAGGTTGTATAAATATAAAAATATAAATTTTTAAAGACCTTATTCTTTTTTTTAATTATTATTATTAATTTGTTTATTTTTGCTGTGTTGGGTCTTCGTTTCTGTGCGAGGGCTTTCTCTAGTTGTGACAAGCAGGGGCCACTCTTCATCGCGGTGCGCGGGCCTCTCACTATCGCAGCCTCTCTTGTTGCGGAGCACAGGCTCCAGACGCGCAGGCTCAGTACTTGTGGCTCACGGGCCTAGTTGCTCTGCGGCATGTGGGATCCTCCCAGACCAGGGCTCGAACCCGTGTCCCCTGCATTAGCAGGCAGATTCTCAACCACTGCGCCACCAGGAAAGCCCACATTTTTAATTTTTTAATTTTAAACAAGTATAGTAGGCTTGTTTTAAACAAGTATAGTAGGCTCTAAGCAACCAGTGTTTTCTGACACTGACTTTTCTGCTGACTTCTTTTAAAGTACTCCAAAATCAAATAAATATCTCTAATTACCTCAAATCTTGAGAAAATTTAACTTAAAAATTAGAGAAACAGAAACAATTAGAAATTGGAAAGCTTATGTGCTTTGGTTTTTTTGATGAAGCTTTATTTTTACAAATGAGGACACTCAATTTTAAGAATAGTACTAAAACAAAATGACACAAATCAGAGAAAAATTTCAAGAATGCTAAAGCACCACTTCTGATGACATCTGTAGTGAATGCTGTGGTGTGCTGCCAATATCCCCCTCCAGGACCATGACATCTATACCCCTATCAGCCAGGATGTTGGCTACTGACTGTTTGCAATTAAGTTTTCTTCTGGAAATTGCCTTTGACAGAAGAAAGCCACCTGCTCAAATATCACTTCATCTTTAAAGATACTTCCCTGGTGGCGCAGTGAATAAGACTCTGCGCTCCCAAAGCAGGGGGCCTGGGTTCGATCCCTACTCAAGGAACTAGATCCCAAATGCATGCCACAACTAAGAGTTCACATGCCACAACTAAGGAGCCCACAAGCTGCAACTAAGGAGCCCATGTGCTGCAACTAAGACCCAGTGCAACTAAATAAATATATATATATATATATTTTAAAAGATACTCTTAATTTAGTATCTGGTTAAAATCTTGGCCTTGCTGCCTCAAATTAGGACAGCTCTGAATGACCATCCCAGCTCCAGAGCTCCCCACATAATCAGCTGAGGCCTTTCTTGCAACTATTGGGTTGGCCAAGAAGTTCGTTCCATAACATCTTATAGAAAAACCCGAATGCACTTCTTGGCCAACCCAACTTATCACAAATCAATCTCTCCTTTTGCCCAATCCTGCTTCCTTTACACCTCTTTACATATCCTGTATCCAAGAACACTTGGACCCAGTCAACTTCCTGAACACATATCTCTGTTGAGTCTTTTTTCCCGTGAATTTGATCTAAGAGAGTTAGTACCAAGAATAATCCCAGGAAGCAGACTCTAAGATAAAATGTTTGAGTTGGATCATCCTTTGGCCAACTGGCAATAAGGACCCTGTCACTGGGGCTAAGTAGATTCCTGATGTCTCCTAGCATGCTGTAACTGTTCCAATGTTATAACTTTCACCAATGACAAACTGGTAGAAGGGAATGCATTGGTGTGGGCAATATCTCAGGTATTTTAGAAGCCTGGAGGCTTTAGTAGTAGAGGTTATAATGAAAAGGTAAGAATAATTAACTGTTCATTTAAGGAAAAGTGTGAAGGCAAGAGGGCCTTCTTGGAAGCAAATAAAAGGGGCTCTAATCTTTGCTGCCAAAGGGCAGGAAATGCTAACTATTGGACCCAGTAATCATGAAGTAGTATATTTCCAGAAAATGTTGAATTTTCAGCCCAACAAGTCTGCCATTCCAAGGTCAGGACCTTGATGAGAAAGGAATAGGACCATGAAACACAGGATGGGAAGATTTAGGCACTCAATTTTAAATCCTTAGGTTTTGCTGAACTCTCCAGACCTGCACGGTGGCCCATTTGTTTGTGTTTAAGGCTAGTAGTGTCCACTCTTCCTTACACATGATGCAGAGACTCTGCTTTGAAAGATAGCACATGCTCTTCTCAAGATCTACCCCCACTTTCTTCTCTAGCTACCAAACTAATTGTCAGGGTCAAGTCATGACATAACCTGGCCAAGGATGTTCTGGGCCTTATTGAGAGAGAAAAGGGTATATATGCTAAAGGAGTTGCAGGGCCAAAAACATATGTCAGTGGGAGCCAGGAGAGTAGGACTAGACCCTGACAGTGCAGGATCAAAAGGGTGTAGAGCATAAGTTCCCACAAAGGGGAGTTTGTTGATTTGGAAGCATCCTCATATGATACAGGATTTAACACCCTGGCAAGCACCCAGGTAACTGTGCAAACATACTCCTAGATGGCTCTTGGCTTCTAAAAAGGCTGTAATCCACACTAAGTGAAGTAGAAATGCTGTGATTGCCATGGCAGATGTGAAAGAAAGGATCAACAGATTCAGGGAAATGGGGATTCTGAAGTGGAGAGAAAACACAAGGCTGGAGAACCCACCACCTTCTAGGGACAGCTTAGAGAACATGGTCAGAAACGAGCTGGTTAGAGGGGCACTAGAATCATTGAGAAGATCAGTGGTGGCTGTTGTTTGCAGGCCAGGGCTAAGGTAAGAGATGCTACTATAGCACTTCTCTCTCTGAAAGTGATAGAGATGATAGAGGCCAGCAGGAATGATAGGAATGATAAGAGAGGCCACGTGGTGATGATGCTGAATGATCAGAAGCAAGTTGGGGGATATTATCATCATTATGAGTGGGTAATTACTCACAAGGAGCTATGGAGATGTTCAAAGGACATGGCATTCCTAAGGCAAAGTCATGGGCAGCCAATAAGTATTGATATATTTCTTAATATATACAACAAAAAGAAATCAAGGATGGATAATCAAGAGGCTTAGGACAGCTGCCCTAGTAAAAAGCCCAGTTTGTAGACCTGAGCCAGTCTTAGACCTAATATCCAATGACTAAAAGAGATGCTGGGTCCCTAAGAGAAATAACCTTGCAAAAGAACAGCAAGCATATATGGTAGTCCCTGATTAAAAGGACCTATAGCCATTTACTCAGATTATCATAAAGTTGGAAAAGAGGAACACTCGTACTTTTTGAGGACTGTTAGGCACAGGTCCAAATTAACATTGCTAACCAGAGGCCCAAAGAGTCATCATGGCCCCTGCTGGAGTGGAGATGTATGGGAGCCAGATATTAAGTAAAGTCCTGGCCCAAGTTTGGCTTACAGCAGGTCCACTAGGTCTATAGTGGTCATTCCCTGGGTCTCCAGAGGTATAATTGGAATGGAAATATTTGGTGGTCTGTAGAACCTCCACATTTGGTCCTTGGCATGTAGGGTAAAATCTATCATAGTAGAAAAAGCCCAGTGAAAACCTATGAGACTTCCCTTTCACAGATAAAAATATTTCATCCTGGTGGTAGTGGCAGAGATTAGTACCACCCTTATAGACCTAAAGAACGCAGAGGTAGTGGTCACCATCACTTTCCATTTAAATTCATGGTATCCATAATGAATTCCACAAAGCCAGATGGCTCCTGTACATGACATTTGACTACCACAAACTTAACCAATTGCAGCTACTGTGCCAGATGTGGTATATTTACTACAGAAGATTAATATAGCCTCAGGTACAAACTATGCAGCCATTGATCTAGCAAATGTGATCTTTTCTATTCCTATCAGGAAAGAGGATCAGAAGTAGTTCATATTCATGTCAGATGTACAATCATACACATTTAATCTTGCACAAGGCTATGCCAACTCTGCACGGTAGGTCACAATATAGTCCAAATGAACCATCTGGATCATCTGGACATTTCACAAAATGTCACATTGGCCCACGATATTGATGACATCATGTTAATCAGACCAGATGAGCAAGAAATGGCAAGTGGAGGCCTTGGTTTAGACACATGTGTTCCAGAAAGTGGAGGATAAACCTTAAAGATTCAGGAACTCCACACAGCAGTGAAGTTTGAAGGGGTCGAGTGGTCTAGGGTATGCCAGAACATTCCCTCCAAAGTAAAACACAAATTACTACATCTTGGCATTCCCACCGCAAAGAAAGAAGAATGACACCAGGTATGCCTCTTCAGGTTCTGGAGGTAGCATATTCCAAACTCTGAGCAATTGATTCAATGACATGGAATGTAGCCAGTTTTGACTGTGACCAAGGACAGCAAACAACTCTGCAGCACCGCACCAGCTGTAGGCAAGCAGCTTGGCTTCACAGGCTGTGTAACCTGGTAGGCCCCACGGTACTAAATTTCCTCAAGATTTGAAGCAGTTCTAAAAATTAATATGGTTTTGCAGTAATTCAATATAGGTAAGTCAGATAGACAGCACTGGTTGCTTAAAGCCTGCTGCCATCCTTCACGTTTAAAATTTGGGTACTGGAAAGAAAGACATTTTCCATGTTGGGACTGATGTGATTACTAGCCCCCCATCTATATGAGGACAGTGTCTAGATAATGAATACAAATAGTCATAAATGAAGGGATTTCTCATAAGCTCTCAGAAGCCAAAATAATCACTTGAAAAATGAATGATTTGATTAACTACATAGTTATTTTCTCTACATAAAACTGTAGTCTTCAACTATTAGACCTCATAAGGACCTTCAAGGTCATCGAGTCCAAGGTTTTAATTTTACAAATGAAGAAACTGAGGCAAAAAAAAAAAAGATTAAGGAATTTGCCTAATATATTTTTGATTTAAATTTTACCAAAGCCTAATTTACATCCAATTATATTCTCATAAAACTAAGTCTAATCAATTCCATATTTAACAATTAAAAACCAAAATCAATCAAATCTAAAATGCAATCATGTAAAAGAGATTCATATATTAAATCATAAAAAATAGAACAGGTGATTAAACAAGGAGTCATTTGCCCAAGCCATCTCCTTATCTGGAAACATAGTTCATGTGTCATGTGGTCTTAAGTCTTTATTTCTTCCAACAAAATCCTTTACACAAACTCATAATGACACAAAGTTGCTAAAATTTATGTCCCCATTTCCCCTGATTAATTTATAGACTGAACATTATCACTTTTAATCATTTTATGAGACTGGTATTTTTATGGCCAGAAAAGTCCTCAAGGTTATCTTTTGTGCTTTAGAATTTGGTCTCTAAGCTCTACAAATCCAAACTTGGTGTGATGAGCCAGAGGAAAAAAAATAACTTACTCCTCCCAAACCTATATAAAGCTAATGGCTGCCATAAAAGTCAGAAGTCATTCAAGCAAAGGTTTCTGTTGATCAAACCCTATAGACTTTTTAATACTAATTTCTCTTGGCTTCTTTCCTTAAACTTGGGTGCTTCCACTCCTTGGCCTAATTAATCACTCTCCTGATTCCCTTTCTACCTCTCTGACTACTTCTTCTCAGCCTCCTTTACATCACCTCTGCTTAGCTCTTAAACATTAGAATGCCTAAGGATTCTATCCTTGCCTTATTCCCTTCTTTACACTCTATGACAGGGATTCTTAACAAAGCAAGTGTGAATTTGAATATTTCCACTAACCCCTCAAATTCAGTATTTTCTTCAATTATGAAAGCATAAAATAAACTATGGTAATATTACAGTCACTATCACTCTGTAAACATTTTTTTTAAATCACAGATATTTTTAATATCACATTGAACTTGTTTCAGAGATGTCAGAGTAGCATTCATACTCATCACCTACTTCAAACATACTGTAGGAGAAACCAGCACATAAAAATATAATATGAGAAAGTATAAGAATAAAGGAAGGAATTAAGTTTCATGGAAGCAGATGGAAGAAAATGTGCAACTCTTATTAGAAGAATTGAGAAGTGTGTTCTAGAAGTAACATATGACATTGACCTTGAAAGATGAATAAGGGGTGTTCAGATGAGAAAAAAGGGAGAGGCCTTTCCCAACAGAACAATCAAGGATCCTGAGTTGTGAGAAAGGGGTGAACCGTTCTGTTCCATAGCAGCACAGCACGGGAGGGAGGGAGGGAGGGAGGGAGGGAGGGAGGGGAGAGAAGTGTAGAGGCATATGATCAAGCTGAGAAGATAGATGGAGGAATGGTTGTGAAAGCCTGTGCATGCTATGCTAAGGCCTTCAGATCTTCTCTTACAGGCAATGATAAACCAAAGGTTTTAATCAGTTCAGTATCATATTTGTATTTTAAAGTGCTAAACCTAATATCAATATGGAGGGAAAACTGGTGGCATGAAGACTAGTGAAAGGGCTATTGCAGTAGTTCCTTCAGGAGATGTGAATTGTTGCCTTGGGAGATAAGAAAGCAGTAAAAATAAAAACTGGATTAATTTTCTGGCTTAGATGATGGGGTAATTGTTATGCCATTAACAAAAAGAGAGCATATAGGAATATGAACATAAAAATCTTAATTTGAAAAGAAGATTGTATACTTCGGGAATGCTTATTCAGCTTCATGCAACAAAGAATATGACTACCAGTGGCTCAACACAAATACGGTTTTATTTTCCTCATTAAACAAGAAGTTTGGAGGTCAGCAGCTACTGGCACTTGTTCAGCAATTGGTTAGATTTTGGCTTCACTAAAGAAGAAATACAAATGGCAAATAAAATAATGAAAAGTTTAACATCATATCCCATATATATGATATGAATTTACCCATATCACTAGGTAAGTTCAAGTTAAAACCATGATGAGCTACTACTAGCATATATTAGAATTGCTAAAATTCAAAAACTGACTACTAAGTGTGGACAAAGATACAGATCAATTGGAACTCTCAAACATTGCTAGTGGGAATGCTAAATTGTAAAGCCACTTTGGGAAATAGATTAGCAGTTTAATATAAAGTCTTAAGAAGTTAAACATACATTTACCACATGACTCAGGAATCCCACTTACAGGTATTTACCTCCCAAAATGAAAGCTTTTATTATGCTAAGTGAAAGAAGACAAAAAAAAAAAGATATTCTGGAAAGGCAAAACTAAAAGAATTATAATCATATCACTGGTAGCCATGAGATGGGGAAAAGGGATTCCCTCAAAGAGGCATAAGGGAATTTTACAGGATGGTGGAAATGTTTAATACCCTGATTGTGAAGGCAGTTATACATTTATAAATATTTATCAAAATTCATGGGGCTGTATACCTAAAAGAGTGAATTATTACTCTATGTAAATTTTTCTTCAGTGAACCTGATGTTTAAAAAAAACCCAGATCTATTTTTCCAAAGAAAACAAAACACTAATCTGAAAAGATATATGCACCCCTATGTTCATTGTAGTGTTATTCACAATAATCAAGATATGAAAGCAACCTAAGCGTCCATTGATAGACAAATGGATAAAGAAGTTGTGGTGTCTGTGTGTATAGACACACACACACAATGGAATATTACTCAGCCATAAAAATAATGAAATCTCGCCATTTGCAAGAACATAGATGGACCTAGAGAGTATTATACTAAGTGAAATAAGTCAGACAGAGAAAGACAAATACCAAATGATTTCATTAACATGTGAAACCTAAAAAACAAAACAAACGAACAAACACAAAACAGAGTTACAAAATAATAGTCATGCGGATGAAATGTACAGCATGAGGGAATATAGTCAATAGTCAATAACATTGTAATAAATTTGTATGGTGACAGATGGTAACTAGACTTATGATGATGATCATTTTGTAATGTACAGAAATACTGAATCATTATGTTATGCACTTGGAAATAACATAGCACTGTAGGTCAGCTATACTTCAAAAAAAAAAAAAGCCCCAAATCACAAGACCATCACTTATTTTCAGGGAAAAAATTTAAATGATAGACTTAAGGCATTAAGGTGCCAGCATTAAAAATGAGCACAATGTGGAAGAACTAGAGAGCTAAAATCAAACAGTAATTTAACGCTCAGAATTTTTAATATTCAAAGATGTGTCTTTTTACATCTGTGGCAACATATTCAATGGACTTGGAGATAATTTGATATTTTTCTCACGATGCTATGTAACCACAGATTTCCCTGATTAATACACTTTAATTTTTCAGAATCTTTTGCTTTCCAGCTCTTGTAACCTTGAACAATTCCTCTTTCAACTATCCGTATTTACCTTTATTTCATAATTTACATTTTATTCTGTATCACACACGACAAACTGTTTTACTTAATAACTCTGTAATTTGCCATTAGACTTAATTGTACTAAGTTCATCAAAAAATATAAAGAGACCAAAAGACTATAAATCTGATCATATCCTCACTTATAATATATAGTGTCATGGTTTTTTAATTCCTATTTTATTATGTAAAAATTAATTTTCAGCTAATGAAATTTATTATAGGAAAATTCTAGATAGATAGATATCACAGGTTTTGGATGAAACAGTAATTGGAAAAACCCTGCATTCTTCTATTGCTAAGAAATAAATAGCATTTTATTTATTTTTCAAAATTGTCTGTGTGTGTTGCTAATGCTATCCATTCAACTTCTCTAATTATGTCAGAATGCTATCTTGGAAGACAATGGTTTGATTCACCATGAATTCACAAATAACATTGACTCATTAGAACTCCACATTAGACCTTTTCTCCCATTTCTCATGACAGAATCTCTAGTTCACGAACACAAGTCTAGGATACAATTCGTAGTAAGTTCAAGGACAACGGTGAGTTTTCTGGGTTAATACACACTGAATTTGTGAAGTCAACTCTGCCTAAGTTCTCACCCTAAGTCTTCTGAAAGACAGGCATGCCTGAGCAACATTAAACACACGCGATTTGTTCTCAGGGCAAATTTCTCGCCTATTATGGACGCTTTTTGTCATGGAGGTTTTGTAACATTTGTCCTACACAAGTATTTCTCTTCTGAGTCTGCCCCACCTCCCTGCAGTCCTGGGAGGACTCCCAAATAGAGGTTGTGAATGCACCTCAAGATCCACTTTCTGACCTCCCCTCTACACTGTACATGACTGTTTAATTTCCTATTTAAGACAAATTAATTATTGCATGCTCTAATGAGGTTGCAAAGGATCCCGCTCCAGTCCACAAACTTGGAAGAGGTTACCCAGAGGTTTTCCAGATTGATGGGTCCAGGGTGGATGACCTGAAAATGAACTTTGACTAAACTTTGCTCTTTGTGTTCTTGGCAGTCTGTATTTGGAAAGTGGCAATTGTCTGCAGCAGACAGTGTAAAACTTCAACCTAGAATTTTATTTGGAGGTTAGCCTTTGGAAGAGGGAGGGGGGAATAAAAAAAAAAAAACTCTTTGTCAGTCTTTTCTATACTAGTTTTATTAATTGTTTTCTAAGTGTTTTATTCTTCTTTATAATATCCAAGTTACATTTTAAGGTGAAAGTATTAGCCAGCTGAAAATGTTTTTTGTCTTTCTACTCTCCTCTTCCTCTAGGCACTATACAAGTTAGAACAGTTTTTTAACTTGAACCCAATCTACTATAATACAACCTCTATAATGTCCCTCACTTTAGAACTTAGATAATATGCTTACAAATATTAATTGGTTCCCACAACCTATAGGCCATGTATTAAACCCATTTTACTGATTAGATGTAATTCATCTCTGATTTATGTTGTCATTGAAGACAAATGTGTTGAAATCATTAAATTTCAACTCTGCAATACAAGACTACAATCTGTCCAGGAGATTCCCCCTAAACTAATTATTCAGCAAAATGAATGTCACAACTTTTTTCCATTGATGTGCCAGAACAAAGCGACAGGACATTCTGAGATAAATTACTTGGTCTTAGCCTACTCTGGCAGCTGGTCTGGACTCTATAAAACCACTTTTTAAATAACATACTACTCTCCACTTAAAGATACATAAATAAAATAACAGTGTTTTACATCATATTCTTCACCATGTTTCCTCGTAAGCAACTGATTAAATATCACACTGTTCTCATAAAGAATCATGAATAGGAAGTGGCATATCCCTATGAGAGATGAGAAAATTGACCTGGGAAACGGCTTAGACTGTTTTATGAAATGGTAGATTTGGGATAAGAAGGCAACACTTAGGGGACTTCCCTGGTGGCGCAGTGGTTGAGAGTCCGCCTGCCAATGCAGGGGACACGGGTTCGTGCCCTGGTCCGGGAGGATCCCACATGCCGCGGAGCGGCTGGGCCCATGGGCCATGGCCACTGAGCCTGCGCGTCCGGAGCCTGTGCTCCGCAACGGGAGAGGCCACAACAGTGAGAGGCCCTACTACCGCAAAAAAAAAAAAAAGAAGTCAACATTTCTTAATTTCTGGCTACTCTTCATTTCTCTCATCTGTTTTCTCCTAATGTGACCTGGACAATCCCAGGTGGTGCCAAGATCCCCCTGTAGTCAACACACACATAGAAGCTTTAGCTAAAATGGAAAAAAAAATGGCAGAGCCTCAATGTACCCCTCTACATGTAGGTAGAAAAAGAGTTTGCACATTTCTTTTTCCTCAACCAAAATTCCTATAAAGTATAGGGGGCATCATAAAAAGTCACCACAGACTTGGAACCAGACTGAAGTGAACAGGAAAGACTCTTGGTCTCCCCCTAAAACCCTGTGCCATTTCCCAATCTCAGTGGTGCCCTGGAGAAACCAAATTATTTCATTTTCTTAGGTTCTTATTCTTCGGGTCTTAGTTAAATTAGGAACTTTTTTTTAGGTCCCTTCAGATGCAGTGTCCCCATTGGACTCCTGGACATATCATCACTGCCTTTTTAAATACTGTCCTTTCTAATGCTATTGTGCACTCCTAAAGCCAGGCTGCTGAGCCCAGAGACAAAGCCACTAGAGGTTGTTAAACCAATTCCCCTGAGGCTTCTCTGAAGTTTTTGACTGGAGTTCTCTAGTAGCAACCTGTACCCTTGACTTGCCTGGAGTTGGACAGGGCTAAGGAAGGCACCTTTCTGGACTAGATCCAAGCAGCACATTATCATCAGCAAGACCGGCCCTTAGAACAAAATGGTGTTCTGTGTCTTTTAGTGTCTTTTCAAATTATTAATACATTACCCTTGGGTAGACAGGACTTAGGAAGAAGTGCTGATAGAAGCTTATACCAATAATCTGCCCTCTCTGCTCTTTACTTCCCTTCGCTTGTTCACTGAAAATCCAGGAACAGGATTGGAAATGGAACTTATGGGCAGGCATAAAATAAAAGTCTTAGAAGTAGAATTCCAGTGTTTCTGCAATACCCCTTCCACCTGAAAAAGCAATGGACTGAATAATCCATAATAAATTGGCCTAATCTCCTTTGTGAGAATAGAGCTTGATTGTTATATCCCAAGCTAAAAGTGCAAGCTGGAACGAATAAAGCAGATCTTCTGATGAACAAAGATGTTCTGAGTTAATGTCAGAAATGAAGAGGACAAAATGAGCGGGAAAAAAAAAATAACCTTCTTGACTTAGAGAAACATAATATCTGCTAAATAGAATGTCTTTCACAATTTAACATGAGGCATCACCAGCTCTTTTGGAGTCATTTCAAATCACACCAGATGGTACTAACTTGACTCAGAGGCTAGAAGCTGAGCCACAGCTATGATCAAGTCTTTACCACAATTTAGGATGCTGTAGAAAATGGTGCTGTGATGACTTGTTCTATGTTGCTTCCGTTCCTCACAGCTTTCACTTTACCTTCCTCTATAGGACAATTTGTTGTTAGTGATGTTGTTGGTGTGAACTTTTAAGTCACTGACTTGTCTTTTAGTAGAAATTTAAGAGGTACCTCCACTGCTCCTGTAAGACAATGTTGTGGACTCAGTGGAAAAGAATGATTGACAGAGTGCTTTTTGAGAGTGATTGTCAGAGTGCCTTCCAAACTAAATTTCATGTCGAGACTTCCGGCCATCTGAATTCCCAAGTTATTCTATATAGAGAGCTCTAGGTGCTCTAAAACCGTCCCCATTGGTCACATGACTATTCCTTTTCTTTTACAACAGTTTAGGGAGCAGAATCATTAACAAGGCCAAGACCACAGTACAACCACGAAATATTAGACAAAAGTTAATTCCATTTCCCTCTATAATCGGTGTCCCTGAACACAGGTCACAAGCAAAAGAGAGTATAGCCTAGCTTGCAATTAATTTCTTCATCACAAATTCTGGTTAATTTGTTCTATACTGTCAACTCTTACCATATTTTCAATGGATTCACTGCTAAAACAGGAAAAAGCCTGAAAGACTAAAGCCATATGACCATAATGGGAATGAAGTTATTTACTCTACAAATCACATTTTTAAATTGTTAAATCCAATAACGTTTTGAGTTAAATGACTGACATACTGGAAAAATTTGGAAGGTGAGAAGACTTTTTTTCCTAAAACATTGTCTATTAGTCATTAAAGCAATCCACACATGTACAAAGACAAGATTGCTTCACCATATATGTTTGTGCACATTCATTTTTAAATGATGATAATTAAAATTAAATACTCCAAATTTTTCATCAATCTATATTTTAATGGAAAATATATAATAATTCAGACTCCTCCTTAGGAAGACTTTTATTTCTAGGGGGCTATTATGATATCAAAGGACCTATGGGCCTCTGTATTACCATTATATTCAATCTTCTTTCATCTTTTTTTTATACTGACTCCCTTAGGTTTTTCTTTGCTCTTCCTGTTTAGGGAAGGCAGCTTTTCTTTCTATTATTCCCAACAGTGTTGAGGTGTGAAGCAAACACAAGGCAATCAGATACAAGCAATTCATCAGGGTTGGGTGAAAGTCAGAACTATTCAACCGAAATTAATAAGAAGGGATGTAACAAACCCACCTTCTTATAATTCATTTGAAAGTCATATAATATCAATTAGCATTTATCAAATGAGAACAGGCAGGTGAGGGTGACAGTATCTTACCTACCTCGCAGGAATATGTGATGATGAATGACTCACTCATGAAATATTTTAAATCAGCATTTCCTGAGCACTCTCAGATTATGTTTAGGCAATTCTAAAGATCCAGATAAGACAGAAAAACTTAGTTGTCAAACCACAGCTGGTGGACACAAGCCCACTATGCTCAGTACTTCACCAACTTGAGTCCTAACCTTCCTGCTGCTAATGTCCTAGGAGATACGCATTAAGTAAAGTTGACCTGGACTATTGTTTCTGTACAAACGTCATTTTCTGGGAGAGTGTATTATTCCTATCTAAGGAGTCCTGGAACTCTCTGCAGTTAATTCCTACTGTATTCAACTCATTCGACACATTGTAAAGAGGAAAAATGAAAATAAGAGTCCTTAGAATGATTTGCCCAAGTGAAGAAGCTGAGATTAGAAACCTACTTGCTGGATCCTTAGCGCAGCACTTCATCTACTATGCAAAACTGTCTTTTGTACCAAACTACTTATGGGAATACTCTGCTTGTACATGTTAGAATCATCACTGTGACCACTTATCTAGGTGAACGCTATCTGCTTGGTAGGCTTCTCACCAATATGTGAAAACACCCAGGGACAACCTCGCAGAGTTGCAACTAAAAAAATCATAGACCTCTTTCTTTCTCATGCCTCAGGTTATTTACTAGTAGTTCAGGCTGTCAGGCTTCCTGCAGTAAAGGAAGGAGAGTCCTTGACCTTGCAACTTCTGGCATGTTCAAGTTTAAATTCACTAAGAAAGTTCAGGCTGCTTATATTTTATTTGAACATTGGATATTAATAATGAGGCCAGTATTATGTGATTGGAATGAAGTCTCAAAAGCAAATTTGGCTGGTAAGGTATTATTGATTTAGGTTATGTCTATAAAGTTGGATACACTGGACTTCTTAATCTTCCGGCAAAATGGATAATAAATGCCAAAAAAAGATAATTGTCTATATTAAATGATTATAAAATTTGAATTTTTAAAGAAAATTCTTCAATTCAGTTGGTGTTTTTCTTCATTCATTCATTAAATGCATAGATATACGTGGCATACCTGTTGCTATACACTAGGGCTAAGTGTATGGTGAGCAGGCACTGTGCTAGGGCTGAGGACACCCACAGGGAGCAGGTGGACTTTGTCCCTGCCAGTGTGGAACTTATAGGTTGGGAGAGGAGAACCACCAAGCACATTCAGGCAGGCCATGATACACAGGAATCTAGGGTGCTATCACTGGGGTATACCCTGGAGGCATCCTAATCCATCCGGGAGGGCCAGACAACAAACAAGGAAGACATCTTGGTGACAAAGAAGAGATGTGCGTGGATTAGAGAAATATTTGGAAAATGCATTTGATTTTTAAATGTAATATGAGTCCAGTTTTAGCTTCATATTGTGGTAGTTGTGAGGACACTGGGGAGAAAAGGAGAAGTTAAAGAAAAACTCTGAGACCTCAGGGGCATGGCATTAAAATGCCTTCTTTTTGAAAAATAAATGGGTTTAGTCAAAATGCAACTGACTTAATTTTACAAGGTATGTAAATTATTTTTCGGAGGACTGGTGGCCTGTGTGGGAGAATTCAGTGAGTATTTGTTTTAATTCTACTTTCAAGAAATACAGGGAGTATAAATCATGGGATGTCAGGATACAATCTGATTCAAAGTACTTCTTCACAAATATGCAATGATGCTGCCAAATAGCCTGCAATGATACTTAATCTGGCAAATTAAAGAGATAACAAAAGTGAAAAAATTAAGTAGTGATAAGGGCCCAGAGAACTGACTCGAATTTTGTAGTTTCTCTTTAAATAATAGCATCTTTAGTAGAGATATCACAAACACTAATATATTTGAGAAATTCCTGTCTTAATATGATGCAAACACAATATTCTGAGTTTACCAGGGAAATAATTAGAACTTTAGAAATTTAAAGTTCAGAAACTGAAATACATAGGTATAAATCTAACAAAATATGTACATTTTGTGTTTGCATTAGTTTTCTAGGGCTAACATAACAAAGTACCACAAACCAAGTGGCTTAACAGATGTGTATTGTTTCACAATTCTGGAGCTAGAAGTCCAGCATCAAGGTGTGGGCAGGACTGAGTCCTTGTGAGGACTGTTAGGGAGAAATCTGTTCCATGCCTCTCTTCTAGCTTCCAGTGGTTTCCTGGAAGTACTGGCATTCCTTGATTTCTACATCACCCTGATCTCTACTTTCATCTTCTATGGCATTCTCTCTGTGCTGTCTCCAAATTTTTCCTTCTTATAAGGATACCAGTCATATTGGAGTAAGGCCCATCCTAACGACCTCATTTTAACCTGATTACCTCTAAATTGTCTATCTCCAAATAAAGGTCATATTCTGAGGTACTAGGGACTAGGACTTCAACATATGAATTAGGAGAGGATATGTAACAATGCTGAAAGCTACAAAGCATGGATGAACGAAATCTACATAAATATAAAGGCATACAGTATTCATTGACTGGAAGACTCAACATAGTAAATATGTCAATTCTCTCCATTTTTTGAGTATATATAGACAAGTACATAGTAAAAGGTATATGAAAAGGCAAAAGAATTAGAACAGTCAAAACAAAATTGAAAAAAATGAAATTGGACTCACAGTACCCAATTTTAAGACTTACCATAAAACTATAGTAATTAAGACAGTTTGGTACTGGTGATGGGATAGACATATAGATCAATGAAATAGAACAGAGAATATGGAAATAGACCCACAAAAATTTTTCCCATTGATTTTTGACAACAAGTTTAAGGGCAACTAAGGGAGAAACGATAGTCTTTAAACAAGTGGTGTTGTAATAATTGGACAGCTATATGCCAAAATATGAATCAACCTAAATGACACATCTTATACAAAAATTAATTCAAAATTAATCACAGATCTAAATATCAAATTCAAAATTCTAAAATTTTTAGAAGAAAAAACAGGAGAAAATCTTAGTGATCTGGCATTAGGAAAAGAGGAGTTAGATAAGACACCAAAAGCTCAATCCACAGAAGAAAAAATTGATAAATTGGACTTCATCAAAATTTAAAATTTTGCTGTGCAAAAATACTGTTATAAGATAAGCTACTGACTGTGAGAACGTATCTGTAAACCACATATCTGAAAAGGGACTTGTACCAAGAATGTATAAAGAACCGTGAAAACTCGAACACATTTTAAATGTGCTAAAAACGTGAGCAGACACTTAGCCAAAGAGGATATATGATAAGCAAATACAGAATGCAAAATGCTTCAATTCTATTCTTTCTTCCCTTTATAAATTAAGCATTCTGTTTCTACTTTATGTGAACTTCCTCAAATTATTCAGTATCTATTAACTTATAGTCAATATCTGTTTAGATTTATAGACAAGTTTACAAATTTATTTTCTCAACTTTCTTACATCTTAGTTCTCTCTCCTAGGTTAAATTTTCCTTCTTGCTGTAGTAGATGCTCTTTTTGTTTGTTTGAAAATATATTTTCCTCTAACTCCTGAGTAGTTAGGAGTTTGGCTGGATATGTATTTCTAGGTTGATGGTTAATTTCTTTCACCCTTTGAACACTTTCCATTACCTTCTAGCTTCTTATTATTATTGAGAAGTCTACATTTTAGATTAAATTCTTTTACAGATAATCTCTCTTTTCTCTATTGTTGCTTTTAAGATTTCTCTCTTGGTCTTTGGTGTTTTGCAGTTTTACTGATATACTTAGGTATGAGAAAAGTTTTATTTATCACCCTTGGGACTCACTGTAATACTGGAAAGCTCTCCCCCACTGTCTCCATTCTTTCCCTCAGGAAGTCCTATTAGGCATCTGTTGAATCTTCTCATTTTACCATCCATTCTTCTTTTATAACCTCCAAACTGTAACTCTCTTTGCTGCATTCTGAATAATTTAGACCTGTTCATTTCTCATCTTGGGGGTTTAACCATCACATCTGCATGAAACACAGGCCATGTTTACACATTCTAAAAAGAGCTCTTTTAGTCCACCCAGAATCCAGGATTTTTCTTTTATTTCCATTTTCACTGAAGTTGTAAACTTTTGAGAATACTAACATTATGTGGAGATTAACTCACCTCTTTGTTTAGGCCCAAATCCTAATCTGCTGTCTTCATCTAAGCATCAGAAATGAAGTCCTTAGATTACCATAACTAATAATCTCTACCACCCAGTTTATCTCCCACCCCATACCTGTAGCTACAGTATCAGCTACTGGGCTCACCACTAAGCCTCATTTCTAGAACCTAGTGATTCTGGGAAATCAGCCATGCACTTAAATATGTGTTAGTTATTTTTTGGTTGTCTGTAGTGGTAGGATTTTTGTGTTTTGTTTTCTTCTCTAAAACAGTACTTCAACTATTTATCAGAGTACACATTTTAAAATATTATTTATTTGGTACTCTGGGGTTAAATGGAAGAGGCTAAGGCTGGCTTTGCCACTTACCAGACAAATGACCTTGGGCAAGATACTTAACTTCTCCATATATCAGTTTCCCCATCTGTAAAATGGGCATAACAGTACCTACCTCATAATGTTGTTATAAGAATTAAATGAAATAATATCTGTCAAGTGATTAGAACAGTGTCTGGAATTTAGTAAACACTGTTTAAGTATTTGTTACATAAAAATGAAAACAAGAAAATGTCAGTAGTTTTCTATTGCATTAATGTGTATATTTAAGACAAAGAAATTCCATTTTGCTTTAAAATCTGGTGCTTATTGTGTAGCTAGAGGATTAAAAAGAACCAAAAGTGTTTTTACTTAAATTCACTAGGTTAACACACCTGAGGTTGAACAGTTAACATTCACTCAATTTGGTTCTCATCACTCAACAACACTTCTCTTCTCTATCCTATATATTCACCTTGTCAGTCACATGTCTCAAATTCCTATATAAGCAAAAAATTGTAAATGACAAGGAAAGCGACTAGTGCATCTCTCCATTTCCCACTCAGAGAAGCACTCAGAGTTTCTAGGAAACACACAAATCCCAAAAGGCAATGACATTAAAAGATTAAAGGGGTCTGCTTTTTATTATTTTCCTTCTAACTTCCCTGAAGCAAGCACTTTGGCATATTGCGGCTTGAAGTCTCTATCTGCTAGGACCAGTCTGGTGGAGAGTAACTTCCTGAGAAACATGCTGAGATTTCCACTGATCCATATATTTCTGCATCTTTGTAGAAAAAGCCCTAAATGTCCAGTTATCCTTATATATATATGTTAAGCTTAAAATCAAAACTCTTCCTCTGATTTGAATGGGCTTTTAATACTTGAATTTCCACTTCTCAGTCTAGCTGACAATTACTCAACAGCTAATACAGTGCTTGTCACATCCTTTTCTAGGATCTCTATTAAAAGTGTTTCTTCCCCCAATAAAGTGTTTTACGAAATGCTTCCCTAACTATTCAAGAAGAAAAAACTATTAGCCTTTAGTCTAAAGCTTATCTTATTGTGGATAAGTTTTAAAGTCAAAACAAAGAGGAAATGCAGTCAGAATTAGGGGGGAAAAATCCCACAAATTAACGACAAAGTAGAGTCCAGTGACATCTAAATGCAACATCGGTGCTTCCCTTCCTTGCACTGACTCCAGTGTTTTTTCCTCAGTTAAGGACCAGATGATGGACTTGGTTTGTGTTTAGGAGTCATGTCATTGGGAAAATATGTCTATCTAAATACTAAAATTACAATCAGGGCAGTGAGAGGCTCCCACTATGAGAGCTACGGGATCACTGTGGCCCCTGGGAAGGCAGTTAACTCACACCTAACACAAACTCACTGTGGAAGAGCAAGAGGAATTGCCTGCCCTATTTAGATACCCTACCTTTCTTCCCCAGAGTTAAGTGTGATCAGATTTTATCATTCTTTGTATGAATGATGATGGAAAACTTGGTTTCCAACATATTTTTTTAATTAAAAGAAAAAAGAAAAGGAGAACAGCATTTGGGTCAGGGACAATTCAAGGCCTATCTTAGATTTCACAGAGGAACAATCATAAAAGAGTGTCATAAAGTAGAATTCGACATAAATGATATAATCTCTAGTTTACATGCTACTAAACCTGCTTATTGATGCTTAAAATGGCTGAATATTTGATAAGAGCATTACTGCTTTCAGAATACCAAAATTTTTTTCATTTAAATCATCAAGGTTTTTTCTAAAAAGACATTCATTTAATGTGTCAAAGAAAAAAATGAAAATGTGCAATTCAATAGACCCATTCCATACTGGTCTTCAAATTGTTCTAGGGAGCCCCAGAGTTTGGGATTATTCAAGATTCACAGGTGACATAACAGCTGTCTTCATCTGTATGAATGTCTGCCATTTAGCAGAAGAATTCAGCTTACTGGAACTAGGTCAATGATTGAGATTTGCAAGAAGAATATATTAATATACAACCTAGAGTATAAGTTTTTAACAATCAGAGCTGCCAGAGTATTAAACAGTCTCTCTTATGATGTTAGGAATTTCTATCACTAGATTTATAAATGGAATGAAGGTACATCAAAGAATCTGGCACACAGTAGGTTCACAAGTATTTGTAAACTTAAATCATACTCAACCTAGGTGATTCCCTATCAGGGCACTATTACTAGGAATGACTTGAATGTGTTAATTTCTGATATCTCTTCCAGTTCTAAAAGTCTTTAGTATCTAGCAGAAGAAATTGTTTATTTTTTAAGATATGTGTTGACACAGGGGGGATTCTTGCAGAAATAGACAAGCATCATATCTAGGTCAGCCAGTTGTACAAATTAAGCTGCAATGTGGAAAAGTGGTTAAAGCACAATCTGAGGTTAGTTAAAAGAACTTCAGCAGAGTCTCAACAGTAGCAGCTCTAGACCACACTGCAAGTTGGGAATACAAAGTAAACCAATATCCTTTGAAATCAGGGTAAAACAAACTATCTCTTAATGTGGTGACTGTGTTTGCAGTCCTGCTAAAAGACAAGTTGGGATTGCTTCAAAAAGCCACAATTTTTGCTTATTCTGGAAAGTGATGCCTTACACTTTTCCCTAGTGGAAATAAGCCAAGATATTAGAAGTCTCTGAGATCTTTTCCAAACTTGCATTTCTGAGCACGGCAAATCAGGGTGAATTTCATGTGATAGATATTTTAAGATGTCTGTTAAATAAACTGAGTTCAATTTATTTGTCTTTTATTAAAATATAAAAGCAAATTAAGTTGTCATGTTGGGAAACATTAAGCACCATATAAATACCAGTATTAGTAGAATTAATGGTAATTATTATTACATTAAGCTGACCATAGCAGTTTTCATACAGAGATTCACTTTGGAAAAAAATATGAAAATTTGTCTCCTAATTGACTTTTTTTTTTTAAGCAAGGCCTCTATGCCAGCCCAGTATCAGCTCTTTAGTTACATCTAAATTGTGGTAACATGCTAAAAGAAAAAGACTAGCCAGATCCTTTCACTCATTTATGTATTTATTTGTTAATGAAGTATTACTGAATCACCATCTATCCTTAGAAGTCACATTACTAGATACAAGGAATAAAATTGTGAGCAAGGCGAGTGGGTCTCTGCCCTCCTGGAGCGTTGTAGCAGTAATAACTCATCAGGTTTCTACTGGTGGGAACTTTCAGCCGGAAAGGAGATACCCTTAAAAGGTCATTAGGAGGCCTATTTGGAGAGAATGGGACAGAGTGTTCAGAAAGTGTTCAGTCGATGACAATATGCACACCACTGCCTACATGCACAAGCAAAAGATCTATCGGCACAAAAGTTTGTGTCCAGCATCTAAATCCATTCTTTCCATTTTTAAAAGAATACAAATCACCCAGGAGTCAATTCTTTGGGAACCTAAATGATAAAGTCAGAACTTCAATTCTCCCAGAACTAGAGACTGTGAAAGTTTTATGGCCAGGAAATTTTCATTTTTGTTTTATTTCACTATTACCCCACCCACCATTATGGTTAGTATAACATCTCAATTCACAGTGGGGCCTCTCTAAATATTTGCTGAATTGATTTAAATTGACATGCTTTCAAATTATTAAGAATTGAATAATTTGAATGCTTTTCAAGTTATTAAGAATAATCCATTGTAGCACTGTGAGAGAAAGTTCAGCTCATCTTAGAAGACCTGTAGCAAGTTACTTTGGAACAGGTGCATACATTATGTGTAAGACATGACAAAGCAATTCTTCCACTACACTAGGGATCAGCAAAGTTTTTTTGTAAAGAGTCAGAGAGTAAATATTTTAGGTCTTGCAGGCCATATAATCTCTGTCACAACTACTCAACTCTGCTATTATAGCATAAAAGCAGCCATGGACAACACATAAGTGAATGTGTGTGGCTGGGTTCCAATGAAACTTTATTTGCAAAAAACAGGAAAAAGCCACATTTGGCCTGCAGGCTGTAACCTACCAACCTCTGTTCTATATCACAGAGCTTCAGATAGTGTACAGGTCAAAGAGAAATATATGATTTATCCACAAACTTTTAATAGAGGCAAATCATCTAAGAAGGCCTTTTAAAAGTTGGGAGTAAATTCAATGAACAATTGATTCATATTTGCTTGTTTAGCAGAGCAGTAAACATTTAAGGGAAAGAAAATCAGAAAATATTAAAGAAAGGTAACCTCAGCTCCTAGATTTAACAAAGTAGTTTGCCAGATTTTCTACTGATCTTTATCCTGGGCATGTTTTATGTTATACATACTAGAGATACGTAATGTATATACAATTTTGTACAAGGTTTTAAAATTAACATGAATATTTTCTTGTCATTAAAAGCCCTTAATAAACATAATTTCTAATGACCATGTAGTATTCCAACCTGTGGAAACCATAGTTTACTTAACCCTTCCCTAATTTCCAACAGGTATTTATAAATTTTCTGTTTTATAAAAGCAGTTTACACTATGGAAAACGCAAACATGTAAAATGCATTTATGATCCAAAAAACAAGATCTATAAGAGGAACCTGAGCCTTCCAATCAAACATGGAATGTAAGCACATTTGCCTTACCCATATTTCCTCTTAAAATGACATCAGAGGAATATAGAAGAAAAGAACCAACAAGACAAACAGGAGAGGAAAATGACAGCAGATGAGATGTCAAAAAGTTGGGAAAGAAGGAAAGAGGATGGATGAGAGATACTCATGACTCAAAAGGTACATGTGACTTCCGGAGAAAGCAGAAAGGTGAAAAAGCAAGTCACTTTGATACCTGCATCTCCACTTTGTTACCATTTCTTCCTATTATTTCATTTTGTTACCCTCTTCACTAATCTCCTCAGGTATCATGCTTCTTTTAAATTCATGATAATTCTGCTTCAATAATCTGCTTTAGATCATATAAGATACCTACTGTACAGTTCGTTTTTACATTAGTTTAGGATGAGTGTAAACTACCACTACAGAAGGACACAAAAAGGCTTAAGGAATATAGACACATTTTTGTCATTTAACAGATCTGGGAAAGCAATGGTCAGTGGGCCAGCTCTGTCCCACATGATCATTTGGAACACTGGATTCCTCCCACTGTGCTACCCAGCCATCCCCAGATCCCTGGAACCATCTGCATAGCCGAAAATGGGTTGCCACCAAGTCAGGGTCTCAGGCAATGAAAGGGGCAAGAAGGTCTGCAGGAGGCATGCCTAGCACCTTAAGACTCAAGAACAGAAATAACATACATCATTTCTGTTTATGTCCCAGTGATGAAAACTTAATCACACGGCCACACCTAACTAAGTGGGAGGCTTGGAAATGTCTAACTTTAGCAAGAAGGGCGAATTCATTCTGTGGAAAGCTAACAGTTTTCTGTTAGCTAACAGACGCCACAATTGTCTTCCTTTTTTGTGAGTACTCTGCAGGCATCTAGTTACTTTCACTTGTGAGCTCACAAACCCCTGGGTATAGCACTTCCTCTGTCTGACAACGTCCACTGGGGAAGGACTGAGTGAACGCTTGAGTGGCCAAGAGCCAGCACCCACTTTCAGCTACTCCTTAGCACGGCAAGTTTTAAACCCTACCATGTTACCACACAGTAGACTCATGCACCATCAAGGTTATTTGAGGATTAAATGACATATACATGTAAAAATCTTACTATCCTGTTTGAAACATATGAAACATGAAGTATTGAAACGTTAACTCAAATTTCCCTACTTCACAGAGCCTCTAATAGAATGTTAAAAGATCTGCTATCTGATTTGTGACAAGGTCACTTTGTGCTTTTGACAAAATCACCTAAGCATAAATATCTGGGTTAAGTCATAGAAACCTAGATAAATCTTGGGAGCCAACAATAAATTCTAGGGCTCCTTTCTAGCTATCACCTGATGCCAAATGAAACTGATTAGTATGATCTGCACTTCCAGGACATCCTAGAGGCAGCCACGATACATTTTGCGCCTGAACTACCTTGTCAGAATGTTTGGAACAGGTTCTACTATATCATCAGCAGAAAAGACTATGAACAATTTGGATCCCCATCACCACTGCACCACCGGAAAATAGAGAAAACAGTTTGGACTAATCTGTTTGAGAAAGAGAGACAGAAAGACAGAGACAGATGGCATGCTACTATATACATGAGATTTTTTTAAATACATCTTTATTGGAGTATAATTGCTTTACAATGGTGCGTTAGTTTCTGCTGTACAACAAAGTGAATCAGCTATATGTATACATATATTCCCATATCCTCTCCCTCTTGAGCCTCCCTCCCACTCTCCCTATCCCACCCCTCTAGGTGGTCACAAAGCACCAAGCTGATCTCCCTGCGCTATGTGGCTGCTTCCCACTAGCTATCTACTTTATAGTGGGTAGTGTATATGTCAGTACTACTCTCTCACTACGTCCCAACATCCCCTTACCCCGTGTCCTCAAGTCCGTTCTCTACATCTGAGTCTTTATTCCTGCCTTGCCACTAGGCCCATCAGTATCATCTCTCTAGATTCCATATATATGTGTTAGCACATGGTATTTGTTCTTCTCTTCCTTACTTCACTCTGTATGACAGCCTCTAGGTCCATCCACCTCACTACAAATAACTCAATTTCGTTCCCTTTTATGGCTGACTACTATTCCATTGTATATATGTGCCACATCTTCTTTATCCATTCATTTGTCGATGGACATTTAGGCTGCTTCCATGTCCTGGCTATTGTAAATAGTGCTGCAATGAACATTACAGTACATGACTCTTTTTGAGTTATGGTTTTCTCAGGGTATATGCCCAGTAGTGGGATTTCAGGGTCGTATGGTAGTTCTATTTTTAGTTTTTTAAGGAACCTCCATACTGTTCTCCACAGTGACTGTATCAACTTACATTCCCACCAACAGTGCAGGAGGGTTCCCTTTTCTCCACACTCTCTCCAGCATTTATTGTTTCTAGATATTTTGATGATGGCCATTCTGACCTGTGTTAGGTGATACCTCATTGTGGTTTTGATTTGCATTTCTCTAATGATTAGTGATGTTGAGCATCTTTTCATGTGTCTGTTGGCAATCTGTATGTCTTCTTCAGAGAAATGTCTATTTAGATCTTCCGCCCATTTTTGGATCAGCTTGTTTTTTTGATATTGAGCTGCATGAGCTGCTTGTATATTTTGGAGATGAATCCTTTGTCAGTTGCTTCGTTTGCAAATGTTTTCTCCCATTCTGAGGGTTGTCTTTTCATCTTGTTTATGGTTTCCTTTGCTGTGCAAAAGCTTTTACATTTCATTAGGTCCCATTTGTTTATTTTTGTTTTTATTTCCATTACTCTAGGAGATGGGTCAAAAAGGATCTTGCTGTGATTTATGTCATAGAGTGTTCTGCCTATGTTTTCCTCTAAGAGTTTGATAGTGTCTGGCCTTACATTTAGGTCTTTAATCCATTTTGAGTTTATTTTTGGGTATGGTGTTAGGGAGTGTTCTACTTTCATTCTTTTCCATGTAGCTGTCCAGTTTTCCCAGCACCACTTATTGAAGAGGCTGTCTTTTCTCCATTGTATATTCTTGCCTCTGCGTTAGATTTCTGAGATTTCCTCCTTCCTTGAGTTTTGCTATTAACATATTCTTCCTTTTATGAAATGATGTCAGGAGATAGCTGTTTTTTTGTTGAATGTCCTCAAAAATGTAAAGTTAGTTATATTTTGTTATGTTGTTCCTATTTTTTTTTAATTTCAGTACGAATTTCAACACGCTGGGAACTTTGAACTATTGACTGTATAAAGATAGACAACTCAAATTGCTCCTATGTAGAAGTAATGATTGAAGATTTCTTTATGGCTGTCCAATTTTTTTATGATTCTAAGATATATAGTTTTAAATGTACAATACTATGTCTGCTTTCTCTAAGTATCTTTAAAATAGTGCTATTGGATTTTTTTTTTTTTTTTTTTTTTTTGCGGTACGCGGGCCTCTCACTGTTGTGGCCTCTCCCGTTGTGGAGCACAGGCTCCGGACGCGCAGGCTCAGCGGCCATGGCTCACGGGCCCAGCTGCTCCGCGGCATGTGGGATCTTCCCGGACCGGGGCACGAACCCATGTCCCCTGCATCGGCAGGCGGACTCTCAACCACTGCGCCACCAGGGAAGCCCTGCTATTGGATTTTGATTGATTTCCACTTGAAGGAAATATTAGGCACAAGACATCCTAAAAGCTTTCCAGTACAAAACACATGATAACAAATATCCTTCTAAACGCTTAGCCGAATTCACACACACACAAAAAAAGAAGGCCTCAGGGGCTCAAAACATAGAAGTTGGAAACCAGAATTTACAACAGTTCAGAGAGTGTTTGCTGCTCTTGTACTATAAGAGATACACCAGGGATAGGAGGTGTGACCTTGACCTACAAAGTTGAGAGAATTGAGAACCTCAGCATAAGATTTGGACATTGGCAGGGTTACACCATTAGTGAAAATGTGGACTAGGAGAGAAAAGTCTTTCCACAAAGAAATTGAAGGAAATTGTCTATTTCAGCCTAGGTTGTGAATGGGGAAAAAAAAAAATCTCTCCTGTGAATTTGTAGCTACATACCTTCCTTCACACAGATTTGAGGTTCAAATTTATACTTACTGTGTGTGGTCCAGAAACTCCAGACTGAAAATTAGTCTACAGTGGACTTGGCACACTGGGACACTTAAAGCAAGTGCAACGTTAACCAGGCCTTATTGGATTCCCAGAGAAAGCCCGGCCAAATATAATCTCACAATCCAAAACTGCATGTGATGAAATAATTTACCACAAGAAAGAATCATCAGAAACACCAAAGAATATAATTAGTCTCCTATGAGTGTTAATTTCTTTTTTTTGTGGCCATAGTGCGCAGCATCAGGCATCTTACTTCCCCAATCAGGGATCGAACCTGTGCCCTTAGCAATGAAAGTATGGAGTCCTAACCACTGGACCTCCAGGGAATTCCCAGATAATTATTATGATTGGATACATAACTTACACAGAATGTAAAATAAACACATCATGGAATCAAAAATATGACAGGGAACAGGATAGCATTGAAATAAGACCCAGTATATTTTCTAAAGAATCAAATGAATCACGTAGAAATGAAAGATATGCACATTGATTTACAGTGCACGTTTATATATGCACCCTTATTCTGAATGATGGGGCAACTCAAACATGTGAATGAAAGGTGTTATAAACACATACACATTTCTGTCATGTTCTGATTTACATATGCCTGACATTGTCCCATGTTTCTGGCCTTATCCACCTTTATAATATGGAATAACTAGGCACAGTAGGTTAAGGGCCTATTATAACTTCAGCTTTTTTTTTTTGATGTTCCAAAATAGCAGTTTTCTTTCTCTCTTTTTTAAAGAACTTTTTGAAACAAACCTAATATACAAAACAGATTTAATTATAATTACCCTTCTAGGTTGAGGATGGTGATGGTAGATAGGAATGGGGAGAGTCATGGGGGATGGGGCCTCACCAGTGTAAGCCCCACATGCCAGGCCCTGTGACTTGACACCCTAGGAATCCTAGAGCCCAGTCTGAAAACTCCCTACTCTGGTCCGGCTAACTACCATGCTGCCTCAATTGCTTCTTCCCCTTCATTTCCTAAAGGTACAATTTCTGGGTGGTTTTATCACAAGAAAGAATTATCTTTTCAGCAAATGACTAAAAGAGGTTTTTTTAAAATAAATTTATTTATTTATTTTTGGCTGCGTTGGGTCTTCATTGCTGCCTGTGGGCTTTCTCTAGTTGTGAGCGGGGCCTACTCTTCCTTGCCGTGCACAGACTTCTCATTGCGGTGACTTCTCGTGTTGCAGAGTGTGGGCTCTAGGTGCGTGGGCTTCAGTAGTTGTGGCTCGTGGGCTCTAAAGTGCAGGCTCAGTAGTTGTGGTGCACAGGCTTAGTTGCTCCGCGGCATGTGGAATCTTCCCAGACCAGGGATCGAACCCGTGTCCCTTGCACTGGCAGGCAGATTCTTAAGCACTGAGCCCCCAAGGAAGTCTCAGGATTTTAAGTGTAGGGTATTTTTGTTTTTATTCCCAAGTGTTCAGCCATTTTAATATCATTTGCCTCTAAACTGACACTATTAAATACAGAGAGAATTTCTTTCTCCACAATAGATGTAGGATTTATTAGAATAATTCATTGTTCCCTAAAGACAGCAATACACATATATTGCAATTGTTGTAATCACATATGTAGTTATCATCTTTCCTGGTTTGGGGTTTTTTTCTTTTCTCCTACTGAAGCCCCATTTTGCACAAGCAAAATTTAGCAACTTCATTAAATGCATTGCCTGATGCACCTGTTTGGACCCCGGGTATCATTTTCTTTTCTCCAACACATTTTTATTCAAGATGTGCTGAGTTTTCCCAGAGGCTGTCTGGGGACTTTGAGACATCTGCACCCAGCAGTTTGCTTAAATCAACAAAAAGTATTGATTGAAGAAAAATCAAACGTTAGGGTATCAATTTAACCACTCCTTTTCAAGTATCCTAGATTGATGGAACATGTCAGCCCTGATACATCCACCATCACTGTTCAATGCTTAGAATAACTATTAAAGCAAAATTGACTGCACGCTAATGAAAACTGTCATCGGGAGTGGTGTAAAGACCATGAAGAGAAAACAACACAGGAAATATTGTGGAAAACTTTGATTGGAATGGAGTGACTGAGGAAAACAGACTATGAGGAACACCAGAAATAACTATCATGCATAACATAATCTTCATAAACTGATTGTGTACAAGTAGCTAAGCCTATAAATAAAGAAGAAAACATCCGACCAAGGAGGATATAAGATCAAATCTTTAAATTCTCAGCATATAGTTCAGTTCTAGGATCCCAATTTTCTGAAAGTTTCCTTTTATCACATATGAATGTGCAGTGATCATTTCATTGGCTCTCTTCAATGAGTTTATGAATTTAAAGAACTGTAGACCAACAAAAGGGGTAGAAATAATGGAGTAAGCAAAGAGAAAGTGTGACTAACAAATGGAAATTCTTTTCCTTATCTTGAAGAATCCCTCGAAAAAGCCAGTTTCTGGTCTCTGAGTCTCACATCAGCTTTTCTGAATCAGATTTTTTTTAAAAGGCATGCTGGGGTAGGGAGAAGTATCAAAAAAAAAAAAAAAAAGTTAACATACAAGATTATGACCAGTAGGGGGCAGGATGGCTTTAATATTTACATCAAGAATATTTAAGAGGTGTACAAATGTATTTGCATAGATTCTGTGACAGATTACAAAAGTGGCTGCAATTCAACACTCCTCCCTATATCCATGCCTTTGACAATCTGACACTTAAGCTCCTCCAATCTAGAAGCAGACATTATGTCCCACCTCTTGAGTCGGAGTTTACCTCGTGCCTTGCCTTAGCCACTAGAGTCCAGGAGCAGTGAGGCTGTAGAGTTCTGAGCCTATGGCTCAAGAAGTCTTGCACATGCTCACTCACTCTTCTGGAACTCTGCCACTACATATGAAACAAGCCCAGCCAAGCCTAGCCAGATAGGTGCGTATGGCCAACCTAAACCAGCCAGACTCCAGCTGACCAACTAACTAACTACAGTACATGAATGAGCCCAGCCAAGATCAGTCAAGCTTGGCTCAGACCAGAACTATCCAGTCAATCCACACAGAGTCCAAAGCCTAATAAATGTTGTTTTAAGCCACTGAGTTTTGATGTGGTGTGTTAACAACAATTGTTAAGTGGTTCAGTCTCCAAACAAAAGTGTCATTTCATGTCACCTTTGTCATATAAATGCCCATCGAGCCATTCACTTAGAATTTTTTTCAGTGCCAATTCTATACTGGCTGTTAGGGCACAGACTATTCAACAAGCATTCACTGAACATCAACTTATCACTGTAAGTACTTAGAATGAAAAAATGAGGGCAGAAAGGTATACTCTCAAAAAGTTAGTTTTCTGGTAAGTAAAAACAGACGTTTGGGGAGTGACTACAAAGGAGTAGCACAAAGAAATTTTAGGAGTGATAAAACTAAGAAGTGCGGTGTTGCACACATAACTATTTGTCAAAGCTCTTAATACTGTATACCACAGTGAATTTTTCTGTACATAATTTTTTTAAATCAACTAAGATATGAGAGAACCAATCGAGTAGTATAACAAATCAATCCCATAATCACACTGAAGGAGGTGGAGAGAATAAAGGGGCTGACCTGAGTAACTCTGGAAAACAGCGTTTTGACGGATACGGTGAAATTTTAAAAAGAACTGTCACAAATATTGTACTTCTGTACGCTAGATAATACATTTTTTTCTCACAGGAATATGGATTAGTAATCCTAAAACTACTTTATATAAATAATAAGGTTGAGCAAGTAAGTAAATGTATTTGTAGTGTTAAGAGCTAAGCTTCTCACTGTCAAGAGAAATAAGGTATAAATAACGGGGAAAGATCAAAATGAACTGTTTTGTTCAGTATGAACTCATCAGTATGAATATCATATCAGTATTAATTTGTCTTTTTTTAACACTGTATACAGATAAAGAGATACAAAAATATAGATGTGTGTATGCATGAGTAACTATACATACATTTCCTAGCTCTGTCTTCTGAGAAAGCCTCAGCAGAAAGAAGTCACTAAGAAACAGTGACATCCCAGTAGGAATTAACACACTTAGGATCCAGATCTTGGTTTCTAAGGACCATTTCTAATAAAAAGAACCAGGGTTCCTTGGAAAAGTAGTTGATTCCAAGGCTAAAGGCACATAAAATACAAGATGAGCCTGAGGCATCTTGGGGTACTGAAAAATAACTAAACGAAAGGATGGGAGGATACGGAAAGGATACAAGCACCAAAATTAAAGCATCCCAAATGGCCAAATCCATAAGTTGAACAAAATAAATAATATTGGCTTACAAATCCAAAGAATAAAATAAGTACCCTTGATTTAAGATATTTACCAAAAAATAGTTTTTTTATAAATAAATGGAGCTGAAGGAACAACTCCTCTTTACTTACAATTAATAAATGTACAAGGAATGAGGGAACTGGACAATAGCCATTAGAACACAACAGTAATAATTGCTGCAGGCAAGATCCACTGATGAATGCTAAAATTAGTGGGTAAAAGTTAAGGGAAAACAGAATATTTGCATAATTTCAAAGTTCTACCCCTCTAAAAATAAATATTTGTTCATTACAAACAGAAAAATTATAACTTTACAGTGGAGAAACATGGTAGACACCTCCTTAACCAAGTGACCAAGATTAATATTACCAGTAACAAAACATATCTACATAATGTACCCTCATATCATGCACTGAAAAGGATATATATCACCTTTCTGGTAATAATGTATAACCTCAATATAATCATGAAACAAAAACATCACACAAACTGAAGTTAAGGGACATTCTCCAAAATACCTGGCCAGTACTTTTCAAAAGTCTCAAGGTCATGAGAGTCAAGGAAAAACTGAGGAACTATCACAGACTGGAGGAGACTAAGGTGATTAGACAACTAAATTCAATGTGGGATTCTGGATTAGATTGCAGAAGAAAAAGAACATTAGTAGGAAAACCAATAAAATCCAAACCAACGCTCTTATTTAGTGAATAGTATTGTATAAATGTTAATTTCTTCATTTCTCCAACTGTGCTCTGGTATTTCAACATCAGGGGAAAGGTGGGTTATGGGTATACGGAAACTTTATATTATTTTTGCAACTCTTCCATAAGTCTAAAACTCTCAAGAGGTTTAAAAACACATCTCCTAATTAATTCCATTTTGTAGTAGACACCACTAAGGTAGTTTAGAGCATGTCTATGGCTTTATATACACCAAGTTCAAACAAGTAGAGTTTTAATATATATTTATTTATATCTTTTCAGACGATCAAATACATCAATAGAAATTTGGACTAGCTTGCCAGTTTAGTTGGGTCAACTAAATGATGCTAAACCTCCATTTGTTCATTACATTATATGGACACTGATCAAAATACATACTTAGTTTTACCAGTGTTTAGTGTCTTTGGCATTGAATCAGGAGAATATGATCCCTATACCATTAAAATCCCTATACCATTCAAGCACAAGAAACTGAACTAAAATAAAGTATAATAAAATAACAAAATAAACCATGAGCATATAAAGTGTGAGAGAGACTATGATTGGTACCAGTATAAAGTAGTATCAGGCAAAACAGACCTCGTCCCTGTCCTAATATAGTTTATATTTTACCACCAAGATTATTCAGTTCTTTGGGTTTCTGTTAAATCTTCCAAGACAATTATCAAAAAGTCTGTAATTGCACATGAATGTCTCAAGGACAAGAATTCCATCTTCTCCTTCCTTTAAACCCAGTGGAGTGTATTATGTATACAACTTAAATCCTCTATAAATGCTCTTGGGTAGTTGACCCAGACTCAGGATGTGCACACTTCAAAGGCATTTTTGTTTCAGTCTATGAGAACTCATTTATGCAAAGGTAAAAGATAGCTTTTGAAAAATGTTCTCCACATTACAGATTGTAGCAAATTGCTCAAGTTGGCCATGCAGCTTACCTTTCACCATGTGAACTAGAAGACCAGCTGCAGAACTGTCAGAAACAAATTACCTGTTAACACATCTACTTCTACCCAGCAAGAATGGAAGATTCCCTCTCCTCTTTGGTGATTCTAATTGTCAGATATTGATAAACATTATTGGGTAAGAAACTATACAAACTGATTCATCATTAGTACAACTGAGATCTGTGATTTAAAGACTAAGAATAAGTTGAAACATCTGTTCTGTTATGGAAATTATTCCTAATGCAGTTTCAGGTCATTCACTACCAAGTACCTCCTTTATTGTACTCAGCACTGGTATTATTTTCTGATTTGTAGCATTCCTAGTTCTATGAAATATGTACAATGCAGGTAACTCTTGATTCATGGAAATAAAGAAGTCTGAGTAAATCAGGGCCCCAGGAGAGTAATCAAGATGATCAGAGAGTTTGAAATCTTGTCTTATGAGGAACAGTTGAAGAATCAGTTATGTTGAATCTACAGACCTAGGGAGGATGGGATAACATTCTTCAAGTATTATATTCATCACATGGAAATAGAATTAGACTTGTTATGTACCATGTAATTCAGAAGAGTAGATCAAGGACATTTGAAAGTTACATAGGAGCAGTTAGCTAAATACTTAGACGTAGGTTTAGCTATAAACGCCATAAAACCAAAAATATAACCTATCTTAGAGGAGAGAGAATTTTGTTCCTCTCAAGTAAACAAAAATCAGGAAATAAACCGTTCAGGTCTTTGGAAGACTCCACAATTAGAAACCCAGGCTCTTGACATCTTCAACATGTGGCTCTAACTCAAAGTCTAAGATGGTCATTCAAATTCTAGCCATCAAGTCTGCATGATGTCCAGCCAGCAGGAAAGGAAAAAAAAGGGGGTGAGAAAGGGTTACAGCTCCTCTCTATTTAAGAATATTTCCTGAAATGTATGTACAAGTCCCATTTATATTCCACTAACCAGAGTAATGTCTATACTCAACTGCAAGAGAGGCTAGGAAATATATATTTACTCCAGGCATCTGGCTAATAATCAGAATTCTACCACTTAAGAAGGAAAAGAAGAACAGATATTGTGAGACAACCAGTGGTCTCTGCCACATGGATGTCAAATCAATATAGAAAATGTTTTCTGACGAATAGCTCTAGAATGATAGTTTCTTGGGAAGTTAAATCTTATCCAACACTACAGCTATTCTCAGCAAAAGCTAAATGGTCACTTGCCAAAAATGCCAAAATGGAATCTAAGCATCTTTAAGGGTTTGGGCTAGGTCACTTCCAAGATTCTAGTAAACCAGAAGACATTAAACTACAGATAAGACAGAACCATAAACCACTGAATAAACCATTGGATTTAGCCTAGATTTTATAAAAATGTACATATTAACAAGCATGTCAACTCATTTCAGTCTTTTCCCCTTGTATTAATTTGTTAGGACTGCCATAACAAATTAGACAAGGTGGCTTCAACAACAGAAATTTATTCTCTTATGGTTCTGGAGGCTGGATGTTCAAGATCAAAGTGTCAGCAGGTTGGTTTCTCTTGAGGCCCCTCTTGGCTTTCAGGTGCTTGCCTTCCTACTGTATCCTCACCTGGTCTTTGCTCTGTTCATGCACATCTCTGGTGTCAGTTCCTCTTCTTATAAGGACACCAGTCATATTGGATTAGGGTCCCACCTTTATGACCTCATTTAAACTCTTTAAAAGGGCCTATCTCCAAATACAGTCATAGTCTAAGGCACTAGAGTTTAGGACTTCAACATACAAATTGCAGGGCAGGGGGTAAATTCAGTTCATAACACTCTTCATTATTTTCACACCTGCTCTGTTGTCAAAAAGTCGAAGAACACTGAAATAGACAGCAGGAAATGAGTAGGATGGAAAAATCCAAAGTATTGATGTAGTTTGTATAACAAAACAAGAGACAGTCCCAAAAAGTAGTGAGAGGGGTTGGGAAAATAGTGAAAGGCAGATTTTTGCCAAACCCAACTGTACCATCTTTTTCTCTTAAGTATACCTATTTCTACATCTATTTCTAAATATCAAATATCAGAAATCTGACCAATGTGCCTAGCCTGAGAGAATATTTAGAAAATGTATTAATTACCTTCATCACGTACTTTGTCAAAATAACTAAATTTTCATTTAGCTAAGCAATTGTAATTATAACATAACGGTACGTGTGTTTATGAAATTAAACTCTTATTTGAATTTCACAATTCTCTCCTTTGCAAGAGTGAGCCAAGCTTAGCCCACTTCTGTGCAAATTTCCCTAATTAGGGCATATATACTGTCATCATTAATGGATTTCATGGATTCCTTAATTTAACAAATATTTATTGAATGATGTTTATGTACCAGAAACTGTAGCTACAACACATAAATGAGACCTTCACAGCCCCTGACAGTCCTTGCTCTCAGAAAGCTTATAATCTGGAGAGATGTGCAGACAAATTGACAAGCAATTACCACACTGGGTGATAAGAACACATGGGGGCATGCAGGGGTGCCTCGCCTGGATCTGAGAGGTCAGGGAAGGATTCCTAAGTAATGTTCAGTCAGGCAAGGGAAATGGGATAAAGGTCACAACCTGGTGCTGTTCCTGCATTCCTTTTATTCCCAACTTCTTTTTAATTTTGAAAATGTTCAAAGCTATAAAGTTTTAAGGAAAGTACAATAAGCATTCCTATTTGTTTCACTTAAGTTCACTAATTGTTATGTTTGTCACTTTTGCAGGATCTGATTCTGTCTCTCCACATAAGGCCATGTGCACACACACATACTCCAAAATGGCAAAATCAGTTACCTGTATCATGATGTCTTACCCCTAAGTATTTTAATGCTCTCCTATGAAAGTTATCACACCTGAGAAATTTAAAATTAAATCAGTGTCATCTAATATACGGCCCATATTCGAATATCCTGAATTATGCTCAAATTATCACATTTATTTTTTTCTCTTTTAACCAGGATCCAACCAAGGTTTATCCTAGGTGGCCTATCAATGACCTAGCAAGAAGCAGGAACAATCCCTCCCTTCAGAAAGAAGAGTCGTACCCCAACTTCACTTCCCAAAGAACCAGGAGTCCCAAATCTCCAGCTGTAGGAAGCTGGCATTTCTCATCACTGCCCCGAACAGCTAGCGCCGACACTCAGACTCCTCAGCGCTTGAGCCGAAAATACTTCCCTCCCAGTCCCCCAACCATGAACTCTCACGTTCACCTCACAAAAAGGAATAGCCTCAGAACAACAGGGTCAATCTCCTGGTGCACAATCAAACAGGGTGATATCAACTGTGCCCTGGCCCAAATACACCTTCCACAGAATGCAAGAGACTCGAGGAAATATGCACTTGATGACCTGGTGCCCAGGAGTTGTAGTCTGACCAAGTGAGTATGCAGTAGTCACCCAGAGCCTTCTGCATGAAAACACCCCTGTGAGACATTTTAAAACAGCTGAAGTTTTTTTCCTGTTCATCTTGGTATTGAGCCTAGCACAGTGCCCGAAATATAGTGGGCCTTTGATAAATGTTTGCTGAATGAGCAAATTACAAAAGGGGAGCATAGCTGTTCATCATCTTCCAAATGACCCTACAAAGTGTTGCTGCCCTCCGCAACAGTGCACATTCAGAAGTATTTATGAATCTGCATCATACTACAAACATGCAGTTTTACCACCAGTGAATTTCCTCCATCCCAGTTTGCAGTGAATAAAATGCCAGTGTGTTTTCACTGCTTCCCTGCATATGTTGGTAGTAAAATATTCACAACTTAGAGAATTATGCAGTGTGTTTTCAACAGCAGCTTTTGAAAGCCACTTTTTCCATTAAAACTGTCAGTTTGGTAATACAGCCATGATTTCAAAGCAAAGGAGCATTATGGCGCAAATCAAAGATAGATTACATATTTTACGTTTACATATTCTAGGACCTTCACGGTGTAAAGTCGTTGGATTTTTTTTTTAGGCTTTATGTAAGTCTCATCCATTTTGGAATTGGAATGCATCACCTTTATTATGAACCAAATAAAACCGGTGTATAATATATGTGGTATTGCTAGGTATTATACTTGCATTATTTACACGCGACTGCAAGGGGAGAGGGTGGCAGTGAGAACTGAAAAGAGCCATTCCCTGTTGCTTTAATTTTTAATTAATTAACCCTTGTGTATCTTCTATCTTCCTTATAATCTGGCAAGATATGCAGATATATCCCCAAAATGTCTGATTACAACTAACTTCTGGTCAGATAACAAAGCTAACCATTAAATTTATAACCATAGGACGTGAAAAGTGAGAGGAAGCTCTGATGCTATTTTTTATTAGTAGAAAATATATTAATATCACTGAAAATTAGTTGTAATAGAAAACTATTACTGGGTTTGTGGTGCAAAGAAAAAATTGCTTGGCAATAAGACAGCCTCTATCTTAATTATAGGTTCAACGCATACTTGGCCATGCTCAGTTTGCAGGAAAAGTAAAAGGAACTAAAGCTCTTAAAATAACAGTATTTGTCCATAAGTGGTAAGATTCTTCAACAACACATGAAAGGGACAAGATGATAGCCTGTTTAAATAGTTAGATAATATGCTTCAGAGATTTCCATCTTTAGCAATATGGTGGCAAGTGAGGACTGTATAAATTAAAATACTGGAACAGTCTTGCTGTCTTAGATTCAAATTTGATGGGAACTATTTTATTTAAGCATCTCTTCTGGTCATCCAGACCCCATAGGGGAAAAAAACTGAATGAAAAAGAAATGGAAACAATGCAGCCTCATGATTAAGAATATGGGCTCTGGAACAGGCTGAGTTCATACCCTGGCTCTGCCACTTATGAGCTCCTTTAAAATCCACTAAGCCCCTCTGTGCCCCACTTTCCTGATCTCTAAGTGGGAGCAGCAGTTAGTTTGCCTAACCCAATTCCATTCCTGACACCTTTCTCCCTCATCTCTGGTAGGTCAAATAGCTAATGACTTGGTTACCGGACTCCTGAACAGCCAGAGCTGGTCATATATATGATGTCATTTTGGCTACAGAGAGATGATGAGTCTGATGGGAGTTACTAGGGAAGCATTTACTTTCCTGTAAAAGGGATGGTGATAGCTGGCTCCACCTTTCATCGTCTTGCCTTGAGCACAGATGTCTTAAATTGTGGCAACCATCTTGGAACTAGAGGGAAAGGCCTGGAGAATCCTAGAGAGACTGGCCTTGACGTCAATGAGCCACAGAATAATCATCCATAACTGCCGACCACCAAACTTTTTTTTTAATGTAAGAAAAATAAACACCAATATTTAACTTATAAGTTGAGCTCTCAGTTACTTGCAGCTGTAAGCATTTCTAACTCATGCAGTGGGATTAGAAATAACACCTGCTCCGTAAGAGTTATTTGTAAAGATTAAAGGAGTCACATAAAGCACCTAGCACAACGCCAGCACAGAGGGATTAACTGAGTAAACTATTACTAGCTAGTAATTTAATCCAGCAGGACCCTTTGGGGCCTTCCTGGGACAGACCTCTCTCCCAGATCCTCTGCTTTGGCTCCTCTCTGAAGTACCTAGAGAATAGTATCACATGCATATCTCCTGAGTTTTTCAGTTGCTAAGAACCATCACCAAATGGAAGAAATTAACGACTTGATGATCTTGAGCCTGTAGCCCCCAGACCTGCTAGCGCATAAAGATGAATAATGTTAACCGCCCTGTTACCTCAACATCAACCAGAGAATTGTGCATGAGCTGATCGTATACCCTGGGACACACCTCCCTCACCTTGCCTTTAAAAATGCTTTGCTGAAACGCTTCACGGAGTTCAGGGTTTTGGGCGGGGGGGGGATGAGCCACCCATTCTCCTTGCATGGCCCTGCAATAAACCTTCCTCTGCTCCAAACTCCATCTAACATTTTGTTTTGTTTGGCCTCACTTGATCACAGTAAGAGTACTACACTAGTAGAAGTAATAGCAGTAGTGGTATTATATTTTAAAACCTGCTAAGAAAAAGAATATACTTCTAACATGGTAAACTTATGTGTGCTGCCTTTGGAGCCGTGAGCCTAGCTAGAGTAGAGAATACCCAAAGATTCCAGCAAGCCTCGGGTTGAGTTGGCCCTGAAGAGAATCCAGAGCCCTGAAAGAACTAATGTGGCTGCCAAAGGGGCGTGGCCTACAATGAGGGGTTACCTCAGGCATGCAGAAATCTGGGCCAGCACTAAAATCCGTTGTAAAAGAAACAACAAGAAGGTAAAGCAGAGCATATGCAATTAAGAATGACAAGAAATTTAGTTTATGAAATATGGAGTTAAAGAGTATGAAAGTAAAATACATACATTCATAATAAGGCTAATTCAATACAATCGCATCAAGCAGAAAATGACATGTAACTTATTTCTAAACAGTGTACTTTAGAAAACGTGTTCCTCAAAAATTGCTAATTAAAAGAAGTTGATCTTCCTCTCACCTTAGCCACAAAGAAGACAAATATTTGCTTCTCTATAACCACTATGTAATTCAGGCTAATCATTAGAAGTACACTGACTGCCAGCTTCGCTTTGGCAAAAGACAAAGCAAAATTCAGATCCCTACGATTGTCACTGAATAACCAAATGGCGAATTCCAAGGTATCAAAACAAAATTTTTTCCATAAAAATGCACTACTTTGTTTCAGAGCAGTGAGTCCATTTCTGAATGGCAGAGAACCTGATGTTCTGATATGCTTCACTACAGTGTTTACAAGACTTTGCTTGCTATTACTGCAGGCGGAGGAAATAGAAAGGCAACAGCAACTAAGCAGCAGGGTCGGAAGAAAAGCTGATGAAAACCTGCACTGGTCTTGCCCACACATTCACAGAGAGGCTGCTTCCGTTTCCCATGCCCTGGTCTCTGCCACTGAGCGGCAGGATACTAGATACAGGCTTATTCCAACGCCTACAATCGCTCAAGTCGATAATGTGCAGTGTGAAATAAACAATATTATGTAATTCCCCAATATCCAGTTGGCCCTTCTGGAGAATAGATCCATTTCCTGTCTTCTGAGTAAACAGTGTGCAATTCAAAGCTCTGTGCCACGCTGGCCCATTAGACAGAGCTGTCCCAGAGCTGGCAGCACAACTGTAACCAACACAGTGCCCCTTTCTCCTTGCTTCTTATTCATAGTGGTGTAAGGATGAATTGTTAGCTTTAACTTTGAGCTTCCTGGCATTGGTCCATTTGTATCACCACCCTGGCATTATTTGAACAGTGTGCTTCATATTTATGAGCTTACAAAATTTCTGGTCTCCCGCTTCTGCCATTCTTAAGAACCATCAAGGGAAAAGGGTGTGACCATAAAAGCTACTGTGTAACAAACCTCATTCAAATGCAGGCAGGGTATTGGGAATCTTAATTCTATTAGAGCACGGACAATGAATGTATTTGTGTTAGTTACTTTCCCACTTTGAGGTTAAACAAACCAGTGAATGGGACTCCGGGTGGCAGCAGAATGAGCTACTGCATTGGATGACGCAGGCAGACAAATGCCAGGGAGCATTTTAAAAAAGCAAGTCTCTTTCCTGCCTTCCCATGACTTTTCGGCAATTTGGATTCCGTAAGTGGAAATGAATAGCTCCAGTCCTCCAATATCTTCATTCAGCAGTTCGGTTCCGAGGGTCATGTGATGCATTTATCTCTATGGCTGCTTCTAAGAAAATGTACCCCATTCAATAAGGGTCTGAATAAACTATAGTAAATGTGTTCCGTCTACTCTTAAATTGGTATCCTTTCCTGAATAAAGTTCTAATTTGCAATAATTGCCAGACTGAATAACTTGTCCACAAACCTCCTACTACTGCCACCACAAGCCTTCTTTCCCACAAATGTGATTAACTGAATAGAGCTGGGTTTAAAACGCCACCCATACACACACGTGCCACACCTCCGATGATGGTACAGGCTCCAATACAGGTCCTCCTCCATCGCAGCCTCCACCGTCCTTAATAAGCTTCACTTATGCTAAAGAGGCGCTGCCACACACTGTCTCTAGCACCCACCCAGAACTTTTACCTCCCACAGTTACTACGTCTGGGATCCAGCATGATTTTTAAGTAAAACTGGAGGAATATGGCTTCCATTTGCTTATTTTTCTGAAAATCTTCAGGTAGAGGATCTGGTACAGGATATGGGCACTAGAAATTTCACACTATATTGCCAATAACCTGCATTGCAGACCTGAAGCGGTGTTGACCACAACAAGCATTATTTAACAAGTATCAGAAGAGCACTAAGAATTATACCCTTCCAAATCAGGCAGGTATGGACTAATCAGACTGAATACAGACAACAGCAGTGAGAATAAAGAAGCTAACATGGTTGACATGGTATAAGAAGATACTTGGTGTGTCAGGGTTTTCACAGGCCTTCAAATCCAGTAGGAATCACTATAGATTCAATAGTCCACCCCTTACTTCGAGAAATCGCTCCCCATACAAAAGGATATTCATTCCATTCTTAAAATTTCACTAGAGAAGGAGAACGTAATATAAATCTTCTCAATTACATGCACTGGTTCTAATTTGCAATAAATTTTAAAATTTTCTCTAAGACTCTTGGTTTGCATTGGTTCTCACCTAACTGGCACTCAATAAATATTTATGTTATCATTGATGTTTCAAAAAGTAGTTATTAACATTAATATAAAGCTTGTTTTTAAAAAAAGAAAAATTAACTATGTGTTGTCAAGATTCTAGTCAAAATTTTATCCTTCAAATTTGCTAATCACTTAGGATATCATGAGGGCATAGAGAAAATACCAATTGAAGTTTATCTGCAGCTGGTCCCATGGGAATTCTGTCACTTGTTTTTTTTCCATCAAATACTTAGAAAAATGTATCATTTTCTCAATAGGCCTAAGGAAAACAAATACAAAAGCACAAGAAAACTGGCCAAAAGTATGCAAATATCTCTCAAGAAATGGTAAAATCCTTAATTTCAGACCTCTGGGCTCCTAGGTTTTTGTTTTGTTTTGTTTTGTTTCAGTTTCTAAGAACTACAGTTATAATGTTTGCTCTCGGATCTATAAAGAAACAGTATGATGAATTAACTGACAATTTGTAAACATAAGGAGAGATTTAGGCTTAAAAATGAGCTAGGAAGCCCATGACAATTATGGCTGTTAAAGTTTGTCATTCAATAGTCACTTTTAATAAGTTAGAAATACATTTAGCAATAAACTCCATCAGGATAGAAAATAAGTTATTATCTTTTTAAGCAGATAGAGACAAAATCTACAGAAGCAAGTGAACAAGAGCTGTATAACTCTGACCCAAAACACATCTTTGTCTGAAATATACAGTTAATTTATGCAGAAAACAGCATCACGTATTGGTGGTTGAAAACCCTCCCAAGAGTTCAGGGTTAAAATATCTGAGTCCTGTCTTCTGATCTTAAATTTTTCCAGAAATGCTAATAAATATAAATCCATATTTGTAGAATAGTGGAAGTTACAAAAAAAAGTATTTTAACCAGGTTTAAACTAGAGCAGTTTATCTCCACTTTGTAAATCCCAAGAAGCATGAAATATTTTCCTACATGTCTTCTCCCACCTCAAAAGTGCTGCTCTTCCAGTCAAAATAGCATATAATATTTGGCTAGCGGATAACTTCCACCTGCCAGTTTTATCAGGATTTGGGGCCTACCTATATCACAGTTCTCCTGTGTCAGTGAAAAGTCAGATGCAAATGCTTTCTCGGCATGATGTATCTCTGTTGCAGTTAAGACAAACACATTTAAATTTTAATGTCCCTCGGGTCAGGGAGTGTATTTAGGCATTTTTTTTTTTTTTTTTTTTTTTTTTTACTGTATGTAACAAATACATGCACATTTGAGGACATAATAATTTTTCATGATAGAAACCGCAAACAATAAAATCTTCATACATAGAAAATAGGCAGAGCATGAACAGTGACTATGGCAGTTTCTGTTTTTTCAACCAAGTCAACCAACAAAAGCAGGCCTGTTCTTTTTGAGAAAGTATTTCAGCCCCAATTCCTATTTAGCCCTTGACCTCAAATGTGACTGACAAGTGGAATGGTGAGTTGGGAATGCGAGCAGACACCTGTCCACTGAGGAATGGACTGGAGCCAACAGCTCCTTACACAGAAAACTACTAAAACAGCCATTGTAGAATGACGACTTTTCATCACCTGGGTCAGATACAAGTCAATAACCTAGAGGTGAAAGGCTGTCCATCAAATTCCAGTTCCCAATTCCCAGGTCCATTCAGTTCCATCTATTCAATTTTAAGGACTCTCTTCTATAGGTTTGTGCAGAAGAGGCTATGTGATTCAATAGTATTCAGACTGTTATTATTTATGGGATGAACTGAAAGGATTATAGATTCGATCACAATTAAGTTCTCCCCTAATGAATCTGCAGGCTTTAAATAATCTTCTCAAAGTGCACATCACTTTTCTTTTCTCCTTAGACGCTCTTGAGAGAAGGCACACTGGGTGATTTCAATGGTAGACACTCTCAGCCCTGAAGTGGATTTGACATGTAGACGAGGCTGCTAAGCCCAAGACTGTGAAGTCCACACTAGTTGCAGTGTTCCTGATGTGTGAGCACGTATTCATAAATTAGCAGCCCTAGTGTTTAATTTTCATGCAAGTACTTGTGTTTACTAAAGATTAGCATTTTAATTAGTCTATATTTTTCTCTCAGGCAACTGGCACGAAGAGTATTTGCAGATACCTGACTAAGAGGATGCAAAGTAAAAAAAAAAAAAAAAAGAAAAAAGGGGCATACAGTTTTATTCAAAAATCCTAATTAGCTAGTCATTCCCTTAGCATAAAAAAAATGACATGAATTAGGTAACCACTGAGATTTTGTATTTGAATGTTTTGGTTTGAGGGTTTTTTTTTTTAATTTTTTAAAATTTTACTTATTTTTTTAACTTTACTTATTGATTAGTTTTGGTGGGTTTTTCTTCTCAATTATAACTCTCTAGAGAGTTCAGCAAGTCTTTTCTCTCAGATCTCTCTGTATTGTGTATTTGGGTCATGCTTGGAATATAAAACATTTTGTCTCCTCCATTTTAGAGTGTAACATCATGAGGTGGCTTTAATTTAGTTAATTTCTAAGAGACATCAAAAGAAAATGATTGAGATACTTCAGCTCTGTTTCAAGTCTTTTTGCTGCAATTGGGTAAAATCTTCATTGTGAGGCTCTTTTAATGGAACACACGGAAAAGCGAAAAAGTTGCTAAGACATGACAAGAATCCTGAAAGAAACAGAGGGGCTTCACCTGGAAATGCTTGCACTGATGGTCACTGCAACGAATTTGGTCCCTTAAAATTCCTGCTAAGGTCTTTTCACAGATCCAAATGCAGCAATTCAGAGGCTGGATGTAGTCAGTCACGGGACACCAGCAAATCATTATCACAGGGGACTTCACTTTCTCCCCTGTTACCAGGTCATTAGAATTGAAAGCTTTTAAAAATTCCCCTATTTTTCTGTTTTTTCCAGGTCTAACTTCTTCTATTCCCTATTTGATAGTTTTCATTTTGTTCAATAATATTTCCTACTTTAATTGTATTTTTCTGATATTACTTCCCGATAATAGTATGAGATTTGTACTTGCTTTGTAAATTTCTTGCAAATTTTCTAAAACAACATGCTTGGGAAGCATTGCTTTTTGCTCATGAATAATTTGTTTCAGAGGGCCTAGAATCTATGCATTGACCAATGTTTAATAGGAAAAATCTGAGGTTTTAGAGAATGTATCTTTAACACCGTAAAAGAAATTTTTGCTTTGCATTTTTCCATGTAACAGTTAATTTGAAGAAAAAAAGATGATTTTAAAAATTAGCCATAGAGATGAGCATGGAAGTAGCCTATGATGTAAATGTCATATAGACTTTTTAAAATGTATACTGGAATCTGATCATCTTCACTGGCATAGTTACAACTAGCTGTCACATATATATATTGTATGGTGTTACATACAACCATGTGGGGTTGTTATAATATATAACATGACAGGATACACAGTAAATGGCTCTCTGAAGAGGGCAGAGACACATCAAAGTTTTCATGAAATATAGAACAAATGAAAGGGCAAGTGATTAAACATAGTTATTCTCTCTCCTTTCATAAGATTAATCAGAAAATAAAGCCTCCAAATTTGGGTCCCCTGCAGTATCCTTTTTAAAAACTTAAGTGTCTGTGGGAAATCTCGACACCCACACGAAGACCCCATCTATTTTATAAAGTACAATGACCCCTCACTTTTAGCATTGAAAGGGGACAATTTTTTCCACACAAATGAATCTTAGCATCAAAACTTTTGTTGACTTAACTCTTTAAACTCCTTCTGAATTGTACTTCATACTTCCTTGCCTTCTTATACTGATTACACCGATGTAATCATTTTGGTGACTTGGAGTCATAATAAACATCAATTATTGTGCAGTAAGACTCTTATTGGCTATGGAGTTTCTGCTCTGAAAAGAAATTCTTCCGTACAGCTATTTTTAATTTCTTCTATTTATCTATTTAGCTGCATCCTCAATTAGTTTCAGTAGACAAATGAATGCTCTCTAGAGAAAAGAGGTATTCATATATTCAAAGATAGTTAAAACTCAATGCACTATCTTCTGACCACCTGATCTGGTCATTTTTAATCTCCAGGGAATTAACCACCCCATGATCATCTTTTTTCCTGCTACCTTTATAAACAATCATTGGTTAACAACAGATTCTTATCTTAGAACTAAGGAAAAACTGCAGCTGATTGACATCAATCTTAACCTGCTGCTCATGCAGTCACTTTCAAGACACTGAAGGACACTTTGGGACCTAGGCTAAGAAAACGTAAAAAACACAACCACTGATAGACACTGTGTGTACAAGCAGTCTGCACCTGCATATGATATTAGAATAGTAATAGCAACACAGCTTAAATGTTTTGAACTGTCTCAGCAAGTGAATATCGAGGTGCCAGCGAGTCAAAACTAAAACTCACAGCCCTTCTACCCTAAGCAGTACGTAGTCTGTAAAGTAAAGCATAAATTATTTCTCTAAACACAAGTAGTTTCTCACGTAAGATGACCAAGAGCAATTTACAACGCTCTCTAGAATGAAGTGCTTATCCAGAAAATAAAGAAACTCAACAAATTTACATAACAAAATGAATAAATGTTTGGTAACCCCAAAATTGCTAAGTGCCCTATATAATACCACTTTGTGCCCAGACTGTCATCTTTCTGACTCAGTTTCTTCTGCATCTGTGGAGTTGGGGCTACCTAGAAAGGGACAATTCCAGTCTTGTTTAGGGAGTTAATAGTGATTTAAAAATGTGGTAAATTTATCACTTCAAATGAAATAATATATGCACAAAAAGGCTATGAAAACTTGTTGAGCATCATCGTAATGATTAAACTCAGTAAAAGGGTTTCCCTGGTGACACAGTGGTGGGGGTCCACCTGCCGATGCAGGGGACGTGGGTTCGTGCCCCGGTACAGGAGGATCCCGCGTGCCGCAGAGCGGCTGGGCCCGTGGGCCGTGGGCGCTGGGCCTGCGCGTCCGGAGCCTGTGCTCCTCGGCGGGACAGGCCACGGCAGTGAGAGGCCCGCGTACCGCAAAAAAAAATAAATTAAATAAAATTAAAAAAATAAAGTCAGTAAAAAAAAAAAAAAAAGGTATTTTTAAAATATACTTATAAAATAGACACATGCTGGATATATTTCACTGCTTTATACTGTTTTATGCATAAAATTTCAGTTGTGAATGTTATTTTACAAAGTAATATACCAAAAATATAGTATTGATAGAAATGTGAAGTGAATCCCTGTAACTATAGCAATAAGAATGTGAGGGCAATAACATATTTGTGAAAGTAAACCTCTTGAGGCTTTCTCCAAAACTTTCATCAAACTTCAAAAATGGATTCAATAATTTTAACAATTAAAAGGAAATTGCTTTCAATGAAAGGAAGAACAGCTTCATACAAGTAAGGTGATAATATATTCCTGGGGGAAACAGAACCTTTAAGTCTTCCAACCCATAGTCCCCTACATGCCCCTTTCCACTAGCTCCTTTTCATTTTTAGGGTCTCAAAATAGGTATCACTCCTTCAGGTAACTTTCCCTAGAGTGTCCCTCTGAGAACAGCCTGCATTTCTTCTTCCACGACGTTTTCCCTGTGTTACAGCCATTGCTTCTTTCTCTCCCCCAATAAACTGTAGAAGCTCTGGAAAGACTTTGTCTTGCGGTATCAAAAACAATCTGCTGAATTAAACAGGAGGCCCTGTGCTAGGAAATAGGAATGCAAAGAATACAGCAGAGTTCTTGACCTCAAGGAGCTTGCAGTCCAGTGAAAGAGGCCCCGCAACTCAAATAAGGGGAATATCCATGGTGAGTATCAATAGAATGAAAGAGGTGTTTGAGCAGAATGTCAAGAGAGACTTTCTGGAGAAAGGGAGTAGAGAGAAGAGACAGCCAACTATTAAGTCACAGAACCCATCTGGACTAGATCCCCCTCAGAGTAGAATTCCAGCAAATTTTAAATTGAGACCATAAATGTCAACGTAATTATTTAGAATTAAGTTACAGGAAAAGCTGAAAGAGAAGTTCTAGAACATTGCTAAACTGTGTTTCTCAAAACACAAGCATCCCGGTAGAACAGTTAACAGTTATTTAAAGGAAAAAAAAGATTAAAAAAATCTTTAGCAAAGATACTTGGGAAATATTGTTACGAACCAGACTCTTTTCGCCCAACACGCAGCAAGCCAGCACGCTGAGATACGGCGGTCTGCAACAGTTTCTTCCGCAAAGCAAACAAGCGAGAAGGCAGAAAAATAAACCTTAGATCTACCTCCCCGAAGGCAAGAGGCTGGGGTATTTATGAGCTAACAAATAAAGCGGCTGGGCGGTCTGAGGCATGGGGGGCGTGGAGGGCGTGCGGGACGTGGGGAAAGGTGATTGGAAAAAGGTGCAGTAATTGGTAGTCAGTAATTGTGGTTTTGCTCAGATGTAACTAAGCTACAGCACGTTCAAACATGGAGACTCTTAGTATGATCTAAGGGTGGAGTTTTCAGTCCTGCACGGTCAAAAGGTCACCATGCGGACACTCAGGCATGCCCAGTTGGAGGCTCAGTGGTCCTATCCAGTCTTAACCAGCTTAGCTCAAACTAGACACAGCTGACTCCAATTCCTGGGAAACAACTCGGGGCTACGAGCACCTTGGAGGACGTGGAAGTCTTTTGTAACAACAATTAAAACAACCTGTGAAAGCAGGTGAAATAGATTTGACTAGTGATTACCCACAGTTTCAATATTACATCATATACTTCAACAGGGGGATTCACAGGGCTCATTAGATTAATACAGGCTCTAAGTAGCCCTATGGGAAAGAAACTTGTTGAACTTTCTCTAAGCCAAGTTTTCCAAATTTATTTCATCAGAGAACCATTTTTTCACAGACCACCACTGCCATCTCAATGGATATGATTTGAAAACGCTGATCTAGACATGCATATGTTAGCTACGTATTGCCGTCTTCATCAACATCATGTAAATTATTGCTTTTATTAGAGTATACTATTTCAAAAGATGTGTACAGCATCAGTGAGAATCACTTCAGAAACTATAGCTAGGGATAATGAGATCTAACTTTCTCATATACATGGAAACCATAGTTAACACTTCATAAATTTTATATTTATATATTAGTTCCCCATATTAAAACATAAAAAATTTCAGCATTTAGCAAAGGTGATGTGGGACACAGGTGCCCAATTCAATTTTCATCCCTAATGCTGAGACAATGGAGGCACATTCTCAGTGACTTCCTGTGGAACCCTGAGCAAGTCCCTCTCTGTCTGGTCTCTACGAGAAAGGAGAGACCTGACCTGGACTGTTTCTGGATGCTCTGACATCACAATCATCCCACATTGATGCTTTAATATACATGTTCCTTTACATAGCCAATTTTCATAATTGAAAACATGATAATCATTAATTTTTAATTGTTTCTTTTTATTTTAATCACCCCTTCAATGTTAACAAAAGTCTTTGGTGGATAGAAATGTTTAAAAAGTGCTTTTGGTCTCTTAAATGATTGCCTGGGCATGTTGTGTCAATCCATGGTGGACTGCTACTTTCACTCATGTAGGAAAATTTTGTTTCTAACAGTGGGCCAAACTACTAAAGATTTTTAGTTCCACTTCACTTCAGTTCTAGAAAAACTGTATTTGTTCCATCACAGTCTTTAAGTGTAGATTACATAATGTATTCCTAAATTAAGTTATAAATTGAACATCTAATCATGTTTGCACAAAAAAATCAAGAACATGTCTTCAGCTGATAGGAAAATTTAAAATAGCCCTGTTAAGTACAGGTTTTTCACCATCCAAAAGACAGAATTAGTTTCTCAGAGATTATCACTCTGTTTTTCAGAAGACACCAGGAGATAACATTAAATGACGAAAGATATGAGGGCTACAGAAATCCAAAAGCTGAGAACATAGTGAAGACTAGGTTCTTCAAACAAAATCTGAAGCAGCAGAGCACACCAGAAAGTAATTAACTGGATGAGAGAAATTGTCCTCATTATCTGTTCCACTGAAGGTCAGTATGACAAACTCATGTTTAGGCAAAGTGAGGTAACAGTGATTCTTGAATATTTATAGATTATGAGTCTCAAAGATGAAAAGGTTTGGTTTGGTGCATTTGAGGTCCATAAAAGAACATTACAGTCTATTGCATTCCTCTGAAGGCAAGTTAGGTAGGCTCCCATATGGCCCTTTTTTTGAGAGTTCTATGCTTGGGAAACAGAATAAAATTTCAATTCTGGCCCATAAATCCAAAGTGGTTTTTCAAGGTTTGAAGATCTTAGTCTTTTTGAATTACAAGTCTGCCCTGCTTTGGCACTGGAAGGCATTCATGACTGCTGTCAAGGTGAGATAGAAATTGATGGATTGAAAGTCCATGTTTCTTTAGCCTGTGCCATTCAGACTTTGCTGGAGAGGGCTGGGCTTTATTAAGTGTTCATTAGTTCTAGGACTATGGGGCCATGGTTGATGCCTTTTACATTGATGAATCCCCTGATTCACTTATGAGGTATTAGAGATGAGAAAACCCAGGCAGCCTGGTTAACCCTCACTATAAATGAAATAATCTGTGTCCTACGAGTGCCCTCCTTAAAAAGTAGCATAGTTTTAAAGTTTTTATTCTTCCACGTTTGCCATATTCAGAAATAATGTTGTAATAAAGAAAGCCTAGAGTTGTCAGCCTCAAAAAAAAAAAGAATATTGACAATTGTAAGGAAAAAATAAATGTTCTAAGAGTAAAAGGTCATCTTTGGAAAATTTTCGCCCTATAAGATTAGAGGAAAGCTATACCCAGTTTTGTGAGAAGTAAAAATTCCCAAAGAAGAATCCGTTAAAAATGGTCATAGCCAAGAAAGGCAGAAAATGGCTGCAGGGTTGAATTTAAGAGTAGAAAACAGAGACTTGCCATAGAGGGAGTCTGGTAAGGTCCCAGTAGCATGACTCTGGGACAAAAGATAAATGATGGTAGAAATTTCTTGGTGAGTTTATCTTGGAGATTTGAGAGTTGCAAATCATAAAGAAACTGGAATGTGATAAAACTATTAAAGTTAGAGATGAGTTATCAAACTCTAAAAGTCATACAGTGGACCCCATAGTCTTAGAAAATTGTAGGCAAGGCTAACCTTCTAGTAATGCCCAGAGAGCATGGTGTGTATTTTTTAATAGGCTGAATCCAAAGAGGGAGTTAGAGACTATTCAGAAAACAGGAGACAGGTCAAATAGCATAGTTTGTAACAGTGGCTTTTAACCTTCTTCATTGCCACTTCACTCACCTGGGAAACTTTTAACACATACTCAAACCCAACCCTCAGAAATTTGGATTTTGGGTCCAGGTTGGGTCCCCAGGCAACCCTGCTTCTTAAGTGCTCCCAAGTGATTCTAAAGGGCTGCCAGGGCTGAGAATCCCTGGGTGACAACAGGGAATTCTTTAAATTGAAATACCGTCATTTTCAGAATAACAAACACATGGCAAAGTGGCTGCTCTAAATATTCAGACTTAGAAACTAGCTAGCTCTCACTTACCTTTCTAGCCTTTTCTTTCCGCATTCACTCCTCACTCTAACCATTCTTCCCACTATCCTCCAAATGCACACAGATTTTTTATGCCTCCACTCTTCTTCCATGATGACTCTTCTGCTTCTAATACATCTTACCTGTCCAGCTTCCTCTTCTCCAGCTGGTGAATTATACTGTTTTGAAAGGTTATTTGAAAGTCACCTTTTCAGTGACGTTTTCTCAGCAGTCTTCTTTTCCTTTCTCCATGATTCCATAGTTCTTTATTCAATCCAGAAGCCTACCACATCCTATTGTATTATAGTTCTTTGTTCAGTTATCCATACCTGGGAGACTAGCTACAACACTTACAGCCTCTACTGACAGCTAGTCCTTTGGCAGCAGTATTTTGAACACATGTTCTTACTTTCTCTGGCTGTGGTTGATTGGATCGTGGCTGACAACTGACCCAGTCCCAATCATTCCAAGGATAAGCAAAGAGGCATGAGCCAGGATTCAAATGCAGGTTCAACAGATCCCAAAATCTGTGTTTTTTGTTCTGTGTTTCATTGCCGATTTTTTGTGTGTAATAAAAATATCTATAATAAGGGTAGGATAGATCATTAAAAATAGCATGTTTATCATAGAAAATTTAGAAAATAAAAATCGGCTAAAATAAAATTTAGATTACCTATAATCTCGTAATCCAGAGACAATCAAATTTTTAACATTTGGGATATGAGGCAAATTGTTAATTTGGGGGAACTATAGATATAAAATTTTATATATATACACATACAGAGAGAGAGACAAAGGGAGAGACAGAGGGAGAGAACGTTGATTGTATATAGTAGGGAAAAGATATTTTAAAATTATGTATATAATTAACACTCAGGGAATGAAATATTCTTTTATAAAATAGTACACAATACTATATAATAGTCTATATTATGAAATTATCATGACTTATTGTTGGACATTTACACTATATCTAATTTTTATAGGTAATAGTGCAATAAATATCACGGTTAAGTCTTTGTATTTATTCTTAGCTATTTTAAAAGACATATTAATAAAAACTGAAATCTGGGTTAAAGAGTACCTATACATACTTTAAGGATTTTTCTACAAATTGATCAGCTTCCAGAGGGCCTGTGTGCCCATTTCCCCATATTCTCTTCAGCACTTAATACACAAACTTTAAACAAAAACTTTGCCAGTTTTGTAAGTGAAAATGATATCTCACTGTTTTAATTTTAGTATCTTTGATTATTATTCTGAGTATTTTTTCTTTTTTGAGGAAAGGCATTTTTATTTCTTCACTGTGAACTTATTCCTTTAGCTTCTCTTCTTCTTGAATTGTTTTACTTGTTGATTTGTAAAAGCTCATTATGCAGTAGTGCCATTAACCCTTTTCTGACATATATGTGAAAATATTTTTTTCTTATTTTATAATGTACACTTTTATTTTATTTAAGATGCTTTCTGATCCACAGACGATTTTGTTTCCTATTGAATTAAACCTATGAATTTTTTCTTTGTTGGCTTCTGCTTAGGGATCACTCTTAAGATTTTTCCTTGGCCCAAAATAATTTAAATGTCTACCTTATGTGTGTGTATATATATGTGTGTGTGTATGTTTCTGATTTTTCTGGGTTTTTAATTATGTTCCATTGATCTGCCTACATTCCTGTGCTGACCTACTCTGTTAATCATTATAGTCTTGCCAAATTATTAAGTATCATTTAGAGTACTCCTCCCTTTTATTAATACATTTTTAATTAACTATTATTGCTTGCTTATCCTTGCATATAAATTGGAATATCCTAAAAATTCCTTTGAAGTTTTAATTAAAATTTAATTAGATTTAGAAATTAACTTGAGATATAGCACCCCATTTTGATCTCAGTCATTGAAGATAGTGCCTGAAACACAGTTAATTCTAAATGAATGATAAATGTTGCTTAATTTAAACAGATCACTTTACCAGTTTATACAGTTAGTATGTCAGGTCTGTCCCCTACAGGAATGTAAAGTATATATCTATATGTATATATCTTTATTTGTATTTTGTTTTACATCTATATCAATAGAAAGATTCAACCAAACTGGCATGATTCTTTTGGGTTAACTGTATGAGTAAATAAAGTAGTTCATTAAGTGCTTCAGTATTAATCACCAAGGCAAAGGCCAAATTCTTTTGTTAGTCCTGGACTATCTCTGTAATTAAAAAATTTAATTAACCCCACTACCTTGGATTTGGATGAACAATATTCTTGGTGAGGTGGGCAGAATTCTCTGATGGCCCCCAAAATTTCTACTCCCTGGTGTCCACACACCCTCTACCAGTTAGTCAATCAAACAATACCCCAGCTAGGTACTGCTCTGAAGGGCTTTTGCCATTATAATTAAGTCCCAAATCAGTTGATAATCCTGAGTAGACCTGACCTAATCAGGTGAACCCTTAAAAAGGAACAGGGCTTTTCCTAAAAAAGAGAGATTCAAAATGTGAGATGGATTTGACACAAGGAAGTTTCTCGATTGCTAGTTTATAGACAGAAGGAACCACAGGGCAAGGAATGTGGGTAGCCCTAGAAGATGAAAGCAGCCCCCAGCTGATAGCCAGCAAGGAAATGGAATCTTCAGTCCTGTGACCACAAGGAACTGAATTCTGCCACAACCAAGTGAGCTTGGAAGAACAAAGCCCACAAACATGTTGATTTCAGGAGGGTGAGACCCTAAGCAGAAAACCCATTCTTGCTGTGCCAGACGTTTTACCTACAAAACCATGAGACAAAAAGTGGATGTTGTCTCAAGCTAAGTTTGTAGTCATTTGTTATGCAACAACAGAAAACTAATATCCTTGAAATGCAGCTTGACTCCTACTTCATTATTATCCCAGATCTAAAGATGTTAATGTGACTTAAATCCAACAATAACTCAATTGCCCTACTGGTCAGAATTGGATACATCAAGAATCACTATCAAAACCAATATAGAATATTTGCAGTAAGGCAAAAAGCACTAGACTAGAAGGGATTCAGCAATCCATATTGCCATTACAATAACAGGGTGCGTGAATGGCATCCATCATGCTCTAATGTCTTTAATAATGAAAAACATGTGAGAGTTTAAAAAAATCTCTAAGGGTTCTGCACCTAGGCAAGGCCTTGCTGATTAAACATTTTAAAGTTATCTCTTATCTACATTCTATACCCTCTCATGATCTACCTCATCCTCTAATGCAATTTAGAGAACAAACACTGGGAAACTACAAGTCACACTTTTTTTGTAAAGTGTGTTTCTAGAATAGTGACATCTCAGTGGCTCCTTAGGCCCTTCCAAACACGTGATTGACAAAAGCCACTATTCAAGAAGGTTCTCATGTGCATTACATATTAGAAGTAAGGAACAATACATGGAAACAGCAGAAGAGTTTCATTTCTTTTCAGAGAAGAGAAGTATTTTAAAGGTTTCACCTTGGTCAAATGATTTCAGTCTTCCTATACAGGAAAATGCCAAAGCAGATATACGAAGGCATAAGCTATCACAATCAGTGAGTGAAGCTCACCTATTCTATTGAATAGAGAAGTACCTCTTACGCATAAACACATGGCATGTGCACGCACATGTGGCAGCTCAACAAAACCTAAACGAAAAAAGAAAATGACCATGGAAAACTTGGGCATATAAGGACATTATTTCCTTTACACAAAGCATGCTTCATTCTTTGGGGACTCCTCCAAAAAAATGAAGCCGTCTCTTTAATTGGCTTAGTAGTTATGTTTCAAACGAGGTTATTTTTTATAGCGGCAAGTTCAGCTTTCTTCCCTAGTAAAGTAGTTCTGAAAATAAAAGAACTTTCTTTAGCCAACATCCCTTCTATCAGTAAAGAACAGTGTAGCTTCTAGTCAACGACCTTAACCTCTCTTCTTCATTTGCTGGCCTTTTATGGGGATTAGTGGCTCTTTGAGTTGAGTCTCTAGAGTAGCTTATCACCTCTGACAATGGAAAATCAGGGCTTAGACTCCTCTTTTGAAAGGATGAACACAAATATCACCTTTATGGTGCAAGTTTAGGTTACTGGTGCAGGGTGATGTATATAATGAGTCTCTTAACCCTCTGTACCCCTTCATGCAAGCTCCTGGGATGAAAAACTACTTTACTCTGGCTTTCAACTAAATTGAAACTACAGGATCTAGCCCGATAACCACCACCAAACCAGCTAAAGAAATGTCCTGTTGCATGCAGACTAACTTTATAGGTAGTGTAGCAATATAAGTGAAAGGAAGAGGAAGCAATCCCACTTCTATACTATAAATTCTTTTTCTTCTGCCAAGGAACAGGATGGGGCCGCCCTGCCCAAATCCTCTTCAAATGTCACCCGATCTATGTTGAATCATGGTATTCTTGTAAACTCATTGTTCCACTCTGGAGCTACCCTAAACATAAATTCTTTTAAAAACCATCTACTATAATAATGCCTTCAACCACCTGTTTGAATAAATGATAAAAGGAAGCAAACTTGAACTAGAGTGTGAATTATTTTTCTATTTCCCTAATTTTTTAAATCTAAATTGAACCTAAATCATATAGTCATATTGACTTGGGTTTTGAGTCCAAATGAAAATTTTTAAATCTCCATATTAAATGCTAGTTGGTTAAAAAAAAAAAAAAGAAAGAAAAACATTTGGTTTTCTTTCTCTCCAGAATCCTTGGTGGAAGATGATTGGAGTGATGTGCCGTCAGGGTAATGGGAGAGATAACAAAGGGATTATTGTAGGTTTGAAAAGCTACCACTGACCACTGCAAACCTGAAGAGGCTGTGAGAGCTTCGTGGGGCACTCACAGAGATCCAGGAAGGTTGTTTGGGACTCAAGTCTGTTTCTTTCTTTCTTCTTTTAGAGAACATAATGGAAATGATGCCTGTCTGTGTTTATGATCATTTCCCTGAAAATCTAGGGAAATATACGCTTTTGGCCAGAAATTGACTTTTGGTAACTTAGCCTCCTGATGGAACTTGAAAGAATGCTTCTACGTTTCCTGAATGTCCTAAAATGATGTCTGGAATGATGGACTTTATTCTGGAAAAAGAAAATCAGAAGTAAATTGGTACCAGGAAGGTGATCCTCTAAAGAACCTGGATATTTGCACTAGTAAACTAAAGTATAATATTATCACTTTTTATAGATCAACCTCTTTAAAGTAATAACCTATCTCAACTGAAACCATGCAAGAAAAAGGGTCATATATTTTCATTCGGTTTCTCTGTGCCAGGCCCTTCATGTACATGATCACATTTAACTCTCACAATATCCCTGAGAGGTAAGTAGTATTATCCCCACTTTAACAAAGAGGAAATCAAGGTTCAGGGAGGTTAAATGACTTATCCAAAGTCATACAGCCTGTAAATAGCAGGAGCAAAAGTTAACCCTTAATCTCCTGCTATTGATTTTATAACATGAGAACTTCCAGAATAAAGGCTTCACCCAAGCTGGTCCTAATAGATATAAATATGTATATCAGAAGGCCATGCATCAGCCCTTCACAGAGCATCAGATCAGAGAACTGGAGGATTATGTCTGTTCTTAGGTCAGAATAGGAAAAGGTGAACAAAGTGGAATAAATTACACCAAGAAATAGCAATGATGAGTATTATCAAAGAGACCAATCAAAAGAAATGGAGAATATAGCAAATAATACACACTCAATCAACAAAGCAATAAATAAAAATAAAATTTGAAATAAATAAAATAGGTAAAAAAATTTATAAGCAATAAACATGACATTGTTCTTAAATGTTTCTCCTTTATCTCCTCTGCCCTACCATGCTACATAGAAGTAAGATGACCATGTATATTATCAAATTAGGATATTTTTGAAAATTAAAGGAGGTCCTGTTAAAAGTTATTCTCGTTCAACACATGTAAGCCAGGACCCTAAAACACTGTGACAATGAAAGATGATGAAAGGTTTTATTCTATGGCAGGTAGTTGCTATCATAGTAGGGCTGATAATAAGCAAAACACAAATTTCTTGTATCTTTAGTACTATCAAACTTCCCCGGGCTTCCCTGGTGGCGGAGTGGTTGAGAGTCCGCCTGCCGATGCAGGGGACACGGGTTCATGCCCCGGTCCGGGAAGATCCCACATGCCGCGGAGCGGCTGGGCCCGTGAGCCATGGCCGCTGAGCCCGCGCGTCCGGAGCCTGTGCTGCGCAACGGGAGAGGGCACAACAGTGAGAGGCCCGCGTACCACAAAAAAAACAAAAACAAAATTCCCTACAGTTTCTAACGTTTTTCCCCTAAAGTTACCAAAATGTAACCTTTAGAAAGGGAAAAGATCTTACGAGGTATTAATGACTAAATATATTACCCTCCCAGGAGCATTTATATTTTAACACATAACTCTTTCTTCAGCCAAAGGAATGAATTTCTAACTGTAGAGTATCAGGTATAAGCAGCACAGTATTTGGGGAAGCCAACAGGCTCCTCAGCACCTGTTAAAACATATCATCCACAGGTAAGAAAAGACCTACTTGTTAATTCACCTCCAGCTATAAATACAACTGAGACTAACTCCAGGGATATGTCTCTATGAAAGACCAATGTTATTTGGAAACAGCCATTGAGCAATTCAATTGAAGTTGTAAAATATAAGCCGGAGAAAGCCTTGTAGGTCTCAGCTCTCGATCTTTTTTTCTATTGACAACTTGAAACGTTGTCATCAAGAAAACAGTCCTGGTATTTTCCTAGGACTATGGTGGCACAGATCAGACACTGAAACATGTTTAATACATTCAGTAAGTAATGAATGAGTAAGTGACATAAGTGAACCTACAGCTAGAGATTGAGTTAGGCCCCATCCAGATCATCTAACTCCAAGTGATGCACTCCTTCAATTAAGCAAGACTCAATCTCAAGTTCTTAAAAGTAGTTGCATTATACAGAGGACGACAACTATTAAAACAAATCACAACAAAATCTGCAATCAATAAAATCTTCACTTAAAACTAGAAAGAGAGGAGAAGTACATTTATAAAAAGAGAAGTGAGTATAGAGAAATTGGGATTTAGAGATGGATGCATTCATGAAATAGACAGCAAGAATTATATCTCATAAAAAGATTAATAAAAAGATGAAATGTTTTAAAAATAGGATAAGGACAGAAAGAAGATTGAATAGAAGACAGAGAAGAAAGACAAAAAGAGTGTTGTTTTTATTTAGTTACTATAAAATGAATGATTCTATAAAAAATAATTAAATGAAACCATATGACAGAGGGTTTGAAAAAAGGAAGAAAGAGGAGCATCAGTGCCGAGGATTAGAAATATACAAACTTATATCACATAGGAGGAAGAGAGGAAGAGATGTAGCTTCAAAATCTATGACAGCTGATAAAGGAATGCAGAATCAGCAAAGGAAATATGACTTGAAGTAACAGATAAGCAACAGAATCTATCGGAGAGAAAATCCAAGCATGACATTTTAAAATTGAGCATAATTAGATGGAAGGAAAGCAAACATCAGAAGTGATAAAGGCAAATACATAAGACCATACACCAAAAATAATGGTAATAAAAGAACAAAGGGCAGAAAGGAGGGGGGAAAAAAGGAGAGGAAAGAAATACAAAGTAAATTTTTTTCTTCAGAAAATTCTCTCCTAAAACTTCCCATTTCCATACGCACACTCTGTAAAGAACCAGACACACAACTCTTTTCCCAGACGTTGAGAATGTCTTTGCCCCCAGACGTCACCCCTAAGCCCCCCTTGCAAAAATTCTCCTGGGAAAAGCAACTGTTCAGGCAGCAGTGCCTGGGTTGGTCCTTCATTAGAATAGTTCCCACAGGCATGTGTCCTCGCTAGTAATACACAGGAATCCCATATGGCACAATCTGGATCTCGCAGAGGTGGAATCTGCATAAAGTAGGACGAAGCCAGAGCCTGCACAAAAGCGGAGACATGCGTGTAACGACATTGGCTCCGCGCCCTCTGACCCAGCGCTGCGCCTGTTCCCACACTTCCAGCAAACCCAGGCAAGTGTGTCCAAGAGCTTGTAGGTAGCAGCAGTCTGTCACGGGGTGAGGATGGGGCTGAAAGGAAGTCCAGAATTAGTCCCTCGACAGTGAGCAGATCAATTTTCAGGCAGTGCCCTGTCAACCAAAAAGAAAACCTACGTGTGGCTGCAATTAACCCTGTTAGCATGTGTCTAGCATTGTCCTACTGCCAAGCAGATGACCCTGCAGGGAGATGACCAGAGCAGAAGATTCCTCTGATATACCAGTTGTCTGCAGTTTGTGACTAGAACTAATGGACTCAACTAGTAAATGTTTCTTTTGTGTATGTGTGAGTATATATTTTGGGGTGAAGTGGCCTTTGTTGTTGTTATTGCTATTGTTTGCTTCTTTTTTTTTTTCATTTTTGATGTTGTCTTTATTTTAAGTAAGTCCACCTTGAAATAAAGCTATACTTATATCTCCAATTCCTGGGGAAGTAAACAGATTTCCAAGGATTACAAATTAGGTAAGTACACACGGTACTGGAAACTATTAGGAAAAAATGCATAAACTTAAACATATTAACTAACAAGCATCTCTTAATAGAAAGCCACATATATGTACATATACACAAACACACACACACACACACACACACACTCTAGATACCATTTCCCAGCTGTTCAGTGCAAGAGAATGAGGCCAAAGCTACCCTCCCAACGTAGAGGTCAGATCTCCAGCTTGTGCCAGTGTTTGTGGGATGCTTCATACTCCTTGAATGAAAGAAACTAGAAACATTTAAACAGTATAAACTAGTCACTTCTTGGTACCACCTGTTTACCTCATAGTTGGCATTTCGATCATTACAACTCAAAAACACATGGAAAACTAGGACAAAAGTTCATGTTTAAATTCAGGGATGGGCATTCTATTTTTTGAAACAAAAATGCCTCCTCAATTGTCATGATCTTTTTCTACATACATTTTAAATACTTCAATGCAAAGGGCTTAGGTGAGGCTGTAGGAAATGTAATTGCAAACCTCCTTATTCAAGTTTTTTCTTTTTGGGGTTTGAAAAAAATATAATATCACAGAATCTTTATCTTGATGAAAAAGAAATTTTAAACCTTTTCCAGAAAGTTTTTGTTTGTTTTTTTTTTTTTGATGTCCACCGAATGCTTGCAAAGAAATAAGGGCTGGGAGGAAGTGCACTGAATTATTCAGGAACAAGTGGAAACAACCATCTCTCCTTGCCAGGCATCCTGGGCTCCTAAGAAATGGAGTAGTGGGCCCTCCCAGTTCACACGTTCTCTCAGTGCTCCGAATTCTCCGCTAACAGAACATCTTCTTTATGAAGTCTATGCAGTCCTGATTTGCTATGTATCTTCATATACAACGTAAAACCCAGGCGGACGGCCTCACTCGAATTTTAAGACATACCACTCACAAAGTGGCAAAAGAAAGCTGTTGTGGGAGCCACTAAAAAACAAAAGAATTTATTTGTTAGGAAGCTGCAAGCAACAGTTATCATAAATGCCCACTCTGCCTACCTCACGTTGGGGGACAGTTGGCAGTGCTGCCAACTACAGGGTCCTGCAACCCACTAACCTCACTCCCCGAAGCTGGGAGCTGCTTCTACGGGAGAAGAATGGCTGTCCTGTTTTGTCAGAATATGTCTGAAAGATTCCAACATGGGGTGGACAGTGAAATAAGAAACCAAGAAAGGATGGGGGAGATGGGTAAAAGAAAATTAGGAACATTATTTTTTAACATACTTAATAATAATAGGTAATTTGAAATCACAGAAGGGACTTGTTTGGTTTTGGTTTTGGATTGTTTATTGGTTGTTTTCTGAATCGTACCATAATCATATTTTTAATCAAGAATACTGCTTAAACATTGTACAATTTTAAGCAGTTTTTCAGCATATTGTATTACCCTCTAATACCTTCTAATACTTTTCTAAGCATATTATATTGACTTCTTGATATCATATCAAGAAGTCAATATAATAGTGTATATGATATCATATACACTATGATATAACATAGTGCCCATCGTGTCTTTATCAAGATGTTACTACAATGGTTTCTAACAATGTTATCTTCTTTTATCAAGTAACTTAAATTTAAAATATACCAAGGCAGATTGTGTAGATAGGCAAAATTCTACACCTGAAACAATAGATTTTTACTAAGTTGAATGTTCTGATAAAAAGCTTGGAAGCATTGAATGTGTTGTAAGGCCTTCGGCACTCAATTGAAAGATGGAGTGCAGTTATACTTCTAGGCAGTTTGCTGGCATGATATAATTTCAGGGATACTGGACTTGTCCTCCATCAAAATAAGACTCCTTCACTGGGATGCCCAGAATGACATCACCAATGTTGTGTTTCTTTGGGTTAAATGATACCTGCTCCATGCGTTTGCTTTTAAGATGTAGATACCCAACTAAGGCCGGAACTGACAACTCCAACACAGTAAAGTTAATGAGAGTTGTAAGGACACTGCTTCCTTGGAATAAGAGGGATCTATGGAAGAGGGAAGGAGGGCACAACCCTGACAAGCATTAAGATTCACTGAGGGCAAAGGATGCCCACTTCACCCTTATACTTGAGAGCTATTCTCAAATTCTTGGTATAAAACTGCAATGTGGTCAGGGCCACCCTCATCCTGGGCTGACAACAGGGCCACTGCCATGGGCAAGGGGGCGTTCACTTACCTATAGCATCCTGTGGTAAACCTATAAGGGTCGTTTTTTGGTCTGTCTACATAGAACTTTGAAGGATTTTTTTTTGTAGTATTTGGTATTTTTTTGTAGTATTGGCATTTTACAGTATAAAACTCACCAAGTTCAAATTTGATTTTAAAGCCACTCAATCTTTTTTTAAATTGATGTCCATCTGTTCATGGCTATTTTCAGATGAAAACAGGACCATGGTCTCCTCACTGATAGTGATTTTCCCAATCCCTGACTCTCGCTACAGTGCTCTAAATCCATGAAGATTTTAGTCAATTGTCTTCATAATCTGCCCTAGGATTTCTCAGTTTTGTTCTTAACATTTTTCCAATATATCAGTGGTCTTTTAACAGAAAGCATTTTAGAATAGGGAAGAGAAAAGTTAACTTTTTTGGACCCACACTTAAAGTCACACCCTCCCTAAAATTCCACACATGCAACAATAAACAGACTGATTCTAATGCACTGAGGGGTGCAGCCTTTCCGTGCCACTGTCCTGAAGGGCTCTTGCAAATTCAGATTCAGTCGTCTCTCCCAGCCTCCCATCCCATCACCTCAGCAACAGAAACCCTCGGATGCACAGGTCACTCCTCCGCAGCTTTGACAAGATCACATTCCCCATGGGTGGTCTGGCTTTTACAAGTGTTTGGGCACAAATACATTAATGTGGCCTTTTTAAAGCAGCTGATTCTTCTATGCTTCCATGGAAAAATCATCATGCCAGTGCTCTACTTTCTAAAATACTTTTCTTAAAATTGAGCAAATCCAAATACTGCACAATTTCAGATTGTTGTTGATTCCCGGATTCCCATTGCCCTTCTGCCATCCCATCAAAAGCTTATGCATTGTATTCATGTTTTCAGCTCTGCTGTCCTCAGAGTATCTCCATGCTTTGCTGCACTGCAACGATATTTAGTATCCTGTCAGTTCCCCCGTGGCAAGGAATGCAACCAAATTTTTTGCTACTTAATCGGAACAAACTGTGAGCACTTAGAAACCAGACACAGGAAGGACTGTTCCTGACTATGATATCAAAATGCTTCCTAAATAGGTAAAATTGCTTTGGCCTATTGATAAGTAAGATGTGCCCTTAAATTTTTATTCTAATTGAGGGAAAAAAACAGTATTTCAAGAATCAGCTTTGTATTGATATTTGCAAATGAAGTTAATTCAATTTAGATTAGACACTGGGCACTTTTTTCATATAACAGGTTGTTCAGAGTCCCAGAAAATATTAAAATATTTTCTCCATGGTTGGAAGGAAACATTATTTGCAACAGCTGTAACCTGAAGGCAAAAGTGACTAATTCACTCGTAGATTATTAAAAAGCAGCAGGATGTACTCAAAATGAAAGGCCCTTAGTTCTTCAGATTGAGGTGACTAGTTAAGGAGAGAAACAGCAGGACTTTTCAAGGGTTCTTTTTGAGGTCTGAGTTCTAAGAAAGTAGCAAAGGCTTCTTAAATTTCCAGTGGCTCAGGAAAGAAGCTACCAAATTAAACTGATTGCTTTTAAAAGAAGGGAAAGAAGGGAGAGTGAATAGTGAATTATTCACAAGGGCCAATTAATGAACATGTATGTGTGTATGTGTGTGTGTGTGTGTGTGTGTGTGTGTGTGTGTGTGTTTAAGTAGCTGGTTTTCACAAAACACAAATAGGTGGGTCAACTCAAAAGGAAATCTAGAATGAAGGGCAAGTGGACATAAAAGTCCGTTTTAGATACCTAGCCACCAACTCTTGAACTTCCGGTCTGTTATCAAAAAACAGCCCACCACCTCCTGTTTCATGGCTATACATCTTTTTCAGGCTCGACCGCCTTGTCCCGAGAGACATTCTTTTTTCCTCCTTGGTTCTGTCCAGCTTCTATTTTACTCTTTTTTCTCTTCCCTGTAACCTCTGTCATTTTACAGCAGACTCTTGCTCTGTGCCATGACCTTGCCCGTGTTCTTTCAGGTCAGAGCTCCTTAACTTCTCCCTGACCCTGACTCCGGTTCTGGCTTCATTCTTGTCCTAGAACTGCTTGCCAAAGGGCTTCCTGACAGCTTTCTCTGAAGGTCGGGGGCAGTGTCAGCATGACTAAACAGCCCAATCAGTGCACATAAGCCCCTTGTTGACAGCATCTTCCCAGAGGTGGAAAGCACGAGTCAATTTCGAACTTGAAAATTTTGCATGGTTTCCAAATGTCCTGAATGTATTCTCCTGTTTCATGTGATTATCGCTTTGCAGCATGCTGCTGGCTACCTAAATCCCATGCAAATTGCTCGGAAGAGGTAGACTCAGTGAAAAACACTCTCCCAAATGTACCATTAGAACCAAGGATTATTCCCTACAAATCTAGCTCTAAGAAATGAAAAAGGGAGGTTATTATTAGTTTTAATATTAATCACAACTATTAACTGTTAATTTAGCCTAAATCATCTGCAAGGGAAATCTGTGCTGCTTGCTTGTTAGTTGAGTGGAGTGCATGATAATATTCTGTTGTGTGCTATGTGGCATACTCGGTTGCTAGGTTACCCAGAGCATCAGAAATTCAGGGAACAATGTACTTATATCTTTTTCAATTTTGAAAAATAAAATAGGTATTGACATAAAATACAGTGTGGCACTGAAGTAATTTTGTAGTGGAGAGATCAGAGGAAGGGGGCCTTTCATCTCGGTGACAGCAGTTTACTCCTCGTTGTGACTTACTGAGGGCAGTGGCAGGACAGCACAACAGGATGTCAGTCTCTGGAAGAATGCCTGTGGTCCCTGTACCCCAGCAACTGTTTCTTGAGTCAGGCTCCCCAAAGCCATCCAGCAGCTGCTGTTCTGAGCTGTGTCAACTGGTCCTACAGAAACCCATGACAGGCCCAGTGATGTATGGGCCTGCAAGGGAACAGCCAAGCCTTTCATGTTCAGAACAAATATGACAGATCTGGCTAAATTCCTTAGCCGGCTGGGGCCATGCCGAGAGCTTTTTTCCCTTAAATGATTATTATTATTATCACCTTCCTACTCAGAGATAATGTCATAATTTACAGTCAGGCATTGTGTGACCCAAATGATTGATGCCACTTGGATGTGAATTGGTAGAGTTAATAATGGTCTTTCAGTAGGGCCCAGCATGGGAGGAATCTCTCTCAGAAAGGCCGTCTTCACTTTGATATTCTGCTCAAGACAGGAAGGTGGACTTCTGGGAGCCAACACTCCATCACGCTCTACTTCTGAAAGCATCCCCTGGGCCCTAGTGAAAACTAGGGATCGAGAAACCTCAAAAGCTCCTTTCTGTTCTTTCCAGAAGTACTTTTGATTTTGTGTAACCTTCAGCAGTGGATGTCACCACAGAAGACCCATTGAGATGTGTAGCTTTAATTCTCTGATGAAACAAGAAGTGGCCTTGGAAGGTATGTATCAAGACTCCAGACAAGGAATCTGCCCCATACCCTGCAGCACTATTCAGTAGGAACTCTTACTAAAGTAGATCGCTTCCATGTTCTTTATTCAACATGACCTTGGACTAAATGCTAAGAGGGAGTCAACAATGATTAAGATCTTTTTATCAGTTTACTTGTTATTTATTTTAACAATGATTAAGATAATACTCTAACGTTTAAACTGATTAAAACCAGTTGGAGCTGGTGTAGTAAATTTAAAGAAAGAAAAAGCAGAATGAGGGAGATTAGCATTCATTCACTCTGTGGTTGGTACTTCAATGCAATTTTGCAAAACTCACAAAAATTGAAATGGAATCTAAGAGATGTTAAGTACCTTGCCCTAGATTGGGCAGTGAGTAGAGAACCAGGATTCTAACCCAGATCTCTCTAATACTTTCCCTTGCTCTACATCTCAATGTAAAGATAGCAGTATGTGATGAGAATAATTCTTCAAAATCTGATACAAATTTCCTTGAAAATTAAAGAAAGGAACTATTCCTTCTGAATGAGGCCATCAGAGAAGTCTTCAAGGAAAGAATGGTGAAAATGTGGACCTTGAAGGATGAAAAAATTTCAACAGATGGAGAAGAGTGTATCTAGCACCGTAAAGATCAAGTCTGAGCAATTTTTTTTCTGTTTGGAGAGTCACTACACCTCTGTTTTCAGCACTGCCAAAAAGGAGAACTACTCTTTAAAATGATTAAACTTGGACAGCTTGTGCCATTAAGTAGCAACATTCATTTTTCTCAAACACTGCAGTTAACCCGTCCCTCTGAAACACATTATTAAGCTACACCATATAAACATCATTCACCTTGAATTTCCTTTCTAACTTTATACCTACCTCCAGTAATACCTCTCCTCCAAAGGCTCTGAAGCACTTTAACAACAGATGATATTATTACTATTTTACTGGCAATGACACTGAATCGTATCCACAGTGTCTAACATTCTCTGTCCTTGGAATTATCAACATGTACTAGTGATAAAGACTATTCTTTATGAACAGAAAAAACACAAGTGCAGTGAGACTTCCTAAGTAATGAAACGAGGCAAAATTGATTTACAAATACACAGTAGGTGGGCAATAAATAGTGAATAAAATCAAGTCTAACAATATATCAACATCCTCAAAAGCAACTTAGCTGAGGGTCCTACAGCTTTCAATTCTGAACTATTAATGTTGTCAGTTTTCAATAGCCCTCCATAGCCAACCCAGCAAAGCCCAAATGCATCAGCTTGGCATCAAGGTCCCTCTATAATTTGGCCCTAATCTGGACCTACATTTTCCAGAGTCTATATCCTGTGTGATTCTGGGTGAGTAGACCACAAGAGAAAGTTTCATGGGATTTGGAAGCCAAAAATGAGACAGGAGTCATTATGTTCTGAAAGCCAGTCACTGGAGGGTACCAGGCTCCATTGCCATTCACACACAGTGACGCTAAACCTGCTGGGATCACCTTCTTGCCTTCAGCAGGGCACTCATGTCATCAAGGTTACAGGTGGTGGTAGACGCAGCTTCTAATGCAGCATCTGTCTTTGCTCTCTCCCTCTTTATGTCCAGCTTCTCTTCCCAACTGCCAGTGCCGCTGACCCATGGGCCCACCCCCAGGAGCAGAGTAACAACCTTCCATAGACTCCTTCCCCAGCTCCCAAAATTGTGTGTAGTCACCTCCCTGCAATATGCCCCGTATTTCCTATCACTCTTAGTGTGTCTTCTTCCCTGATCAAGCCCAAACAAATACATTACCTATATACACTAACTATCTTTATATCCCACTCCTGTTTTCACACACCATACCTCAAAGAGAATTCATCATCCTGTTTCATTCCATTAATTTCCCCTAGGATGCCATTCTTTGCTTCCCTACTTTTGAGGTAATAATAATAGCCAACATTTAACATAAAACTTACTGTGTGATAGAAACTCTTCCAAGTACTTTAGAGAAAAAATGGCCATAGGATATTGCAGGCCTATTTCTGCAGGATAAGGGCCAGACCTAGAAATGACTTACATCTCTTCTATTCACATCCTATTGGCTATAAGCCAGTCACATGGGTCCATTCTAACCACCAGGGAGCCTGCACCATGTAGAGGAGTACATGGTGATTGTCAAACATTGACAGCCTCCATCATGCTCATCCTTCAGCTTTCATTCTCCTCCATGAATACTGCCTTCTAAGCAGAATGAATCTCTATTTCCTCAATATCCAAAGAACTGTGTTTACAAATGTATTTTATCAAATTAAAAAAAGAAAGAACCCGAACATTTTTAAGTCAATTTATCATGCCACCATAGAATGAAAAACAGTACTCTTTTAGTCTTGGTGGGAATGTAAGTTAGTGTAGAAAACAGTATGGAGATTACTCAAAAAACTAAAATTAGAACTACCACAAAATCCAGCAATTCCTCTCCTGGGTATACATCCAGAAAAAAATGAAAACACTAATTCAAAAAGATACATGCACCCCAGTATTCATAACATTATTTACAATAGCCAAGATATGGAAGTAACCTAAGTGTCCATCAACAGATGAGCGAGTTAAGAAGATGTGGTATATATATATATATATATATATATATATATATATATATATACACACACATACATACATACATATACACAATGGAATATTACTCAGCCATAAAAAGAATGAAATTTTGCCATTTGCAACAACATGGATGAAACGATGGTATAATGCTTAGTGAAATAAGTCAGAGAAAAACAAATACTGTATGATATCACTTATATGTGGAATCTAAACAATAAAACATGGCTAGTGAATATAACAATAAAGAAGCAGACTCACAGATATAGAGGACAAACTAGTGGGGAGAGGAAAGGGAGGAGGGGCGAGATGGGGGTAGAGAATTAAGAGGTACAACTACTATATATAAAATAGGTAAGCTACAAGGATATATTGTACAGAATATGAACTATAGCCAAAGTTTATAATTAAAAATGGAGTATAATCTATAAAAATTTTTAATCACCGTTATACACCTAAAACTAATATAATAAGTCAATTATACCTCAATAAAAAGAAAAAAGTAAAACAATTCTCTTTGTCCCAGTTCTTCAAGAACCCTCCATCCCTCTGCTCCTTCCTAGGCTGTCCTGTAGACTTGCTACTCTGTTGTCATCCCAGTTACTCCTTCCTCTTCTTTCCTGTGTGGAATCCATGTGTCCTACTTCCCATGTCTTTTTCTATTTTAGCTATGCCTTCATTTTGTTAAAGCAAGTCATAAGTGGCTTCTACAGATGGGTGCTTTGGAAACAAATATTCTGAGATCTTGTATGCAAAATGTGTTTGGTCTGCTGGGTACTTAATTTTAATTTATAGTTTGAATGGATATAGAATTCCAAGCTTCCTTTGCTGCTACTAAGAGTTTGATGTCCATAATTCTTGATCCTTTCTATGTGAACTACTTTTCCTCTCCTGCCTTTTAAAGATGCTTCTTTATATTCTTCTTGTCCCCAAATTTCCTAGCAATGTGTGTGGGTGTGAATCCTTTGTCAGCCCTCATTCTGAGCAATCACTGGGCTCTTTCAATAAGGAAATGTGTGTCTTTTAGCTCTGGGAAATTTTCTCATATGACTTTTTTGTTCAATTTTTCCTATTCTACTTCTGGAAATTTTATGAGTAAGA